>NC_140594.1:191334572-191942905 GCF_964204655.1 Triturus cristatus
ATCCATGTTACGGTTTGGTGCAATATCCAATTGTATTAACAAAACGATTGAGGTATCAATAGTGTGGTTAGCTGTGTTAATCAGCGACAACAGTAATTGCAAGTCATTTAAATCCCTAATCAACTTATTACATTTCGAGGGAATGCATATAAGCCTGCTGTCCATAGGTTTTTTGCTGAAGTATTTTTTTTTTGTTTAGTCTTGCGAACAAACTGATTCAGATCTATGCGCATTTGAGTAAAACTCACAATTGCAATGAGGAAAGAACAGACCTATTCATTAATACATTTATTTGGTTTTGGTTCATTGTATAGTCCAATAGATTAATGTATAGTATATATATGTATAGTCCGATAAATTAATGATTAAAATATTTGTTTTGTCAGCAGTCTCACTTTGATCCTTTAAAGTGAAGGATGTCTGATTAAATCATTTTGATCCCTGAAGGCCACTCTTTTCAACCCCTTCTTGATTGACAGCTTTCTAATAGTCAGGCTGACAAGAAATTGAATCATAGCCCTATGGCAGAAAGGACTACGTTGATAGAACATACATTTATTTAAAAAGCAGGACTAATATATTATTACTGACCTGGAATTCAAGTACATATTCAACCCGTTTCCTAAGGCTCCATGCATTTACACCCTTCCAAAAATACAAAGAATACTATTAAAACATCTATGGCACTCAAACAGAAGATGCAATAACAAATAGCTTTTCCAGGCTGGATATGGTTTGATGTAATATTTTTGTAAACAATTAGTTTTCCGACACATGGCAAATGTAGCAGATTACATTATCATTGTAAAATACGAGAATTCTTTGTTTAATATCAATGACAAATTATTTAAGTTTAACAAATTGTAACCTCATCTGTTTTTTGAGGTCTAACATTTTTTAAATCTCTGCATGTATACTTTTGGGCGGGTTCTCGAACGCATAACTTTCCATTGAGACTGCCACTCTCTGGAGTAACTACACTTATAAAACATTACTATTATTAAAGATTTTATATTATTGGTATTCAGTGTTATATGTAATATTACTGGAATACTTAAATCTCCACATGATATCTTGAAACATGAATATGTGAGGCATTCCACCATTAGAAAATTGCAGACTAATTGGTTTGGTTGAACAGAATCGGATGCTGAATCGTCTTTGTCCCTTTGCAAAGACCACAATATTTTTGCATTCAGTCACACATCCTAACGCCATGACGGTAATGTATTTTGGGAGTCAGTTCATGCACACGAGCTTAGTACTGATGGTCTCCAAAAAATGCCCGTGGCCTATTACTATTTTTCCCACAATACAGAGTGGAATCTATTTATTTAAAGTTTCTTTCTATTTGTTTTACAGTTTATCATGACTAGGATTATGCTTTTTGGAAGAGTGTACTTTAGTCACTTTAATGAATTACTTCACCGATTTGGCAAATCTGACCTCTTTGTATGGAACTATGCAAGCTGTAATAGATTATTTGCCAAGTTCACATGAAGCGCTTATTTTCTCTGCAGTGTCCTACATGATTGGTAAGCGGTGCATTTGGGGAGGTTAACCAGATTTAATTGATACATGTCGTGTGAATACTGTTTAGAACCGGCATCTTTTGTTCTATATTCTATTATACTTTTTTTTACATTTGTCCAGAAAGATAAAAGATATATGCAGGTACTCTGTTATGGTGCTAGCATTTTGCCATTGCTGCCTCCTGTTTTTCGATCTCTTCTTTTCTCTAGCAATCACATCGGGTTTGGGTTGCTTTTCACATCTCTGTGTATAGTTATTATGCACATAATTAACCATTGGGAGTGTATATTTGGAATTTATTTATTTTTTAGGATAAATAGATGAACTGAGCAACCGGGCTCTTACTATCGTTATGGTTACTTACTCTTACTCTTATGGTAGCACAATTTTTGGTGTCCCCTTTTAAAAAAGCATGACTTGGATCAAGACGTTAAGCTGATATGAACATACTTTCGTTAAATTATTAAATATATACAATAAGGAACCACACTTGAATTTTTATTTTGTTTCCATTTTAGCCTTGAAATAGACTAAATCAGACGAAACACATGTCGGCTGTTGGATGTTTGTGTTCCTTTCACAGCCAAGGTCATCGAAAAGGCTGTCAACACCCAGCTATCACATGTCATCGAAACCCACAACATCCTAGACACCTCCCAATCTGGATTCCGCAGCAACCACAGCACCGAGACTGCCCTCCTCACTTCCACAGACAACATCCTTGCTCCTCTCTGACCAAGGCCAAACAACAGCCCTCATCCTCCTGGACCTATCAGCAGCCTTCGACATTGTCTCCCACTGCACACTAGCCACCAGACTCCACAACGCTGGCATCCAAGGCAAGGCCCTAGATTGGATATGCTCATTCCTCACCAGCAGAACACAGAGAATAGGACTCCAGCCATTCTTCTTGGAACCAACATAGGCCAGATGCAGAATACCCCAAGGATCTTTTGTCAGCCCCACCCTCGTCAGTGTCTACATGGCCACCCTTGCAACCATCGCTAGAAACCACGGGCTCAAGGTGGTCTCCTATGCCAATGATACCCAACTCATCCTCTCCCTCACCAAGGAACCCGACATCACCAGGCACAACTTCCAAGAGGGGATGAAAGCCTTTGCAACCTGGATGAAGAACAGCTGCCTGAAACTCAACTCAGAGAAAATTGAAGTCCTCATCTTCGGCTCCATACCCTCCGCATGGGATGACACCTGATGGCCCCCCACCCTTGGAAACCCAATCACCCTGACAGATCACGAACGTAACCTCGGCATCATACTGGACTCATCGCTCACTATGATTCGCCAGATCAACACAGTCTCCTCTGCATGCTTCAACACCATCCATATACTACGCAAAACATTCAAATGGATACCCTCTGACTCCAGGAAAATGGTCACTCACACCCTCATCACCAGCATACTTGACTAGGGCAATGCCCTCTATGTCAAAATCAACAAAAAACTCGTCCACAAACTCCAGACCGTCCAGAATGCCGCGGCCAGACTAATCCTCGATATCCCATAACACAACCACATCACCCAAGACCTCCACGACCTCCACTGGCTCCCCGTCAAAATAAGAACTTCAAGCTACTCACCCATGCATACAAGTCCCTTCACAACATCAGACCTCAATACCTCAACAACCACCTCTCCTTCCACGCACCCACAGAAACCTCTGCTCAGCCAACCACTCTGTAGTGGGCTGGCCCCACGTGTGCAGGATGACAAGTAGACGCTGTAGACGTGGCCAGGTAGGAGTAGATGTAGTTTATTAAGATCATAGGTGTAGAAGTAGTAAATCCAGAACAAGCTCCACAATAGGCCCCAACATAGGCCCCAGCATTAACCCCACCAGGAGCAGCTACAAAATGAAGGGAACATAATAACATGACCTGAGGATACTACACACTCCTTAGCCACCGTCCCACGATTCTACAGGAACAGAGCGGGTGGAATGTCCTTCTCCTACCTTGCAGGCAAGACATGGAACGAGTACCCCCTCCACCTCATGCGAAGCCCGACACTGCACCAATTCAGGAAGGACCTCAAGACCTGGCTCTTCGAATGACCCCAACAGAGTTGCACAAACCCCCGAGTCCCTTAAGACCCTAACGGGTGAGTAGTGCACTCTACAAAAACACTGATTGATTAATTGACTCTTAAGATAGGTCACCATTTCACACCTAGTTGAAAGACTAACAACACTGATGCTCTGTCTGCACGCCTACCCATTACAAGTTACCATTACATTACTAGAGTGGCCGACCTTGAAGCTGGGGAACCAGGTTCAAGTCTGGCGGGGGGCACAAACCCAGTGATTTTGGGCAAATCACTTAATTCTTCCAATGAAAAAAAGTGTTTTTGTAACGTGGTAGTTGCTAGTATTTCTACATATTACATGAAGCGTTTATATCTCTAATGGGCAGGAAGGGTGTGTATGTTGTACAGTTGTTTTGGTACAATTTTTGCCATGCCTTCCTGTAATGTGTCTCTACTTTAAAGTTCTTTCTAATTATCTTTTGCTGCAATGTTTTTTTCTGCCATTTCATAGTTCGCACCTGGCAGAAATTCTATGTTTCATTGCTCATTACATTTAAGAAAGGGGGAATGGCTCACTCTTGGTATCTTTTTAATCCTCACAGAGCACTCTGTCATTAATCCAACTATCTCAGCTGCATCAGACACAGTAAGGAGCTGCTTTTCTAATCTTTCTCTTATACCTCATGTAAGACTTCTCACCCTGTCAGCATGCTGGCTGCCAGAATATTTATTCGCAGATTATCGTTTTTAACAAAAATCCCAGACAGTAACGTTTTTTTAAAAATAGGGGTTTCACTTACTTTTTATAAAGGCAACTTACCTGCCAACCTCCCCTTGACTTTCTGGTCTGCCGCGGCTGTTTGTTCTGTTTGAGCGGAGAGAGCCAAAGGTGAGGGGTCCCATTTCCGTTCTTAGAAGTTAGCAGTCCAGCATTTCTCCTGTACTAGGGGATACATTTAGATGGAAGACCGGGCACGCAGTGGGTGCGCCAAAGGCAAGCCCGTCTGCGCCAGGATCCCTGCTCAATTGGCAAGATATTCAAAAAAAGAGCTTCAAGCAATACGGAATGTCGGTAATTTGATTCTTTGTCGGCCCCATAATTTGTCCGCCAATATAGATTGTCATAGATGTCAAGCCTGCAACTTTGATCTTAAGAAAATGTGTAAGGATCAGCAGGGCCATGCTACTCTCCCAGAAGCCCCTGTAAGGAAAACAGAGAGGCAAGGTTCAGGGAGGGTGTTTTCTGGTATGTTACTTAATTCAAGGTCCATTATTAAAAATAAATATGAATTTGCAGAACTCATGATCCAACACAATCCAGATATTATTTTTCTCACAGAGACCTGGGCAGATCGTTTTTCTGACCCTGATATTAAAGTCACCATTCCAGCGGGCTACAATATCAAACGACTAGGCAGAATAGACAAGAAAAGCGGGGGAGTTGCGATTGTGTACCGCAGCTCAATTAATGCCAACTTGAAGCACAGGGCTTTAGTTTGAAATTGAATATCACATTTACCTTTCAGGGACTATTAATCTATCGACCACCTGGCCCGAGGGCCAACTTTATTCAAATTATTCAGGCTTCATGGAATCCTGTGTAAATTAATCCAGCTTTTCGATAGTGGATGATTTCAATTTTCACCTGGAGCTTTTAAATAACACAAACATGGATCATTTTGTCAACACTCTTAGGAGTTTCGACTTAAATCAGTTAATATGACAACCCACCCATCTTGCCAACCACACTCTGTATGGAATATATACAAATAATCAGGAACTAAAAGCAGAGCACGTCCTGCCAGTAGCATGGTCAGATCACAAGACCATAATCTTTTCAATGAAGGTCCCCCAAACAAAGTCCCTGGTAATAATAAACCCAGAACCATCAAATACCGGCCCTGGAAAAACCTTAATGTTGAGGAACTGAAGGACATCCTCTCTAATTCTTTGTTGAAGAAGTTAAAAGTATTTGTAGAGCGCACTGTGACCGGGTGGTTTCCTGGCGCTAAGGGATTACTAGAGGCGAAGCAAGGGGGGTTAAGTGGGGGGGAACACCTGGGCGAACAAGTGAGTTTTGAGCGCTTTCCGAAAATGCAGATAGGAGGGGATTAATCGTATGGTGAGAGGAAGACTGTTCCAGAAGCGAGGGGCAAGGGAGGAGAACCTAGTGCCACCTGCTCGGGACTTGCAAAAACGGGGGACAGTAAGGAGAGCCTGACTGGAGGAGCAAAGATGACGGCTAGGAAGGTAGTGAGAGACGATGGAATTGATAAAGAGGGGGGCTGTGCGAGCACGAGACATAAACTATGCATCCCATTTTAAAGAGGGTACAATACAGAATAGGAAGCCAGTGAAGGGTTTTTAGAAGAAAAGAGGAATGGTGAAATTTGGGAAGCCGATGGATTAGGCGAGCCGCCTGATTTTGAATGGTCTGAAGGCGCCGCAACTCATAGGCAGGAATGCCAACATACAGGCAATTCCCATAGTCCAGCCAGGAAAGGACCATGGCTAAGATAATGATTTTAAGGGCATCAAAAGTAAAAAAACGGCAAATCTTACGGATGATCCGTAGGGATAAGAAACAGGAAGAAACAACGGAGCTGATCTGAGGACGCATGGAAAGGTCCTGGCTGATTTTGATCCAGAGGATTCTGACTGATGTAGAAGGAGCCGGGGAGGATCAAAGCTGGCAGGCCAAAAAGCAGATGACCAGGGGCTGGAAGAGCCGCCAGTTAAGATCAGCTCGGTTTTGTCGGGATTGAGTTTAAGATGATTTAGACTCATCCAATCAGAAATGAATGTGAGAGTGGTTTGAAATTTGGGAAGAGAACCAGTAGAAGAGGAGAGATTGAATATGAGCTGAAGGTCATCCGCGTAATTGTAGACGGATACCTCCATTCTAAGCAAGGAGACAATAAGGGGGTAGATGTAGAGGTTGAAGAGAAGGGGAGAAAGGGAGGAGCCCTGGGGAACCCCACAAGAGACTGTGTAAAACGGGGCAGAGAAACCAGAGAGCTGGACAGCCTGTGACCGGTCTTGAAGAAATTACGTGAGCCATAAGAGGGCGGTGCCCTGGATGCCCGCTGCCCTGACACGGTCCAGAAGGATGGAATGATCGACCGTGCCAAAGGCAGCGGACAGGTCAAGGAGCACCAGGGCTTGGGGGCAGTTGGAGTCCGTCTTACTCTTAAGCTCGTTGAGGACAGAGAGGACCACAGTTTCGGTTGAACGAGCCGGGCGGAAACCCGCTTGATGGGAGGCCAGCAAATGGTTTTCCTCGATATATGTTGACAGGCAGGTGGTTATATGGCTCTCTAGGATCTTGCCTAAGTAGGGGAGCAAAGAGATAGGCCTAAAATTAACAGGGAGGGTTGGATCAGAGCCAGGCTTTTTTAGAATGGGGATGACAGTGGCTGATTTGAACTGAGGTGGAACCATTCCCAGAGAGATAGATAAGTTAAGAAAGGACAAAGGGGGGTCGGGACAGCCAACAAATAGCTCCGTGAGGATTCGAGCTGGGGCAAAATCAGCAGACGAGCCAGATTTGACTTTCCTGAGCAGAGCCAAGAAAGATTCTTTGGAGATAGGTGGGAAGTGGGTGAGGGAAGAAAGCAGAGGGGGGGGAGAAGGGAGGAGGGTAGGAAGACGGTGAGGGGATGTTCCGCTTAATGTTAGCAATTTTCTCAAAGAAGTAGTCGTTGAGAGAAAGGCAGAGAGAAAGAGAAGGAGTAGGGTGGAGGTTGACTCGATCGGATAAAGCTAGGTTATGAACAACTGAGAAAATTTCCTTGGGCTTGTTAGCTGCTGATAAGATCTTACCCGAGAAATATTCTGATTTCGCCAAGAGAATAGCTCTCTTATAGTTGTTGAGGAGAGACCTATATTGATCCCTCAGGGAAGGGCAATAGTTGCGTCTCCACTGACGCTCAGAATGGCGAAGAGCTAGTTTGAGGGTTTTGAGGTCACTCGAGAACCATTTATTGGCTTCGTGGAGGCGACAAGCTTTGACCGTCCTGAGCGGAGCTATCCGGTCACAAGAGGTAGAAAGCCAGGTGTTAATGGCGTCCGCTTGAAGGTCGAGGGGAAGGACAGATAAGTCCTGGGAGGTGGTCCTCAATGAGGAGTGGAGGGAGTTGAAATCTACCCGGTTCCAGTTACGCGCAGAAACATTCTTAGGCAGGGAGGATTTATCAGTGACTGCTAAATCGATGGAAAAAGAGATAAGCGAGTGGTCCGACCAGGTGCAAGGGAGAATGGTGGTCGGGGAAAGGGTCCGGCTTACTGACCTGATCTGGTCAAGAATGTGGCTGTGAGTGTGGGTAGGGACATGAATGTGAGGGATAAAATTGAGGCAGCGAAGGGTGTCAGAGAAGTCTTTGGAAGCCAGATCTTCTTTCGGATCGCCAGGCCAATAATTGAAATCACCCAGCAGAAGAACTGACGTATTGTTGATTACAAGAGTAGCCAAGAGTTCTTGCAGAGCAGGTAGAAAGTGGGGCATTGCTTGAGGAGGACGGTAGACAAGAACTATGGTGAGGGGGATGGAAATATTCACCGAGCGGGCCACAATGTAATCGATTTTAGGTATCGGAGGGAAGGGTAGGGGCTGGAACTGGAGAGTGGACCGAATTATCAATGCTACACCCCCACCGTCTTTCCCATCTGGGCGGTCAGCTCGTTGAATGTAATAAGAGTCGGGGAGAGCAGATAGGACATCGGGCTGGGAATCAGTGGAAAACCAAGTTTCCGTCAGAAATAAAAAATCGGGTGACTCGGTATTAAGAAGATTATAAAGTTCCAACTGATGCCTGCCAGCTGAGCGAGTATTGAGAAGGTAGGCGGAAGCCGCCATCGGGGAGCAAGAGAGAGAGGGGGGGAATGTGCAAGGGAAGCAGGCAGTGGTTGACTAGGCAGAAGAGAAGTGGCAATGTTGAGTGCCGGGATGCGGCTGAGCGTAGAGGGAATAAGGGGCCAGGTGCCATGAAGAGTAAGTAGCTGGCTGGAGGAATACCTAATGATAGGGGCAGAGTTTGTGGCCCCTGGTCCCGGCCAGTCGCGGACGGGCGCAGACGGGCTTGCCTTTGGCGCGCCTTAGGTGCGCCTTAGGCGCGCCTGCTGCGCCCGCCCGCTGCGCCGTCTGGGAGCAGTGATCATTTTATGGGAGGAGAGGAGGGTGGGAGGCAGCCGCAACTAGAGCGCTACCCCTGCCTTCTCCCAAGATGGCGGCCACCCTCGGCTCAACCCAATGGCAGGTCTCCCGAGCGAGGAGGGAATCCGGCCAGGAGGGGAACTGAGGTAGGAGCAGAGCGGAATGACAAGGATGTCAGTAATGCCAGGTGCACAATGCACAAAGTATGCGCTTTAGGTTTTTAAAACAGAGAAAATAAGCGAGCGTGTGCAAGGTTTACAAGAAGCTGACAGTAACACAACACGCAGCGCACAGCACAAGAATTTAAAAAAAAACCACAACGTTGCACTCACACGGCCCCCGGCTTCCGCCTCAGGGGTGTTCACACATCTATCTGTTCCAGATAGCAACGTGAATAACGCAGCAATCAACTACACCCATTGGCTAAATTCATTAGCCCTCAGAATGGTGGTGGAAATAATATTTAAAAGTTACAGGAAAAATCCATCAGCCCCTTGGTTTTTCCAATAATTAAAAGCAATTCAGGTGAAATGCAGGTATCAAGAGCGCAAGTGGAGGAAGGAATATTGTCCGAACGAAAAGGTCAAATATAAAAAATTACTTGCAAAGTATAAGGCACCAAACAAAGTTGCTAAAACAAAAAGAATATCTGAAAAAATAAGCTCAGCAAAAAACACAACCAGGGAGCTTTTTAAAACAGTCAAATCTCTGTCAAAATGGAGAAACAGTAATACCTTTAGTCCTGACGAATCTTTCTGGAAAAGCTGGCCGACTTTTTTCAGTCTAAAGTCAATTCCATCGTCCACATTTTTTTGCCCTCTTAAAACGCTTTGCGCAAAGGAGATGCTTTAATCCACGCTGAGGAAATGGACTCACAGCAAGTTTTCAGCCCTCTAGACTCTCCACAATTTGATTATTTTTTCCTTGGTGAAAAGGGAGAATCTTTCATTTTAATCAATTCTATAAAATCTTGGGCTCTGTCGGATCCTTGCCCCCCTCAGGTTCTCAATCAAGTAGCTAGCTCAGTCGCCGGTCCTCTTATGGAATTACTGAATTAAATACTAACTACAGGGCAGTTTCTGAAGATATGGAAGAAGGCATCTATCCTTCCTCTGGTGAAAAAACCCTCTTTGGACCAAAAGACGGTGGAAAGCTATATACCTATATCTTCCCTACCCCAGTCAAAATATTAGAAAAAGAATGAGGAAATGCTAGCAATTTTATATGCCAACCAGCTGCTTGAATCCTCACAGTATGGCTTCAGAGCAAACCAGTGCACCTAATCGGCTTTGGTAGTTGCCTCAGAGGAATTGAAAATGGTAATTGACAAGTGCGGGAAAGCTGCATTTATTTTATTGGATCTATCTGCCGCTTTTGATTCGTTTCACCAATCACTCGTCATAGACAGGCTCCATTCGCTATGTTTTGGAAACTCTGCACTGGCCCTGCTGAGTTTATTTCTAAGTGACAGACAACCTTGTGTGGAAATGGGGGGCGCAAGTTGCTCGTCTTTCTCCCTCCCCTGTGGTGTCCCCCCAGGGGTTCTCCCTCAGCCGCACGCTTTTCAACATTTATGTCACTCCCCGTGATCAACCTTATTCGTATCTTTGACTTAGCTGGCTTTTCTTACGCCAATGACACTCAGGTAGTGGTGTCTATCTCGTCAGACGTAAAAGAAGAGGCAAGGAACGTTTGCAGCTGCATGTCTCACGTTGCAAGCTGGATGCAGGGTAACTGTCAGAAATTAAACTCCGAAAAAAACCGAGGTTTTGCTTTTAGGAAAGGAGACTACCTTCTGGAATGAGTCTGGGCGGCCCTCGGGTCTGGGCACACTACCAGTGCCGGTTCAGAAAGCAAGAAACTTGGGAGTCATTTTTGACACAAAATAATTCTTCTCAGAATAAAAAACTCATCACTTATTCAGGTTTCTTTGTGTTGAAGGTACTACTTTTTTCTTCCTCCCGCTTATTCCTTGTGATTTGCAAAAGACAGTGGTGATGGCTCTTATCTTCTCGAAGTTGGATTCCTGTAATGCTCTGTATTTGGGCACTCATAAACACGTGGTAAAGAAATTACAGTCTTTACAGATTGTGGCCGCAAGCCTGTTGTTGAAAATACCCATGTTTGCTCCAGTATCCCAATCACTGCATGGTCTCCACTGACTACCAGTGAGATAAAGGATTTTTTTCAAGGTAATGTGCCCGGTCCATAAGGCTCTCTACTGGGCTGGTCCAATGTACTTTCAGGAACGGTTCTCCTGGTACACTCCTAATAGGAATTTCAGATCCAGCTGTTAATGAACGGTCACTAACCCCAGAATAAACAAAGCAAGATGGGGAGGAACAGCATTTTACATTTCTGCTGGAAAACTATGGAACTCACTTCCTCTTACTTTACGCCACCAACCTACCCTGTTACAATTTAGGAAGCAGTTTAAAACTTGGCTTTTTACCGAAGCCGCGGGATAAGCTGCAGTCAGAGCAGCTGTGCTCCAGCTGGCTGGTTGGTTTTGTTGTCCTACCCTTAGTGCTTAGACACCTACGGGTAAATGCATGCTTTATAAAACTATCTTATTAATTAATTAATTAATTCATTCATTCAAGATGTTATTTAGCACTTGCTCACTTTGCCACTGGATTCAAGCTAGCCTGGCTGATGAAGGGTGTTACCCAGAAACCGGTCCCAGGATGCTTGTTTCCGGTTCAGGGAAGACCTGGCTTGGCAGTTCTGGCTGGACTGTTCCCATGAGGCACAGGGTCAGACTGATTTGCACATAGCTGGGTCTGAACTGAGGTGGCACAGTGAGCTAAGAATGATGATGGATTCAACCCAGATCTGTGACTGGGGGTGAGTGTCTGAAAAGTTTCAGCGCTCCATCCATCATCTCCTTGTGTCTGATTGAGCACTGGGCCTAATGAAAATAAAGATCCTCTTCTGCTTCTGAACCTTCTATATTCTTCTAGAGGCCGTCGAAATTTACTTCTGGATGCACTCAAGCTTTTTTCAAATCATAGCATCAATTCAGCTAAAGCTCTATCCTAATTCTTTTTTGTAGCCAACATTTGAAAAGTGCATTCTGACGATTTAACTCCCTCAGTTGTGTTCCAGGCTTCTGTTATTGCCCCACCATTTGTTCTCTTGAGCAAGGCCTATTCGTTCCACAATTTATCCCAAAATATGGCTAATATCCAACAATATTCTACAGCGTGACCAGAAATCCTGAGTATCAGATACTGGTTTGTTAAAGAGGGAGAGCCACGTATGAACTCCCGCAAAGATGTTCACCCAGTGGCATGCTCAGCAAATAGAGTTTCAATGAAAATATCCCGGTAGTTATGGCAGGAAGCAAGAGTCTTTTAGAGAAATAGAAGTAGCATATTTAACCCCTTGTATGCCCATGACGAGCTGGACTCGTCATGGAGCACAGTCGCGCTGTGCCCATGACGAGTCCAGCTCGTCATGAGGCATTCCCTAGGGAATCCCTCTGGCGCCGACGTCATTACAGTGAAAGTGAAACTAAAATGAGCCAAGAGGCTCATTTCAGGTTTCACTTTGTATGTGCTCAGGGGGCTATCTCAGCCCCCTGAGCACGTAGAAAGACGGGAGAGGTATCGTTGGAAAGGGGAGAATCTCCCCTTCCCAATGGTACCCCTCCCCAGTGGATACCTGCTTGGGGATCGCCACAGGAGGGCGATCCCCAGGCAGGGGTCCACCCACTAGACAACAGGGAGGGGGGAGCGGCCCCTTGGGCAAGGGCCTTTGCTCCCCGCAAATAATTTTGGGCACATTTAGTCTTTTTGCCCCCCCTGGGGGGCAGATGGGGGCAGTAGCCCCCAATCTGCCCCCCCGGGGGGGCAAAAAGCCCACTAGACACCAGGGAATTTTTTTGACAATCAAAATAGGGGTGGGGGCTGCCCAAAACGGGCAGGCCCATGCCCCCACCCCACCCCCAAATTATCACAGTCTTTCTGCCCCCCCCTGGGGGGCAGATGGGGCATTGGCCCCTAATCTACACCTTCGGGGGGGCAGAAAGCCCACTATACACCAGGGATTTGTTTTCAGTTTTTTTTAGGGTGGGGGCTGCCCGAAACGGGCACGCCAATTCCCCCACCCACACGCCACCATTACAGCCTTTCTGCCCCCCCCTGGGGGGCAGATGGGGCATTGGCCCCCAATCTGCCCCCGGGGGGGGGCAAAAAGACCACTAGACACCAGGGAATTGTAAAAAAAAATAAATGGGGGTGGGGCTGCCCAAAATGGGCTGGCCCATGCCGCCACCCCACCCCCTAATTATTACAGTCTTTCTGCCCCCCCTAGGGGTCAGATGGGGCATTGGCCCCTAATCTGCCCCTCCGGGGGGGGGCAGTAAGCCCACTAAACACCAGGGATTTTTTTTGCGCAATTGTTTTTAGGGTGTGGGCTGCCCGAAACGGGCATGCCAATGCCCCCACCCTCCCCCCCACAAAAATGACAGTCTTTCTGCCCCCCAGGAGGCAGATGGGAGCTGTAGCCCCCAATCTGGCCCCCGCTGGGGGCGCAGAATGCCCACTAGAAACCATGGATTTTTTTGTTTTATTAGTGATGGGGTAGGGGCTCTCCAAAATGGGCATGACAATACCCCACCCCACCCCCAGAGAAATTCCAGTCTTTCTGCCCCCCCCCCCCCAGAAGGGCAGATGGTGGCAGTGGCCCCTGCGAGTACGCAGGCTTTTTTTATGCGTGGGGGTGGGGGCTGCCCAAAATGGTCATACCAGTGCCCCCACCCCCACAAAAAATAGCCACAGTCTTTCTGCCCCTTTAGAGGCATATCAGGATGAAACCCCCTTCCCCGATTCCCCTCCCAGGGCGGCAAAAAGGCCACTGGGCTCCAGATTTTTTTTAGCAATGTGCATACCTGTGGATTTTGTGCCCTAGCGCAGTTGGCACGTAGGCAAACCTAGCTAACCTGTACATTCTTTAAAACTAGACACCGAGGGGAATCCTGGATGGGTGACTTCACTGGCTCTCACCAGGTTCTGTTACCCAGAATCCATTGCAAACCTAAAAATGTGTCCAAAATAACACATTTTCCTCACATTTCTGTGGTGGAAAGTTCTGGAATCTGCGTGGGTCCACAAAATTCCACCCACCCTGCGTTCCCCAAAGTCTTCAGAGAAAAATGGTACCTCACTTGCATGGGTAGGCCTAGTGCCCGCATCAGTCAAGGGCCCAAAACCTATTGAGGAGACATCAAAATTACCTATCACAACACAACCTGGTTTTGCAAAGGGGGTCCTATGAGTTTTTGGCCCCGGGCTTGGCGGCCACCTAGGGAAACCTACCAAACCCACACATTTCTGAAAACTAGACACCCGGGGGATTCCAGGGAGGTATGGCTTGCGAGGATCCCCCAACGTTTCCTTACTCAGAATGCCCTGCAAACCTCAAAGTTAGGCAAAAAATTCACCTTTTTCACACATTTTTGTGTGGGAAAGTTGTGGCATCAGCGGGCTGACACAAATTTCCTACCACCCAGCGTTCCCCCAGGTCTCCCGATAAAAACGGTGCCTCACTCATGTGGGAGGCCCAAGTACCCACGACAGGCAAGGGCCCACAACGTAGTGAGGTGACCTAAAAATTGCCCAACTCAAAACGACCTGGTTTTGCAAGGGGGTCACCTGGGTTTTTGGCCCGGTGCTCGGCGGCCACCTAAGGGAACCTACCAAACCCAGATATTTCTGAAAACTAGACACCCGGAAGATTCCAGGGAGGTATGGCTTGCGTGGATCCCTCAACGTTTCCCTACCCAGAATGCCCTGCAAACCTCATATTTAGCTGAAAAAATCACGTTTTTCACACATTTTTGTGTGGGAAAGTTGTGGCATCAACGGGCTGACACAAATTTCCTACCACCCAGCGTTCCCCCGGGTCTCCCGATAAAAACAGTGCCTCACTCGTGTGGGAGGCCCAAGTACCCGCCACGGGCAAGGGCCCAAAACGTAGTGAGGCGCACTACGTTTAGGACCCTTGCCTGTTGAGGCGCACTACGTTTTGGACCCTTGCCTGTCGCGGGTACTTGGGACTCCCACACGAGTGAGGCACCGTTTTTATCGGGAGACCCGGGGGAACGCTGGGTGGTAGTAAATTTGTGTCAGCCCGCTGATGCCACAACTTTCCCACACAAAAATGTGTGAAAAAGGTGAATTTTTTCAGCTAAATTTGAGGTTTGCGGGGCATTCTGGGTAAGGAAACGTTGGGGGATCCACACAAGCCATACCTCCCTGGAATCCCCCAGGTGTCTAGTTTTCAGAAATGTGTGGGTTTGGTAGGTTCCCCTAGGTGGCCGCCGAGCACCGGGCCAAAAACCCAGGTGACCCCCCTTGCCAAACCAGGTCGTTTTGATGTAGGCAATTTTCATGTCGCCTCAATACGTTTTGGGCCCTTGCCTGTCGCGGGTACTTGGGCCTCGCACACGAGTGAGGCACCGTTTTTATCGGGAGACCCGGGGAAACGCTGGGTGGTAGTAAATTTGTGTCAGCCCGCTGATGCCACAACTTTCCCACACAAAAATATGTGAAAAAGGTGAATTTTTTCAGCTAAATTTGAGGTTTGCAGGGCATTCTGGGTAAGGAAACGTTGGGGGATGCACGCAAGCCATACCTCCCTGGAATCCCCCAGGTGTCTAGTTTTCAGAAATGTGTGGGTTTGGTAGGTTCCCCTAGGTGGCCGCCGAGCACCGGGCCAAAACCCAGGTGACCCCCCTTGCAAAACCAGGTCGTTTTGATGTAGGCAATTTTCATGTCGCCTCAATACGTTTTGGGCCCTTGCCTGTCGCGGGTACTTGGGCCTCGCACACAAGTGAGGCACCGTTTTTATCGGGAGACCCGGGGAAACGCTGGGTGGTAGTAAATTTGTGTCAGCCCGCTGATGCCACAACTTTCCCACACAAAAATGTGTGAAAAAGGTGAATTTTTTCAGCTAAATTTGAGGTTTGCAGGGCATTCTGGGTAAGGAAACGTTGGGGGATCCACGCAAGCCATACCTCCCTGGAATCCCCCAGGTGTCTAGTTTTCAGAAATGTGTGGGATTGGTAGGTTCCCCTAGGTGGCCGCCGAGCACCGGGCCAAAAACCCTGGTGACCCCCCTTGCAAAACCAGGTCGTTTTGATGTAGGCAATCTTCCAGTCGCCTCAATACGTTTTGGGCCCTTGCCTGTCGCGGGTACTTGTGCCTCCCACACGAGTGAGGCACCGTTTTTATCGGGAGACCCGGAGGAACGTTGGGTGGTAGGAAATTTGTGTCAGCCCGGTGATGCCACAACTTTCCCACACAAAAATGTGTGAAAAAGGTGATTTTGTTCAGCTAAATTTGAGGTTTGCAGGGCATTCTGGGTAAGGAAACGTTGCGGGATCCACGCAAGCCATACCTCCATGGAATCCCCCGGGTGTCTAGTTTTTGAGAAATGTGTGGGTTTGGTCGGTTTCCCTAGGTGCCGGCAGAGCTAGGGTTCAAAAACTACAGCTAGGCACTTTGCCACAAAAGGTTCATTTTTCACTGCGAAATTGAGGTGTGTCCACGATGCGTTTTGTGCCGTTTCCTGTCGCGGGCACTAGGCCGACCCACACAAGTGAGGTACCATTTTTATCGGAAGACTTTGGGGAACGCGGGGTGGGTGTAAATTTGTGGATCCACGCAGATTCCAGAACTTTCCACCACAGAAATGTGGGGAAAATGTGGTTTTTTTGGCAATTATTTAGGTTTGCAAGGGATTCTGGGTAGCAGAACCTGGTGGGAGGCAGTCAAGTCACCCCATCCTGTATTCCCCTGGGTGTATAGTTTTTAAAAATGTATAGGTTTGCTAGGTTTCCCTAGGTGCCGGCAGAGCTATGGTTCAAAAACTACAGCTAGGCACTTTGCCAAAAAAGGGTCATTTTTCACAGCGAAATTGAGGTGTTTCCACGTTGCGTTTTGCGCCGTTTCCTGTTGCGGGCACTAGGCCGACCCACACAAGTGAGGTACCAATTTTCTCGGAAGACTTTGGGGAACGCGGGGTGGGTGGAAATTTGTGGATCCACGCAGATTCCAGAACATTCCACCAGAGAAATGTGGAGAAAATGTGTTTTTTTGGCAATTGTTTAGGTTTACAAGGGATTCTGGGTAGCAGAACCTGGTGGGAGGCAGTCAAGTCACCCCATCCTGGATTCCCCTGGGTGTCTAGTTTTCAAAAACGTATAGGTTTGCTAGGTTTCCCTAGGTTACGGCAGAGCTATGGTTCAAAAACTACAGCTAGGCACTTTGCCAAAAAAGGGTCATTTTTCGCTGTGAAATTGAGGTGTGTCCACGTTACTTTTTGCGCCGTTTGCTGTCGCGGGCACTAGGCCGACCCTCACAAGTGAGGTACCATTTTTCTCGGAAGACTTTGGGGAATGTGGGGTGGGTGGAAATTTGTGGATCCACGCAGATTCCAGAACTTTCCACCAGAGAAATGTGGGGAAAAAGTCTTTTGTTTTGTAATTTTTTAGGTTTGCAAGGGAATCTGGGTAACAGAACCTGGTGGGAGGCAGTCACGTCACCCCATCCTGGATTCCCCTGGGTGTCTAGTTTTAAAAAATGTATAGGTTTGCTAGGTTTTCCTAGGTGCCGGCATCGCTAGGGTTAAAAAACTACAGCTAGGCACTTTGCTAAAAAAGGGTAATTTTGCATTGTGAAAATGTGGTGTGTTCACGTTTGGTTTTGAGCCATTTCCTGTCGTGGGCACTATGCCTACCCCTACAAGTGAGGTACCATTTTTATCGGGAGACTTAGGGTAATTCAGATTTGTAAAGGAACTGTTATTACCTATTGACTTTCGATGCATTTCTGCCTTCCAAATGAAAGACATTGTGTAAAAAAGAAGTCATTCTAAAAAATGACTGATAATTCTCATGCTAGTATGAGTATTCCCAATTTTGGAAATGTGCAAATATCCACTGTTTCTAAACACTATATTTTGTTCCCATTTCAGAAATACATAGGTGTCTTTCATACCGATTTTTCCATGTACACATTTTTACAGAATAATTACTATATCCCCGGTACATAATAAAAAACCATTGCAAGTTGCTGCTCAGGTTTTGGCTCTGGGTTCGTCGGGTTCTTGGTGAACCTACAAGTCCTATATATCCCCACAACCAGAAATGTCCAGCGGATGTAACGGTATATTGCTTTCAAAGAGCTATCAAAATTAGAAGAAGTTACAGGTGAAAACGTTGACACAAAAGGCGCTTTTTTTCAACAAATTTTCAATTTATCCTATATTTAACTGTTAGTTTCTATAAAGAAACCTTGATGGATCTATACAAATGACCCCTTGCTGAATTCAGAATTTGGTCTACTTCTCCAAAATGTATAGCTTTCCAGGATCCATTATTGCTTTTGTACCCATTTCTACCATTAACTGGAAGGAAGTTGAAAGCACAAAAAATAGCAAAAATAGGCTATGTCCCAGAAAAATGCCAAAACTGTGTACAAAATGTTGGGTTTCTGACAAAAGTCTGATATCCCCTAAAAGCTGGGAAAATGGTGATTTCAGCCCCACAAACCTTTTTTGATAGCACTTGCAGGGAAAAACCCAGATGCTTTCATTTGCAGCCCATTTTTCCCATTTTCCCCCAAAAAACCTAAATTTTGCTGTATTTTGGCTCATTTCTGTGACCCCTCCAGGGGAATCCACAAACCCTGAGTACCCTCAGAATCCCCATGATGTTGGAAGAAAAGGACGCAAATTTGGCGTGGATACCTTATGTCGTCAAAAAGTTACAGGGGCCTCAGCGCGCACTACCCCAAATAGCCAAAAAAGGGCGTGGCACAGGAGGGGGAAAAGGCCTGGCAGCGAAGGGGTTAAGCAGTATTAAAAGAAGATGCAAATCATGAACCCAATCAGTGAAATTCCAAATCAGTATAGTAAAAAGAATAAATCTTAAAGAAGTAAAACCAGTCCAAATCGACGAAAATCAATTACGTGAATTGAAAGGTATGAATTTTCGACATTTAAATAAAAGCACAAAAAAGTCAATAAAAGACTTGGCACCATTTTGGGCTGCACCAGATGGAGTGCAGGTTATTTAAGCTCAGTGAGCTGCCCCAGTTAACAGTTTTGACCTCTTTACATAGCCTTCAGAATAGAAGTCAAGTGCAAGGTAGGAAACTTTGACCACCAAGGAGTCCACAGGGCTAGACACGATAACATTAAATTCCTGCTGATGGCTTCAGTTTTGGCTCAAAAAGGTCGGAACGGGACCAACTGGAAATTTTAACCAGTGGAGTCAATTTGAAGCAGGGATGACTTTTCCAACTTTTTACCCCGTCTTCTACTACACTGGGACTTATTGATAGTTTGCCACAGTTTGAGCACTCATTGCAAATCAGCTTTGCCCCTGCCTGCCAAACTCGTTGTTCCATCGCTCTGTTTAGAGTCGGGGTGGAGCATCAGGTTTACTCCCGGGTCCATTTTCGTAAACCTCGACCTGGCAGCCTGTCCATATAGTGGGCGCCAGATCCCAGTGATGGTCAGCTGGCCCTAGTGAGGGTTGGGCGACCATCACTCCTTTCCTCTGCCTGTGTCAGTCATGCAAGACATTTCAGATAGAGGGATTGAAAAATGGACCCCTCGCATGGGGATAAATATCCCCTTGTGCCAGGGCCATTTGTTTAAGGTTCTGCTTTGGTAGTTTTGTTTTTTTTAAATGCCTGACTAGCAGGTGTTTTAAACATCGTGCCCGCGCAGCAAACCTGCATTGATGGCAGCTCTCTTTATAGCATAGGGATTCTTGCCAGGTAGGCAAGGATCTCTTTATAGGGCCACAGTACATCACCAAACTGTGGAATCTGTGTTCTTGTTTGACCAGCATACCATCCTCCAGGGTCCAAATAAGGCCTTAAGTCTTTTTCCTGTAACTCAGAATGCCTGTGCGGAGCAAGGCTGTTTGCTGTAGACAGTGATGGCTCTAGAAGGCTGAATACATCTTCAGGATCTTGATGAGAACTCTGAGCTAGACCAACTAAATATTGTAACCATGAGTCCTCTCATCCAGTGGCATAACATTAGCCCCCACAGCCGCTGCAGCGTGGAGGGGTGGGGGGGAGGCGAGCTCCAGGGGCCCCCAGGCACTGTGCATGGAAAGCTCCTGACTGGGTTCAGAGCATGGGCGGTCCCCTCCGTGTACTTTGCAGCGGGCCCCCTTGAGTTCAATTAACCCATTGCTTTCATCTGTTGGATACTTTCCCACCTTGGCCTATTCTAGTTCTGTACATTGTGACTTTGACACTTGATTTAAATCCTCCTTTGGGAAGAGGTTAAAAATGAAGCTTGGAAGGACGCCATTAAGCTACCTATTGGGCTTCAACTGTCCTGATGAAGCCTCAAACTAATATGAAAGCAAGATGATTGCAAAGGAGATGAACCGCAAATCTTACTTGCTAGAGTTGGTTGTTTAACCGTGGCCCATCGCTCTACAGGTCAAAAATATTCTGTGTTTCAACTTCTTTCTTTTCTGAAACTCTTCTTCCTGGTCACTCCTGAAACTACCTAGCTGCATGGTCTTGCTATTAAGGGCTCTGTCTTCTAAGGTCCAGGACATAGATATAATGGGCTTTAAATCCATGGGACCACAGGAGTTCAACTGGTCTGATTGGTGCGAGGCGCTTCCTAGGGTGGAAAGAATGAAGGAAGGAGAGGGTGAAGGAAGAAAGTTCTTCTTCAAGTTAATTTGAGCCTTTATTAGTAATCCATGACTAGGGATTAATGATAAGACTTCAACCCATTGTAAGAAAGCTCCCATACTTCAGTCATTCCACTTTTCGACACTACTGCAAACTTGACTGCAAACCAATATGACAAAACAGTGTTCTTGTGGTCTACCAAAGTACAAGAACCCAAAGGCCATAGCGTGGAGCTCCTTCAGACGTCCCAGTGGCCAACCTATTAAAATAAGAGCTGAACTTTTCTTTCCACTTGAGCAAAGACAACATTGTTCTTGACCCTGAGCCGGACGGGTTGACAGGAGTCAATCTGGCAATGGGGAAGGCCAGTTTCAAATTCGATCTCACATCTGAACCAGATTTACAATGAACATGTTTGCCTCAACGCTTCTGCCTATCTTGTGTAAGTCATCATCTGTGCTTTCCTCTACCCTCACTTTCCAATATAAGTTGGGGTCGATATCAGTTGTGGCTGGCAGCACTTGAGAGTGGTGGGGCGGACAATTGGGTGGTGGGTGGGTGAAGGCTCTCATGATGCAACAAAGAAAATAAATAAATATGGACTTACCTGGCGAACGTCCTCCTTGCTCCAGTCCGGTTGCTTCCTCTCGGCTCTGCCTCCAGCGCAGAGGGAGTTTCCCAGACAGACACGGGATCACAAGAAAGTAACCGCAGTGCTGCCAGGGAGCTGCTGTCAGAACAGCGCTGCAGCGCACCACAGCACAGGGGCAGGGCGGCACCGCAGCCAGACATGAGGCACTGCCTGCCTGGATAGGAGCGACTGACCTCACCCTGCTCTTGAGGCCTTTGCGAAGCACTGGCCTGCCATGTTGTGCCAATAAAGTATTTCAAGGCTCCACAATCACGCAAGTGCCTCAGATCCAGCCCTGTTCCCTTTCTCTCCGGGACAGTGACAGTGGGGTCTTGGCAGCACGGGACCCTCAACAACAACCCTATCCAATCCTGGCACTGCTGTCAACCAGCATGAAAGCAGCACCAGGATTGGAGGGAGCAGCCTCTCTCAGCATCCGGAGGGCACCAAAGGCCTGGGCTTGGTCCAACCCAGCTGTCTTTGGACAGCTGGGTTAGAGCGGTGTCAAAGTGCGCATATCTGGCTGGCCGTCACAAGACCGCCGGCCATAGAGACGTGCACTTTGAACAGAAGTGCCCTGTGCCCAGGCATCCCACCCTCCTCCCTGCTGCGGTCATTCAGCAGACCCTGCCCCGTACTGATGCTCGGTTTAGGATGGGAGGATAAAAAATAAAATGGTAACAACTTCACTATATCACCATTTTATTTTTCTTCTCTGGGGCTTTTTTTGGGCATTTTGGTTAGTGGTGCGATGCTTCGCCACTCACACGGAGGAGCCGCCCTGGCGGATATTTCTGTAATTACCCTCCCTCTGCCTTTCTGCAAGAGATCTGTCAAGCCAGTTACTCTGAAACGTCCTTCCTTCTTTTTTGGGAGACTCATCACACCTTTCTGCTGAACTGTACAAAATTAATTACTGCCAGTGCAGCAGGGAGAGTCTGCGAGAATTAGTTTGGGGACTGGCCAAACCTCAGGCAGAGATGAACAACTCTTATTTAAAGAAAGCATCTTTGTGGCATGTTAATTAACCAAAAATCTATGTTCAACAGTGAATTGCGTCTTTGATAACTCTCAGTGCTGCACAGATCATTTTTCTGGACCTTCTCAGTCAATATAGGAAGAAGTGAATTTGATTCTTTAAAGCAGATTTGGGCAAAATGGAATCCTTCCTTCAGTCTAATGTAGTAAAACAGCTTTTGATTTCAGTTAGTGGGGTCCCACCAATTTCATTTGGAATGCCTCACTTTCTCAACTTCTCAGACCTTGTAACCTCCAAGGCACTACTTGCAGGTGAATGAGCTAATGTAGCAAGTACATTTTTTTAACATGTAAAATGTTTTGTTCTCATGTGTGCCTTGCAGCACATGCTTGTAAAAGCTCGGCCTGATGCTATATTTTTGCTGCGAAGCAGCTGAGAAAGTATTATAGCACAATTTTGATTCGTTGGGAGGCTGCTGAAAAGTGGTGTTGAGAGGTGGTCTGAAGCACCTCAAAAGTGATGTGAGGAAAACATGTGCGACAATGAAGCCAATGAGCTTGAGTGACTGAATCAGACTTCTTACATACTGAACCTTACAACCCTACTACTCCGCTGACCAGGCACTACACTGTCCAGGTATGTTTTTCATTTTTTTTATCACTACTCGACAATCCTACACCGACTTAACCCTACAACTACCTCGGATTTTGTATTTAGTTTATTTTTGAAAATTATTTATCCTAAAGTCTAATTATTACTTTTTCAAACTATGATTTTAATGTTAGTTTATTTAATTAATACTTTTAATGTGACCCTTACATCATCCATATTATTTTTTAATTCTCTTACATTTACTGAATTGTCTTTCTACTGGCTGTCAACATAGTCATAATATTTGTTCAATAATTATTTGTATTAAGATACATTGTTTTATTGAATTTTCTGTAATTTAACAACTATTAGTGACCAGAAGTGTAACTATTACATAATTAATTTACAATTAATTTAAATCAGTCATTCTAAACCTACACCTATTACCAAATCTAACTAGTTATACATTTTTTTAAATTGTTATAAACTACTAAATAAAAAATCCGTATTGCAGCTATTCGCACAATAGTCATCCTTATTGTTGCCTTGGAATGCAATTTAAAGGAATAAGTCCTAAAATGACTGGATAGTTTAACTCTTTATCTGGAAGGTGTCACCTCCAGGACACACACTCACACACCTTCATCCTCGGTAGCAGGTGCATTAACAAACCATGTGGAAACATCTGAGGCAATTTGGGGATCGACCACATTTAAGATTGCTGGTAAAAGTGTTACGCGGCTATGTTTTCTCCTACATGACTTATACAAATGCACAAAGGCATGCTGGCGGATCAATTTTCTAATTAATAGTAATATTTTCAAATTAATTTTAAATGTTTGGTCGGAGTTGATTATGTTCTGCACATTGTTGGGACTGGTATATCTTCTGCATGATATACTATCATGTCACCTCCCCTGGGTACCTGAACTGCATACCTGTGATCCTGTTTCTTTATTTTTGGTCATGCCGCACACACATCCCATGTGTGCAGATTGACCTAGGCTTAGTGGTTTGACATTGATAGGTTCTGGACGTGGACTTGAATCGGAAGGCGCACACCTAGAACATGCAAGGGGCAACTGTCCTTGTTGCAGGGTTCATGCATTGAGCGTGTTGGAGGCAGAATACCATGGAAGATGAATTCTAGTTAAAGGCTTGTACATGGATGCACCCACCCTTACACACCCATTCATATAAAGTTTTGCTGTTCATGACACAACATCTTGTGTGTTGGGCTTGAGTGCTAGATGTGATGGTATGCTATGCATGAGTATTACAGGCCTACGGGTTCAAATTTAGAAACCCACAGCAAGGACCAGAGTACAAGATGGATGAGAGGTTGCTTTCTTCACAAAGCACATGTGTATTACTGAGATCTCCTGGTTGTGAGGAGTGAGCACCTGATGCTTTAGTGAGGAGAGATGAGACGGGCTTTCCTTAGATGTGCCAGGGCCCTTTCTGATACACTGAGTTGTAAATAACTCTGACTGCACTGCCATTAGGTAGCTGGCATGGGGTACAGAGTGAGGCCTGCATTATCTATGGTTAGGGAAAGGAGCCCTTTGAAGGGACACAGATTCTTGTCTATCTTCCTGATATCTGAAGAAGTATCCTAAATAGCTGGATACAGCCTGCTCTCATGCATTTGTATTGCTGTGATGGGCACTCCACTTGGAGTCTGTCCTTATGAGCGGAGAGTCCGTTCAGACAGAGGCCAGACCTGGAAGGTGGCCTGTCCAGTATACATCAAAGGGAAACTAACCCAAACCCGTTCCAAGGAAGCAGGGCTGGATTACACATCCCCCGTCTGCGAACCAGTATAAAGAAGAGAGCTTAAGATTCTTTGTTGTACATTATTGCGTTCTCTTTTACTGAAGAGGGGGTACTCCGTAGTGTATTCAGGGACGACTATGCAGCCAAAGGCTATTATTGCACTGATTGCCGACTTCCCAGAGGTGAAGGAACATTGCCAGAGTTTAATCAAAAGTAGGAATAACTGGATGGACCTTAGTGCCTGTTGGAAAGTCATCCTGTGCCCTGGGCACCCCCCAATGTTTTGCTGACTGGTACTGGTAGGAACTGACTCTGACTGACCCTGGGCTCTACCTAACCAGACCCAGGGCCAGTGCTATGCTGACAGAGACACACTTAGAATACAGTGAAAACACCTACATACACTAGAGTACACTATGAGTTGGGGTACCCCTGTGATTGGCATGACCTACCCTCTAAGGTCCTAGTACATAATAGGGCAGTGGGATTGAAACTACCTATCAGTCCCTAGTATATAATAGGGCATGGCAGTTTAGAGGCCAGCAGCCCTTTCTGCACTTGCATGTGTACACTGCTGAAGCCTGGGGTCAGTTTAAAAGTAGCCCTGTGTTGCAGGACTGCTTTTAAAATGCACATTGTGCCCAAACTCGACTTTGGTGTTTGGGGCACTTAAGAATGGTTAACCTACAATGTTTGGGGATATTATGTATCCCATAGGTGTCCCGGGGTGGGCGTCAGGTATTTATTAGGAGGATCCTTATAAAAATGAGCTTTATATGCCCTGGGTTAAGTGAAATGGCACATTTCACTCCCCACATTGTGATAAAGTGCTGCCCAAAATCGACTTTGGTGGTACAAGCACTGTGGGGGGAGGATCTGAATTTTTATTTACAAATTCAGATCCCCTAAAGTCTTCCCTAGGTGTTCCTGGGGTGGGGGTCCTGTAGATATATGTAGAGTACTTTTAAAATATGTTTTTATAAGCCCTGGAAAAATGTCCCAAGTACTTTTTCCCATTGCAAATCCCATGCCACAAAGGTTAACATGGTAGGTTTATTAACTCTTGATAGGAGAAGGCTAAAAGTCCCATTCAAAGACTTTCCAGAATGGTAGTAATAAACTCAGCAATATGATATTGTTGAATTTCTCCTAAAAGGTACATACCCCAAGTTATAAGACTTTCTTGTTTGTAAGCCCAGATTAGCCTTTCTGTGGTGTGTCCTGATTGGTCAGAGTTAAGTGGATTAGCCAGGCTTCTTTGAAGAGGTGATAAAGAGCCCCTGGGGTTGATCAGCTCTGCTGGGAGGGCAGTTTCCTGTTGCACAGGAATGCCAGAACAATTGATGGACAGAATGCAGAGCAATGTCATACATTCACCCCAGTACAGAGATCAGGGCCTAAATCCATTGTTTTTGTGCTCACCATGCCATTCCAGTTTGGACCCTGCCATATGCAAATCAGTCTTGACCCTGCACCCAATGGGAACAGTCCAGTCCGAACTGCCAGGCTAGGTTCTTCCTGGACTGGAAACAAGCATCCTAGGACCGGTTGCCGGCTTTCAGCCCTCATCAGCCAGGATAGCTTGACTCCAGTGGCATGGAGAGCACAGGACTCACGTCTGGGCATACCCGTCCAACTCGGGATGACAAATGCAAAAAGAACAATTGATGGACAAAATGCAGAACAATGTCATACATTCACCCCAGTACAGAGATCTGGGCCTAAATCCATTGTTTTGCACAGGAATGCAAGAGCAGGTGGAGGAGTCGTAAACAATAGACCTCAAGGGAAGGGGAAGACATCAGTATCATTTACAACTCCACTCTTTTGACCCCCAGCCAGAGGCTAGGATTAAGGAAGGAATGAGCAGATACAAGGGGGAGAGACTGTGGAGATTAGCCATCCTAGGGGTGTGTTTAGCCCGCTCTTCTCTCCCTGCTGGAAAATCAGCCATTATGAGTTTGGAAGAATTGGTGCACACTGGGACAAAATAGTGCCACACTCTGCAGGAACTGGTCAGACCTTTGGGTGGTACCCTGCAGCCCATTGGACAGGAGTGACCCCCTGCTTAACGCAGAGAAATTGGAATAAGTACCTGAGAAGGGCAGAGCCCCTTAGATCTGGTGTTTGAAAATTAAGAAAGCAAGACGGGCCATTCTGAGAAGGTCGATGTGCATGGCCTGCACTCTGAAGATTGCACCATCTAGAACTACAGCCCTGTGGATTACCTTGCTGTGAAGGGACTAAAGAGGGGACTCCCAGCAAGCTACCGGTTAACAGAGCTCACCTGGAACATCCCTACCAAGAATCCTCAACCTGGAGTACTACTAGTGGATTTGTAAGGGTTTTGTCCAAGTGGATTGTGGGAATTGAAGTCTCACACTTTCAAGGACCCTCGTGGAGTTTCTAGAACCTTGGATTGTGTGTTGGACACTTTGGGACCCGCAAGAGGAACTTCAGGAAGGAGTTCTAACAGGATCCAGCCTGCTGGATGGGGCTGCACAAGGCTGGTGAGAAATCCTCCAGAACAATTGCTAAATGTGAATGTGTCCCTGTAAGAGGCAACAAAATGACCAAAAGGGGCACTGTTGGCTTCTAAGCACCAGAAAGTGACTTATCTTTAAAAGTTCATATCGCTGGTTCCCTTCAGTGGATTGTTTTGTTTTGGTGTCATTTAAAAGATTAAAATGTTTCCTACTTTTATAAATTGGTGTTGGATTTTTATTTTGTGTTGTGTCTTAATTATTTACGAATTGGTGGTTTTAAATGCTTTACAAACCTGTCTTTGAAGTTAAGCCTGCTCGCAGCCAAGCTACCAAGGGTTGAGCATAGGAATAATTTTCTAAGACCTATTCTGAGCCCTATAATGTGTTAGTGGGCTTATTGCCAGTGGCAGATATACATTTGCCCCTACTAATAATCCACTGTCCAACAGTGCCGAAATATGCTACCTGTGAGTGAGGGAAAGATGTGCCAACCCTACAAGACACATGGATCATGGAAGAAATTGCTGTAATCGACCGTGGCATAGGGTCCATCTGACAGACTTGATAAGCAAGTGCACCAAAGAACTCTGGGTACTGCCAGATGGCACAGTACAACCTTTTTCATTCATCCCTGTCGAAGCCACCGAGCACCAGGAGCATGTGTCTGTGTTGCAGGCCTGACTGAAGCAAGGATAAGCTGTTGCTGGCGGCTTATGCTCCCCAGAAGTGGACAGTGTGACTGCAGCAACACCGAGTACATGATCGGATTAGAGCTAGTCTGGAAGATTAAGGGAACCAATAGGTTCCCTGGAGGCGCCTTGTGAAGAATCAATGTCATTGCCTCGAGGCATCGTGTGGTGAATATAACACCTGGCATCCACTTTGCTGAAGAACCATCATCTGCCGGCATGTGATTATCACACCCAAGAAGAAGTACCAAGTGCTCACTGGAGTATTGGAGTGAGCTGTGCCTAGAATGAAGTGCCAACTGGAGCTCCGGATTCTGCTGTGATCCTAGTCAGAAGCCTCGGTTCCTGCAACGATCCTCCAAGCAACATATGGCCAGCTTCCATGCAGCTCCTGAGGAGATTGCCCTGTGATGCCTAGAGGCTCCTTTTGCTGCTGAGATCCTGCAGCTGTGGAGGGATCAATGCAACCATGTGCTGCTACTACGAACTTGGTGAGAGACTAAAAGAGCCTAGTCCTCAGAGACTGGGTGCTAAAACTAGATCAAAAGGCAGGGGAGAGGTTGAACTGCACCCACCGAGCTACAAATGCTAAAACTGGGGGCGAGGGTGGAGGGGTATAAGCCCAGAGGCAGGGGCACCCACACGGGCAGATGGAGAGATATTCGGCAGAAGCCCCTAGGGCAATAAAGCTCACACCCATGAACCATGTATTCAGACATTCCCGATTGTGTAGTGGAATTCTATATTTTCTATATACTAAGGTACTTAGTATATACAAAGAGAAGCATTGGCTGGACATTGATCTAATTGTACTACAGGGACATGGGGTGGGATTGATTCTTGAGCGTGAGGAATCCCCACACTTTCCTCTCTGAGCAGCATTGACTGCACACCCAGGGCCAGACTGGCCGTAGCAGGCACCGGGTGTTTCTCCCGTGAGCCGCCAGGGTGGGGGCTGGTTTTGGGCCCCTGGGGGGCATTTTTTTAACGGGGGTCGACAATATCGGCCACCTGTAACAAAATCGGCCAAAACCGGCCCCAGCAAACAGCTCAGTTGCACCCCCCCTCAGCCCAGGCCCAGTTTTCAGAGCCCTAGTAAGACAGGCCCGATACAGGAGTGGTGAAAAGTGTCCGCCCCCATGAGTATTGCCCAGTAACCCCTGCTTGCCCCGCGGCTTTCTGGACGTGGGTCTGACACACATAGTCTGGCAAAGAAATGATTAAACCTCACTTTACTTCCAGAAATTACAGGAAGAATTTACAGCAACCATGTGTGAAGTTTTTTTCTTAGTCAATGTAACACATCTTACTATCTGAATAATTAATAGCAGTCAGGTGTAACTCTCTCAACATTAGCTGTGCTTCACCGGAGACGCGTTTAGATTGCACCCCCCCCCCCCCCCTTCCACGCACAAACCCACCCATACCCCGAAGTCGGCAGGCTCGGGGACAAATATCATTCTTTCTCGAGAATGCTCGGATTCCTCTTCTGTGGCTTTATGCAAACACTATAGAGACGCTCACAGGCGTAGGTGGATGGAGTTTCATGGTCCTACAGGCACATCAGATGAATTCCTGCTCGTATCTGAAAAACGACAAAGGACCACACGCTGCATACCTGAAAATCATTTCCACATTTCCTAGACACCGTGACCATACCCCATAAAAACCATCACTCCAGGTTTAGACGATTGCTCTTAGCCTTCTCCCACTTTGACTCCCTCGACTCCCTTTCGAATGAATGGGGAAGTTAAAGTCTCCACATTGCTTCCTCCTAATCTAACACCCACACAAGCTGCTGATGCTTGAAGTACAAGAGACAGAAGCAGTCACAACAAATCAATGTGGACCCGCGTCCAGAAAGGGATGATCATGGGAATCTAATTAGGCACGGCTTGACAACCCAGCTAGCCTCACACCTTTTGTTGCCAATTCTTAAATAAAATATGCCTGGGATGAGGTTGGGCTACGACTCACTAGAGAGTACGACCCACTTACCCCATGCTATTGGCTGATTGGCGTATCATTCCACCTCGGATGGAGTATTTGCATTTCAATACATGAAGGGCTATTTACATCTCAAACGTGCAGTGAATCGTTCAGTATTACATGTATTTATCTCTATAATGTATTTTTACACAGAAATCAATCGTATTGTAGTTTGTCCACTGCAGTATTTTTTACTTTAAAGTCATATCTCGTAGTGCAAGCCAGGCCTAGTGGCCTGTGCTTGTTTGCTTCCGTTCTTACGTTACAGCGCAGTAGGTGCACGCTACAGAACTGCATGTCAATATCACCCGTATTTACAGGAGGTATAATTATTTACAAGGAATGTGTCCTTGTGTAACATAAGTGGTGCTCATGTAAAGCGCTCTAAAAAATACAAAAGGGTTAAAATACACCCTTCTCCACAAACTGACAAAAGAGATTTTGTGTGTTGGCCTATTTGTTACTCAGCTCGCATAGACCTTCACCCACACGGTGGGCAGAAGGTTAGGGTTCAGGCATGCAAGGTGAACCCAGAGCTCGTTAAGACTCCTTCCTGTTCCTCTGCGCCCTCTAGGGGTCTGACCTGACTTCCGGAGAGTCAGCGCTCATGCCTTTTTTTCCACGGAATGGTCCATGAGGTAGAAGCTTGCCACAAACTTCTGGAAGTCTTTATAATTCTCCCAAAGCACAGGCAGATGTCTCGCATCTTATTTTTTGTCTTCCACTGCAGTCCCGGATGGAACCTGTGGTGGCCCCTAGGCAGTCGAATTTTCGGGGTCCCTCTTGCAAATGATCTCCTAATACCCAATGCACCGGATTTTTTTACAAACTGGCATCTGCCAGAAGATGAACTCTTAAGAGTCAAGCTGTTTTGTGAATCTGATGTCGCTGGTTTATGTACTTTAACCCCTCCCAGGCATGTGAGTTCCCATTCAGCATCCTCCCACTTGAAATACTCAGGGACAACATGTTATGGTGCATCAAAGGCCGCAGTTTATTTTAACAATCATGGATCATACATTTCACAACTTTTGGTTGTTCATTAGAAAACCTATGTTTATTCCACATCACTGTTATCGTAGCAAACTTTGATCCACGGATTTGTTTTTCTTTCTGATTGACCGTACAGGCCCTGTGCGAGGGTCCTTTTAGCAGGTGTCTCAGTGTACTGTGGATTCTAGGCTTCACTAGCTACTGACTTTGTGGGCGGCCATCAGGAAGGGCCCGGGCTGCAATGCTGTACCATTCACCCTGGATCCTTGTTGACCGCCCGCCTGCTCCCGTGCCCCTGCCATGTGGCATCCCAAAGACACAGTCTGAGCAGCTCTTCTACCTATGTTACTCTTTCTTCTGAGTAACTTTCTGGGCTGCCTCTGCCACGCTGCTGCCAGTTTACCGATTGGTGGCAGTTCCCCTCGTAGCTCTCACTCTTGAGAAACTCAACTGTTCTACGACTCCGACTATGTTGAGTAGGAACATATCCATGCTTACCCCGGTCAAGTGTACCCCATCTTCTAAGTAGTAGCCCGGTGTCCTAAGGTTGATCAGCCCATGTCACACAAAGCCCCAACCGTTTGCCCTACATATCTTAGCCATGGTGATATTTAGCTTGCACCTAGACATGTCCACTGCCGCCTTGTTAATCACCCCTCTTCAGGCCCGGCAAGCAATCAGTTCGGACCATATGATCTCTGCCGTGCGAATCAGCCTCGCCAGTGTAGCCAACCCAGCCACCATCTCCCCTACCAGTTCTCTTCTCCACTGCTCGCCAGGTCGTTCCCTCCCTAAGTGAATGACCACTGCATCTGGCCACTCGCACTGCTGCCATGCCACCTGCACAGCCGCGAGCAGCTGGGCCCACTTCATGCCTGATTGCCCCAGCCAAGTTACTGCCATGTTCTGAAGCCATATCCCCTGGAAGTCCTTCCGCGCCACTGCCCACTGTTGCGCCCGTGTGATGTAGGAGTGTCCCATGAGCTACACCTTGCACCGGCCCCCTTGCGGGCCTGTAGGTAGAAAAATCCCAAAGATCAGATTCCTGTGGAGTGGATGTACCCTTTGAAAGCATCCGATACCCACTGGCCCAGTGTCTTAATATGCTCGGCATTGAGCCCTCATTGGGCCGCGGTAGTCGCCGCCCTTATCCGGAACGAATGTGGCCCGAGCTCACTGGGTCTCAACCCGGTTTGCTCCAGCGCTATCCTCAACACTGCTATGAATTGATGCTGGCTGAGACATGACCCATCCCTTTGTGAGAATAGGGGCCTGGTGGCTGGAGTTCCTTGATCCATGTACTCCCACATGATGCAGACCGGGCAGCATGCCCTGTCCTCATTACAGTCGATCCTTGTGTACTTTCCCTTGCCCGCCTGATCCGTCTTAGACTGCCTTAGGTGAACTACCATGGATCCCTGTCCTGTGTGTATGTCCTCTGTGTGCACACATGCCACCCTGGGGTTCCCTCTTGCTGGGCTACTAGCTCACTGATTCTGTAAGCTCCAAGTAAGGCTCGTGCAAATTTTGGGCCACTTCGTGATGTCCTGTGCATAAGCCTGTCAGCGTGCCCAGTACGCCGTCCCGCATGGCAAAATCAATGGGCCTTCTCCTGTCCCGGGCCCTGGGCTGAAGCCTCCCCAGCCTTTCATCACTGTCCTACAGAAAAATTACCCTGTTGGACCCCTCCCTGTGGCCAGTCTGCCACTGCACTAAGATGCACTTGGGCCCAAGACTTGGTCTTACAGCTCTGAAATGCCCAATCGATGAAAGCTGTAACCTCTGCCGAGGACACCCTGTGTATGTCAGGTGGGTGAGTCCTGGTACTAAAATCCTCCCAGCACATACGATTATTCAATTCCGTTTTGGGGACCAGCATCATTATCCCTTGTCCACGAGGTCCCATAGGTGTCCAGGAACTGGAGTCATGCAGGGGTCTGCGTGGGGGGGTCAGCTCCCTGAATCTGTCCCACTGAAAATGAGAAATTGCATCAGCTGTCAAATTTGCCACCCCTGCTATGTGCCTGGCCCTCACTGCTATGTTTGTGCCCAACTGGCAGCCGACTAAGTGTCGCAGGAGCCTCACCACTGCTGGGCATTTTGCTGTTCCTTGGTTAATCGCCTGTACCACTGCATGATTGGCTGACCACAGCGTAATCTGCCTGTTTGCCAATCTGTCACCCCATATTGTAAAAGCCACTATAGTAGGAAAGAGCTCTAAAAGCGTAATGTTGAGTGTGACCCCAGCATTGTGCCAGTTGTCTGGCCATTGTGATGCTGACCATGCATTGCCCAAGATGGCCCCGAAGCTCCAGCTGTTTGGACATTACCCAGGGTTCTCGCCACATGAGAATGCAGTTGAACCCGGCTAGAAAAGGTATCCCATTGTTCTAGGTCCTTCTTCACCCCTGTATGATGCCTCTTTGTCATCCCTTTGGTTAACCACGCTAGCTGCCTTGTGAAAGGTCTCCCAGCTGTGATCACTCTGGTCTCAAAATTCAATTTTCCTTGCAGCTCATGGAGCTCGCCCAGCGTCACCTTTCTTTTTTGCAGCAATTGCACTATGATGGCACGCAGCTCTGTTAACTTGTTGCTAGGCAGCCTGCATATGCCCTCTACTGAATCCAGCTCAATTCCCAAGAATGATAGCCTTGTGACCAGGCCCTTCGTTTTCCCTGCCGCTAATGGAACTCCCAGCTCCTCTGCCAACCCTTCAAACTGACTAGTAGTTCTGCGCATTCCCCTGAACATAGTTTGCCAATGAACAGAAAGTCGTCCAGGTAGTATATACGCCCTCCCTCCGGGTGACGTGTCCCAATTGCCCACTGTTAGACTTGGGGGTCTCTGGTTGGCGCAAGGTTGCCCTTGTGTCAAGCAGGAACCCTCTCCTCTACGTCAGGGCGCAGGATAACCCCTTTTGAATGACCCTTGCTCACCCTCTAGGTGCGTGGCGTGAGCAGCCAAGGCGATTCCTCAGGCGTTGTTGGTTAAGCACTTACAATCGCACACACAGTAAATACATCAATCCCCCCAGAAACGGACACCAGACTTGGATATGTAGAAAAATACGCTTCTTTATGTAAAAATAGGTATATATATCTCAGCAGACTTATCACAAGACCAATAACGTTTTCGCTATGCCACCAGGTTGTAAAGCAGGCAAATGTTCTTTGTTTGCAGGTTCAAATTAGATACTTCGTAGTCTCTCGCAAATGTTACTTGTGGTTCCAGTACTTACAGAGATCGGCTCCTGCGAACGGGGAAATAAGGCGTTGCGGGCCCCGAGCCCGATACTGGAATTCTTAAGAACGTGTAGTTGCTTTTGGGAGTCGGCACGGGAGGATGCGACTCAGCAGTGATGGGGCACCTTTGGATCCTCTTGAGCAGGTGCGTGTAGTCAGGCAGGCGCGGCCCACGACCCTCAGCACGGCAGTGCGGGGGTCTCCTCAGCGGGGGGCGGCGCGGCCTGATCTCAGGGCGGGATCGCGAAGCGGGGTCACAGGGCATGGTCCGTGCAGCTGGGGACCCGGCGGGGATCACGATCGTCGGACAAGAATTCCGGCGGGAGGGGTGATAGCGCTTCAGCGCGCTCCAATAGCAGACGGTGGCAGAGGTGCCGGCGGCCTAGCCCGGGGTAGAGGGCGACTCCGGTCGGAGCGAGGCTCTCAAGGGGGGCAAAGGCAGGCAGGCTCCCGAGTGTCACAGCCCTAGGAGGGGCGATGAGGGGCGCAGTCTTCCTCAAGCGGGATACACACACGGCTCGAGTTTCAGGACGAGCAAAGGCACAAGGAACCCACTGGTCCTGGGGTTCTGTTCAGGGGGCATGCTCAGATCAAGCCCTTGGAGAATGTTTAAAGCACAAAGCAGCAAAGTCTTTACAGCAAGTCTCTTCCTCTCCTTTCTCAGCAAGGCAAGCAGCAGGCCAGTCCTTCCAGCGTCTTCTTCTCCTTCTAGTCGGGCAGAGGTTCTTTGTGGTAAAACAGGATTCCGATTTCTTAGGAGCCAGGCTCCTACTTTTATACCGTGATTTTTTTGTTCCTTAGCGCCAGGGGGCCTGGGCCTGGCCCAGTCCAGTTCTGGAGCACTTTGTTATGGTGACTCTGCTCTTTCCTTTCAGCAGCAGGGCAGAGACATCAGCCGCTCCACAGGGGGCGGCGCCGGCTTTTTGGTGGCAGAGCAGAGGTCTATTCAAGAGTCAAGGTGTACTCCTCCCACCCGTCCTGGTGTCATCTCTCTCCCCACTACCTGGCAGCCAACCTGTCTCTGGGGATTCCCCAACCCTGCTCCTTACTGTTGCTAGGCAGAACACACACACAGCAGAGGCGGACTGAAATGGCTAGGTCAGTAAATACTAACTTTCTAAAAGTAGTATTTACAAACCCAGGATATTAAAATAAACTTGACTACAAGAAGTATTTTATTATTCTGAGTTCAGGCATACTAAACTTGATATCCTACCATGCTCTATGAGTCCACTGGGGTCACAGCGTGTAGTGACTCCAGCAGCCCATTCTGGCCTATGGAGAGCAGGTAGCCTTCAATAGTGAAAAACGAAAATGGCTGTAATTCACTACTAAGGCATGCCACACACATCAGGGCATGTCCTACCTTACGCCTACAATGCACCCTGCCCTTGGGCCTACCAGAGGGGTGGCTAATATGTAAGTAAGGGAAGGTTGAGGGACTGGCAAGTGGGGGCACTTGCGCAGTCAGCGCGACAGTCCCAGACTGCACGCAGGTTCTGCAGTGGCAGACCCTAGACACATTTTACAAGGCCGCTTCGGTGGGTGGCGCAACCAGCGCTGCAGGCCCACTAGCAGCATTGGCATTCACAAGCCCTGGCACTCCTGGTGCACTTTACTGGGGACTGACAGTAAATCCAATAAACCAATCATGAATATCAATCAATGTATACATTTTACCATAGGGAGAGCATATGCACCTTAGCACTGGTCAGCAGTGGTAAGGTGCCCAGAGTCATAAAACAGCCAACAACAGGTCAGAAAAAATAACGGAGGAAGGCAAAAAGTTTAGGGATGACCCTGCAAAAAGGGCCAAGTCCAACACCCACTCAAAGAAAGTGCTGAATGACTTAAAGTAAGCGCATGATATCACGCACCCCATAGGTAGGCATTTGTCATAGTAGTATGCCCCATCTAGTTGAAAGCCCAGTAGGTGGTAGCTCTGTGGGTGCACCGGCAGTAGGCGGAAAGCGGACTCTATGTCCTTCTTGACTAACAACTCCTCTCTTCCTATCTGCTTAATCAAGTCCACTGCATCATCCAGCAAGGCATAGGCCACCGAGCAGCTGCCCTGCTCCAGCCAGTCATTTACTGACTCTCCTTGTGGGTGTGATAAATGGTGTATGAGGCACCACCCCCAGCGGGCCACAATGATATTTTTTAGGGGAAGGGGACGTTGAACGGTCCAGCTTCTCTGCCCAGCTGGACCTCCTTCCCTACCTTCTGCCTGGGTACCTCCTTGTTTTCCCCTATGGATTTTAGGTCGTGGCTAACCCGTGGGCCCAGTGTTCCTTTGTAATGTATGGAGAACCCATATGTTAAGCCGTCCGCCAGTAGCTGCATTTCTTTTTCTTTTGGGTAATTATTCATTAACGCCACAAATCTTCAGATTCCGATCAGGGTGGGCAATGCACCTTCTTCCCTTCACTCGCTCCCCCTCCTTCTGCGATTGCTTGCACCCCATGCTATTTCCTGTTACCATGCTCCCTGTTGTCCCCTGCTCCTTTTGCCTGTTTGCAGTGGGGTGCTGGGTGGTTTCTGCCGCAGTTGTTAGAACAACTGTGTTTAAACCTGCAGGTGTGTCCCCACTTACACTCGTCTTTGTCATATTTCCAGCACGTCGCCGTGCACCCATTTCCTGTCTTTTCACCTGGGGGGCTCCTTGCTTTGTTATCATGCCCCTGGCATTCGAATTTCCCCTTAAAACCTGAGGGATGAAAATTGTGTTCGCTCGCCCCTATGCCTTCCTGGCCAAGACCATGTGACTCGTAAAACCTTCTATGTGTTAATTATCCCACTCTATGACTGGCCATGTATGCATCTTCTCCCTGAAGCCCTCATCGTAATGCAACCAAGCTTCCCCCTGGTATTTCTGTTGAGCCTCATGCACTTTCTGTTCATGCAAGAACAAGGCAGCTGCGCCGTGCGTAAACTTTTCTATGAAGGTGCATGCCAATGTCCTAAAGGCCCGCAACCAATTTTCTATTGACCTCTCTATCCTGGGTTTGCACCTATCTCTCCTGTCCTCCTCCTTCTTATCCTGCACTGTCAGATCCAACCCCTCCTGGCGCACCTCCAATGAGGAGAATATGTTGATGTACTTCTTCCGCCATATCCTTTCCTTTAGCACCAGTGGTATCAAGTTGGATAAACCCGTTAAGTGGGTGGTAATGGGAGGGTCACCAACGGATGGGCGAATGTACTCGCTCGCGGGTTTGCCCCTGATTAGTTGCACCCCTTTGCCTGTCTTTGCTTTGTTCACTACAGTCCCCCGTTCGCCTTTGTGTTACCTGGGTTGCCCTGGTCCACCACCCCCTCATATCTGGTGTCCCAAATCCCTGATTCTCCGGGGATCCCAGTGCCCCGGCTGGTCCCTTTCTTTTTGGGTAAGGTTTGGTTCAATCCTTTCTTGCCAAACTCCGCGCCCTCGTGGGGGCCCATCATACCCAGGTTAAACCCCGCGTTGAACTGCGAACTGGGCCCTGCCCATGGTCACCATGGCATCCACGTAGGAGGCTGCAGCTGGGAGGGGACGTACCCCAAGCTTCCCCCTGGAAGTTTCCTTTTCCCTGTCTGTCCCTCTGATTTGGTGGCCTGGGGTATTGCAGGCCCAACGGCCCCTGCGCCGTGTAGTTGGTAATCCCCAATTGTGTACCATAGTTAGCGATGCTCCCTGGCGCCTCTTTACTGCCCTGGGATCGCCCCGCACATTGGCATGCAACCCAGCCCCTTTGCTTTGCACTTGTTGCTCACCATTGTTAGTTCATTGTGCTCCTTGGGGCCGCCATTGTGGCCACAGGCCCCCCCGCTGGAGATTTCACTGCGATACCCTTCTGGTTCGCTGCTCTCCTCATCCTCAACCACTGGTGAAGGTGTTGTGCTTCAGCCGCGCCCATCCTGTCCTCCTGTAGGCAGGCCTGCTTTGCTCCTCTTTTGTGATTGGGTGGGCTACCATCTCTTCGCCCTAGACCCCCTTTCGCCTAATTTGGTGGGGGTAGCTGTTCTGGCCCCATGCCCCTTCCCACCAGGCCCACAGTGATTTTCCTATCCAGCCACACCATCCCTTTCAAGGCCAACAAAGCCCTGGTTTTCTCAAGGAGGGCTTGCAGATTGTCATCCAGCTCCGGGCCAGCCTCCCCTGAGGCCTGACCTGTTTCCTCTGCCTTGAACCCGTCTCCTCCTCTTGATCGGCATCCTCTCGGAAGCAGGGAGGCCTTTTTCTCTGCCTAACGGCCTCCCTCGGCCTTCCTGCCATTTTTTCTGACCCACGCCTTATACGCCTGAAATCCCTCATGTGGGTGGGGCCTCCCCGCCGCGTTCCTGCTCACTGCTGTTTGTACCACTGAGCATCACAGCTGAGCACTCTCCGCCCTGCTCGGGGCTGCTCCTCCTCACCGCTCATGCCCGTTTCTTGTCACCTTGCCTCGGTTGCCAGGGGGTTCGAGTTGCACGCTCCTCAGCCCTGGGCAGACCGCGAAAGAGGTCACGACCCTGCTGAGTTACCCGCCCCACTCACTGAGGCACTGGCCCACTGCTGCAGGTCCTTTTAGCACCCGGTCACTGTCTCAGAGCAGGTGGGGGAATCCGCAACGCCTGGTCTGCTCCTCCATACCGCTTTGGTACCCTCCTGGTGATCTGCAGACTTTTCCATGTTGACCATGATTCTCCCTGATAGATTGAAGCGTCGTCCACATGCTTCCTGGGGCAAAGGTCGATTCTCCCACTGGTATTTGTGATCCATGAAGGTCATCCACTGAGGCGAAGGTGAGATTCTTTGTGGGTAATAGGTGGCCCGTGCCCACCTTTTGACCCCTTAGTCCCCTCCACCCTTATTCCCTCCTTGGTGGTTTCGAAGGACGCATCCTATCCGGGTGCTCCCTTTTTCTGAGGTTTCTTTTTTTGCCTTGGGTGTTCCCACTGCTGTTAGGCGTTCCCCGCGGGCCCCTATTGGGTCAGGCTTTGCCTTCCCGGCCCGCACCATAAGTTGTTAATGGGTACATTGCATTAATACAGTATTTTCTCTACAGAGTCTTTAATGTAAAGTTTATGGTTCTTTGAGTTGATTCATTTTTGTTCTATCTTTTGGAAACAATATTTAAGAATGCTTTATTGTAATTTTCTTTCAAGATCAAATCAATATTATTTGTATCCGTTGTTGCGGGCCCCTAAAAGGAGTGGGGCCATAGGCTGGTGCCTACTTTGCCTATTTGGTAATCTGGGACTGTTCCACTCGCTCCTTCTCCTTACCTTATTTAACATCAATACTTTCTAAGTGATGGTTTCATCACACCGGGAGGCAGTCACCATGGTTCCCTGTCTTGTACTACAGTGATAGAGGCTGGTGGCGAGAGCACAGATATCGGTCAGTATATGCTACCCAAGAGATTCTCTGTTGCCTGATACATGGACAGTCCAGTTTCACTCTGGCTCACATAATGAAGCATGCTATTGCTACCTTCCTGCCTGCTGATTACACAGCACACAGGGGAATTGATGTTGGGTGTTGTTTTGAAAGTGAAAAGCAGTGCAGTAGTCCCCCAGCGTGCTTATAATGGCTTGTCAATGTATTTCTGAGTCATTAAACGCATGCAGAAGACCGCGTGTGGTGCATTTCAACGTGCATTGTGCACCTCTGATGTGGCAACAGTCCCTGGTGACTGCCTGCTGCAGTGCAGCGTTAAATTAACAACTGTGTGTGGTTTTAGTCCCAGACTGCACAGTGATAGGAAATGCTGTGCTAGTCTGCTGTGTAGGCGCAGGGCCTTCATGGGTATAGTGATTTAAGTTGAATGGCAAAGATGGCAGGATCTCAATTGAGGCATGGGTTAAGAGCTAAGATCCCTTTGCAGCGGTGTGGCTTACAAAAATAAAGGTGTGGTCTAATACTTGTGGATTAGAAGCCTGCATTTCACTAACTTCTATATAGTGCCTAGGTACATCAGGAGAATAACTGCTATCGGCACGCAACACCATTTCTACCAATTGATACAAAAGGGATAAAGTACACCCTGCCATACTTTATAAGGATATTGCGAGTCACTGTGGAGTTCCATAACCATATAGAGAAATGAGCCAGAGGGCAAAGTTCCTTTATAAGGTTATGGAACTATGAGATGACTTGCAATAGCCTTATCATGTATGCAGGGAGTACTGTATACCATAAAACACATGATCACACCACCACCTTTCCCACAAAGCACTTAAAACCTTGGTACATAGCTCTTTCAAATGAAAGAGTGAGCATGTTTGCAAACTTGAAGAATTAAAATAAAACCTCTAGTGCAAAAGTAAATATATCAAAAACTTGTTATTTTTTGCAAACGGGTATTAAAAATAGTTTAATTCAAGTAGGTTAAAACAAAAAAAAAGGCTTCACTATCTCCAAATGTGTAGAAATATGTACAAAGATTATAGCTTTTCTCAAACTAGCTAAGAAGTGCAAAAAATAAACCTGTTCTTTCCACTTTCATTCTTCCGCTTTCGTTGTCAGCTAAAAAACAGACAGAGCAGAAGAAAGAAAAGCGGCCTTCTGTTTTTGCTGCTTTAAACAGCTGCTTCAATTAGGCTACCTGACCTGACCTGCCGTTCACCCTGGCTACTGGCTCTGGCAGCAGGCATTCTGAAGTCGGAACTGCCTGTAATCACTTATAATAGTCGAGTTCTGACATCTTTTCTTTATAATCGGTGACTGGACTTCATGTGTCACAAGTCGCTGATTATAATTAAATTAGAGACAGATATTTATACAGGGACTACAGAATCCCGTGTATTACAGTACCCTTATCAGTTGAAGCATAAGAGAGATACACTTCAGCCAAAAAGACATTTTTCATTGGATTCTCATTTGAATTACAAGGCCTTAGCAGGCAACAAACATTTTCATCCGGATACCATCTGTAACAGAGTTACCTGTGCAAATAAGCCAGGCAGAGTCAGGCAATTGCCCTTCTCACTCAGCCTGTGCATATGTGCACATTCGTGAGCATGCATGTTCACAAGTGAGCTGTACAGAATATTTTACTCTAGATGCACAGAAGTGGATCTTATTATAAAAGGTGACACTGGAGGCTCCAGCTCTGATCCATTTTATCACAAAGCTGACACCAGCTAAGGCTTCATTATTGGTTTCCACTCACAGGACTGGTCCAAAAGCCGGAGATTCAGAGAAAAAAAAGCAGGGCTTTCACAGGTTAGGACCAGCTCCCTAACATTCACACTGCCACCAGATATCCGCCGTAGAAACATTAATCCACTGAGATATGCACAGAGACCACTGCAGCTGTCCCTCATGCTCCTCATTGGGGCTCCATCCAGGGCTGGGCTGGTGAGCCAAAAGCAGCCCTGGCAATAATTCTGTTACCAACCCTACACCGTCTCCTTACTCAACCTCTCTTTCAATCCATCCATCCCTTCTGTCATGCTCTTTCTCTCTTCTCCTTCTCTGATCTCTTTCTCTCTACACTGATCCTGTCTCCCTATCTTTCTCTCGAAGCCTTCCCGCTCCGTCTTCAACTTACCTTGGGGAGCCGGGGAAAGTGACACAGGAATAAGCAACAGCCCTGGGCTTCCAAAACAGGCCTCCAAGGGCTCCAGCCCACCGAGGAAATGCCCGGTGGAATAAAAGACCTGTCAGGCCCTCGCCCAATCAGCAACTAAGAATGATGATCAGTGTGTGGAACATGCTCCCGTCTCGCCGCATACATCTATATAAGCACCTGAGATCTAGTAGCGGGGAAACAGCCATTACAACGCATGCTTTTACCCCGCATGCCATTACAACGAAACGGCTTGCTGTAGGGGGTATAAGTTGTTGTATTCCACTCCAACACTTTCCCTACTGTTGCACAGACTGGAGTTGGAGTAGTAAATTATACTATTCCAAACTCCAGTGCACCCCGACAACAAGTCGTTGTAAAAACTTGCATTGTAACAGCATGCGGGGTATAAGCATGCGCTGTAATGTCATACAACCCTAGTAGCGGCGTGAGGCAACGAGCAGCAGCTTATCAAGCTCACAAGATGAACATCCTCTGACTTAAACTACACTGAAGTGGATAGTAAAGTCCTTCATGGCCAGTTCAGCTGTAAACAAATGGCTCTAGCACTGTGGCCACTGCCAAGCCACCTGTAAAGCGCCGACCAAGTAACCTGAGACAAAGAAACAAGAACAAGGGTGATAGCACTTGCTGCTTTGAAGACAAAAAAGAAAAATCTAATAATTTCAGCAGTCATTGCTGGTATACATTCATTGCTATCCTCAGCACCAAGAGTTATGACCACTTATACAGGTAAAATACCAGTCACGTGACATCCTGCTTAGAATACATACATTGGTTAAAAGGCTAAAAGGTTAAAGGGAGAAGATGTGGCCTAACGGCTAGAGTGGTCGACCTTGGAGCTGGGGAACCGGTTTCGAGTCTCCACAGTGACGCTCAACATCCTGTGATTCTGGGCAGATCTCTTGGTCTCCCCGAAAATGAATGTGTCCGTCTGTAACGCAACTGGTGCTCATGTAAAGCGCTCTGATACCTTCGGGTCTAGTTGGCCTATAAAAAACTAAAAACTAAAAAATAAGAAAAGAAATAAGAAAAACTCCAATGGCATTGTCTAAATTCAACGGTTGGTTAACAAGGTTGCAACCTGGAAAATGAGGATGTCGCACCTCAGTTGTTACCAGGAAGGCAACGTTTTACTTCACAATCCACAGAGATGGAAACAATTGTTTGCGCGGCGCTATAATGTTCTTTTATTACATTAATCATTTTCAAATTCCGCACATACTCTTGTTGCCTGGTGTTATTAGCAGCCCCTTCAAAGCCCTTGTTTCCAGTTAATAATTTTGATGCATTTTGGGCTTGGTTGGTCCTCACGTGCACCCTTGGGCGGGCATGGCCCTGGGGGGCCATGCTCAGCGGCTCACCAGGGCGCCTCACCCTTTTAAGCATCGGAGCTTCTCCCTTTTCTCCTGACTCTCTTTCATTTTATTAATAGTGAATATCAGTCTATACTATATTAGTATGACAAAGATTGCAGAGGGTCAAGAAGCAGTCTGCGGCAGGCTGTGAAATCTGTGTCACGGCTGGCACCGTTCCATCAAAGTGCCTTTTCCAACCATTAGCTGGAGTGCGCAGGGCTGGCACAGAGCCAGCCCTGGCCTCAGGGGCCCTCCAATCCTCATCGCTTGTCACTGGTAATGATACCCACTGGCACTTTAACCCTGCAGAACCCTGGCTTCAAAGCAATCAGCCAGCCACCTCACCCTTTCCCAAGCCGTTACAGGGGTGGCAAAGGGTGAGAGGAGACAGCAAAATGTTGAGGGCTGGCACATGCACTGTGCGCCTGCGAGCATTCAGTTTCCTGTTTCAGTGCTGCTTGTGGCATTAGGAAGCTGTGTGGGACTGAAAGTGAGTGTGAGTGAGAATGAATGTTAGTGAGAATACGTGACAGTGAGTAGCAGTGACTGAGTAGACCTGTGAGTGAGAATGGGTGACACAGGGTGAGAATAGGTTAGACTAGGTCGGAATGAATGCATGATAGTAAAGGTGAGTGCAAGGAACTGTGACTGAAAGTGTGAGTAAGAGTGCAATTTATTGTAATTGGGTGAATCTGAATGAATAAGAGTTGAGAGTGAGTGAGGGTGAGTGAGAATGAATGACTTAGTGCACACAAGTGGCTGAGAAAAAATTAATTCGAATGGGTAGGTGAGTGTGAATGAATGAATATAAGTGATTATGAATGAAAGAGAGTGTGTCTGGTAGTGTCTGTGTGTGTTCTGCTTGCAAGTTTGCTGTTTTCTTTAGCATAGCAGAGGTAGCTCTTGGCATAGAGAGGCACCTGTGACACACTGATTTCACATTATTTCTGCTGTGTTTGCATAAAGAAGTAAGGAAAATTAATTTTTTCCAGTTTTTAAAAGTGAACGATGAGAAAGTTTTATTCCATGTAAGTTTGCTTATTTATAGGATATATATGTCAAAACCGGCGAAAATTCAGTTTGCTCCATTGCTCTAATTTTAAAAAGCCTGGCCATTTACGAGGGTCTTTTGTTAAAATCTGACGTATGGAAAATGATGCATAATCAACCACATTTGTCACTGCATTTGTCATCTATATTAAGCAGTAGTTCCATAATCCACTTTCTTATTTTTGCTCCCTTGCAAAAACCTTTTATATAATATGGACTGGGCCAATATGTGTTAGGTCCATTCAGTATTGCATACACCGCCAAGTAAAACACAGGGGTTTTTCCCTATCTTTGCAACATTATGATGTTTTGGCAACGGGATTCATGCTAGCTAGACAAGGCAATGTAGGGCTCAGTCCATAAAACCTTTTGCTCATCCCACGTTTACGAGGGTGTGCAAAAAGCCGCAAGAAGTGGTAGATGCTGCGTTGTATTTCTACACAATATTTCTTCATGCAAAAAAATTGCATTATCATTTATTCTCTTGATGGCAACTATGTCTTCATGGTAACTTAAATATCTCACCTTTTCCCTCTGTTTTTCTTGTGGCTGCGTGAAGTGATAAGGAACAGTAAGTACTGGCATATTTACTTTTTGTACTACACGAGGTTTGCATGTTATTATGCAACAATAAGTGACATATGATTTGTTAGTTGCCACTTTTCATTTATCAACGAAGGTTAAACATAAGGAAAACATAGTTGCTTGGAGACATTCACACAATCTCTTCTATAGTTTTCCTCTCTTTTCTTTCTTTATCAACATATTTGGAAAGTGCATGCATATTTCTTTTTAAGATGGACTTTTTTGCGTGGCATGTATGCAGTTCCTATTCTTTTGTACCTGTGCTATTGATATTTCTCTGTCATTGTATAAACTAAAAAGGTAGTAGTGGAGCGTGGAGCTCAGCAGCGGCCCGTGCAGGAAAGAGTGGTGGGTCGGGGCTGGCAACCACAAGGGAAAATTAGAGAAATAATTAATTTTCCCTTGCCGTCCTCTGTCGAATTCCCCCCCCCCCCCCCCCCCCTCAGCTCCCCAACCCGACCCCACCGCCCTTACCTGCACGGGCTGCTGCTGGTGGAGCTGTATATTTATTTAATAGAAATCCCCACAGCATAATATATATTATCATATTATCTTACAAATCTATAGAGGATACATAGGGTGGAATTATAAATTGGGTAGGAATTTGACCCGTCAATCCCTCCCCTCCCCTATGTTTCATCCAACTATTCTCAGCTGCTTTCAGGAGGTGATCCCTTCGGGTGAAGTACCACGTCTCATAATCGCAATGGAGCATGCGCATTTCAGTATCAACCCTTTAAGATAACAGAGGGGGACTTAGAATAAGGTCCACAATGGGAAGCTTGTAAATAGTCCTATATTGCAATAGAGATGGTCTGGCGACGTACTAGACCACTGAAGGATTTGTAATTGTCACGAGAGGCTTGACATTGCAAACGAGTTCAATATTACAAATTATCCATTATGTATTTTTTTTATATTACATGCTTGTTTGGGGCAGTAATCTTGAGAAAGTTGTTTTCCAAACTCAGAAGTGGATATTGCTAAGAGTAAGGTAAATACTGGACCATATAGGAATAGTTTGTTCTTCTTTAGAAAAAAGTAAGAAAACTTCTTAGTTATGCAGTTAAAATGTACAATAATTTAAAATAAAAAAAGTTACTTTGTTACAAAATTCATTTGTCTATAGAAGGGAGAGATTGTGGAAGCTGTTCTCTGCAAAGTGCTGCTAACAGTTGGCACAACATGGAATTAAAATGATATGGTTACTTTCCATGACTAGAATGTTTATTACATCATGGATAATTGTGCAGCTATGCAAAGTGGTTTGATGCTGGGTAATGTATACAACCATGCACTGCTAATTACCCCAAGTATTGCATCACTCATGACATGATCTATGATATCAGTGATAGCATTACTGATGACAACTGAACTGACATCATTGATGACAATACTGTGCATGGCAGGGGCACCCAGTTCTACTTACTAGAGACCATTACAACAGATGAATTTCAGTGATTTTTTGTGTTTAAAATGCTATGTCGTCACTGACTTTTCACCTAACTATAACGTTACTTAATTTGTTTTTTTAAATGAGATATAATTACAGTTACTAACTATAACATCCCATTAACCTTTGTTTTTTCTTCAGTCTATCTATCTATCTATCTATCTATCTATCTATCTATCTATCTATCTATCTATCTATCTATCTATCTATCTATCTATCTATCTATCTATCTATCTATCTATCTATCTATCTATCTATCTATCTATCTATCTATCTATCTATCTATCTATCTATCTATCTATCTATCTATCTACCTATCTACCTATCTATCTATCTATCTATCTATCTATCTATCTACCTATCTCTCTCTATATTGCTATAATTATTCCCTGAAAGTAGTGCTTGCAGGAGTTTCATGTAGGCCTGGGCAAAATGTCATATATGATGGCATAATGTAACGTAATCTCTGGCATTTTGCATTATGATTATCATGCTAAATGCCTAACATTATGCCCTTATGCCACATTGGATAATTGAGATGTCTTTTGAGTCAAAATAAACTATCACAGGAGAACAAGAAAAATGTGAACAAATAGAATGTGACTCACATACATCCCACACGTACACAGAACAGATCAGGAGGAATGGCGTTCTTACATTGCTCTTTAGGCGTGGAACAGTCTCCCAATCCACATCAGAGCCTGCTTCTCTTTTATTGAATCCCACAAGAAGCTGAAGACCTGTTTTTTAATTAACTCACCTACCATAGTCAGGCTTGCCGCACACACCTGCACAAAGCCAGGATACCCTCATGGGTGATAGTGCACTTTACAAATTAACATGACATGACTTATAGTTCTAGACTTCTAAGTACTTACCTCTAGCTCCAGGAGACACTTGGGGGACAGTACACTCTATAAGAATTGCATAACACATCAAATCATCACATTATTTTAGGTCCATAATGGTGCATTTTGTTCATGGTAGTTTCATATTTTTATTTTCTCCCACAAATTGTCTTTTAAAGGGCAGATACCCAACTTATGGTAGTAACACAACAGGAATGGAGTTCTAGTTAATGCAGTTCAATGTTTCAACGTATATACAATCTAGAATTCATTGCAGATTTAGTCTTGGTAGTGAAAAGGAGGTGAAACCCAGTGCAGAGGGTAAATTACTATCCAGGTTGAAAAACAACTGTTGTGTTGCAAGGTGTTTTTTGAATGTCAATCCAGACATCTGACTGATACATTTGCACTCAAATATATATTTATTGCACTTACAACAAATGCTTCTCAAATGCTCCCAGAATGCCTCTCACATGTGTTTCAAGTGCTCCATACATATGTCCACAAACAATCCTTGCATGTGAGCAAGAGTGTTACATTTTTAATGTCATCCCTGGCAATAAAGAATGTAGCAAATCTCAACAGATGTGTTCAATTTGTTTTATGATGTGCTTGATAATTGTGAGTAACCCTTCTATTAAAAACCAACCAGGTTCACAGTGCACTTATGAAACATTTATCTAACATTATATGAGGTGTCTAAAACACTGAATTATAAAACATGTAATGAGACTGTGTTAATACTTCAGGTATGAAATGGCAGACTGGAACCTCAAAGACTGCATTTTGTCTTGCTTTTTAAAATAATGAGGCCATTTATTGCACACATAAGTGTGTAAAAACTACTACAAGCTGAGGATAGTATGTAGGAGAGAATTAATTATTTAATGTTGCTGCATACCTGCACATTCATTATATGAAAAGGAGGTGGAGGATTTTTAGTCCAGTGGCTAACTTTTTGAAATCTCAATAACTACAGTGAGGAAAAAATGTTTAGAGCCACACTAGAGATGCTAGAGTTTTGTTACATGCAACAAATACTCTCTTTACAATTTAGGAATAAGTATAATCAAAGTAACAAATCCAAACAGTTCACAGTCCCAAACTAGATAAACTGTACAACAATATTTTTTCTGTACTTCATTAGGCCTATGTAACAAAATGTGTATTGTGCTTAAGATCTAGTAGTTGTACAATACTGCAATGATTTACAAAACCAGGATTTCAAATACCCTTTGGTTCAGCACGATCACGAAAAAGATATGCACACATTCAAACTCCTATTTTGTGCAATTAATCATAGTAAACTTCGAAACAGAGGATGCATTCTTCTGAGAAACATTCTTCTGGGAAAGCATATGGATCATACACATACTTACAGTAGATATAGGACTTAACATAGATACTGAATATTTATATTTAACTACATTAATTCCAATGTGCACCTGAACTTTTGTACCTTTTCTGATGTTTTTTGATGAAGTAACTCCATGTTTACTAAGCATCTTCCATCAAAACTCTGAAAAACTATCCACTGGATATCTTTATGAAGTGATGTATCTTACCTACCTAACCATTAACTAGCTGGCTAGCTGTCCATTTACACATTTCATATTAAAATGCCTCTGAACTTTTCAAATGAGGATCGTATCCTGTATTGGCATTGCCACCTGTTTAAAAATGAACATATGTGAACAGTCTCTTTACTTTCACCTCTGCTGTGAACAAATGCACCTTCTATCATCAATGTCTATGTCAGGGTAGTCTACTTTTCCTCCAGTTACCACAGGAGATTGTACTTGTCCTCGCTGTGGTGCCTTCTTGCCTTGGTTATTACAACAGCATTTTTGCTAGCTTCCCCAAAAAGTCAAAACACAAACTGTCATGAGATATGTCACAAGACAAATTTTCAATATCAGGCACCAAGGCCAGATGAGAAGCATTGAGGATTGTACGTGATACGGATTCAGGTATCATATGGGGGACACTATTGCCCCATTTATCATTGGAGCAGCGACATATGTTTCTGGCAGATTTGGCTCAGTAATATGGTGACTACCCAATTGAAATTTTTTGTTTGATTTGACCAATGACTTAGAAGACTACTTTCACTAATACTCATAACAAGATTCTACAGAACATTAAGATATTAGAGGCCTAACGAAGTTCAGATGCTTGTTTGAATGAAACGTGCTGGCTGAATGTTCATTTCACGGGGATTTTATATATTAATATCAAATAAAGGAAGAATATTTCTGAAGAAACACAATTGAGAATTTATGAATTGTGATATTTCCGGGTGCACCATTCCACTTCTTCATAGCAAAGGGCAGATAAGTTTACCTCTGCTTTGAGATCTTTGCGTTATCCAATGATTAAAGAGAAAACCTGCTATGCATTGTACACAGGTCTTGACATTGCCATGTGCCAGGCTACCTGACCAAACTTGTAAAGCCTTACCAGCAATCTAGTTGCTTAAGATCATATTTGTGCAAGAATCCTGGCTCTTATCAGACTGATCTAATAAAAATTGTCAGTAGATCGCTACATGTGCACAGTTTTTGCCTTTGAAACATTTCCTTCAGCCATTTAAGATGGGAAAAGACTCACTAAAGTTCAGCCCAGGCAAAAGACACATCTTTTCTGATTCTCATACAGCATTGACTTACCAGACTTCAGCCATATTTAATACCTGTCCTCATGTGTGAATAAGTTCATGTGCATTCTCTTTTTTCTACCAGTCAGAAGCTGAAAATTGGCTTACTGGAGTATTATCACACATCTCTAATGCTTTTACACCACTGCATGCATGTTGAGACTTTGCATTTCGATCATTAGGTGGAGGCTAGCAGACGGTGCAAGCTGTCTGCTTGCAAACAACCTATTATCAGATCACTAAGATCATACAGTGGACCTAAAGATCATGCATTGCTTACCAGTGATTGGCTTGTTGTTACTCATTTGCTTGATTTGTATTCAATGGCTTGTCTTGTCCATTTTGTATTTTTCCCTGGCCTAGAGCATAGTTTTGTTGCTTGCCCTTCTATTGCTCACTACAATTTTCTTTGTGCTTTAGCACTCCATCACAGTGCATACGTTTTCCTGTTGACTCCCTTATGGGCTTCTCTTTCCCCATCCTGCTCCGTGATGCTTTTCCCTCCTGTGTCTATCTGCTTTTGTTCCCCGACCACGCTGCTCTCTCTAGTTTCTTTTTTGCTTAAGCACTCCAGGCCTGGGTGTGTGCTCCAGCTGTCTCCCTTTTGTGGTTATCTCCCCCTCCCTCTCAGTGTTGCTCTCTCTTATTGCCACGGCATCAGGTAGCAATCATCAGGAGCACCTCAATGGGGTCCCACCTCCAGACAGAGCCAATTCCCTGGCAAAGTCCATCTGAGAGGAAACAGGGTGTTAGAGAGGCCAGATGAGGGGTAGAGCTTTTAGAGACGTGAAACACCTGAGAGGGACTCCTGAACAATAGAGCAAATGCGTAGGTTAACACAGTGTCTTGAGACTCTATCTGGGTCTTCTTGTTTTAATCTAATATGCATAAATATACCTTTCAGAGAGGAAACTGTTGATTTATTTCCTTAGTGTCAGACTCACTCCTGCATATGCATGAATTATTTCTTTTTAGACTAAAAACAAACGGTATGAAATTAGCACATCACATTGAACATCATGGACTCAAAGCTTCTCGAAAGATCAAAGAACTATACACAATCACAGTCCGTTTTACATTTCTTCTCTCAGTCTCCAGCTTTATTAATATTTATTTGATCTGTAAGGATTGTCACATATTATGCCATCTTCTTGCCTCACAGGGTCTTTGTAAATATCACATCAATCTTTCAGTTCGCAAGGTTTCTCTGCCGTTCTTTGTTACAAAATATTTTTGTTATGTTAGGTGGATTTGTATGGCTCAACTTATCACCCGTTAGGGTATCCAGGTGCTGGAGAAGGAACGGGGCCCGACAGCACTCCTAGTTGAACAGCCAGGTCTTCAGCATCTTGTGGAAGTTGAGGAGTGGAGTAGCAGTTCTGATGTGTAGGAGTAGGCTAACCCTCCTGTCTTGCTTTTGCAGATGCACAGTATTCTTGCGAGGAAGAGAGCGGTTGAGCGTAGTTGTCTAATGGGATAGTAGAGTTGGAGTTGGTCACTGAGGTAAGCAGGTTCTGTGTTGTGGAGAGTCTTGTAGGCATGGATGAGCAGATTGAACTTGCAGCATTTCTAGCAGGGTAGCAAGTGATGTTCAGTGAGGTAAGGAGTGATGTGGGTGTGGGGCGCTTAGGATGAGTCTGGCAGCGGTGTTTTGGATGGGTTAAAGTCTTTTTTTTTTTTAGATGGTTGAAGCTACCAACGTAGAGTGGATTGCTGCAGTCGAGTCTGCTGGTGATGAGGGCTTGGGTGAACATGCATCTAGTGCCATTTGAAGGTCTTGCAGTGCATGCTAAGGATGTGGCAGCAGGATGCGTTCACGGCATTGAGCTCTTTGTTCATTATGAGTTTGTCATCTAGGGTGGTGCTGAGATTTCTGGTGTGGCATGTGGGGGTCAGCATTTGATATAGGTCGGGTGGCCACCAGGAGGAGTTCCGGTTGAGTGCTTATTTTCGAAGATCAGGATTTCCGTTTTGTCCGTGTTGAGTTTGAGGCAGTTCTCTCACATCCGGTTGGCTACATTGGATATGCTGGTGGTGAAGTTGGTCCTGGTGGTGTTGTCCATGTTATTGAGGGAGAGAATGGGCTGAGTGTCATCGGCATAGGAGACAATGTTGATGCTGTGGGTTCTTATGATCTAGGCAAGAGGTGCCATGTATACTTTGAACAGGGTTGGTCTGAGGGAGGAGCCCTGGGGGACCCGGCAAACTAGCTTCTTGTGTTCGTAGGTGTAAGTGGAGAGTGTGACTCTTGTCCTATTGGAGAGGAAGGAAGCAATCCAGCTCACGGCAGGCCTTTGGCTACCTGGGTCCTGGAGTTTAATAATGAGGGTGGCATGGGAGACAGTCTCAAACGCTGCCGAGAGGTCAAGCTGGAGGAGGGCGGCGGTTTCTCCTCTGTCCATGATGGATCGGATGCCGTCCATGATGGATTGGATGTCGTCCATTGCTGTCAGGAGGGCAATTCCCATACTTTGGTTGCTGCGGAAACCTGGCTGGGTGGAGTCCAGGAGGTGATGCTGTTCAAGATGGGTGGAAAGTTTCATGTTAATCCCTTTCTCCAGGCCTTGGCAGGTAAGGGCAGGAGCGAGATGGGCCTGAAGTTGCTTAGTTCATTCCAGAGGTCAGAGGGTTTCTTCAGGAGAACTGCGACCTATGCTTGTTTCCAGCTGTCCAGGAAATTTCTGCTGGGAATGGAGGAGTTGATGATGGTGGTGATCAGTGTGATTCCCAGGTTGTACATGTGGTGTGGGCAGGGGTCTCTGTGGGACCCTGAGTAGATAGTCTGGTTCTGGTGATGTCCTCTGTGGTGAGGGGGTTCCAGTTTGTTAGGAGGTGGGAGCTCTTGGAGGTAGTGGGTGGTTTTGTGATGTCCTCTACAGTGAGTTGCGGTGCAAAGTTGGTGTAGATCTTGAGTATTTTGTTGTGGTAAAAGTCAGAAAGGTCATCAAAGAGGATCTGTGAGGGTATGATGGTGTTGGAGGCTGCTGTAAGGTTGGTGAGTTCTTGGACGATATTGAAGTGTTCTTTGCTTGGGTAGGAGCAGGATTCTAGTCTGAACATGAGGGCCACTTTTCTGGCTTTAATGAGCTTTTCTTTGGTACGTTATTACATTGAAGCCTTTTTATAGTACTACCTCCTTAGTAGGATTTATACCTATGGTCTTTTGAGTCATGACCTTTCTACTTAGGCAATAGTCCAAGTATTGCAGAGCGCGTATCCGTGCTTCTGCCTGGTCTATGGATTCACCTTGAAAAAAGACCACCAACCCTATCTTAAGCTTGTCCTACAGATCTCAACCGCCTCCTTTTCTTGCACTCCTTGGATCTGGGAAGGAAAGCGGTAACCTCTCTTGGGGGGCTCTAACCCTTGAGAACAATCCAACACAAAATGGGCACAGGGCATTCCCCCTCACACTGAAACGCTCTAAATGAAATACTTTATAACGGGAGCCAACCAAGAGGACCAGAACTTAGTTTTCTGGGAGCTGGAGTCCAGACACAAACAATGATTTTGTCCATATGCATTCCCCAATAGTCCTTATGGCTGAATTACATAGTACAATGGGATTAATGAAATGGCAACAGTGAAATGTTCAATTCAGCACAGGTAGCCGCAGTCTTGTTGGTAATTAGTCTTGACGAATAATGACATGTGTTTTTCGCACCTCCTGTCTGCTCTTTCTCGTCTATATGCTACTCCCCCCACCCTACACTGTGTGTTGATCTCACTTGCCCATGTGCTTCTGTGGTGTTTCTTCCTCATTGTGCTTCTTTTCCCTTGTCTTTCCCCACCCACTCCTTAATTTCATCCAGCACCTCAGTCCTCTAAACTTTTTTTGTTTAACTGACGTTTTTAGTGTATATTTTTTATTTGCAATCCAAGTAGTGTTCATCATTTTGGATTGTACATGAAAAATTAAAGCAAACGGTGTTCTCATCCTTCCCCCGGCATTCACATGTGTTCTGCACACATTAGTGGAATGATACAACTATCATTGTGCCCTCGTTTCAAAAACAAAAAAGTAGATGATGCTGCATAGTGCCGTTGTGCTATACAGCATCACCAAAAGCTATTGGCAAAGCCAAAAAGTCCAAAAGGTGAGAACTGCTGGCTTTGCCAATGATTGTGGAATCTTGCTCTCACTTATATGACACATCTTTTTCCCCCCTTTTGCCTGTAGCCTTGTAGTAGTTATTCAGTATGTATATATGCATATATTTGGTATTTCTAAAGTGGTAACATAGCCAAAAGGTAGTAGAGTGCTCTACGTGCTCAAGGACAAGCACAAGTCAATGAGTAATAGGAGAGGAAGCTGGGTTGTGGATGGTTACATTGTGATCTAGTGTTCTTTGAAAAGGTGAGCCTTCAGCTCTTTACTAAATTGGAGCAGCGTTGGAATAGTCCTGGTGGATATGGGCATGTAGTTCCAGATCCTGGGTGCATAGATTGTACAACATTACTGTGTTGTTTTTTCTCTGTTACTCTTCTTAGTCTGCAGTCTGATGATTTCAGGTGTTCTGAGAGCCACCAGAGATGGTGAGATTGTATGTAATATAAGAAGGGGATGCTGGTCTCAATGACTTTGTAATGATGCATCTGGTTTTGAAGATGGTGCAAACCGGCAAGGGAAGCTATTGGAGTTCTATCAATATGGGGTTGATCTGATCATATTTCTTCAGGCCCTGGATGAGATGTGCTGCTGCGTGTAGGATTCCCTAAAGGGTACCAGTGTGGTGGCTAGGAGGCCTGGGTGTAGATGATTGCCATTATCCCAATGCGAGAGTATAACAGCTTGAGCAGCAGTTCTGAAGTCACTCCCTGGAAGAAACAGTTTGACTTTCTTTAAACGAGAGCTGATACCAAGCTGTGTTTGGTTTTATGGCAATGTGTTCCTTGGTGTGAGGTTAATGTCTATGGTGAATCTAAGTGACTTAGACTTCAGTGAAAGTAGGGGTTCGAAGCTGTCCAAGTTCATGTCAATGTGTCAGGTTTGTATTGTATCTCGTGGTTCTTCTTTGGAAATAAAAGTATTTCGGTCTTGGTTGAGTTGAGCTTCAGGTAGGCGCTGGACATCCAGGTCTGGAAGATGTGAAAGCAGTGTTTGAGGCACTGAATGTTTGAGCCAGAGGAGACTTTCAAGTAGACATGTGCATCATCTGCATTCTCAGATAAATGAGGCATCTGCATATAGGCGCATCAAGATGACATGACCAAACACCCTTGGGATGGAGGGTGATGGTTACCTTACCAATTCTACTATTGAACATTGAAGGTCAGCCAAAATAGGCTGAATTAAAAGTGGTGCTAATACACACGCTGGTCTCAAACAGTTTTTGTTTATATTTCGTTTAAAAAAAAATAATCCATCTATTTTCGGTTTTGTTCATCATATGGCACCATGCCTCCCGTATACAATCTCTATGCGATACTACCCCTCCTCTATGCAGCCTTAATAACTGATACAATAAGCTCTCAATCCCCCAGTTACATATCTCTTTTCTGTATTTATAGCCACTATAATAAATGTAGTACTGAAACCTATAAAACAGCAATACAAACCTCTACTCTTTTGTCTTCGTTCTTCTGAACCTAATTCATCCAGGAGGGTTGTATGTCAGAATATCATCATCAAACTTGTGGTTTGACAGAAATATCATGTCAATAATACCTTCGCAAAAATATTATCATATTTGGCAGGATTTTTCTGTTAGTAGTTTCAGTGGGACAATATTTTTGCAAACATCATTTAGTACACGTTATTTCTGTCGGGCGCAATGTTGGCGATGGTATTCTGGTCCCATACCTTCCAGGAGCAAATTATGGCCAAAGGGTGGATACATTTTTCTCAAGCGACCTTTCCGAAAGAAATCGCATCCTTTTCTGCTTTATATTTCTGGATCGTTCAACAATACTTGGGTAGGAACTTTCCCTGGACAGTTCAGAGGTGAAATGAGTTGCTCTTGCCTTCCATGAATCTGCTAATCCATCATTGAAGAGGGCTTTATGATAGAGGACAGTAAATACTGTGACACAGTATTCTGGGTCATCTTCCAAAAATTTGCGTTAAGCAATGCTCCAGGGAATTGTGGAGGGTTATAATTAGGGACTAGTCCAATTTCTGGCACAGACCTTTTTGCATAAGACCGCTTTCGTGCATCCCTTCGAATTCTGGATTTATTTCCCACATATCTTTGAAATTATAGAAATCACCTATACATTTCCTACTTGTGCCTAAATTTACAGGTGGAGTTACTGTGTGGGCAAATATCAGAAAGGAAGGAGAAATTACCAGGGCAAAGAGTGTGGGCTGCTGTGGCAGCTATGAGCAAAAAACAAGCAACCTTGTATGAATAACGATATTGAGCGAACTTGTAAAGTGCAACGTATACCTGGAGGCATCTTGGCACTATCTGTGATCAAGGGTAAAAGAGAGACCTAGTTAGAGAACTGCCACATTTTTAAGGACTTTCTGAAATTTAAGAAAGTGGTTGTGGATTTCAGAATTTGGCGAAGACAGTTCCATTTAAGGGCAACACATCTAATGAAGCTCCTGCCTCCCCAGACATACGCTTATAAGAAGGAACCACCAGATTTCTGGAGTGGCTAGAGTGTAGGGATCTACCTGGAGAGTACATTTAAGGTTATTCTTTAGGTAACCGGGGCCAGTTCCATGAAGGTCCTTGTATGCTATGCAGAGAGCCTTAAAGGTGATGCGGTGTTCAACAGGCAGCCAGTGAACTTTTATTTAGTGCCTGGGATACTAGGAAATCACTGTGGTAGGTATTAATTTTAATAGCAGCTCAGCAGAGTTGCAGTTTAGGCTGAGCAGAAAGTCTTTGAAGCAATGAGATCTAGCCCATCACACAGAGTGACCCTTGTTCCCTGTAATGGAATGCAGGAATCAGGAGCGCTCTGCTGTATAATTATGCAAAGGAAACACAAGGAGATGCTGGACAGAGCACTGAAACTTTTCAGACACTCGCCCTCAGTCACAAATCTGAGTTTAACCCATCATTGTTCTTTAGCTCTCTTTGCCACCCCAGTTCAGAATCAGACATATGCAAATCAGTCTTGACTCTGTTCCTTATGGGAACAGTCCAGCCCGAACTGCCAAGCCAGGTCTTCCCTGGACTGGAAACAAGCATCTTGGGATCAATTTAGGGGTAACACCCCTCACCAGCCAGGCCAGCTTGAATCCAGTGGGAAAGTGAGTAAGGGACCCACGTCTGGGCATACCCTGCCAAATTAGGGCAAACAAAGGAAACACAAGCAGATGATGGACGGAGCACATAAACTTTTCAGACACTCATCCTCAGCCACAGATCTGGGTTTAATCCATCATCGTTCTTTAGCTCACTTTGCCACCCCAGTTCAGAATCAGCCATATGCAAATCAGTCTTGACCCTGTTCCTTATGGGAACAGTCCAGCCCGAACTGCCAAGCCAGGTCTTCCCTGGACCACAAACAAGCATCTTGGGACTGGTTTTGGTGTAACTCCCCTCATCTCCCTGTGTTTGCTGTATAAATATGCAAAGCGGGGGTGGGGGGATGAGAAACAATTACTGGGAGTGCAGATAGCCTGGCATTAGCACACGGATAATGTGTCGGGAATTGTCTGTAGAGGGAGATGTGCTATTGGGACTTAACCTTGCCATCATGATTTACAAATTGTAGCTGGAAAGAGTTGTAGGTGTGCAGAGACCCAACACATTTCAAATAGTTTGTTTTAGGTCCATGTTAAATTTCAATTACGCTGGAGCAAATGGCGTTATTTTAGGAATTTCATGTTACACTTGTTAGGTGAAATTGCACCACATTAAATAGTTATGATGTGTTTGCAGCAAAATTGTGGCACAGGAGGGTGGGAACAAGGCAAATGGCCAGGCACCCCCTGCAAATCGTGGAGGGGCACCATTAGTGTCTCCTTAGTGCGCAGTCCCTTGTTTCGGTCACAATGAAGCGAAGGGTGGCTGGACGGGGCGTCCTCAGGGGGCATCTGGGACAGGTGCATTTAAGGCTTTGAGAGGCAGTGATTGGCCTCTTTTTCTCTCCACCATGCTGAACCATGTGAAGAGATGATGTCTCTCTCTTTGGGAGTCATTTCAGGTGGGGGAGGGGGGAGGGCAGCGACTTGCACGTTGTAAGCGCACAGTGACTGTCATTTACGCTGCTTGTGTTTTATTTTTACTGTGATTTACATTCCTGCATCTTAAAATTGATTCCACCGTAAAATATAGTGGTAAATGCCATATTTGCATTTCACATAATTACACTCAATTTTTCTGAGATTTCACTTAATTACGCAACAGCAAATTACCTGATTTTCACACATCCCTACTTGTTTTCTAAACATTCAAGAATTTGAAAATAAAAACACTGAATACAGTTTGCTGCATTTTTTCTCGTAATTTTTAGCTTTGGTCTCGGAAACATTATTGGGATTTGTCACACCTTTTAAAATATTTTCATTCGTGTTCACATATTGTTCTGCAGATTTGGCCTCCCTCCTGACTGTACATAGAAATGGTACCCTCATTCATCTTCGATTGCAAACTGAGCCCGGGCGGCCCTTGGAATCACTGGCTGGCAGTCCTGGAGGGTTTGTCTGTGGATGCTTGTTGGTTGGGTTGAGATCCTGGCGGTGAGGTAGAGCGCGAGTGGACCCGCAAGAAGCTGCTCATGGTGACGTGGCAAGGGATGGAGCTAAGATGCATGAGTGGGTGTGTTGGCCAGAGTCTGGGTCTGACTGGCACATAGGGCAATCCGGCACTATCCGATGACCTAGTCTCATTGGTCCGTGCGTGTGCTGTTTTTTCCTCTGATGTGGCCGATTTTCATTGTTAACTTTCCTGATCTCACCATAGGCATTGCCTGCAGCAAGCACAAATGTTTGCATACCGTGCAAAACACCTGTACAGCCTGACTATAAAAGTTCAAAACTAACCTATTTGCTAATGTGGGCCACTTTGTTTAGCATTCAGGTTCGCCAATGGGGGCCACTTTTATTTTCATGCTAGGTCTATTATTTTTTCCCCAGTCCAACCCTGGTCACAGACCGAGGCAGAAGTGGTTGGCGGTTTTAGACTCTCCACCAGATTGTCATTTCATCCTTCCGCAGTCGATAAAATGAGTGCCATTGAGTTGGTAGATGCTACACAAATTGTTAGTGACAGTGTACAACTATGTGTGCCTCATGTGCGAAATTATGGCAATGGTGTTGGTTTTGTAGTAGAATATATGTTGTGAATTCTGTCAATGTCTGTGAGGGAGAACGTCAAATAATGACGCAAAAAAACCATTTTCATTAAATGTTTGGGATTAATCAAGTGGCTCGCCATTTACAAAAGGACTAGTCAACATCCCCGTGCCTGCGGCCATTTCTTGATTGCCCCAGAGCGTCTTCGACGACCTATAATCGGCGCCTAAAAACATAGAAGACACAGTATGGACCCAGGATTCCAGGGTGAAGTATTTCACTCTGGTATTTTTGAAGGCTCGCGGTGGTAAGTAGGCGTAACACTGTATCGGCTTAGCAGACACTACACTTTAACTGCAAAGCAGAAATTGTGAAACCTGTCAGGTTTTAGGCAATTAGTTGCATTGGAAAATGCTTATTCTGCAAGCGAGAGAGCTAAAAAGAGTTGCACCGGTTATTGCTAGCAATTTAGGTTTTTCTGGGTTACATAGTTAATGGACATTTCCTTATAATGATGCCATTTACTATTTTAATAACATCACAAAATAAAATGATTGTAATGCAATTCTGTACTGTTCACTGTTTAAAATGTCAATATTTTGGGCACTGTGTTCCCGAATTGAGTGAGTGCAGGCTGTGTTCTTAGCTGTTGCCCGACTACAGCTTCAGAGTACTGTACAGTTCACTCTTTTGCATCACACACACCTCTTTTTTCAGTATATCTTCAGAAATAATGCAAGGCAATGACTTAAAACGCCTCCGAGCCTTGGAAGGTACTCAGAGCATTCAGTCATTCGTCTTTTGTGCAGGGATATGTTTTATTAATAGAACGCACTGTCACATGTGGGGTGTGGGATAGATGCAAATGGAAAGGGACTGGTACTGAAGCAAACAAAAACGGTTTGCAATGGCAGAGGTATACTGCCATTTATAACCCGAGACCGGGGCAGAATTTTCGTAGTTGCGCTATGCAAAGCTCCGCGAAATGGCACATAATCTCCGCGAGCACGTAGAAATTCCGCGAACACACGGAATTGCTTGTTCCGCCCGTTCGCTATGCTTTTTTCCTGTTCGCGAATGCTGTTTGCGTGCTCGGGGGGAAATATCTCGCGAACACGCATTTTGAAAGCGCTAACAAGCGAAAAAATTCTGCGAAGCAGCGGATCACGGAATTTTTGGCATTTCCGCGTTCTCCGCGGAATGCAAAATTACCCAAATTCCGCAAATTCTGCGAGCGGAACGGAATTTACCGCCCAGGCCTAATTGTAACAATTGTCAGAGAGGGGGTACTGCCATCACTGTTACACCACTAAATACATACTGATTGTGAAAAATGCAAAGGTCACGCAGAGAGCAAGTATAGAAAATCAGTCGTGCTTATTCACCAGGGGAGTGGCAGGGCTTAATTTCACCCCTTAGTTTTTGGTGCTCAGAACCGCACATAATCAACACCGGTGCGTTTCCTGAGCACCAGTTAAGAGCACATTAATTTACAGGGAGATTCAGTGATTTGCCCATAATCACAGGATGTTGAGGTGACCCCGAGACTCGAACCTGGTCCCCCAGCTCCGAGGTCGGCAACTCTGGTCATTACGCCACATCTTCTCCCCACTTTCATGGTCCGTAGTTGGTTCTGTTATAGGCAGCGCTAACAGGAGAAATGGGCTGGTGCAAGCTGGCTCTTGACAAGAGCCCCGGCACTTATTGTTTTTTTTACAAATTAGCCACTGGAGTGGTAAGGGTCTGGCATGTAGCCGGTGGTACATCATGGAGGACACTGTGAATAACAGTTTACTAAAGCATGGTTTGGTAGCGCACTGTCATTTATAGACTGTATATTTTCTATTGAAATGAAGGCAAAATTAGAACTAACATGCTGGTTTACTGATAAAACTATAGAGTGCCTAAATGATAATGTTTAGAAATTGGTTTTTAGCTATTTTTTATCATTTGAACACCAACAAGTAAAGTGTTGATTTATTTTTATCCTATTAAAATCTTTGCTTCCATCACACTTTCGAATTACAAAAATGTGCTTTATTTGTGCTTTTCTAACAGTGTATATTTGGAAATAATTGCACAGTTAATTTAAAATGTATTTAAATGTTGGTGTGTTAGACGAAAATCACTTTCTACTAAGGCCTTTTCTTTCACACTCCTCGTATAAGAGAACGAGTGTCTGACAGTACTTTTCAGTCAGAGAAAGAAAAGTAAACACCACACTCCATTTAAAAAATATAAGCACTAATTTGTCAGAAGACATTGCCTGACATTTGACCTCTGTCTTTAACCACATAGTAATTGTGACAGGATACAAAACGACATTCAAAGACATCTTTATTGCGCTTTCACATTCTGAACTTCAGTATGCTTATTTTGGGGGTGCAGCAGCACCCACACAGCTCAAGTTAAACACCTATGCCTGAGACACTGTTTAAAATTGTGCATCGTTATAAAGAAGTTGTTTTTAGGTCAAGCCTAGCGGCATCGCGCATGCACTGCTCGCTCTGCGAGACTGCTGTAGTAGAGTATGGGAGAAAAGCCAGGCCCACTCACCTCCCATATTTTTCATTGGTTTGTGTCATTGTCTTCCGTAAATGCTGCCTTCCGATTCATGAATAGGCTTGCTAGTCCCTCCTTATTACGGCCTTGTCTTTATTTATACCCTCCCATAGTGAGTGCCCCTTTAACTTCAGTTGTTACACAGGACCTGTTATTTAGTCTGTAAGCACTATTTACTTTCTTGAGTTTCTCTTACTGCAGGCCGGACATGCGCTGCTTCAGCTGAAACCACTTGTGTTTATTTAAGCAGCACAGCCGCCACATAACACGGGTGCCTGGTTTCAATCACTTTAACCCAGCATTGTCTCGTGTCTGTTTCAATCCCCCAAGTAAAACGGATTTAGAAATGATCAGCAAATTAAGTCATGTGAATTCCAGGTAGCACATAATCCTGTGCTAATGGGCTGAAGCTGACAACAGCAAATCTGTGTTACATGTCATCTGTACTAAAGCCATCTGATGTGTTGTTTTCAAAAGCCTGTTTTATTAACACCAATACCACCAATACCACTACCACCAATATCACCACCAACACCACCACCAATACCACCATCACCACCAATACCACCACCACCACCACCAATACCACCACCACCACCAATACTACCACCACTAATACCACTACCATCACCAATACCAACACCACAAATACCTCCACTAATACCAACACCAATACCAAAACCATCACCAATACCACCACCAATACCACCACCACCAATACCACCACTACCAATACCACCACTACCAATACCACCACCACCACCAATACCGCCAGCAATACCACCACCACCAATACTACCACCACCCCCACCAATACCACTACCACCAATATCACTACCACCACAACCACCACCAATACCACCAACACCAATACCACCCTCACCAATACCACCACCAATACCCTCACCAACACAATCACATCCACCACCACCTCCATCACCACTAATACCACCACCAATACCACCACCATCAATACCACCACTACCACCTATACCAATACCACCACCAATACCACCACCACCAATACCAATACCACTACCACCACCAATACCACTACCAATACCACCACCAATACCACCACTAATACCACCACCACCACCAATACCAGTACCACCACCACCAATACCACCACCAATACCAGTGCCACCACCACTAATACCACCACTGCCAATATCACCACCACCAATACCACCACCAATACCCGTACCATCACCACCAATACCACCACCACCAATACCAGTGCCACCACTACCAATACCACCACCACCAATACCACCACCACCAATTCCACCACCACCACCACCAATACCACCATCTCAGTGAATGAGGTGGTAGCAGGGGCACTGTACAAGGCCTGAGTTGCAGCCGAGACCATTGCTCCCTCCCTCCATGCCTGCCATAAAGCACATCCCACCCTGCACCAGGAGGTGAAGCCAGGGCCCTACTACAGCTGGAATGTTTTTTAATTAGTGCAAAAACAACAGTTGATGGACAGAATACAGAACAATGTCATACATTCACCCCAGTACAGAGATCTGGGCCTAAATCCATATTTTTTTGCTCACCATGCCATTCCTGTTTGAACCCAGCCATATGCAAATCAGTCTTGACCCTGTGCCTCATGGGAACAGTCCAGCCCGAACTGCCAAGCCAGGTCCTCCCTTGACTGGAAACAAGCATCCTAGGACCGGTTTCAGGCATACCCTTCCCACTCGGGGTGACAAATGCAAAAACAACAGTTGATGGACAGAATGCAGAACAATGTCATACAGTCAAAACATTCACCCCCAGATCTGTGACTGGGGGTGAATATTTTGCCAATGTGCAACATTCCGTCCATCATCTTGTGTGTTTTGGTGTTTTTTAATTAGGCCAAAGATAGCAATTACATTACGCAATACCACACTACACACTCAAATCACAGAGAGGGCAGGAAATAGCCCCCCTCTCGCTCTTACTCCTGAGCCGCAACAGTGTAATCACACAGCAAAAGAGCGCTTTGTTAGTTTTTATAGCTCGGATCATATGTAACTCTCACTTCACACTTTGTGTCTGTGTAATTTACAACACTTACACATCTTCTTCACTGCACTATTTATCACATCACATCGCCGGCCGGTCTCTTCCTCTGATATGTACAATGTAACAAGCGGTCAAGAAGGCCCTTTATTGCAATGCAATAGGTCTTGCATTTGTGATAGTTTAAGCTATTAGTATTGTAAATGACAAAGCCTTTTATTCATATTTTAAAACCCAAAACATAAATAACAGGCTTTGTCATTTACAATGCCAATAGCTCAAACTCGCGTGAATGCGAGACCTATTGCATTGCAAATGCTTGTTCTCTAAAGAATTCAAGGTTTCTGGGAGACATTCTAGACCTACGATTCTTAGTCTTTTGACTTCTGCAGACACTACTGGAAGGATTAAAAACTGAGTGTGGGTAGTGAATACATCTTTGCTAGGTTTTACTGTTTGCTTTTGTTTCCTAGTTTATAAACAAGACAGGCTGTGCCCTTATGTGATTGTAATGCAATGTCAGGCACTTGTCTTTCTTCCAATCATGACATTGGCTCCCCAAGTGTGAAGGATGAAAGACAATTGGAAAGAATGGAGTGGTCCGAAGGGTTGTGAAGACCCTTTGAACCTGCGCTCCCTCTGCAGCCCGCTGATTAAATCAACAGGTTTTGCATAAGTTTCACAACTGTCTGCATGAGCAGCATCTGCGAAGACTTTCCCACTCCAACCCATCAAGTAATGAAATTACCTGACCTCATTTTGCTGGGAATAGTACGGTTGAATTATTCCTGATTACATTTGTGAAAAGCCGACCCTCCATGCTCTTCTCCAAGATTTAGCAAACACACAGCAAACAAGTTTCATTAATTTGAGAGCGAAGGAATTTGCTTCTATTTCTTGGGCTAGAAATATAAGGCACGAACATTCACAGTAATATATAAACTGTTTCTTGCTCTGTTTTTACCATACAGAAAAAGTGTGTTGACCAACATTTCACATACTAAAATGGTCAACTAATGCGGCACAATTTGATGAAATGTGAAGTTAATATCCCACAGAGTATTCTTTATTGTAAAGAGAAACATCCGCTCATTAACACAATTTTATTATAACCGCAAATAGTTAACATTCATAAGATTCTGTGGGTTTATGCCATTATGTACGATTGGCAAAATAAATCACAGAAGACATTTTATGTACATCAACAAGCTAATGAATGCTTAAAATACATAATTTATGTGTATGGCTGGGCAGTTTCTTCTTTTCCACTGCGTAGTATGTGAAAGCAATTCACCGGCAAATCCACCTCTATTTCGGGCTGTGCGAATGCTGACCTCAAACAGAACAAAGCAAGAACATTAGGTGGAGAACTAGAGTAGGGTCCATAAATCAATGTAAAATTGCAGGCATGACCAGAAACCTGAAGTCATCAAAGATTGTCCATTGCACTGGCGTTTATCATTGGCTCAGAATGTTATTAACAAAAGGCCCCTGTGGGACCTGACATTCTTGGTGTGGATTTCCCCCAACATTTTGTCTTCCAGCCCCCTGTTTTTGCTGACTTGGTTTTTCCTTGCCTTTGGACTCCTCTGCACACTTTACCACTGCCAACAAGTGCCAAAGTGCTTGTTCTTTCTGATTTAAAAATAGTAACATGGGCTTACACCCAATTATCATATTTAATGTCCTTGTAAGTCCCTAGTAAAGTGGTACTTCATGTACCCAGGGCCTGTAAATGAAATGCTAGTAGTTGGCCTGCAGAACTCATTGTGCCACCCACTCAAGAGGGCCCTTTAAAAATGTCTCAGGACTGCCTTTGCAGCCTTTGTGTACAGTTTTTAAACTGCCATTTCCATCAGGCAAAAAAAAACCTTTAGAGAGGCTCACCTTTTTAAAACATATGTCATCACTAGGATAGGCTAAAAAAAGCCATAGGGCAGGGTGCGCCATATTTGAAAAGCTGGACATGTAGTTTTACATGTCTTGGTAGTGAAAAACTCTTAGATTCATTTTTACTACTGTGAGGGCAAACGCTAACATAGGATAGCATTGGGCTAAGTTATTAAATTTAATAATTGATCACTTTCAATTTGGAGCTGGTAGGATTGTTGAGTCTGGTGTCTAATGAATTGTAATTTAAAACCCTCTAATAGTAAAGTCAGATTTTAATTCACAATTCTGAATTAGAAAGTTGGCATGTTCTTGTCATGGCTGCATACTGGGTCCTGGGTCACATGACTAGGTGTAGCTGGCAGTTGTTTTTTGTATAATGCTCTCTGACAGTGAAACAAAGGGCATTTGTAAAATTATTAAATGTAACCTCTTCATATTTTTCATACCATCATGCTCATCACACATTATTGAATACAATTTATCAATGTTTCTCGGTTACCATCATGCCAATCCCAGCATTTCTTATCATTGCTATAAAACCTTAAAATCTGTGCACCATTTAATAATATAACTACTTACCAGTAAACTACAGATGCAGAGGTAATGCAAAGTTTTTCAGTTGTTTCAGCTAATTTTAATCAAATTGTTATTACATAGATCAGTGTATCTCATATGTGTTCATGAGATCAAACCCCCATATGTTCATCTCTATCCTTACTGCTGAGCTATGGGAACCTCAGATTTCCATCTTTTTTGCCATCTTATTAAAAGCAAATGCAGCTATCCTTTCCATTGCAGCAGTAAACAAATATTTGTCCTTTTGCCGAGGCAGTTATCCCCAACAATAGACAAGAAAGCAATATGTTTTAAGATACAAACCAAACAGGATTCTACCCTCCTGGGCAACATGGAGTTTCAGAGCACCCTCTCCTTATTGTTTAAACCTGTTTTGGAAATTAGGGACATCATTTGTCATAATCCTAGGCCAGTTCAGATTAGCATGATATTTCATTTGCAAGAGATAGCTTGAGATTCCAGTTCATACAGGAGTGCAAACATTTTCTTTAGTAAATCTACACCATGAGGTTTTCACTCTTTCAAGGTAAACGCCAACTAGATTACATTTAAATATTTTTCTCATTTGTTTCCATCTAATAGTCAATATTTTTTACTTTGAGTGAGTTGCGTCAATGTGAGTTAAATATTTGTATTCATTAATGTATGAATCAGTTCCTGTCTTTCCACTTACCTTCTATCACACACCTCATAGTTGTCTGCATATAATTCTGATCTTTGTTCATTTGGATGTTCGGGCGTCAATTTTAGCTAGGACACAGAGTATAGTTTTTAATACCTTCGGTAAATCCCCCAGAGCCTAAATTTAAATGTGCAAGGGTACACTCTTATAGGAGTCTGTAAGTAATTATAATCTCCATCAAAGATATATTTCATCTGACGCTTTGTGCCAATGTGTGTGCATTTAACTGCAGAAGTCCACTGGCAATTCCCACTTTTCCCAATGATGGCCATATCCATATTGTGAGAAACAAGATTGTTTATCTTTTGGGGTGAGGTCAGTCTTTGCGTGACCTGTGGCTACACTCTTTCAATGTCAAAATAACCTGTTTCATGCTATGTAAATCAGTTTCTTTGAGGAATACCTTCTCACCTTTGGTGTCCCCAGAGAAAATACATGTGCTACATGTATATCAAAACCAAAACAACAAAACGTTAAGATATAAACTACAATAATCGGATAGAAGGTTCAGGAGTTATTTCAGAAACAAAAACTGTTAAAAGTGAAGTCAACAATCAATGTTGATCTACTTAAGACTTATGTACTATTTGCAGTAGGCCGGTACAGCTTGCTGTGTTCAATGACCTTCTATACTCTATTGAGCTTCAGGATAGAAGTTCCACGTGCCAAGCTGGCTTCACTGGCAGGATCTAGACTTGTATGTCCTTTGGATTCAGCTGGGGCCTAGTGGCACTACACCCTGTTCTCAGCCTTGCAATTCAGGTCTGGAGTTGCGGACATCGCTCTTCAATATTCAGACACGCGAAAGGCAGCAATCAGGAACAGGGGTGTCTTCCTGTCTTCTGTTCCAGGCAGTTCACTCATACCCTAACACAGTACTCGAGCACAATTCTTCTGCAGTAAAAAATCACTTTTGTGCCTATAACAAAATTATGAGCTGATTTTCCAGGTGTTCTTTTTTCACTGATAGATGGCTCCCGAGTTAGCCCAAATATTTGCCCATTCAGACTCAAAATGGGCCCTAGCCTCTCTAGTGTATCTGGAGTTTTTCTAGGGTTTATCCGCTGAGCTCTGTAAGACCAGTGGAGCCCAGAACACAAGCATAAGTGTTAGATATTTTACATTAGGCATAAAGCAAGAAAAAAGAGGCAAAGCAAATGCACATAGGGCTGCAGTATTGAAAAGAATACATTGAAAATGGTTGACAAGAGAGCAATTAATTAATCAAAACTGGAGAAAAAAATGTATACATGTAGAAGATTCCGATGAAAGATGCGCACTGAGCCATGGATTGATTTGCAGGAATGGTGCAGTCAGAAGAGAACAGAACTAGCAGTCAGTTTGGTCTGCAATCCATCTTGAAAGAGAAAGAACCTTGTTGATTGCTTCCTCATGTGGCTGGACACTACTATAAGGCAATACATCATATTAACTTTGTAGGTAAAAGGTCAAAAAGAATGCAGTCATGAGTAGGACATTTCCAAAAAAGTCTCAAGCTTTCCAATGAAATCTATGTTTCAGTTCTGCAGCGTGGCCTGTGAGATCTTTTCGGCATGGCACTCGCTGGACGCGAGCTCACCAAAATGGCTGAAAATACTTTCACGTGGTTGCCTGCAACTGAAACGCGCAGTGTAGAGGGAAAGATAAATGGCTAAAATAAATCATTTTTAGCATCTCATTTGCCGCTAGATTGCCCCTTTCTTTTTTGCATCCGTTGGACAAGAAGAATGGCAGTGACATTTCCATTAATGTATGAGGTCGATAAGTACAGGATATCATTGGGGCTTCAGAAAGAGGCTTAAAACTGCAGAAAAGCCATACTGTGGCAGAGGAGAGCAAACCGCAAAGATGCCCATTCGAAGGAAAGCTTCTTCATTCTGCTTTGTTTCAGGTTATGTAGGTTTTTGTTATTCACCTATCAATTTTTGATAGCACTGGATTTAGCTCGTTGGGCCACAGAGCCTTTTGTTTGACATATTATACAAGTTCTAGACTTGCTCTAACTTTTGTAAGTTTTGAGTAACTGGGGACTAGAAATAATGGGCCTTTTTAGGGTTTAGTGGGTGTGGGATATGCCACATAGGGCGTCCCAGGCATCTGCAACTTTTTGGCAGATGCCCTGCCAAATTCTAAACAAAGTCCATAATTGTAAAGGAGACATTCTGGATCAAAAAGTCCAATAAATATGGTGATATTGTATTGTATAATAAAATGCATAGTTCATGCCCCCTATGATGTTTAAATAATCATCATTTCACGAAGTCTTTTAATGGTAATCATTTGCAGTATTTTAGTATTTGGGAAAACTCTGTCCTAGGTTTAATAATACAAAATGTGCTAAAGGTATGGGAGAGGTGAAGGGGAGGGTACATGAATGAGTGTGGGAGAGATAACGACAGAGGAGTTCTTGATCTACAGAGGACAGGTCAGAAAGGGAAATTTCCACTCCCGTCCTAGAATATTTGGGGAAAGGATAACTTTCCCCCAGATATTCCATGAGGCTTAGTTGTTAATTTAACTCCAACCCTAAAATATTTTGGGGAAAGTTATAAATTCCCGAAGTATTTTTAGGAAGGTTTAAAAGGCATTTATTTTTATTTGCAGAAAATGCTGCCCAAGGGCACAGTTCAGGGATGAAATAGAACACTGTTTGTTATGAGGCACCACAAACATTTCACTGCAAAGAAATAAACTCTTGTCTGTTTTTAATATCGATTTAACACTGAATTCACACAAAAATGAACAGGACATTTAAACCATTCTGTGGAAAATTGGGTTACTAGTTGAGGGGGGTGAAACTGTACACAAGCAGTAGCCACATTTCTTGTCCGGGCACACCCCAAATTAACCTGTGTTTAACCCTCTGGTAGCTTGTCACGAAAGCAGTCAGGCTTAACTTAGAGCCAATATGTAAAGTATTGATGCAGCAATTCAAACCGTAATAAAGTGAAAACACAACAGAAAAACATTACCACAGCAATATAGAAAAAATGAGTACAGTTTAATAAATAATTTAAGTCCAAAACAACAACAATCTAATCAGTTGAACTGGAGATATGCAAATTTTGAAGGTTTAAGTGGAACCAGTGCCTAGAAGCACAAAGCGTCAACAGCAGTTATTTGGTCGCACCGGATCACAACAAAGTCACAACTTCATGCAAACCATGAGCCGGATGCAGGGACCAAGTTAGGCCCGCTGAACTAAGTACCTTAAATCCTGGTTGCAGAGCGTTGTGAGATCCCACATCAAGGATGCGTTGCACCGCAGCAGTTCTGAGGAAGTTGCTGGGCGGTGATGTGGAGTTCTACATCATCGTCGACAATGCTGTGTCAAAGAGGGGCTTGCAATGAGAAGACCTGCATCCCGGATGCATTACGAAGCAGCGGTTCCAAGGAAGCTGCGGGCTGTGATGCGAGGTCCTACATCAGGGATGCATCATACATCGCTGGATCCAATGCGGCAGCAAGAGGATGCTTCATTGGTTCTGCTCACAGGACCAGATCTGGGCTGATAGAGCGCCTTCAGCCCCACCCTAAGGGTCCAGGACTGGGACAAGCACAACTTGGTGGGCAAGACTCACAGCAGTCACAGTCCAAGTGCTGAGTTCAAGGTGGCTGGAGACTTTTCTGTCCCTGAGGCTCTGATCAGGAGGCTAGCCGATAAGACCTAAGAGTCAATCTGGTAATTCTGGGTTAAAGATGCTGGTCCAGTCCCACTCAGGCAGAAAGGCAGCAGAATAACAGTCCTTCTTGCAGCATAGCAGTCCTTTTGAGCTTTCCACAGGTCCAGTGGTGTACTGAGGAGTTGGGTCTGAGGGTCTAATATTTATATCTCGTGCCCACTTCGAAGTTGGGAAAGTTCTGGAGGTTTCCAACCCCAGAGGTGTCTGGAAGTCCCTGTCACCCTGCCCTGGCCCCAGCTTGTCTGGGGTCACAAAAGACTAGTATCAAACCCTTTGTGAGCTTGCTCAGTCAGAGCCTTTGTAATGTTCAAGTGTGGTAGATGAGCGAACCTCCCCCACATCAAGTCAGAGATGGCTCATACTGCCAACACATATTCCCCCTTTGTCTCACTGTCTGGTAGCAATACACAAAGATCAACTGCCAGCTACACTTAGTCATGTGACTCAGGATACATGTTGCAGACAAGACAAGAAAATGCCAACTTTCTAAAAGTGGCATTTTCAGAATTGTGACTTCAAATCTGACTATGCCATCAAACAAGGTTTTAAATTACAATTCCGTAGACCCCATACTCGACATTCCTATTTGCTCCCTATTGAAAGTTATTGCTTGCTAAGCGTAATAGGATAACCCAATGTCATCCTACGGGAGAGATAAGCCTTGCAGTAGTGGACAACAAATTTAACAGTTTTTCACTACCAGGAGATGTAAAAGTTAAAAGTACATGGCCAATGTTTTAAATACACTGCACCCTGTACTATGGGCTGTTTAGGGTCTACACGAGGGGTGAATTATATGTATTGAAAAGGAAGGTATGGGTCTGGCAAAAGGTTTATTTTGCCAGGTTGAAATGGCATTTTAAACATGCACACACAGGCTGCAATGGCAGGTCTGAGATATGTTTAAAGGGCTACTTACGTGGGTGGAACAATAAGTGCTGGCGGCCCACTAGTAGCATTTAATTTACAGGCCATGGGTACTAAGGACTCACAAGTAAATTAAATGTGCCAATTGGGTGTAAGCCAATTTTTCAATGTTTAAAGGCGAGAGCACAAGCACTTTATCCAGTGGCGGCTGCCGCAAAGCTCAAGTGGGGGGATGGGGTAGGGGGAGATGGTACAGGGGATTAGGAAAATAATTTATAATTTGTTTTTTAACGTTCCTGTTCCGATGCTGTCAGACACCTTGGTGCTCTCCCAGCAGTACCTGAGACACCAGCAATGACTCCCCACCCAATCCTGGCGCTGCTCTCAAAAGCATGAGAGCAGTGCCAGGATTGGTCTGAGCGACTTGGTTTGCCGCTCAGTGCCTAGGAGTCTGTGCTGTTTCTCCAACCCGGCTGTGCAACACAGCCGGGTTGGAGAAAGATACCTGCCATAATGGTTTGGCTGGCCATATTACAGCATGCACTACTCCTCCCCTGCTGGCTGTGATGACAGCCAAGCCCACTCCACCTTGACTTGTCTGGCTCTAGAGGGAAATGGGAAAAATAAAATGATAATAAAACCAATTTATTATAATGACATTTTTCCAGTTTCCCTCAGCTGGCTCTCGGGGTGGGGGTCCGCCGCTGATTTTAGCACTGGTTGGCAGTGGGCCAACAAAAACCAGATCAACAAAAATAGAGGAGTATAGCAAAAAGTTTGGAGTAAAACCATCCTACGGCTGACAGGTTTAACAGACACATAGAACAAGCATTGGCATAGCCAATAGGTCTCGCCTTTGGGACCTTATAAGGGTTTAGCCATGCAACAGTTGATGTTGTTGCACCAAGGATATTGTGCTGCATAACTAACTACTTATAAGGTCCCAAAAGCGAGACCTATTGGCTATGCCAATGCTTGTTCCAATATATGTGTTGTTTGAATAGGTTGCAGTGCTGCTGCTTTTGCTATACTTATCTTGCCTATTATTGAAGAAAGATAAAACATGTTCTCTATGCACTATTCAAATGTCAAAACAAATGGCCTTATCAATGCTTGTTTTCATGCATGATGTGTTACTGAAATAGTGAATTTGAATAAAATAGGACTAAAGGGTTTACATTTCGTTTCACTTTCAGATCAAGCACTTTTTTAAATGGACAAGACACTGTAAAATCTAAAAGTTCAAGTGATTTTATGCCATGATTCGTGGCTCCTTGAGGCCAATCTGACGTTTTAGACAGCAGCGTTTAGCATACTGGCAATTTCAACTCCTTTGTACATTTTTTTTTTAAACTGTCAGAAAATGAAACAGTGCGGCGCCAGAAATGTCACAACTGGCTGAAGGTGCCATACATGGCAGTGAGCCGCTTAGCAACTTCTGTAATGTTCAAAAAATATTTTTATTCACTATTTTCCACTTTTATTCTCTGAAGCAGTCACATATTAATTAGTGATGCGGTGAATTCACGAAGATTACATTTCACGTACAGATTATATAATCCCAGAGCTGATGTGCGAACATTTACACTCCACTGGGTCGAGGCTTTGTATCCTAGTACCACTTGCAACCCCCAGCCCTCCTGTGGTCACGGTGTGTACCAGCAGCAGAAACCGAATATGTTCTGACTTGAGATGATGAGAGCAAAGCCTCACTGCTAGGGTATCCCCGAATCCTGTCTCTGGTGCTTTTTCACAATCCTCGCCCCCTGCTAAACTTTTTCTGGAGCGTATCCCCTGTGCCCCACAGAAGTTGGCGCCCAAGCACGTTTGAACCTAGCAGGGCCTCCCTACTTGGTAATTGTTTATTGAGTCTTGAAAAAGGAAGTATGACGCATGTCCTTAGAAGTTCATTAAGAGCCATTGGCCTTGGTGTGAAGAATGAAAGTCCACGCAGGTGTCCATCTAGCGTTTCCGAATTTCAACCCAATACGCATACATCCCGCGCGTACTTCTTGGCGCCTGGCATCGGGAGCAGTGCTTGCCTTGTGGGCTCCTCATTGTGGATTTCACATCTGTATCGCATTATGGCGAAGTTCAAGTAGGGAAATGTACACCGGCGCCGGCGGGTAAAGGTTTGATGAGAGAATGTGCGGCGACTACATTAGTCTAACAGGGTCGACATTGTTTGCATTCATCAGTGCCCCTGGATTCTCCGTTCTGTTGTATCCCCCGGTGCCCTTTACTGATCCACGTGTTCGCCATAAAGCGCGTACAGAAATTGTGGCGCACCACTGATTTAAGTTTCTTCGTGTTGGGCACGTTTTTGTTTCACTGAATGGGTGGCTGGGTGTCCACGAGATCTTTCCGGGAGCGCGGGACTCAAGAAGACTGCACCAGCACACACATGGCTAAAAAGACGCACGGGAGCTGGCTACTGAACGGCCTCGTGATGACGAATGGTAAATATAACAAACAGGAAGTGGGATAAGGGAGGGGGTGGCAAATGGTGATCACTTTCGCGGCCGCTTTGATGTTCTCAGTGGCCGCGCGGCTCACTGAGAACATCAAAGCGGCCGCGAAAGTGATCAGGCAGGCTGCCAAATGGTGCGCGCGCCCGGCGCACATGCACTGTAGTTGGCGGCCTGAAAAGCACTAGTTTGTACTTCCAAATCCCGCTTTCTATAGCTCTCGCCAGCGCAGCGCTAAAGCGCTGGCTCAGGCGAGACCTAAAAAAGTGGCATGAGCCATCCCAAATGAGTTGGATGCAAAACTCTAAAACCCCTGGAGAATTACCATGGAGCACAGAGAATGTTAAAGATCTAGATTCTGGGGTAACATTCCAAGCAGCACATGAGGAATGGAGGGTCTGTGAGGTCACTACTAGTGCCAAGAAAAGACTAAAAATCAGTAACAGGAAATTCATGACTGAAGCCTGCGGTTGAAAAGAGTGATTTGATATGACCAATTCTGCGAAAATTCGGATTTTCAGTCAAGTTATTACAGGGACAACTAAATGGAAGAAGCAGAGAAGATATAACTATCTAATGTTCAAAACTAGAGTAAAACTGCACACTTCAGGAGAATGTTTCTCTATCTGTGACAAGAAAACAAAACCTGAAAAATGTGGTTTTCAAAGACAGAACTATACCACACGCAAATTAAATTGGAGTCTGCTCCTAAGTGGTTAAAGAGAATCTTTGTGGGCAATGCTTCATACCAGAAGTGCTGACCATCTTGTGGTGAAGATCACACCTCACCAGGACTCTCACCCAGCAATAGGCTGAGGTTCCTTTATCTCTGTTGCCTTTTAAGCAGGTACCTCTCCTATAAAAATAACATCTAATGATGAGGCCCTTTGTACCTGCCAGAAATTTTACTGAATCACTGGCTCCCTACATAACACCTGCCTTTTTCTATCATGTGCAATAAGCACAATGACACAACATACATACTGTACTTTAGTGTAATAAGCCACAGTCAATGCTATCAGCTTTCATTGTAATACTAATTTATTTCAGGGTTGTTAGGAGTCACATGTAGCTGTATAATTGCTCTTCTGATGCTCTTCATTCTTTAAACACATGTGCTGCTATGAAGAAAAACCCACTCATTTTATTTGTGAAGGTTATTGATTTGAGATTTGTGGAAACAATGATAGTTGGGTATAATAACTTTCTTTAGGCTCCATCGTGTCCAAGGAGCGAAACAGCCTTTACCACACAGGCATTGCTACGCCATGCTATTACCACACATCGATTACAACGCTTTGCCTTTACTATACGTTTTAACCATGTGTATGCCTTTACAACAAAATGGTAAGAATATATAAGGTAACTGTGTGTATGTATGATATATCTATATTTATCCCTATCTATCTATCTATCCATCTATCTATCTATCTATCTATCTATCTATCTATCTATCTATCTATCTATCTATCTATCTATCTATCTATCTATCTATCTATCTATCTATCTATCTATCTATCTATCTATCTATCTATCTATCTATCTATGGGATTAGGGGTGGGTAAGGGTGCTTTAGGGTTTAGGGGTGGGTAAGGGATTTGGGTGGCAAGGTTACAAGAAAGGGGATGGGTCTGGGAGGGACCCCTCCCCCAAAACAAAATATTTATTTTCATAATAATTACTTAAAAAATGGACGGGTTGGCGAGTGATTTTCCAATAAAAAAAGAAGTCATATATATACGGTGGCAGCTTTTCATTAAGGGGGATCCTTCTCCATCGCAACATTTATTCTGGACAGGTGGATATCCTTATGAAGCAAACACAAGGAGATGATGGAGGGAGCTCTGAAACTTTTCAGACACTCAGCCCCAGTCACAGATCTGAGTTTAATCCATCATCGTTCTTTAGCTCACTCCGCCACCCCAGTTCAGACACAGCTATATGCAAATCAGTCTTGACCCTGTGCCTCATGGGAACAGTCCAGCCTGATCTGCCAAGCCATGTCTTTCCTGGACCGTAAACAAGCATCCTGGGACCGGTTTTGGGCTAACATCCCTCATCAGCCAGGCTAGCTTGAATCCAGTGGCAAAGTGAGCAAGGGACTGGTCCCAGGATGCTTGTTTCCGGTCCAGGGAAGACATGGCTTGGCAGTTCGAGGTGGACTGTTCCCATAAGGCACAGGGTCAAGACTGATTTGCATTTAGCTGTGTCAGAACTGGGGTGGTGGAGTGAGCAAAAGATCGATGATGGATTCAACCCAGATCTGTGACTGGAGTGAGTTATTGAAAAGTTTCAGCACTCCGTCCATCATCTCCTTGTGTTTGCTTTGGATATCCTTATGAGCCAAGTGCCCACCACCCATTTGCATTGTTGCGTAACGCTGCAGACGGTTCACTTAGACATGGCCCTCCATAACTCTGCATGAGCAGGATACGCGTGTGCTCTGTTGGTGCGGCACATGTGTAGTTCACTTCTCTGACGATGGGGTGGGGCAGGTTTGCAATGCACCTAAATTACGTAGCTATTTTCTTTTTCTTTTTTTTTAATTCGTGCTTTTATGAAGTACAGTTACAGCATCACATTCACTGATAATTGAAGGAGCAACATAGAGCAATTGACATGAGACATTGGTATAGATTATTAATGGACCAGATTGTGTTGGTGTGTCTGACCAGACCCTTTTCCCCGTGGTGTCTAAGTTTCCCTGCTACTGTGGCTTGCATCTTGTCTTGGGTCAGTGTCTCTTCCTCCCCCATGGGGAGTCCATAATATCGCATCCAGGGGCCCAATATTTTGGTAAATTTGCTTGCGCATCCTCGAGTCTTATATGTTGTCTTCTCAGCTGTCATGTACAGATCCATCCCCCCTCTCCACTCATGTAGTGTGGGCGGTTCCGGTGCCCCCCTGTGCCTTGCCACATCACGTTTAGCCACTATCATGCCTAGGTTTGCAAAAGTAGCTTGGCTCTAGGGAGGTCTACTTCTGTGGGTATTCCCAATAGCACATATTTGTGGTCCATAGGTATCTCACTAAGTTCTGTCGTTAGAGTATCCCGATAACCATGGATAATAGGGCATTCCCACAGTGTATGCAGGTAAGTCCCCCTCTCCATCTTGCAGCGACGGCATTCAGGTGGTTCTGCTCTCCCAATATTGTATAAGCGGACTCTGTCATAATATGCCCTGTGGAGTATTTTGAATTGTATTCAGCGGAGGCATGATTTGATGGCGACCTCTCTAGTATGCATCAAAGCCGCCTCCCAATCAAGGTTCTATAGAGATCCTAGTTCTGTTTCCCACTTTGCCCTTAGTCTTATTAGGGTGTCCAGCTTGTTATTTATAAGTGTTCTGTAAGTCCATGAGACTGCCTTCTCTCCAGTTTCCCCATAAGGAGTCTCCCCTCCAATGGTGCATACTGCGGTAGTTCCTCCATGTCTAACCCCTGTGCTTTCCAGGTGTGTGCCATTGGGAGATATGTGTAATATTGTTTTCTATGCAAATTGAACTCCTTTTGTAGGGAGGTGAAAGGGATAAGACCCTTGCCTCCAGTATGTCCCCCACCTTTGAGATGGCCAGCATATCCCATGCCCTAAAGCCTCTCAACTTAGCAAACTCACGCAGTTGAGATCCTACCCACAAAGGAATTTCCCGTGTTACTTAGTCATTCCATCGCATATGCCTATCTGCCCCTTTCCATGTGGCATGTGTCGCCAGCAGAAGTTTTCTCATGCTCTTGCCTCCATATAGTTAGTGTGTGTGAGGGTGTGAACCAAATTGGGTACGTTCCTGGGCATATGTGGGGTGGTCTCTTGGCAGGTCTTCCCAATCATTGACAACAATCAGATGTGCCACCTAGTAGTAAGCTCTGATGTCTGGGAGGGATAGGCCCCAATTATATTGGTTTCATTGCAGTGTGTTAAGTGGCACTCTATAGGAACGTTCTGAGTGTCCCTTCTATCTTGGTAAAGATCTCTTACGGGAGTGGTATGTATTTTGGAGGACATACAGTAATTTTGGTAGCATTACAATCTTATACATTGCTGCTTTCCCAAGGAGTGTCAATGGTAGGGTTTTCCACCATTACACATCCTCATTAAACTCTGAGATGACCCTGTGAATGTTATGATTAAGGCTCTCTACTTTGTTCGTGGAGACGTACATGCCCAAATACGTGATTCCTTCTTTTTGTATTTTAAGTTGCCCAGGAATATCGTTTGGTCAAAGCTTGGGTTTACCTTGTATAGGCTGAATTTTTCCCAATTAATTTTGGAGCCCGCGTATGCCCCATACATCTCAAATACGGTAAATATGAATGTGAGAGTTGATCGAGGGTTGGTTACATAAAGGAGGATGTCATCGGCGTAGAGAGATATTTGTTCGTCTTCCGTCTTTGTGCCTCCTCTTGGAAGCCTGTAATCTTGGGATGTGCACGGAATATAAACGCTATGGGCTGTAGTATCAGTGCAAATAGTAGCAGGGATAGGGGGCACCCCTGCCTTGCACCTCGTCCAATAGGCAATTCCCTTGACAATGCCCCATTCACTCGAACTCGGGCAACTGGGATTTCATATAGTAGGTCTATCCACGCCCTGAATTTGGGTTTGAACCCGAATTTCTGGAGGGTTAGTTTCAAGAAGGGCCAGTGTACCGTGTCAAATGCACAGGTGGGGGTCTTCGTTCGATTTTGTAGCTTCCAACCAGTTATGCAGGCGAAGCAGGTTTAATCTGGCCAACCTTTTGGGCATAAAGCCTGACTGATAATGGTGGACAAGAGGAGATATAATATTCGTCAATCCATGGGCGTGAATGAGGGCCAGAACTTTGGTTTTGGTGTTTTTTTTTGTTTAAGACATTTTTATTGAATTATCAAGAATGAACAAGAGCAAAAATAATCACAGAACAAAAAACCATATTACAAACAATCATTAATCAATTAATATGGAAGTACAAAATACAAAACAGAAAAGGGAAAGAGAGAGAAGAGAAAGAAGAAGGAAAAGGAAAGTAGAGGAGGAGTGAGAAAATGAAAAAGGATACAAAATATTCTAAGAACCTTATAAGAGAATAGAATGAAAAGAAATTTAAGGGATAGGAGCATGTGTAGAAATGTAAGATGTGAATGGTAGCCAAAGGAGGTCAGATTTGATTTTCTGAGACAGTATAGAAGAAGAGACATTAGCAATTCTATGTTCATCACAAATAAAGTTCCACCAAGTCAATGAAGATACTTTGGAATTATCTTTCCAAGCTGACAAAATAACTTTGAACGCTAATGCAATAAATAGGTTGAATAATAAAGAGATATAAGTGGAGTCATCAAAGTCAGGTGAGGAGGAACCTAGAAAAACATTTTGTAATGATAATATAATATCACAATTAAAGATTTTCATGGAAGTAGACCAAACAGATTTCCAAAAACTCAATACATTGGAATAAAGTTGATGTGTCAAAGTGACGGTGAATTTAGAACAGGACCAGCATAAAGGAGAAGAGGAAGGGGAAAACTTGGATGTACAGACAGGGGTAATAACTGCTCTATTGTATATAAAATACAAATATTGGGTTATACGAGCTGCAGCAGAAACTTTAAATAACTTAGACCATAATTTGTCCCAAGCAGAAATAGAGAGTGACAAAGACAAGTCTGTTTCCCATGCAATTTCAATAGGAGATTTAGGTCTTTCAATAACAGGTAATGACAATAATTTATAAACAAGAGCGGCTTTAGGTCTGTGCATCCGAAATACACTATATAATGGTGAAGGTGGAGTAAGAGAAGGTGCGACATTTGGAAGGTCATGGGAAGCCAATTGTGATTGTAACGCGTTTGAAATTAAGATGTATTCATTAAGAAATGTATTCGGTAAATGAAAACGTGATTGTAATTCAAGGAAGGGAATGACAGAATTTTGATAAATCAATTGATACTCAAAAATAATACCCTTCTCCTTCCAGTGTTTGTAATAGAATGATTTACCCCTATATTTGAGAAATGTATTATACCAAATAGTAGAGGATAAAAAACATTGAAATGGAGATAGACCATTAGTGAATATATTATACATTAAATTATGGGAATATTTTAAAATAGGGTTATTGGCTATGAAAGTACAGTTGGACATATATATATTACATTATGAAAAGGAAAATCCTTTAATGAGGATCGTTCAAAAACAATCCATCTGGGTATCGGAACATCAGTAAAATCAAAAGATAAAGCAAAGGATTGTTTAATCAAAAAAGCTGAGTGATAGGCTTTAAAATGAGGAAAACGTACGCCACCCTCGGATTTAGGACGTTTAAGTTTTGTGAGTGCAATTCGGGGGTGTTTCTTATTCCATAAAAATTTTGTACAGATGGAATTAATTTGTGAAAAATATGAAATAGGAATTCGAATGGACAACATTGATAATGTATAGAGGATGTGGGGTACAATCATCATTTTGACAGTATCTAACCTACCCCACCAGGAAAGATAGAGGGGAGTCCAGGTAAGAAGGAGTGATTGAATTTTAGTAATTAGTGCATTAAACGTGTATCTAATTGTGGTAGACAGAGAAGCGGAGAACCAAATACCAAGGTATTTAATTTTTGTGGGGCACCATGCAAAATTTGTGTCATTAAACATACATTGATAGCATAAAGAGTTCGGAGGTAGAACTTCTGTTTTGGAAAGATTTAACTTATAACCAGAAATATTGGAATATAAACGAACCTCGTCCAAAAATGGAGGGAGTGAAGTGTGAGGATTGGACATGTATATTAATATATCATCGGCATATGCTGATATTTTGGTTTTGATGGAGTTGAGCTTGAAGCCAGAAATATGTGAATTAACACGGATGCGTTCAAGGAAGGGTTCAAGGCATAAAACAAATAACAGGGGGGAAAGGGGACAACCTTGACGAGTACCTCTAGATAAGGAAAAAAATCTGGAGAAATGATTATTTACAAAAATACTAGCACGGGGGCTGGAATATAATACTTTATTTGATATAGGAAATAAAAGTGAGGCCAAAACCAAACCATTGGAGAGTTCTAAACATATACTGCCAATTAATACGATCAAAAGCCTCTTCTGCATCCAGAGACAGCGCTGCAAGAGGAGACTTAGACTTTTTACCACAAGAAATAACATTTGCAAACATTCGAGCATTATCTGCAGCCAACCTGCCTTTAACAAATCCAACTTGATCAGTCTTAACCAAAAATTGAATAATACTTTCAAGTCGAGAAGCAAGAATTTTAGCAAAAATTTTACAGTCATAGTTAATTATTGAGATAGGGCGGTAGTTTTTACACAGGGAGTGATCTTTATCAGGTTTAGGAATAAGAATTATTAAGGCGTCCATAAAGGAACCAGAAGCTTTAGCTTCATCAATAAAGGAATTAAAAAGATCCAAAAGTTTGGAAACAAAAATGGAGGAAAAGGTAGAATGAAATTCAACAGATAGGCCCTCTGGTCCTGGTGCTTTTAATTTTTTTAAAGATTTAATGGCATTATTTATTTCTTGAACAGCAACCTCTCCCTCTAATGATTCAAATTCAACTGGCATGGAAGGAGGGGTGGGAAGACCAGTGAAGAAAGTATCTAGATTTTGATTAGAGGGATTTGTATCATCATAATAGAGTGTTTGATAATATTCATGAAAGATATTAGCAATATCTTCATCTGAGGACGCTAAATTTTTAGTGGACTCATTTAAGATGGGTCCAATATTTTTACGTTCAGATTTGATTTTCAAGTATTTGGCTAACATCTTACCAGCTTTATTTTGTCCTCCATGGTACTTAGATTTAATCTTAAGGAGGATATTGCATGCTTCGACTGTAGCAAGTTTGTTAAGTTCAGATTTGGCCCTAATCAGCTCATGAAGAGCCAAAGATGATTTAGTAGTGAAGTAATTATGCTCCAATAATTTAAGCTGTTGTAATAGAGCAGCGTATTTATTTCGGGTAATTTTCTTTTTCTTTGCAACATACAAAATAGGGAAGGCACGAAAAGAAGCCTTGAAGGCATCCCAGTTATTGTAAATGGAGGTGTCAGAGGGAATATGAACTGAAAAAAATCATTAATAAAAGCAGTGGCTTCTGTAATAAACACATTATCTGATAATAAAGAATTATTAAGCTTCCAGCGGTTGAATTTTGAGGAGCTTAAGGAAAAGTCCAAAACAGTAAGAACTGGTGCATGGTCGGAGATAAAAATAGATCCAATCTCCGATGATTGAATGGAGGGGAGTAGTAATTTACTAACCAAAATATAATCCATTCTGGAACGTGTTTGATGAACATTAGAAAAAAATGTAAACTCGAGAGAGTCAGGATTACAAGTCTTCCAAACATCATATAATGAACGAGAGGGCAATGGCCGATTGGAATGCCGTATGGGATTTATCAGGGTTAAACTTACACTTAGATTGTCTGTCAGAAAAGGGGTCCAACCATTGGTTAAAATCAACAGCAATAATAATATTAGGACATTCAATGGAGGAAAGTAAAATCTTAATGTCATTCCAAAAATCAGGATCTGGTTTGACCGGGCTATAAATATTCAATAAAACCAGTTATTTGTTTTGTAAAACAACCCTGGCCATTACCCATCGTCCATCAGCATCATTTTGCGTACATAAAATATGTACAGACAATGACTTATGAAACAATATAGCAACACCCCCTTTCTTACTTGAGGCAGGAGAGTAAACAACTTGACCCACCCACTGTCGTTTTAACTTAAGCGATTCCGCTTCATTACAATGCGTTTCTTGAATAAAAGATACCTGAGAGTTAAGTTTAGATAAGTTTGACGTTTGACGGGATTTCCAAGACCACGAACATTCCACGTAACAATATTACACATGATGAGGGATTAGGGGGGTAATGCAAGTAAAACGTTGATACACCTCAGAGAAACAGCTAGAATGAAAAAAATACCATGGATGAGAGAAATAAAAGAAATACATTATAGAACAACAGTCAGCAGTAATTGACACATGCAATAATTTGAACAACATTGAATAGAAAGAACAGATGAACAGAAAAAAGAAAGAAAAGACAATAGAGAAAGGAGATAGGTAAAAAAGAAAGAAAAGATAGATCAAGGAAAGACATCCAGATCTAAGCGACAACAACAGTAACTGATGCATGTGGCGCAACAGTACCGACGAGAGAAGAAACGACGGAGAAAAAGGTAAAAAAGAATAGAATTATGAAACAGCCGAATAAGTATGATATATAAAAGTGGCAAGGACTCAAGGACGATAAGGAGAATCAGTTGCAGAATTTGTAGAAAGGGTCTGGAGAAAAGACCTCAATTTAAGAGGATCATCAAAAGAGCGTGTGTAACCATCGTGAGTAATTTTACATAAACACGGATGAAGAATACCATATAGAATGTTCAATTGTCTCATTTGAGGACGAAGGGCCAAAAATTATTTCCTTCGTGCATTAGTAGCGTTAGAGAGATCCTGTGATAAGAAGATGTTGTGACCAGACCATTTGAGATGACGTTTCGCTCTGGCAGCAGCAAGAACTTGCAATAAATCAGTAAATTCCAGAAACAACATAATAATTCCTCTAGGTTTGGAAGCATGAGGTTGAAGACGTCCAAGTCGATGTGCTAGTTGAATATTTAATGAAGGTTCCGGTGGAAGGTCTAAAAGTTCTGACAAGAATTTCTTTAGGAAGAGAAGCAAATCCAGACCTTCAAACTTTTCTGGCAGGTCATAAAGATGTAGGTTGTTGCGTCTATTACGATTTTCAAGGTCCTCAGTGTGGAGCTTGAGACGACTAATTTCCTGTTCCAAAAACGGAATTTTGGTAGAGACATCATGAAGGTCACTGATACGATGTTCCATATCTAACACCTTGGCTTCCATAGTGATCCATCTATCTTCTATTTGCTGAAGTTTCTCGTTAGTCGTGGACATAAAAGATTTAAGTCCCCTCATCTCATCTAGAATGCTGTCAAGAACAGGGTTTTGAGAGGATAAGATGGGTGAGGGGGGGTCATTTTTGGCTCTCTTGGGTTTGGTACCTGAAGACGAGGGTTTAACCTAGATTGGAGCTTCATTAGCCATTTTGAAATGATGTGGCGGACGAGAAGTGGTTTTCAATAAAGATTTCAATCTGCCCAAATGCTTAATGAGGACACCTCATTAATTAGTGAGGTACATAAAAAAAAAAAAATTTACAACACTCTCAGTCAGCACTCGGTTAACATAAAAAACGACATATATTATGTAAGGTCAGATGTCCAGTTAACAAGAGACTAGGAGGTACTGCTAGACTGTAGCAAAAAAAAACCCATTAAGATAGCCCTTGCAAAGCAAAAAGGTTAGAAGCTCAAAAAGGTAGAGAGCAGCATCATTCTGAGAAATATCCATGCATTTTAAATAAAGAAGGAGATATGCATGTTTGTATTAACTGATGCAGGATAGAAAAAAGGCAAAATGTAGTCAGCCATTAATAGAGCTTCATTTTTTTTTAAAAATAAAGAAGAAAGTCATTAAGCAATATTCCAGGAAGAGAAGATGAAGAAAACACCGGTGCCACGCATTTCAATGAAAGAAACGCCGGTTTACCTTATTGAGGTGAGAAGCTGGCAGCCGATGCAAAATGGCCGCTGCCTCTCGCATTTCTTCTGAGGAAAAAACACCGCTGCGTCTGCTGGTTCAAAGAATGCAGGAAACACGGTCAGAGCGGTCTCAATCACCGTTCCGACCCTTCATCTGCCGGTATTCTGCCTTGAATTCCTCATGGAAGGCAGAAATCCGGCCGAAATCCTCGAACCGGCTCCACGTTAAAGCGGAGCTCAACGACGAGCCGCCATCTTCCTCGCGGCGCGAGACCACGCCCCCTTTGGTTTTGGTGTTTAACAGGGAGATTGGCATATATGAGCTGCATTCAGTGGGTGGCTTGCCTGGCTTGAGGAATACAATGATTATGGCGCTTCTAAGATCCTGTGGGAGGGTAGCTGTTTCTTTTGCTTACTGGAATAGACTTAACAGGTGTGAGCACAACAAATCTGCATTCTGCTTATAGAGTTCCGCTGGTATGCCATTGGAGCCTGGGGTTTTCTCGGGCTTCAGGTTACCTACAGCTGCTCTTATTTCACCTAATGTAATCTCCTCCTCCAGTAGCTGAACGGCAGTCACGTTTAGGGTAGGGGCGGAGATCTCAGAGAGAGAGTTTTCTAGTTGTAGGGCACTTGCAAATGGGCGCGCTTCATAAAAGGCCTCGTAGTAACAGGCAAATTTGTTTTCTATGTCTGTAGGTGTCGTGTGGATTGGCCCCTCCCCGATTCTATGTGTTTTACCAAGCATGCCTCTGCTTCTTTTTTACTCAACCATGCCTGCATTCTTCCTGCCTTATCTTCAGCATCATAAACCTGCTGGTGTGTGACCTGAATTGGTGCCTACTCTTCGCGATGGTCCAAGGCTTGATATTCCTTATCAAGGATCATCATGGCTCGTAATTGTGAGGTGTCCTTGGGTGCCATTATCTGGCATTCAATTTGGAGAAGACGTGCCTCTACTTCCTCCATCTTCTTCCTTTCCTGACTTTTTTTATAAACTATTATGTTCTTTACCCTGTTACGGAGGACTGTCTTGTATACCTCCCAGAGTAGGACCACTGATGATACAGTGCCCACGTTTTCTTTGAAATACAACTCTGTATCTGTTCTAATCTCCTGAGCTACCCTATTCTCTCTAAGTTCCCAGGCATTGAGTTTCCTTCCCGGTTTAGCCGTACGGCTTCTCTTTCCCAGGGAAAGCCATAGGGAGGAGTGGTCCGAAAGACCTCTGGCTAAATACTCTGCTTTGTCTATTTCTGACACTTCGCCCGCCGGGCCAGGACATAATCTATCCTTGAGAAGACTCTATCCCGAGTAGTATGAGTAGGCCTGTGCCTGAAGGTGGTGTCATCTTCAAAGGTCTGTCAGCCCCATTGTGGTGAGGTGGCTTGAGCTGCGTATCAGTTGCAGGGGTGGTACAGTCCAGCTGGGGATCTACCACGTTGTTAAAGTCTCCCCCCACTAGGTGAGTGCAGGCGCCCACCTCCAGCAGAATTTCTGTCAATCTTGTTAGCATATGTCTGTAGGCGTGGGTGTGCATAAACTCTGATCAGTGTCATGTCGTGTCTGTCACATGACACCTTGACTGCTACGTGGGTCTCGTTTGGATCTATCCAAGTGCGTTCTACCATAAATGGGGGCATTTCCTGATCAGGATTGCAAGTCCCCGTGCACCAATGAAAATGTTTTGTATGCCCCTCTACCCAGGAATCCACATTGCGTTCCTCTCAAGTGTGTCTCTTGGAGGAATATCACCTCGGGTTTCAGCCGTTTGAAGTAAGCAGCTACCAGGCCTCGTTTCACCTTACTTCCCAGTCCGTTAACGTTCCAAGACAGGATGGAGTATTTACTGTAGATATGTGACCCCCCTTTGTTCATCTGGGTATCGAGTAGTATTGCTTTGGGTGGTCCTTTCTTGCCCTATCTGAGGTATGGGCCCATATCTGTGTTGCTGTCCGCTGGTATCACAGTACTTTTTGTGTGTCCCGCTGTACCCAAACTGCCCACCCACTCCCCCAACTCTCCCCCACCCCCCACGCACCTTCCCCTGTGTGTCAACATGACAACTATGTTGTGGGTGGTTTGAGAGGTCTGTCGCCCACCCTCCCCCAAACTACTATCCTATTATCCTTCCCTTATAATGCCAGTTAAACGTATTTATAGTCAGCAATAGGAAGGCATGTGAAACAGTTAAAAAGCAAACGATTAGGCTTTAACTTGATTGTGGGGTAGCAGTCTCTCACAGGCGCTGATCTGTATCTGTGGGGGCTCACCGTCTCCCATGTTGCCGCCGGGCTCTGCCCACCCCTGGTGTATTCAACATTCCCCCTCTCAGCCTTGTGTCCCGGATCTTGTCCCAGATGTGTGTGGGGAGATTGTTCCTGGTTCATAATTGTGGTCAACAGGGGGTGTTCCAGTCGAAGGAACACTGATCGAAGCCTCCGTGTCTTCATCCTCTGTCCTTTCCATGAGGGGTTCCCCTTTTATGAGTGTGGGCTCCACTTTCTGCCTCCTGGGAGTGTCCCTATTGCCAGTAGCTCCCCCCGGCGTTGTCGCTTGGCCTGGGTCCAGAATCTCCAGAGCTTTCCCTCTGTCTGCCTTGGCGTTGGGTTGATCCTTTGTCTCCAGTTCCCTGCAGCTTCCCTTGGTTCTATCTCATCTGATCGTTGCGGTGGGCGTTCTTCTGCCCATGTTTGGGCTTCCTTAGGGGTCTGGAAGAAGAACGTCTTCTGATTGTAAATGACTTTAAGCTTGGCTGGGAATAAGCATGTACTGAATCTGCATTGCCCTGAGCTTTGCTTTAACTGAGTCAAAGTACACCTTTGCTTCTGCACCTCTCTGGAGTAGTCCGGGAAGATCATGATTCTTGCCTGTGTGTGTTGAAGTTCCTTTGTTTTCCTCGCTTTTTGCAGAATTAAGCCTCTGTCTTGATAGTTTAGCAATAAGGCTATAAGTGGACGTGGTGAGGCTCCCTCCGCTGGTTTGGTGTTAAGGGCTCTATGTGCCCTCTTGATTACGAAACAGGTTGAGAAATGGGCTGCGAGGAATGTGTTATGTATCCAGTTCTTCAGGAATGCCCCTGTGTCTAGGCTTTCCACCCCCTCCGGGAATCCAACAAAGCGAACGTTGTTTCTCCTCGCCCAGTTTTCTGTGTAGTCTACTCTCCAGGCCACCTCTTTCAGTGTTGCATGCAGGTCGAGGACTTCTTTTTGCAGTTTGATGGTCGTGTCTTCCACCTCTGAGATCCTGCCCTCCGTTAACGTTACCCTTTCGGACACCTGTCGTAGGTCTTGTTGTAATAGTGTTACCTCTGACCTCACCTCACCTATCCTCCCTTACTGGGCTTCTCTAGAGGCATTTATGGCCTTTAGGAGCGCCGCGTTGTTGGCGGTGGGAGTTTGTGGTCCACTAAGGTCCGCCGCTGTCTCAACAGGCTTGCCGTATTTATCTAGTTTGCCTTGCCGCTGCAGTTTGGGTTCCTTATCTTTTGTCATGTCTTTGATTGTTGGCACTGGTATTTAGGACTGTGTGGTCCAGGGATGAAACTGTGGAGGCTCTCTGTTCCTTCTCTATCCGCATTTAACCTTGAGTTTGGTTATGTTTCTGGTATTCTCAACATAGGTCTCCGTGTAGGGGGGTTGTTGTTCTGTCTTGATTTCCCACCTAATATCTGGGTGAATAGCAGTTAAATGTAGTAATTCTTGGGGACTCCTTTAGCGGATCTCTGCCTGTCTGTTAGGTCAGTTTGCACCAACCTTCTGTTTAGTCGTCATAAGGCCTGTCTCTTTGGGGCCGGGTGCCACGTCTCTACGTCCACATCCCCTCTCTGGGCTCCCTGGGGGCATCACTGGGCCCACTGCCCTCCTGAACACCAGGGACACCCCCTGCAGATGTGGGTGCCCTCAGCACTTTAGGGTCAGTCATTGCTGCCTCAGGAGATTCTCGCCTCTATCTCTTCCCCTCCATCTCAGAGGCACTCCCTGACTTGCCTGGCCTGACTTGCTTGACCTCTTTCTGCCTCTCTTACCACATTGGTGTCTACAGGCCCGCTCTCTCTGGTCTCCTCCTGGGATGCCCTGGGATCAGGCCGCAGGGGAAAGAGGGGAGGAGAGACCCGTCACTCTCCTCACTCCCTCAGGATCACTGAAGTCCAAACTTCTCTCCCCCCCCCCCCACAGGGGGTGTCGTGGCTTGGTGCCTCTTCTTGTCCTCCTCCAGGCTCTGCACTCCTGGGTTGTCCGTGCACGGCTCTGGTCCCTTCAAGGGTGCTCCTCACCATGGGAGACGCTGCGCCTCGGCGCCTCTCCCTCTGACTTCCTCCGCCCAAGAGGCGGGTGCCGCACCCGCTGTCGTCTGGGCACTACACTCAAGGCCTGCCGCACTCCATCTCCGGTAAACTCAAGGGCTCTCCCCACCGTTTTGCGGCCTCATCAGCAGGCCATCATTCGGGCACAGCGCTTATTGGCACTCTCCATGAAGAGGTGGAGAGGCCGCACGTCGTCTCCTAGCTTCAGACCTTCCGCCCTGGAGGGCTTGTGGCAGACCCTGCTCTCACTCAAACCGGTAGGTGGCTCCGCTGTAAGCCCGGTACACCATTTGGTCCTTTCACCCGGCAGTCAGTACGGGGGTACAGTTTCTTGATGGAAATGTGGATTTTTCATTGGATTGGGTGTCGGATTCTGACGTGGGCTGGCAGAGCCGGCGTCTAGAGCTGCTAGTCGGCCAGCTTGCTGGCCACGCCCCCATAGCTAATATTTATCATGCAAGTTTAGTTGCTTATGCACCAATAATGTTATTGTTTGTATCTATAATGGGAGAAAGACTCTTTCTCAATGTGGTTATTAAATTGAGCGGAAAGGCTTCTTCAGTTCACTCATTTAAACCTAAGGCTACCTCCTGTAATTCTGTAACTACTCTAGTATTGCTGCATATTTTGTCCTCTTTTCTTGTTCCATGTCTTCCGTATGTATTTTAATTCCAGAACATGCAACGACAGCTATTCATACCGTTTTTATTTTAAAGTTTTTTCTAATTATGCCCTTTATTGTTCTACTGAATGTGCCCATTTGCCTGTAATGAGATCTTACGCCCATGGACCATATTTGCGCTGTATAAAATGTCAAACATGAAATATATACTTTTTGGGTAATATATATTCCACAAAAAATCTCTCCTCCTCTAAATAGGAATCACCTAGGGCTCCTAGTTCTGTTTTCCATAACAAAGGTTAATGAACCAGCTCAGAACGATGGACGGGTGAATAGGTATGGAGAGATAGGGACATTACTGGCCTTAGTTCACTCCGAGGAACAAGGTATTGAGTGAGATTCCTCTACTACCTACTTCCGGTAGGGCAGGATATAACCACCCCCCCGGCCGATGAGCTGCTTGTTACTCCAGTCGCCTGATCTAAAGATCACATGTTTGAATTTTGGCAAGGCAAACTCAGCCTTCCATCCTTCCCAGGTTAGTAAATCCAGTATCATAAATTGGGTTGTAGTAACATGTCATTGTTGCTATCCAATGAGTGGTACTTATTTTATTAACCTTGGAAGAGGGAAAGGCAGAGTCAAATCATCTAGATTTAAACATGCCATATTCAGGTTGCACAGGGACCTCTGCAGTGGGTGCATTAGCCCACTCAATTATTTCACCCAAAGTGAAGTGACTTGGTTATATAACATAAACTCAATTTTTTTCATAATATTAGTTTGCATACCATTAGTTTATGTAGATACTTTTGTATAAATTCGCAATAATGAAAATGTGTGTAAATTGTTGGCAGACTTTCCTCAACTTCGCTCACGCTTCAATGTTGAAGGTGTAAAGGATTTCTATTTAAGCTTGGTTGTAGCATGTTGAAAATATTTACACATTGGCAGATGCTCCCCCGACACACACTTTTGCTTCTTGGAATAGATACAAGACATTTAATCCAAGAACATGGTGAAACAGATTGCAGTTGGAGCTGTTGTGCCAATATTCCTGCAGAGAGGGGGCATGAATGTGCTTGCGCTGAGTCTAGATGCGCCGTGAGTCTATTAAAAACCTTTCAGAGGCTGGAGATGTCCCCCCCCTATGTAACTTACCCCCACCAACTTAAAAAAGTGCTGCTACCCACTACAACGTAAATACGTGTACCCAAACTGTGAACGGACAGGTAGGCGCCATCTACATTGATGCCAACCCCCGGCTAATGTACGTTTTAGATGTTTCCTCACACTACTCCTACTCTACAACAGCATCTACCTTTTTCAAATGAAAAGAAAAATATTTTACTAAATGCATATTTAATTATAATATTTAATTAACCTAATTATAAAATTCTAACACTATCCCTACGTAAAAAATGTAATTAATCTAAATTAAACTTTCGCTCAAACCGTATGCCAACCATAATAGTTAATGACTAAGGGCCCCCCTCGCCTAGAAGGAGGGGTGCCCTTAGTTGCGCCATGAAACCGAGCTATGGTTTGAGGGGCTGGGGTGGGTGGTCAGATTCCTGATGACGAAAGGGTACACGTTTGGAAACTGAAACTTACCCGAACGTTGTTATATAAGGAGGCGTCCCTGGATTGCGTCTGGGCTCACACGCAAGGTTACCTTTTTAGAATTGTTCCCCATCATTGTCGCCCTGCACATCTGGGGGGCATCAATTGCTAACGCAAAAATCATCTTTTGGTCAGATAGGATGTCTGCGGTAATGGCCATAAATAATCAAAACGCCAAATGTCGTTTGGTGCTGCGGTTGCTAAAGTATCTCATTCGCTTATGTCTGTTGCATAACGTGCATTTTTCTGCCAAACATGTACCAGGGGTGGATAATGCAGTGGCTGATGCTTTGTCTCGATCTAAGTTGGCAGAGTTTAGGGCATGGTGGCCGCAGACGGAAAAGTGATGGGGGAGTTCCCAGAGGAGTTGTGGAGGCTTGGTGCCCCATTGCCACAGACCTAATTGAAGCAGCGTTTGCACCGAAGACTAAACGTATGTATGAAAAAGCTTGGGGGGTGTACACCGCATCGTTCAGATCAGGCTCAGACACAGACAGATTCATCCAGGAAGGGGTGCTGGGTTTTTTGGTGCAAAAACAACAATTGATGGACAGAATGCAGAATAATGTCATACATTCACCCCAGTACAGAGATCTGGGCCTAAATCCATCGTTTTTTTGCTCAGCATGCCATTCCAGTTTGAACCCAGCCATATGCAAATCAGTCTTGACCCTGTGCCCCATGGGAACAGTCCAGCCCGAACTGCCAAGCCAGGTCCTCCCTGGACTGGAAACAAGCATCCTAGGACCGGTTTCGGGCTTTCAGCCCTCGTCAGCCACGATAGCTTGATTCCAGTGGCATGGAGAGCAAGGGACTCACGTCTGAGCATACCCTTCCCACTCGGGGTGACAAACGCAAAATCAACAATTGATGGACAGAATGCAGAACAATGTCATACATTCACCCCAGTACAGAGATCTGGGCCTAAATCCATCGTTTTTTTGCTCACCATGCCATTCCAGTTTGAACCCAGCCATATGCAAATCAGTCTTGACCCTGTGCCCCATGGGAACAGTCCAGCCCGAACTGCCAAGCCAGGTCCTCCCTGGACTGGAAAAAAGCATCCTAGGACCGGTTTCGGGCTTTCAGCCCTCGTCAGCCAGGATAGCTTGATTCCAGTGGCATGGAGAGCAAGGGACTCACGTCTGAGCATACCCTTCCCACTCGGGGTGACAAATGCAAAAACAACAATTGATGGACAGAATGCAGAACAATGTCATACATTCACCCCAGTACAGAGATCTGGGCCTAAATCCATCGTTTTTTTGCTCACCATGCCATTCCAGTTTGAACCCAGCCATATGCAAATCAGTCTTGACCCTGTGCCCCATGGGAACAGTCCAGCCCGAACTGCCAAGCCAGGTCCTCCCTGGACTGGAAACAAGCATCCTAGGACCGGTTTCAGGCTTTCAGCCCTCGTCAGCCAGGATAGCTTGATTCCAGTGGCATGGAGAGCAAGGGACTCACGTCTGAGCATACTCTTCCCACTCGGGGTGACAAATGCAAAAACAACAATTGATGGACAGAATGCAGAACAATGTCATACATTCACCCCAGTACAGAGATCTGGGCCTAAATCCATCGTTTTTATGCTCACCATGCCATTCCAGTTTGAACCCAGCCATATGCAAATCAGTCTTGACCCTGTGCCCCATGGGAACAGTCCAGCCCGAACTGCCAAGCCAGGTCCTCCCTGGACTGGAAACAAGCATCCTAGGACCGGTTTTGGGCTTTCAGCCCTCGTCAGCCAGGATAGCTTGATTCCAGTGGCATGGAGAGCAAGGGACTCACGTCTGAGCATACCCTTCCCACTCGGGGTGACAAATGCAAAAACAACAATTGATGGACAGAATGCAGAACAATGTCATACATTCACCCCAGTACAGAGATCTGGGCCTAAATCCATCGTTTTTTTGCTCACCATGCCATTCCAGTTTGAACCCAGCCATATGCAAATCAGTCTTGACCCTGTGATCCATGGGAACAGTCCAGCCCGAACTACCAAGCCAGGTCCTCCCTGGACTGGAAACAAGCATCCTAGGACTGGTTTCGGGCTTTCAGCCCTCGTCAGCCAGGATAGCTTGATTCCAGTGGCATGGAGAGCAAGGGACTCACGTCTGAGCATAGCCTTCCCACTCGGGGTGACAAATGCAAAAACAACAATTGATGGACAGAATGCAGAACAATGTCATACATTCACCCCAGTACAGAGATCTGGGCCTAAATTCATCGTTTTTTTGCTCACCATGCCATTCCAGTTTGAACCCAGACATATGCAAATCAGTCTTGACCCTGTGCCCCATGGGAACAGTCCAGCCCGAACTGCCAAGCCAGGTCCTCCCTGGACTGGAAACAAGCATCCTAGGACCGGTTTCGGGCTTTCAGCCCTCGTCAGCCAGGATAGCTTGATTCCAGTGGCATGGAGAGCAAGGGACTCACGTCTGAGCATACCCTTCCCACTCGGGGTGACAAATGCAAAAACAACAATTGATGGACAGAATGCAGAACAAGGTCATACATTCACCCCAGTACAGAGATCTGGGCCTAAATCCATCGTTTTTTTGCTCACCATGCCATTCCAGTTTGAACCCAGCCATATGCAAATCAGTCTTGACCCTGTGCCCCATGGGAACAGTCCAGCCCGAACTGCCAAGCCAGGTCCTCCCTGGATTGGAAACAAGCATCCTAGGACCGGTTTCGGGCTTTCAGCCCTCGTGAGCCAGGATAGCTTGATTCCAGTGGCATGGAAAGCAAGGGACTCACGTCTGAGCATACCCTTCCCACTCGGGGTGACAAATGCAAAAACAACAATTGATGGACAGAATGCAGAACAATGTCATACATTCACCCCAGTACAGAGATCTGGGCCTAAATCCATCGTTTTTTGCTCACCATGCCATTCCAGTTTGAACCCAGCCATATGCAAATCAGTCTTGACCCTGTGCCCCATGGGAACAGTCCAGCCCGAACTGCCAAGCCAGGTCCTCCCTGGACTGGCAACAAGCATCCTAGGACCGGTTTCGGGCTTTCAGCCCTCGTCAGCCAGGATAGCTTGATTCCAGTGGCATGGAGAGCAAGGGACTCACGTCTGAGCATACCCTTGCCACTCGGGGTGACAAATGCAAAAACAACAATTGATGGACAGAATGCAGAACAATGTCATACATTCACCCCAGTACAGAGATCTGGGCCTAAATCCATCGTTTTTTTGCTCACCATGCCATTCCAGTTTGAACCCAGCCATATGCAAATCAGTCGTGACCCTGTGCCCCATGGGATCAGTCCAGCCCGTACTGCCAAGCCAGGTCCTCCCTGGACTGGAAACAAGCATCCTAGGACCGGTTTCGGGCTTTCAGCCCTTGTCAGCCAGGATAGCTTGATTCCAGTGGCATGGAGAGCAAGGGACTCACGTCTGAGCATACCCTTCCCACTCGGGGTGACAAATGCAAAAACAACAATTGATGGACAGAATGCAGAACAATGTCATACATTCACCCCAGTACAGAGATCTGGGCCTAAATCCATCGTTTTTTTGCTCACCATGCCACTCCAGTTTGAACCCAGCCATATGCAAATCAGTCTTGACCCTGTGCCCCATGGGAACAGTCCAGCCCCAACTGCCAAGCCAGGTCCTCCCTGGACTGGAAACAAGCATCCTAGGACCAGTTTTGGGCTTTCAGCCCTCGTCAGCCAGGATAGCTTGATTCCAGTGGCATGGAGAGCAAGGGACTCACGTCTGAGCATATCCTTCCCACTCGGGGTGACAAATGCAAAAACAACAATTGATGGACAGAATGCAGAACAATGTCATATATTCACCCCAGTACAGAGATCTGGGCCTAAATCCATCGTTTTTTTGCTCACCATGCCATTCCAGTTTGAACCCAGCCATATGCAAATCAGTCTTGACCCTGTGCCCCATGGGATCAGTCCAGCCCGAACTGCCAAGCCAGGTCCTCCCTGGACTGGAAACAAGCATCCTAGGACCGGTTTTTTGGTGCGGCAGAAAGACAAGGAAAAATCCCTGTCCTTAGTGCGCCGGCAATTGTCCGCCATTGATTCCTTCGTTGGGTTAGAGGGCGTAACAGATCCTACTAAGGGCTTTAGGGTGCAAAAGGCCATCAGGGGTTGGGAACGCATGGCACCTGGTGCACCAGACAGTTGGCGTCCCATAAACATGGAGAGGCTGGGGAAGCATTTAGGGGTCTTACACCGGGTGTGCCTGTCTCACTATGAAACTAAGTTGTTCAGTCTCGCCTACGTGCTGGCCTTCTTTGGGGCCCTCCACATTTCGGAGTTGGTTCCCCAGTCAGCAGTGAGTGAAGGGGGTCTAGGTATAACGGATTTTCGCTTGGAAGTTGAAGCACTTCATCTCAGGATTCGTAGGTCTAAAACAGATCAGTTGGGGAAAGGAACTTGGGTGAAATTGCTTGCGGCGCACAACACTGCTGTCTGTCCAGTGGCACTAGCAAACGAATATTTCAAAGGGCGCCCGGTGGTGGCCTCAGCCCAGCTTCTAGTACATCAGGATGGGGTACAAATGACGCGATACCAATTCACTAAAGTGTGTAAACGGGCGCTAGCCTGCCTAGGGGACGATGCTTCTCATTTTTCTTCCCATTCCTTTTGTAGAGGGGCAGTCACCACTGCGGCGGCAATTGGTCTGCCACCAGAAGCTGTCAAAAGGGTAGGTCGATGGCGATCAGCATGTTTTCAGCCTTACGTGAGGCCTAATCTCGTGTAGATGGAGAGAAATGCCCACGGGGCGCAACAGTCTTGATGATAATAGCAATTCTCTCATTCTTTCAGTTGATGCCAGTAGACCAGAACACATATGTTGGTGTAGCCATTCCTTCATTTGCAGAGCCGAGCAGCAATTCTGCGGTTCCAGTCTGGAGGAATCACAAAAGGCTGCAGAGTTTATGCACCATTGGTTTGGGTGGGGGGTCTAAAATTACAGGATATATTTGGTCATTTTGAACAAGCGCTAAGATCCGTTGCATTTTCCCACACTGACATTTTAGTCATCCACGCTGGCGGGAATGATATGGTGTCCTTGGGCAGGCGTGGGGTGCGAGACGCCTTGTTTTCAGACATGGCTAAGTAGTGACAATGCTTACCAAAGGCAGCAATATTGTGGTCGGAGGTGATTCCACGAACGTGGGGTTTCGGTAAAAGCCATGAACGACTCGGTAAAGAAGCTGAACCATTCCATAAAAAGCATTATAGCAAAGTCCTCCATGGGCACTATTAGGCCCAAATTGCTACATCCCGGGATGAGAGAGTTGTTCCATGAGGATGGAGTGCATCTGTCTACCTAGGGGATGGCGATCTTTAGCCACACTATTCTTGGGGCTATTGTGGAGCATAGTCAGCGTCAGGTGGAGGGGAGGGGGGAGTGCGAGTGCGCCAGGGACCTTCTCACCCTGTGGCAGAATGCTGACAGTTAACACAAAAGGGGGCATGCGCAGCAATGGATGTTCAGGGACTGGCTGGACCCCATGGGGGGTACGATGGAACTCTGCACTGGATAGGCGGGGAGGGGACTGACCTGCTGGTGGTCCTCGATTCTACTGCCGAGGGTAGGCGCAGGTAGGAGACTGACCTGCCGGTGGTCCTATCTCTACTGCCCTATCCCACAACGTATGGACTGTGTGGACTATTTGGGAGGCTGCCTGTGTTCAGGTACCTCAGTGGGCCGGTGCGCTATGCAGTGCCCTGTATTTCAAATAATGCAATCTTTGCTGTAGTGCATTGGGGCCTGCTGGCACAATGTGCGCAGCTGAATGGGTCGGCCGAGTCGGCCAACAAATTTAAGTACATGTGGATGGCGAAGCTGAAATCAATTATAATGTTATGCCTAATTTTCTTACTGCCTTTGACATGTGGATGTCACAAAAAGTCTGTTTGCTGGGAATATTGATATATATGTAAGTAGTACTTTACTCCCGTAGTGGTTGTGTAGATTTATATGATTTGATGTGAATAAAAGTCTACGCCTTGGACAACATAACTGATTGTTGGATATTTTTGGGCCCAGTGGGCGATCAGGGGTGTCGGAAGTGAAGGGGTCTGAGTGTTTCGTTGTGCGCGTACTATTAGTTTTTTATTTACATTACATTAAATCATCTGTCAACAAACAATAATACTAACCCTAACTGTTTAAATTAAACTAATAAACCGGGATTTCTCTTCATTTTAATAAAGAACATTAAAATAGCGCTTCTCCCTTAGTTTCATTGTTTTCTCCACTTAAATCTAATTAAGTCTTATTGTTCTTACCTAAATTAATGTAATGACCTTCTCTGCAGTGATGATATTGATGCAGTGGCCTATTAATGTAGTTCCGGCAGTGCAGTATGGATAACACTATGTCAAGAGTTGTGGTCTGGTGCAATACTTTTCAAACTTCTCCAGACCTATTTAAACCCAATAGTACACTATTGTTTTTATATTGCTCTTTATTAGTTTATTGCAGTATTAATGTGTACAACAACAACATTTGGAACTTATTGGTATACATGAGCCCTAAACAAAATTGTAACACAAAATTCACTATGTTGCCTAACCAAACCTCTTCACCCTTTATGCATAATGAGGTGTCTCATGATCTGTGTGTCGGTGCTGAGCCGCTTCATCCTATTATTATCACGAGGAGCGCTTTATACTAAACATAGATGGTAATTTTCGAACCGGCATATCATCACTGTCCTTTGATGACGTTTCCCAGTTCTTGCTATTATTAATGCTTCGCTTTATTTGATACTACATCATTTAGGGACATTCATGTATCTTGTCAATCAATATTATATATGGAATCATGGGGGCCTAGTAAATGACTTAGCCATCAAATCAAACAATATTTCATCCCTGTGCCTGCATGTATCACCCCTACACTTCTTGGGGCATCAAGAACTGCTATTTCTGCTCTTATCCAATTAATCATATCTTTATGGCATGAATCTAATCTAGAGGGCTCAATGGCTCTCCAGCTTATGTCAAAGTATCGCTTAGCAATGTTTTACCAGGTCAGCAAATCCTTATATATATTCATTTTTTTAAAACAAAATTAAGCCTGCATCCTGGGGGATATCGCAAATCTTTTAGTTGCCATCTCATTTATCACCTTGAAATTTCCTTTCCGATATTCTTCTATTTGATACCACATGAAAAAAATGGCATGTGCTAATTAACTTCTGTTACACTGGTCAGTCATGTTCTGGAATATAAAGGCTACCTTGGAAGGGGCTAGATAAGTCTGGTGTAGGTAACTGAACCGTGTATATTTTAATCGTGGGCACCTCATTAGTAGGCCTGGGCTAAAATTCCGTTCCGCTCGCGGAAATTGCGATAATTTGACATTTTCGCGTTCCGCGGAGAGCGCGAAAAATGTCAAAATTTCCGCAATCCGCATTATACTGGAAATGTTTTGATTGCTCGTTCTGTAAAATAATACATTCTCGCGTGCGCGCGATCGCCTTACCTGAATCCCCGCGTTCGCCGACAAGTTTTCCCGATCCGGTCGCGCTCTCCACGAGATGTTGTTGATAGCCATTTGCGCTGTCTCGCGACAGTTCGCGCCCGCAGTAACGTCATTCGTTGCGCGATCACGTCTTTCTTCTCGCGATCATGCACCGCGAGACAAGTGAAAACAATATGGCAGCGTCCGTGAGCAACCGCATGGGTAAGTTGGCGAGCCGCGACCACGCAGAAAATACCGCGAACGGGCGGGAAAAAACTTCTGCATCTTCGCGATATTGCCGCGTGTTTGCGGAGATTTTTTACATTTTCGCGATAATTTGCGAAAGTGAATTTCGCAAATTCCGCCCACCCCTACTCATTACCTTTTCAACATGTTCAAGACTCACTGTCCATTCACCGCTCATCAATTCTTTACCAATATTCTTTCCTGCAGTGTGTTAGTGTCTAAGCAGTAAACTGGGGCTAATCCTCTGTACAGCATGGGCACTGCATGTCTAGTATTTCCATGTGTCAAGATCATGGTTACTATCCAGTGGCGGCTTGTGAGTTTGGAAAGTGGTGAGACATAAAGACTAGGGATGAGTGTTCTGTTGCGAGTGAGCAAAGCAAACAAGCACAGCTGAAAAAAGGTGGGCTGGGTTCACCCTTCAAGAAATGTTTGAAAAAACAGTGGTAAATGGTGCTTTTTTAAGCAGATTTGCATTACATATGTTCCATGTCCTAGTCTAACAACGGGAGGCAAATGATTCAGTCAGTTTCAGGGCACCTTAGCATGTAAGGGACTTACTTGATGGTAGACCGGTAGATGGCAACTGATTTGAAGGTGTTGACTTGGGGGGATAACATTGTTTCCTCATCAGGGACAGCTGTGCCAATACCAACTTCCAAACTCCCATGGAATTATCCATGGTCAAGTAGAACGTGAACTTGCGGAATTTTTTTATTACATAGTTAGAATTCTCCTCTGGCTGTGTTTTGCAGCACAGTTCTGCCCCAGGGTATTCCCGGATGGACCAACTACAAAATGACAACTGTGACAAACACCCTTTATTCTACCCACTATGACAAATCTACCTGCTCCGAGGAAGCCTGAATTGTAGTAAAGTGCTTTAATTTACAACTGCTGTTCCCCTGTGAAGCACATGTCACCACATGATGTAGCCAAATCAAATAGATTGTGATTCGCAGCTCTTCAGCTGTAAAATTAAAATTGCAGCTTTTCTTGAAGAGTTCAAAAGGCATGAGCATAGCCTCAAAAAACACAAAAGGACAAAACGCTGCTATTCATCAGCAACTTGTCTCAAACGGTTTACCTCACCGCAGCAAGTTGTTCGCCAGCTCTAAGGCCGGCAAAGGTGGTAAGGGAGTTAAACAGTTTTTGGCATTGTGTGCCAGTTACGTCACTGTGACATGAATAAATCGATAACTAAATTTCGGGAGACAAAAAGAAATCGGGAGAAACATGGTAATAAAAAAATTTACAATAACGAAAAATTAAAACAGGAATAGGAAAAGTAATAACGGTTAAGAGAAAGGGTTAGGTTAATAAGGAAAGGAACAAATGAGACAGGCAGTGAAAAGTTTCAGAAAAGGAGTCCCGGTTCTTTCATAATCACCAGGTCAGAAATGGCGTTTGGTTATTTGGTTAGAAGCTACTTGGTAACCAGGTATAGAAAAGGAGAAACGGGCGCACAACAGACGTATCGGGCTGTATTAATACGGACGTACAATTTATTGAGTGCTACAAAGGGGAGAGAGGTCGGTTACCACTTCAACCTCATAGATTTTCCTTCCTGGAGGAAAGCCCAAATCAGAAAAAGGGTCTACCCTAAGCACACTATAACACTTATAGTTCATTGTAGAATCTTCGCACGTTGTTCTGAAAAGTTCATATTCTTTTATTTCAAATTATTCTGGCAGTATCTCCACAGCTTATCGTATAGTACTTCACAAAACTGGCCTTGTAGTACAATTCTTCGCACAAAGCAGCCAACACGTGTTTCGTCATATGCAAATACGCACCATTGACTTCTTCAGGGCTGCAAAACCCAAAAGAAAGTATAAACGTGAATAACATACATTTTTTATACCATGTCTTACAAACTAAGTGAAGCCATCACCAGTAGTAAGGATTCACAGACTCAATCACCAAGTGAAGTAATCGAGTTAGTACATGTAAGAGAGAGCAGAAACACTGTATGCCCAAAAAGAAAATGATAGCTGTGTGACCAAGAACTAGAATTAGTGAACTGAACTAAAGTAAAAGAAGGGGGTAAGTCACCAAAACTTCTTAAAGTAAATATAATTAACGTCACCTGATAGAAAATGATAGAGCTCCACGAGTAATGCTCCCTAAAAGATAATCGTTCGTCAGTACCTGAGGGCAAAAGCATAACCCGTTATCTTTAACTGAAATTATTCGTGACAAATCCTGAACTACGTAAAAGTTATTATTTATTATATACGTTCACACTTGCGAAGTCAATCTTTGCAAGTGAAGATTTGTCTAATTAAATCAGACTCCGTAATCCACTTCCGAAACTGAAATAAAATACACATAGAGAGTTACAAAGAATAATTATACTACGATCTCTTTAAAACTACCGTGCATGAACTATAAGAGTTCACATGATGATGTAAATAAATACCTTCACACTTGCTGATTCAAGCATTGCAAGTAAATTAAACCAGGCTCCGTAATCCACTTCCAAAACTGAAATAAAATATACGTAGAGAGTTAAAGTAGAGAATAGTATTTATTACGATCTCTACAACTACTGTAAATAAACTGTTGAAGTTCACCTGATGACGTAGAGTAACGTCTTCGGGTCGATCCACCTCTATTTCTATTAAAGAGTAACCAGTATGTATGAATAGTCAAGTCACGAGTTCATGACCTAAAAGAAAACACCTCACTTGCTATAACAGTATAATAGGGCAACCATCCTCACATTTGTATCTAGATTCCCGCATCCAGCATTATAAGGGGAAGTTCACCCACAATTGGATATACTGTATACTAGCGGTAAATAAGCTAAACGCATAACAGAAAAAGGGGAGGAACGATTATCGTTTATGGAGCATTACTCATGGAGCGCTATAATTTTCTATCAGGTGACGTTAATTATATTTAATATAGGAAGTTTTGGTGATTAACCCCCTTCTTTTACTTTAGTTCAGTTCACCAATTCTAGTTCTTGGTCACACAGCTATTGACCTTCATTTTCTTTTTGGGCATACAGTGTTTCTGCTCTCTCTTTCATGTACTAACTCGATTACTTCACTTGGTGATTGAGTCTGTGAATCCTTACTACTGGTGATGGCTTCAGTTAGTTTGTAAGACATGGTATAAAAAATATATGTTATTCATGTTTATACTTTCTTTTGGGTTTTACAGCCCTGAAGAAGTCAATGGTGCATATTTGCATATGACGAAACCCGTGTTGGCTGCTTTGTGTGAAGTATTGTACTTACTACAAGGCCAATTTTGTGAAGTACTATACGATAAACTGTGGAGATACTGCCAGAATAATTTGAAATAAAAGAATATGAACTTTTCAGAACAACGTGTGAAGATTCTACATTGAACTGCAAGTGTTATAGTGTGCTCAGGGTAGACCCTTTTTCTGGTTATTTGGTTATCTGGGCCACTGTCGCTGAAGGCATGATTATTTTTTATGTTATCCAGATTACTCGTATTATCAACTGTGCTGGAATCAAACGGTCTTTTTTTAAAGAAAATGAATTGGCAACAGACATTGCAATTTTATCTCGTATTATTTATTTTCCACCACGTTGACTTCGTTCAGGGCGATGGGACAACAACCACTGGTTAATTCACCGCAGGAGCTGGAGGATGAGGACTACTTGGGGTGCGAGGTCAGGTGAGAATATCTCTTTCCATTGCCTCGTGTGCAATGTCGTTAACCACGCTGGGCACAGAGAGGGAAGAGAGCAATCACTGCATGGCTTTGTAATAAAACCATACAGTGATTGGCCATATTCTGGGAACCTAACCTGAGCCTCCTACCCCCGTGCTGCCTCATGTTCAGCACAAGACTAGAGGACTACCCATAGCTCCTGAGTCAATCAAGAAGCTGCTCCCTTGCTGTTTGTTTGAAACCGCATGAAAAGCACCAGGATTAGCTACTGCAGGTATACCCAATGGTCCTTTGGAGACTGGGTGAGCTGCGGCTGTGATCCTTCCCTAGACTGGTCAACTAATTGCAGGTAGGAAGAGACCGTCTCTCAAGTACACATGTCTACCTGGATGGTGAAAGGCACCCGTCCAACCCGACAGGCACACTTCACCACTGTTCAAGAGAGTGACCCGTGTGAGCCTGCAAAACCCCACTCCCGCCCTAACTCAGGAAGTTAAGGCATCTAAGAGACTGCATTAAAGCACTGCTGCTGCACTGACAAAATAAAAACAATTTTTTAGGGGGCTGGGGGGGCAATGCCCTTACGCCCCCATAGAGGAACCACTCCTGTTAATATCGCTACTCTTTTTGCACTTTATAGTCCATACCCCATGTTAGTGTAGTGGTCCTCAATAAATTATCGGTAGTAATGAACTCGCCTGGCCCTAATCCGTATTCTTCTTTTAATTACTCATAAGTGTGAATAGATCCACTCTCATATACATTTCCAGTTTCATGTATGCCTGCTTCATACCAGGGATGCCTATTATGTTCCGCTGCAGTTGATCTAAATCTAGGCAGACACCACACTGGCATCTTGGGTATATAAGCAGCCTGTGCTGTTATCTGTTTCAGGTATCTTTGCAGAAAATTTGATGTTGCACTGACTGCCTTACAAAATCATCATCTCAAGCTCACTTCTCCCAAAAATACCTCGTAGCTAGAGTAGCCCCTAGACATAGCAAGGCACTGCACCCCGTCCCTGTTATATTTACTTCGCAGTATCAGGATGGCCGTCAATGTCGTCTAGTGTTTGTGTCCAATATGTTTGTATCCGTGTACATTCCCAGAGGAGGTGCACCAAGGACCCGACCTTTCCACACACCCTCCAGCAATCTGGGCTTTTGGTTGGATCAATTTTGTGTAGCCGCTCTGGAGTGAGGTTCCAAAATATCACCACTTTAGTAAATGTTTCAGTGAGGGCTGTGTGACGAGCGGTGTGACGAGCCCTGTAGTAAATACTCTTCCAATCCTTGGTAGACAGTTGCCTCCCCAGTTCCTTCTTCCATGTGTTTGGTTAGGCTTATGTGTATGTTCCGTCGGCTGAATCAAGAAGGTGTACAATTGAGAGATCAGTCTTTGGTTGGAGGTTTTTGTGATCAGCCTCTTTTCATACGCAGTGAAATGTCTCTGGGTGGTGGACTTATTGTCTAGGTGAAGTAGCCAGTGTTGAATTTGCAAGAACTGTAAGCATTCAGTCTATGTAAGGTCGAAGTCGACCCGTAGTTGTGGAAAGGGGATTACCCCCCCCCCTCCTCATCTATCATATGTCCCATGGAGCAGCATTTAGCCGGAAGCCACTTAGGGAATGCCCTGGCATATAGTCCAGATTGCCGAATAAAGGTGTCAGCGGAGAAGGAAAGGATGACAACCCGCAGAGAGTACTGCACTGATCCCAGGCGTCCATGGGCGTCTTGGTAATAGGCGAGAGGCACAAGCGCAGGGGTCTATGCGACCTCTTTAGGAAGGAGATCTTTCATAGAGAGGTTCCCGCTGCTGCTTGGTCTTGAAAAAGCCAATGTCGCTCTGATTCTTCGTTATGCCATTCGACCAAATATCGTAGTTGGGAAGCATGGAAATAGAGTTGGAGGTTTGGGATGCCCAGTCCCCCAGCAGTTGGTGGGGAGATAGCTTACTTCTCTCCGCATTCGAGGTTTCTTCCCGGCCCACACAAAGCGATGAAGTTCAGTTTGTAACCTATGTATCCCTGTCTGGGGCATCAGGGGAAGTGTTTGAAATAAGTATGGGATTTTGGGTAAAATAGTCATTTTGATGGCCGCAACCCTTCCAAGCCACGATAGCGGGAAAGCACCCCCACCGGGCCAGTTCTAGTTTGACATGCCTGTATAGGGATCGGTAGTTGATGACTGCAGTCTTCTGTAGAGAGGGTGCCAGACGAATCCACAGATTGGGGACTGCGTCTTTATCCCATTCTATTGGGTATTGAGTTGCAAGGTGGGAAACTATCTCAGGGGGTAGAAAAAGACTCAGAGCCTGGGGTTAAGTGACATTTATTCGGAAGCGGGAGTTGAGGCCAAAAGCCTCTATCTCAGAGAGAAAAGCTGATTGGGCTGAGATCGGTTTGTCCAGGGTCACAAGCACATTGTCAGAGTTTAGGCTGATCGTATGTTGTTCTCCGCAGAGCATGGTGCCAGTGATCTCAGGGTTGTCCTGGTTAAGGGACTCCATATATAGAGCGAACAGCAGTGGGGACAACGGGCACCCCTGCCGTGTATCTCTATTAATGGGGAAGAGAGTGAATATATGACTATTCACCCTCACCAATGCTGAGGGAAGAGAACAGTTCAATACCCAAGTATGAAATCTTTCAGACACCCCGAAGTGGGTTAGCACTTGTTCTAGAAAGGGCCAATGGACCCTGTTGAACGCTTTCTCAGCATCAATGGCTAAGAGCATGAACTCGCCCGACGTATGAGAAGCCTTTTCCATAATATGCAGAACCCGTTTTGTATTGTCGATCATTTGGCACTGGGGGTTAAAGCCAGTCTGGTCCGAGTCTACATTTGATTGCATGTGTGGGCCCAATCTAGCTGCTAAATACTAGTGATTCGTATTTAAAAGGGATATTGGGCGAAATGAGTTGCACTGCTGTTTATCTTTACCGGGCATGAGAATCACCTCTACTAGGGCAGTCAGCATTGAGAGGGTGATAGTTCCCAGAGCCAAGAAGGAGTTGTATAATCGAGCAGAATGTCTTATAGAAGAGAGGCGAGAACCCATCCGGTCCTGGGGATTTTGCCTGCTTTTGTTGAGAGATCGCTGCACTGACCTTCTCTATCCTAATGTCTTGCTCCAGAACCTCTGACTGGTCTGGAGTGAGAGGTGATACGTGGGACCCTTCTAGCTAATACGAACTAGCCTCAGAATCTAGTTGCTTGTTAGTGTATAGGTCTGCATAGAAGTCTTTAAATGATTCCGAGATTGAGACATTGTGAGTAATGTTCGCCCCGTTAGCGTCCCGGAGCGATTGTACTCCCAGGTTTTGTTACCTCGCCAGCAGTTTATTGGCCATGAGACAGCATCTCTCATCTCCCTCACCGTAAAAGGCATGGCGCAACCAAAGCGATGCATGCTTGGCTCTGTCAAGGTCAATGCTTGCTAACTGTGCACGTGCAGCTGTCAGCTGTCGCCACATCCTTGATGCCCCTGTGAGTTGGTGGATGCCCTCTAGTTCTATCACCCATCTAGTCAAGAGGTTTCTCTTGTCTTTGCGAGCCTTATTGTCTGCTTCTGAGATAGCAATGAATTCCCTGTGAATGACCGCCTTTAAAGCCTTGCAGAGTGTAGCTGTAAAGACTTCGGGGGTTGTTATTCAGTGCACAGTCAGAGATAGCCTGCCTAACCTGGTTCACCACCATGGGGTGCTGCAGTAGTGTGTCCCGCAGCCACCAGGACCATGTAGGACGTTGTGTGGGTGGGAGGCTAAGTGTCAGTAGGACTGCTGAATGGTCTGACAATGCAGCCAGAAGTATTGCAGCATCTGAGGTGAGGTTGAGGATATCTTTTGTACCTAAGAAAAGATCCAGTTGAGCATATGTTTTGTGTGCATGTGAAAGGTAAGAGTATTCATGGGCCTCAGGGTGAAGTATTCTCCAGATATCTTGGAGGCCCATATCTCTAAGTCCCCGGTGTCCCTCCCTTGACAATGCTCCCACCTGCCAATATCTGGATGTGGACCTGTTGAGGTCGTTGTCGAGGACCAGGTTAACGTCCCCACCTGTGAGAACACGTAGTTCTTGGGGAGACAGCGCCTTTGTGAGTGCGGTCTGTATGAATGCCTCTTGATCCTCATTTGGTGCATAGATAGATGTCACCACCAAAGGTCAGGGTCAGGTGCAATGCAAGGAGACGGCCCTTCACCTCTGCCAATTTAGAGTCTATGTTACCTTTAAAGGTATGTGAAAAGAGGAGAGCCACTCCAGCTGTCTTGGTACGTGTGAACGAGAAGAATTGGAGTGGGAATATGCATGATCGAAGCCTTTGATAATCTTGTGGAAGGTGGTGTGTCTCTTCAAGTAAGCATATGTCTGCCCCTGTACTTTCCAAATATTACAATGCTGCTCTGCATTTGATTGGATTGTGAGGCCCTTGACATTTAGAGTAATAACCTTTATTGGGTTACCCATCTAGAGTATTCTGAGAGAGCTGTACCCTTCCCGACTCGAAAATTAGTGCCTGGCCGAAAGGCGACCAGTTGCCCCAAGAGCTTGCGGCTATAGTGAACATATGAGATTGTGATTGCTTTAAGCTCGAGTATGTCCCCAAATAAAACAAAACCCCAAACCAATGAACAGGCAAGGATGTGAATAGAAACATGAATAATCGAGTTTAAAGAACTTATAGTCCATGGTCCCAGGCATCCACTGTGGGGATGAATTAGGGCCATTTCCCCCACCCCTCTACCCGCCAAAAAACCGCTGGCGATGCAGTCCACTGAGTTACTTGCCCATTTACGTTAAGAGGGGTCAGCTTTCGCTAGTGCACCCAGGAACGCCTCCCAAGGCTGCCTGTTGGCAATAGTGTCTGGATCCAGTCTGGTGATCCTTCACCAGTCTGCGGGTTCGCCAACGAGGGCAAGCATAGCGGGGCTATTCAGTTGGTGGAGTTGTCTGTTGCTGGATCTATGCTGGTCACCTTGCATGTTTCTTCGAAAGAGCAGAGTTGGAGAAGCCTCCCTTCTCAGCGAAAGATCAATCCGAAAGGATGCCCCCAGGAAAATGGTACCCCCATGCTCCGGAGGTGTGAAGTTGCCGGTCGGAAAGTGCGTCACTTTTGCAGGGTGGATGCAGCTAGGTATGGTAGAGAGTGAGCTTTATCTCGAAAGGTAATAGGGTATTGTCTCTGGCCTTCCATAGAATGTCCTCCTTTAACTGGAAATCGTGCAGTCAAACCAAAATGTACGCCGGTGGAGCGCTCTCTGCCCACTGGGGGCCGACTATGTGTGCGCGGTCCATTTTTATTTCAAGAGTTGGGGGGCATGTAGACAAAGCGGAAGAGATCTGTGTCGAAGCACCAAAGATCTTTGCCTTCTGATTTGGATAGTGCTCCTCTTTTCCGAACATTATCGCGATGGGACCGGTTTTCATGATCTTCAGTATGGGCTTGTAGGTCTAGTTGCTGATCACGGAGCTGTAAGATTTCTTGCTGCAGCGCCTCGATGTCCTCCACGTGACTATTGCAGTGATCCTCCAGCGTTGATGCTCAGTCCCCCAGCGAGTCCATATCTCTCATAAGTTCCCGTATGTCACTAGAGAGGTCTTTCTTAATGTCTTTCAGATCGTCTCTGAGGTCTGTGAAGAAGGACTTGGGAAACAAGCGGGTCACCGGCTCCTCCGATTCTTCTTCCTCTTGTGTGTGTTGTGTGACCCGTACCAGGGGCTGGTCCCCAGATGGGCACCTCATCGGCCTAGAAAGCATTTCTCAGGTTACGGTCTTTTTTTGTTTCTGGCAGCAGTCATCTCGGAGGGTTAGTGACGACGTCCCACAGAGCAGTGCTTCGTAGAGTGCTCTCAAAGTTCCGACAGAGGGAGGTCCGGACAGCTTCTGGCGGGGGGACAAGGTGCTTGCTCTGGGATATCCCACTTTCTCCAGGGTTGCTGCCGCACCTGGGACTATGAGTGTCCAGGACAGGATCCTCTGCCGGGCTCCGCTTCAGGATTAATATCCCCCACTCAATTGAATCCTCAATTGGAATCCAGACCTGGCGGGGCGTGGAGGGCTGGCATGGGCCTGTGTTTATTGGCTTTAGTTGGGGGCCTTCGGCTAAACTGCTGAGGATACGGTGTCTGGTCTCCCCACTGTATAAGCCTCCGATATCTCAACGGAGGGCCTGAGGTGAGAGGAGAAATCCATACATGTGCCAAACTAGTGCCATTACATTTATTATTATTTATTCCCATTACTAAATCATGTTTCCTCTTGAAAAAACACATTTTCTGGGGTGTTTCATCCTCATTTCATAGCTGTGGATGTAGCAAAAAATCTAGGGATCAAATTTTAAAAGGGTATATCCTTTCTACCTCAAGTGCGGACAGTGTTGGCGACATGCTTTTGAAATCATTGAGAAACGTCTTCAAATTTCTCCCAATTTACATATGAAAAGTTATTGTCCATTCACTGATTACAGCCAGGCTGGGCTATACCAATGCATTGTAGCTTGGGGCGACGGAGGGTCTGATTCAAAATGCAGCAGCCCATCTCATTCTGAACATTCCTATAAGACAATCTGTCAGGAAAGGGCTGAAGAAATAACTCTGGCTTCCGATTCAACAAAGAATCAAATTTAAAGCATTAATATTAACTCCTAGAGCTCTACACGGAAAAAGCCATTGGTATCTGCAGGAAGGAGTGAGAGCTTATGAACCCCAGAGGACTCTCTGCTCAGCCAGCGAAAGATTGATGCGGATCCATCTGACTTGGAAAGCTAGAGCTGGAGGAAGAATGTTTTCTGTCAGGGCAGCAAAGTTATGGAATGCCTTACCAGGAAGCCTACGCAAGACCAATTCCTTTTCAGGGATAACTAACTTCAAGTCAATCAGTCTGTCTGGTTAGCTCAGCACTGGGATGCTTCCCTGGAAGCAGCTGTGCACTCAACAAATGGCCTTTCATTTATTCATTGCAACTATTGCCACTAGGCAAACAGATTTATTCCTGACCTATGCAGGAGTCATCTGCTGTAATCATGGCCAAAATATTCCTACCAAAAGTTTAAGAATACTAACAAACTTGAAAAGTGTCTGATGTTTACCTAAATAGGACATAGCCCATTTCCCAATCCTGAATGAGAATTGCACACCTAAAGTGGTCTTTTTTTAATTGCAATTTAATATAGTGTGAACTTGACCAGAAAGTATTGGAGCGCTTTACATGAGTACCAGTTACATGACACAAAATGATTGTGAGAAATTGGGTAGTTGGTTAAGGGGGGTGTGAACCTTTCTCAAGCAACAGCCACATTACTTGTCAGGGTGAACCATAAAAGGTTGCCAAATTAGCTTGTGCTTAAATCCTCTGGTAGCTTGGTACGAAAGCAGTTGGGCTTAACTTAGAAGCAATGTGTAAAGGAGGAGTATCCAACCTTTTCTGTAGTAAGAGCTACTTCTGATTAGTGAAAATCATTGTGAGCTACAGAAGGCCAAGCAATTCATGAATTGTTACCAGACACCCCCCACCCAGCTTAATTGACTTTAAGCCTAATGTCCATAGAGACAGATACTATGATTTGAACAAAATACTTTGACTAGTAGCACTATGACAGGGCTGCCATGTGTGTCAGTGAGAGCGTGGCTTTTTGGGATGTATGAACGTGTGTGCATGAATAGGACATATGCATATGCTGACTGAGAGCCTGCATTGTATATACTTGTGGCACAGGACAACTTTCGCCATATGTGCACCTTTACATGAATAAAACAAACATTCAATCATTTTTATAAATAGGAGAAATTTAGAGTGTAGAAAAATGTTCTGGAAAAATATTCATAACATGGAACATTTTTTTGTACGGTAAATTTTCCCACTTAAAGTAATGGCTGTGTTTTTCAGTTACAGATATGGCACCATGCCTACCAGCTTCCTGGAACAAGATGCCTGCTGTGTCTAAAGGCAACACGTTGAAATAGGAGAAAATTAAACTGAAGTTAACTTTGTGTATATGGATTTCATAAAACTCATCATTTCATTTTTCTCCCATTTCCAAATGTCACATTTACAAACAGCAGGCATCTTACTCCCAGGGGCATATAGACATGGTGCCATATTTATAACAGAAAAATACAGCCATTTGTTTAAATGGGAAGAATTCAAAGTGAACAAACATGCTACACAAACTATTAAGACGTAATTGGCTTAATTAAAAGTGGAGAAAAACATTAAGACTTAACGTTTCATAGAAATAGTTTTCTTCACTTTATCCCATTTGAACAAAAATGACTGTATTTTTCAGTTATAAATATGGCACAGTATCTACTGGTCACTGGGAGCAAGGGGCCTGCTTTAAACTGGGAGCATATTTAAATGAAGAGTTAATTTAATCATTAAGTTAACTCTTCATTTTAATTTTTTCCCTTTTAAAAGCATTCAGAAACATCATTTTGTTGTCATGCTCCCATATTGAGTTGACAAGGACTTCTGTTTAAGAGTTAAATACCTCAGTACTTCAGTTCTGCACTTTTGTGCCCCAGCCTGGGCCATAAATCTGACTGAGCACTGCTCATTATTAGGTTGGCGGGGCGGCAAGTCCTTGGGGGCGAACATGCCCATTCGCTGTCACCAAGAGCCCAAAACTTCAGGACTTCCCCTTTTTATCAAGGAAGAGCTCAAAAGATGCCACACCAAGGGTCAAGATCCTGGAAGGCATCTCTTGGGCGTCAGGAACTTACTCCAGAAGAGGCCAACAGGGCTCAGGCTGATCATGTTGTAGATCAAGTGTAGCAGGTGAGCTGGGCAGTTGCAGGGAGGCCTCTAGCGCTTCCTGTGTCCCTGTAGCTCAGAGCAGGAGGCTTGCTAACTAGCCCTTGGAGTCACTCGGGTAGCCTGGGACGAAGGGAGCAGGTCCAGTCTAACTTCTCAGGCAGCAGGGCAGTCCTCTGGTAGCAGGACAGACCTGTTGTGTCCAGGAGTGTACTGTAGAGTGGGTTGTTGAAGTAGGGAAAGCCTCTGGAGTTTCCCCCCACTAATCTGGGGCTTAAGCCCAGGTTTACTACTTCACTCCACCGTTTCATCACAGAGATGGTTACTACTGCTTTAGCATTTTGTTGAACCACTCTTCCCCCACTCGTGAGTCATCACCATCACCATCACCTATGGGTTTGTTTTCCATCTGGAGTGTGACCTGTCCCACTTTCTTGGCCCAGTGTGGAGTACAGAATATCATCGTGACTATGTTGTTGCCTTTTCCACCGCCCCTTGCCTTGAGCAATGGAAATTGAGGACTGCACCATCTCGCCACAGCATCAAGTGCTCCAAAAACTCTGAAAATGTTAGAATTTTCAGAGCCCACTCTTTTCACGGGCCATTTAGACTCTTAAACGTCACTGTGATTACTGGAGCAAACGCCACACTGGTCAAAAGACAAGGCCAATGTGTAGAAGATAAAATATGAAAACTGTGACAAAGGGAAGACGCATGGTGAAAAAGAAACTGCAAGAGTGAAGATAGCGACAGAAATTGTGGAGCGATAGAAGAAAGCGGCATAAGGTGGAATCAAGACTAGACAGCCTAAGTATTTGCCAACTCAAGCATTCCTCAGCGCTGACAGTGTGCACATTTTGGATCCTGTCACTTTGTTTCTTTCAAACCAAGCAGGGTCTCCATCAGAAATCTTATAACTGCAGGCGGTGATTGACAGGTAGTGAAGTACAATTGGGAACATAAAAAGAAAACAAGGTGCCGCTGTAACTGTGAGAAATTTTATTATCCTCCTGTCTACTATAAGAAAGATTCCGCAACTTGTATCCAGAAAAAGATGCACAATGCACTGAGAATTGTGCAACACATTAGGATGAATCCCAATTAATATTGATTAGTTTCTGTACATCGCAATGAAGCGTGTTGTGTACATGAAGGTTTGACTGACGACACCAAGGGGGAAAGACCGCTTATTGCAGCAGGAAACAGGTTAGACATGAACAGAATACTGGATGTAAGATGAACTCTGTAACTTTCCCGTTCTGGAGCTTTACTTAGAGGGAAACTGGGTGTGAATATTGACCAGAGAAACAGGAAAGGGGAAGATACACTCGGAGACCAAGCAAGGCCACACATGCTTGGTTGAGCATGGAGTGGGAAAAGTGTGTTGTCCGTCTTCATTGTGAAACACAACGTGCCGATCAATTACACCACTGTAAACAACTCAATGACCTCATCATAAAGAGCACTTGACATGCCCCAAACACAGGGGCAGCACCTCGGGTGAAGACCAGGGCGCATGTTTAATACCCGGTACCACTGTGTGGAGGGTGGCATATGTGAGCAAAAATGCGCCAAGGAGGAACAATCCAGGAAAAAACCTAAACCCAAGTGAAGGGAACCAAAATACAGCCTAAAGTAAAGTGTAGCGTACCTACGTCACTGGTTCATGATCTGGCCAATTTCAGAAAGATGTTTTATGGCATCAGCACCGATTCCTGATCACTTACCTTCTAATGAGGAAATGGATCAGAAGACCGCTTCGAACAAAAGTGCATTGGGCATTATTTTCCTACGTTTTTGAGCATTGACAGAGTGTTGTTAAGTAGGAGGCTGCATTTTGTAATAGCAATGTTTGGCAAAGTTCCAATTTTCGTCCTTATCGAACGCTATCCTAGTTTACGTCCGCCTGAATAATGGCTTTTCGAGATGATTTTCAATTTAGAACAAGTTAATTTTTATTCTAATCTAACCGAAACAACCCTTAAAAATGAATGATCGTGCCTCTGCAAGTTGTCCTTGTGCAACGCATTTCTGTTCACACTGGCTAATGTTTTTAAGCACTTTTCTATGTAGAGTTTGATCGAGCGGGAACATATCACTGTTTTCTACAAAGTTAATCTGCAAAGACCTGTTTTTGTGCGAGTCAAAAAGGGACACCTGCTACACAACTAGGTGTAAATGTATGTTTTTTCAGGTTTAAGTGATGAAGTGAAAAACTGACACCATTTTCAATAGACTTTTGTGATGGCTGCAAAACAAATACAAAACTTCACAAACTCCTAGTGTTGTGTAGTAATGTCCAGAACCACATAGCACAGCCCAGAATATAATTACCTGCATTCAAGGAGCTGTTTAGACGTTTTGTTTCGAGATATATTTCTAGGTTTTATTTGAACATGCAGCATGGTGAACTCACTCAATAACCTAACACTGATACCCTCCAGCTCCAAGCAACCAACTCACACTCATTATCATAAGTACGCGAATGCATATAACATACGCAGACCAAACAAAATAAGATGCAGGTCACTACTTTTTTAGTTGGAAGAAAATTATATTGCAGGTTTATTTAATAGTTTAATGGGTTAACATACAGGTGATCTAAAAACCAGCTAGTGATGATACAACCTAACCTTCCTGGCAGCCTGGTTTATCAACAAGCATCAGAGCTCTATACAGCCAATGCACTACGTCAGATGACTTCAAGTGAGTTTCCACACATCTGGAGACCATAGTGTGTAGAAAAAGTAGTTCAGATTGAATACGAAGTGATGAAAGGCACCCCCCAGCTGCTCAGACTTTCAACTGTTCCAGGAAATATTGGGGCACAGTCACTTTCAGCAGAGCCCTGTCATGAAGCCCCCTCTTCTGGGCATATTTTCTTGGTTGATTTTTAGAACCTAAACTGTCAGATCCCCTGTGGCTCCATCTCCAACACATTAAAACTTAAACAAAAACATGAAGATTTACAATGCACAGGCACAATAACCATATTGTCATATGGGTATGTAGTATGGTGGGTTTTGCTGCGACTGTAAAAGAAGTTGGACCAAGCCCGCAGCTGAAGGTTAAAGCCTCCTGCCACCAACCGTAGCAGTGGCCTAACCAGAATAAGGGGCAGTGGTAGATAACCAGCCTGCTGAAGCCCCAGAGGGGTGGATTTGGGAAGGGTTGCTGTCCTTGGAAAGCAGTGGTATGCTGCTATCCACCAACAATAAATCCTTGCATTAGATTTGAGCAGCCACATTTTCACTACATTTCTCCATTAAGCCATCTTCAATTTATTTATTGAAATCTGTCACCTCTACTAGTGCTGTGTGAGGGTGTGCACGAGTTAGTTCTCCTCACGCTCACACCAAGCTTTTGCTGCCAGAGATCATCCCACCTTAATTGGTCGTTTTTGTCAGAACAAAAAGTAAATCAGAAAAGGTGCTGTGCCTGGGGCAGTCACTGCCACTGCATTCCGTAAGTATGCCCTGCACTGCCTTCATGTTGATGTGACCCTTGCTCATGTGGCGGCTCACCTGCTACACATCGTTGAGCAACAAAACACCTGCAGTGTGCCCCACCAGTGCCCAGCACCTGTGTTCACCAAGGAGCTTCAGGCAGTGGCCCCTGCTGCTAAACCCTGCCGCAGCCTATCCAGACTGAGATTGTTCCTGTTGGTGGAGCGCTCCAGAATCGGGAGTGAGCAGAGACGTGTACTGCCAGTTACCCCGCTGGCCACAGAGAGAACATGGCGGCCTGCATTCTGGTGCGACTCTATTGAGTGGACTGTACTAAACTGAGTACTGTCATTTTTGCACCTTAGCCTTCATTCATGATGCAAAGACACTCCTAATCATAGAGGGACATCTTTAGACTCATGTAGAATGGACACGAGGGAAAAGGGAAGGGGTCTGTGGTATCCTGAGGTGCAATAGGCCAAAGCTCCAGTACATTTTACTATATCCCCTAATATTAAAAGTGTGCTATTCTGTCTTACAACCTAGGATGATTGTTTCCAGTCCAGGGAGAACCTGGCCTGGCAGTTCTGGCTGGACTGTTGCCATTGGGCGCAGGGTCAAGACTGATTTGCATAAGGCTGGGTCCAAACTGGAATGGCATGGTGAGCAAAAAACCAATGGATTTAGGCCCAGATCTCTGTACTGGGGTGAATGTCTGACATTGTTCTGCATTCTGTCCATCATTAGTTCTTTTTGCATTTGTCACCCCGAGTGGGACGGGTATGCTCAGATGTGAGTCCCGTGCTCTCCATGCCACTGGAATCAAGCTATCCTGGCTGAAGAGGGGTGAAACCCCGAAACCGGTCCTAGGATGCTTGTTTCCAGTCCAGGGAGGACCTGGCCTGGCAGTTCGGGCTGGACTGTTCCTATTGGGCACAGGGTCAAGACTGATTTGCATATGGCTGGGTTCAAACTAGAATGGCACGGTGAGCAAAGAAAGATGGATTTAGGCCCAGATCTCTGTACTGGGGTGAATGTATGACATTGTTCTGTATTCTGTCCATCAATAGTTCTTTTTGCACTTCTAAAAGTGGCATTTCTAAAATAGTAATAAAATAATCTGCTTTCACCAAAAAGCAGGAATTATCACCACTATTCCAAACATACCAAACATGGCAGCGCTACCCCTTTCATATCGGGAATCAGCACTGAAACACATACCAGGGAATTCCCAATGCAAACCTATGAGAGGAGCAGCCTCATAGCAGTGAGAAACCAAATAGGCTGTTTGTCACTACCAGGACATGCCACACAACAAAGGCACATGTCCTACCTTTTACCTAGACAGCACCCTGCCCATAAGACTACCTACGGCTTACCTTAGGGGTGACCTATATGTAGTAAAAGGAGAGTTTTAGACTTGGCATGAACTTTAGATGCCAGGTCACTGTGGCAGTAAACTGTGCACACAGGCCCTGTAGTGGCAGAGGCCTGAGACAGGTTTGAAAGGCTATTTCTGTGGGTGACACAAGCAGCGCTGCAGGCCCACCTGTAGCATTTATTTTACAGGCCATGGGTATATAGGATACCACTGTACAAGGGACTTACAGGTAAATTAAATATGCCAAACAGCTCTAGACCAATCTTACCAATTTTACCGGAGAGAATACATGCACTTTAGCACTGATCAGCAGTGGTAAAGTGCCCAGAGTCATAAAACCAACAAAAACAGGTCAGAAAAAAGCAGGAGGAAGGCAAAAAGTTTTGGGATAAACCTGCAAAAAGGGCCATGTCCAACAGAGCCTGATCTTTAAAGCCCAGGACCGCTTCTGGTGCCGATGTCACTTTCCCCAGCTACCCAAGGTTAATTGCAGCAGTCACAGGGAGAATTCAAGAAAGTGGGGAGGGGGAAGGTAGAGAGAAAGTGGTCAGAGAGTGAGAAGAGAGAATTGATGGATGGAAAGTGTTAACGTGAGGAGATGAAGGGAGTGGGGCTGGCTTGAGTATTTATGTCAGGATGCTTTTGACTAGGGGTGGGCGGAATTTGCGTAATTGCGTTACGCAAATCTCCGCGAAACGGTAAAAAATCTCCGCGAACACGCAGAAATTCCGCGAACACGCGGAATTGCTTGTTCGCGATGCTTTTTTCCTGTTCACAATTGCTGTTTGCGTGCTCGGGGAGAAATATCTCGCGAACACGCATTTTGAGAACGCGAACAAGCAAATATTTCGCGAAATCGCGGAAAGCAGACTTTTTAGCAATTTCGCGTTCTCCGTGGAACGCGAAATTACGCAAATTACGCAAATTTCGCAAGCGGAACGGAATTTACCGCCCAGGCCTACTTTTGACTCGCCACTCTGGCTCTGTTCAAGGCACTTGGCATGCCCCTCTTGATGGACCTCGCAACGAGGCACAAATGTTCAATCATGCACAATGCAACACTACCCTAGCAAATCTCTCAACAGTGCGTGGCATCTACAAGTCTGGTCCATGTCAAAATACAGCCCAAAGATGCATTCTGAGGTTAATCCGATTGCTGTCCAAGAGAGGCCAAGGTGTGGGCAAAATAAATATTTTTTTACCATTAACAATTTGTTACCATTGTCTGTAAATTAATTACAGCCTACAGGACACTCAGAAAAATGGTGCCCAGGAAAAAACACCACTGCTACCCCTTCCTCTTGTGTTAACTGTAATGCAAAGTACTCTTGGCTAAAAATCCAGGAGTGGGTGAAGGTGTCAAACACGCGAGCCACTTGGTAGCAGTGGAAAGAGTGGGATTATATATATTCCAAATAGTAAAATGCCCTCAACAGTACCAGAACAGAATATTGAAGTCACCTCGTAGTCTATGATCTTATAAAGGCAACTGACATGCAGCCGTGGGGCCTTTATGTGGCCTCAGAAATCACTGGTAACTTAATTCGTGGTTTGGGGTACTTTATCCCACATACCGCTCCGACCAACAATGGGGCCAAATATTCATTGTTAAAGAAGTCTTCGATTTGGTGTGTATTCTGTGTGATACTTCAGTGGCAGCCTCTGCATGGTTTTACTGCAGTGTACACAGTCCCAGAACATGCTTGAGCACTGAATGAGATGCAGTGAGGCCATGTTTTGCATAGCGGATCATTGCGCACCCTGCTATCAGTGCCCATACTCATTCGATGTCCACAACTTTATTTAGCACATTTATAATAAGCCATGTAAATGATCTGGCCAAAGTTGGAGTTTGACTTCTTGAGATGGTGTGCCTTTCAAGAGTTGTGTGAATTTGTGTTTAATAGCAAATCAATACTTGTGCACACAAGGGTCTTCAAGGCTTGCTTCATTTCATTGGGTTGCTTTAGAGGGGACCATGACGCCCTCTCTTACTCGAATTGTGCCTCGCCTACCTGTGCCGAGCCTGAAAATGCAGACACAGTTTTTGCCCAATTACTGCAGTGCGTTATTGACTCGCCTGTTTCCTGGCCCTGCCTCCATCACTGTAGGATGCTGTCTTTTTCAGAGGTGTTTACATTAAAACAGTCTAAAGTCGATCTTGGGTGAAAGCCCAATACTTCATAATTTCTGGCATTTCGTGTTACAATTGTTACACAATTTCTCAATTTATGCTGCGTTGTGTAAATTTAAATCTGTTCGAGTAAAAATCCTATCGTGGTTGCAGTGGAACAATGCAGAAAACAAGCGGGGGGAGGGGGGGGGGGCTTTCAGCTGTTTGTTGCTTTTGCGTTTTTTGCACTATTGTTTTAGGTAAAGATCAGCGCCTGTGTTCAAACTGGACACAATGATGCATTTCGGTCTAAAATATAGCTCAATGCCAGATTTGCATTTTGTGTAATTTAGTTTCATTTTCTGAAATTTTGCATAATTACGCGAATTTAGCATGGCAATAAAAGATCATGCTCTGGTAAGGCTACCTGTAATTACCTATACAGCCTCCTAAACAGTTTCAATGTTTTGTTCAACATTTCAATTCAAACAATACTGAGTTCCTGTTTTTTTGTTTTCTAATAAGTATTGGGAACAAGGGCTATGGGGCACAAAGACTCCACCCACTCATTTGTTTCCATTAATGCATAATCATGCTGGCTTACAATAAAAACCTATGCTTGCGTTCTCTGCATCCCTTGCTTTAGAAGCAGAGTTTAGCATTTTCATATTGGAGACGCCTGAGTGAGGCAGTTTCTAGGCGATACACGTTGCTAAGCAACCGCTATCTTGTGTTCCTCGGTACTTGAGCCCCAGTATTCGCCTGTAATTGCTTTTTTAAGCCTCTCGTAAGTGATGCATTTCCACTCAGAAGTTGACACTGACTCTGTGGTTCACAAGTCCACACGAGTTTGGAATTAATGACCTAACACCCTATCACACCTGATTGTGTGAAAGGTTGTTCAAAGGTCAGCCTTTAATTGACTTCCTGTCTTAGAATGTTTGTCCACGCTTCTAGGGCAGTGTCATAACTTCACAAATCGATGACATCCCTGCTGAAGTGGTAGTCTATTGTAAGCCTTATTTATTGTCCCACTGCAGCAGCCAGACAGAGGCAGAGTTTAACGACACCTGAGTAGTAACTGAGTTTGGCTATCCTGCTGATTTCAGCTCAAATTCAGTGTTCTGCAAATTCTGATATTTAACTAACCTGTTTGCTAATCTAAACTTCACCCTTGGCAGTGATGCAGCGGAGTTTACCAGCTCTACACATTCATACACACAACACTCATTTGGGCCCATATACATTCATACACACCATGAGCTGGCAAATATCCACTGGTCATCAATTTTATTTTACCCTAGGAAACCTTTGCACCAGTATTCTTACCATTCCTGTCTCCTGAGTAAATGAACGTTTGATAAGATCCAGTAGTAGATTAGAATAGGGAGGAAAGACAATAATACATTTAACTTTATTTAAAGAACCACAGACTCAGAGGGAGTTTTAAAAGTTTATCTGAATTAATAATTGTGTGAGTCAAATCAAAATACACATGAATATACCAGAAATCTCCATCAGGAAAATAGTACAGTTAGCTTATAATCAGTTTGCATTAATACATTCTTGCATTGACAGCACCTGAGGAGAGAAAGGACAGATAGCAAGTACAGAGCATTTACCCTACAGCTATATTTACCTAGAAGGGTGTGAGGACCCTGACATCAAAGAGTCAAGGATTCAGGACCGGTTCGGGACAGGGAAAGGTGACTTCTTCTAATATAATGCCAGCGTTGCACCCCTCTCTGGTGCTACTCTCTCTGGCTCGGGCTCGTCCGGACCCCTTCCTAGATGTGCCTCCTCGGTTGTTCCGCGAATTTTCCCTAGTGTTGGATTCTTCAGTCAGATTGCAGCAAAATCGGGCAGCATCTCAGCATAGCATCAGCATCTCAGCATCAAGTGTGTCTAACTATCTAGAACTTACCTCTGTTATACCAATTTAAATGTATGATCCACCCCCGAATGTTTCAATTCCATGATCACCCGCAATTTGATTGGGCCAAGCAGTGGGATGAGGACATCACACCCCATACCAAGTGCAGTATTTTTTTTAGTCTATTGTCTAACTCCCCGCCCCTTAATTTTAATAACAACAAGCTTTATTCCCACAGATATTTCATATGTGGATCGGTAAGTCTAATTTACAATGTTTCTTCTCCTTCCTCTTGTAGGGTCAAAAGTTGGGTTCCCATGTCCTTGCTGGGCTTGAGACTGGCAGACAGTCAATTTAGTTCACTTGTTCAGAATAACCAGACGTTTGAGCATGCTTGGAAGTCACATGGAAACAGAGATGCGGTCACCCTTCAAAGCCCAAATAGGAACTATTAATAAAGTCAAAGAAGAACACGTTAAAATACAAACTTAAATGAATTCACTGTATACCACTTACTTCTACTCTAACCCCATTTACTTAATAAATATTTTGCATTAATAGCTTAGTAGTGCTTTCAGAGGTTAGTTTCAGCTCAGCATGTGCGTTAGTGTGTTAATTTAAAGCGGCCATTTTAGAAGCTACTGCGCAGCTGCAAAGTTTTCCCTCCAAGCGACAGAAAACGTCATACTACGTAGATGTAGTAGACGCATGCGCAGAAGAATTCCCGCATTTTATCGGCCATTTTAGGACACTCGGATTACTTATTAGTGAAGCACATAGGAAAGCGTCCCATAGATACAATAATGTTGAATGTGGTGCACTGTTAGTACTCACGGACAGGTTGATTATAGTGTTGCAGGTTATTCAAGAGGATTGCATACGAGCAAGTTTCTTTTTATGTGAAACCTTGCTCCATCAGCAGTTGCATTTTGCCTGGGGTCCTGCTGGTTATTCTCACCTGTTACTGACTAAATGTATTTGTTAAAGAATATGTCTCTTTTTAGTGGCTCTCAAAACATGGCTTTTCACTCTGCATTAATCCTCAGCTCCTGCAGTTTTTGTTCAGGTTGTTCACTCAGCTTGCGCCAAGACACCTGATTGGTATTCGAGCGCTTTATAAAATTATATAACATAACATAAATGATTGCACAGGCCACATCACATTTGCATCTTTTATTCATGGGACAAAATAGGCTTGGATGTCTAGATGGGACAAGGTCAGAGACAGGAAGAGTGGTGTGTCCGTCATGTAGATGGTAATGAAAGCATGTTTCCCTACTGTTAGATAAAGGGGAATAAAGTGGAGTTAAGAATGATGGCACGTTCTGGTTCTTCCTATGTATAGATTGGTGAAGGGTGTATGTGGTAGTTGCTTGAGATGAGGTTGAGGAAATCCAAGGTAAGGTCCTCTAATATGGTAGGTAATCCGACCCTACAGCCAACATCTGGATGGGATGCCAATCCTACATAATGTCTCTGAAGTGTTGGTGTAACTCAGAGAGGCATCAGTTTTCATAACTCTTTATGGGTCGTCTGCCTCTCATCAGGTGACGTTTCATAAGAATTCACTTGACATCCTTCGTGATGCAAGAAGGGGCTTTAAGATTCAGGAGGACACGTTTCTGAATTGCCTTAGCTCAGCTGTTTTTCAGCAAGTGATGCACACTGTGTTTAAGGGAATAATTAGGGTAACACATTTCCAGGTTCATTTATTGGGTAGGATGCTCTGAAGCAAGACTGTAGTAGAAGGTCTTGAAACATTTGAGAGATAATGAGGGAAAAGTACCAAAATGCAGTTGGGGGTTAGATAATTACCTTCTCTACCCAACACGTGGTAACCAGGACCATTTCTTGCTCTTACTGGATTGTTGGTTACGTTTATTCTGCATCTTGCTATGTAGACAACATTTCAACATATGCCATTAAAGAAATACTTTTAAATTGGCATGTTGTGAGGAGTGCTGGGAAGCTTTCCAACATCAGAAGACTATTGGAGTGGATGCTTCACCACTGAAAGTATTTAAAGCCAATGATTGCTGCAGTTTTGTGATATTTGTGGCAGTAGTCAGTATGCTGTGCTGGTACAAGAGAGCAATAGGCTTGCAGTTGTGGCTTTTGTGTCGAAGGTATGATGTTATTCCGCCACCTTTTATCCCGCAGGGAATCACAACACGGTTGTTACAACGACTGCGTTGTGATTCCGCATACCATTACTCCACAAGTCGGAACAACAACTTTCGGGGGGGGGGGGGGCTGGATGTTGGAATAATATAATTTACTATTCCAACTCCAGTTTTGCGGACACTAGGGAAGGTGTTGGATTTTAAATCCAACCCCCCCCCCTCCGCAAGACGTTGTTCCAACTTGCGGAGTAATGGTATGTGGAATCACAACGCGGTCGTTGTAACGACCGTGTTGTGATTCCCTGCGTTTTAAAAGTTTTGGGGTAAACGTTGTTTACCTTTTGTGTCTATATCCCTACGAGAAGATGCTCAGATGTAGAGGGGGAGGTTCTAAAACGCTAGGGGCCACACTCTATTTTAGACCTATTAGTCAGAACTTAGAATAATTTACATACTGATTACAAACTGTTGACGTTTTAGCACCAGAGAGGGGGGATATGCTGTACCCAGTATAGCAGAGTGAAGTAGTATTGTAGTAAGGAGTAGTGTTACAAGACTGTGTACATATCTGGGGTGCAAATGTTTATAGCTAATTTCTGTCTTGCCTGTTTTTTGGTATTAGTAGTGCAGAGGAGTGTGGTTGAGAGAGTATGAAGTACTTTCAGCATGATGAGATTGTGGTACATTAGCTGAATGTGGTCATGTTATGGGAGTTGAATGCAGTAGAGTGAAGGCGGGCTTTGGTTGAGGAGCAAGTGTTGGCCAACGTGGTAAAATATATCGAAGAAGGTTGACTAAGAACGAAAATGTAGGATGTGTCCAGAGGATGCTTATTGTCACATTGCAGATGAACTAATAATGATAATTGATTGGTGAAACAGATGGATTTAGGAACAGTGTTGTTGAGGAAAAGAACATTTTACAGAGCTCAGCTGCACTAAATGGTGCTGGAGCGCATGGGATATTACCAGAATATTGATTTTTAAATATTGTGCTTGATCACCTTTAGTCATTTATTTATGCCATAATTAACTGGGAATCATCAGGCGTTTATACCTATTCTTTTTAAAGGAGCTGAATTCACTGCTTGTGCTTTCTCACTTAATATCCGGCGCAGGGTGCATACATTTGGAATCACAAACTTGGGGCACAATATTGGAGCCACTATCAAAGCGCAGTGTATGTGTCATATGTATATCCAAAGTGGGCCTTAGCAGCCTTTTTATTGCTCCCAAATGAAAGCAATGCTTCTCAAAAGCAGACATTGACTTTTGCCTTCTAGATTCTTGCATAGTTTCTACTACTTCACAAAGGCATTGACGGAAATGGAACTTGGTGTGGAGACTGGAAGCGGTGCCAATTCCGGAGGGAGCACTTTTGGAATGGAGCCTGGACTGAACCGGATATTGTATAGTTTGCACAGAGCTATTTCGGAAAGGATGAATTTGATTTTGAAACCTTTCTTTATTTGGACATATGAGTGAAAGGCCCAACTCACTACGCAAATTCACAGCAATTTTTTAGTTGATGGTGAAAAAAAGAGTGGCTTCGAGTTGGGGGCGTGACCCATGTCCTAATACTACTACTTCCTACATCTCAATTGAGGAATCCTTTGCATACGTATTTATTGCCACAAGATGGATGAAGGAGTCCTGGTCAACACCAAGAATAATTTTGTTGACTTGGCAGGCCAGGGCTGAAATTCATAATGATGGAAACTGATATGTCCTGGGATGACCTCTCTATACTTACATGCTGTGAAGAGGTTAATGAGGTAGACATTAGGTCATAATTTACCAACAGTTTGTATAAGTATGCCGAGTTTTTATAAATAGTAGGCATGCCAAGTTTTGGACAGTGATTTTAATTTATTATGGCCCACATGTACTTAGCTAACGTTTTGCGATTCCCTACTAGTGAAGTTTTGCGATTTACTATTACTATTAGGAAATCGCAAACACCTATGTACTAATGTGTCTTTGACACATTTAACGATTCATAATGAAGTCATACTTGACCTACTTCATTAATATTCATGAGGTAGGTCGCAGTTTGCGACCTTTTGGAATGGCTATAAATACAGGGATGGTGTCCTGCTGGGGACAGCAGACCAACATGACTGTGTTTGCTTTTAAATAAAGCAACGTTTTATTTTTTGAATTGCAGCCCATTTTATTTAAAGGAAAATGGGATGTGTTTCATAAAGAAAAATTAAATGTTTCAGTTTAATTTTTTAAGAGTAGGCATTGACCCAATAAGAGTGCACCCTGGGACAGTCCCACATTGCATGCATATAGGTCCCCACTGCCACACCACACCGCATGCACATAACCCTTTCCGCCCTCCTTATCCTGTGGAAATGGGACGATTATAGTAAGTCCTATGAAGGATATTGAACTGTCTCAACCTAGCAGGGATGGCAACTTCCTTAGGGTGCATCAATGCCGCCTCTCAGTCTGCATCCTCCAGGGGCCCAACATCTGCCTCCCACCATTTCCGCACCTTCCCGAGAGTATCTGGGGTGTTATTCAGGACAGCTCGGTATAGCTGGGACGCCACCTTATTTGTAATTTCCCTTCCCTGAACCCAGGATTCCAAGGGGCTGCCCAATGGGACAGCTTCCCCTAGATCCCCACTGCCCCAAAGCATGGGTACTGCTGAGTGTGGGCCAGAGCATACTCCTGCTGTAGCGCTTTGAATGTTTGAGCTCACACCCCAGAAGACACAAGATCACCCACTGTCTCTATTCCAATCCGTTCCCATTGATGGAAGCTAGTGAGCCTGCCCACCTCGGTCAAGATTGTGCCCCTCCACAAAGAAGTAACCAGGTGCTTCTCCCCTGCCACCCCTTGCCTCACTGCCTCATCCCATGCCCCCAGCGTCACTGTGGGCCCCAGCAGAACCCGCCAGGCCCACCTTCCACAGACGTAGTGGAGATAGGTGCCCTTCCCTGGCTGCCCTCTCCACACCATATGCTGTTTCGTTCTGTGGGATGTGCCCTCATGCATTAATAACCTGCAGCTGCCCAGCCCTATGGCACACGCTCATATCGGGCAGTGTTAATCCTCCATTGTAGGCAGAGTGGTCCAGTGTTCACAGCGCCACTCTGGGGGTGCCGCCATCCCAGAGGAGAGTTTGTAGCATCCTGTCAGGGCTAAGATAATAGCACTCCAGGACATGAAGGAAGGTTTTTGAAGCAAGTAAAGCAGCTTTGGCAGAGTGTTCACCTTGTATAACACTGCTTGGCCCATCCGGGTCCGTGTCCGCTCAGAAACCTCCCAGGGCTCACCCCAAATTAAGTTCCAGGGAACACTCCACATCAGTTGTGACCTCTATACCCAAGTAATGGCAGCCTGTCCTAGTCTTCCCTGGGGCAGGCGGGACATGTCGACCCCCCCCCCTCCTCCCCACCCTCCCCGTCGATGCTGATAAAGCACTGACTTATCCCACTAGATGCGAGACCCTGAACAGGCACCCCTGTCTAGTCCCACACCTAAGTGCGAATCGCTCTGAAACAACTCCATTCATCCGCACCACCGCAGTAAGCAACTTATACAGAAAGGTCACCCAGCAACAGAACCGAGGCCCAAAGCCAAACCGCCTTAGCGTTCCCAGCAAGTACTGCCAATCAATGGTGTCAAACACCTTCTCTGCATCTAAAATCAGTATTTCTCTTGGTTGACTGTTTGCCTTAAGCCTATCTAACAACAACTTTAGTTGCTGCAGGTTTAACGGAATCACCTGCCCTTTAATGAGCCTGTCTGGTCCCAGTAGTTTACGCCTGCAATCACCCAAGGAGTCGGGTGGCTAGAATTTTGGCCATAATCTTACTCTCCGTATTAAGCAAAAAGATAGGCTGATATTCCTTAGAGATCCCCACGATAATCGCATGATTAAGGTCTGGAGGCAGTGCCCCTTCATCACACGAAGCCTCAAACAACTGGAGAAGATTTGGGTTAAGTAGTGAGTCAAACGTTTATACAGCTTGACCGGAAAACCATTCGCCAAGGAAGTCTTACCGGGTGACATCATCTGCACGCCACCCTAATCGCCTTCATTGTGAAATCCTGCACCAGGGCTTCGCGGCTGACCTCATCTATAACCGGGACTAGCACCTCTCCCAGGAAAGCATCAATATTATCCTCTGAGCGGTCGTGACGGGGTATACAACGCCCAATAGTAGTCCATGAATGCCTGAGCTATCTCTATATCTGTCTGCACCAGACCTCCTCCCTCCGTCCGCACTGAAGCCACCCAGCACACAGTCTTCTCTCTCCTCCCCAACCAGGCTAAGAGGTGGCCCGCCTTGTCCCCTGTATCAGACAGTTTACACTGAACCCCCAAATTGTGCTGGCACACTGCCTGGGTCACATAATTATGATATTGCCGCCACTTGGCCTCTGGTACTAAGTAAGTTGCCTGCTCGCCCCCCATGGCCCAGGCTGTCTCCAACTAAAGGAGCTGTTGCTCCAACTGAAGCGTCCGCTTCTCCCTACTTTTCTAGCGAGCAATCTTGTTCTGTGCCTTGTCCCTGAGCACTGTCTTGTAAGCCTCTGATAGGGTGACCAGAGAGACCACTGACCCCTCATTTTCCTCAAAATATATGCAAGTATCCACACTCAGGGCCTCACTGACCTCTGCATCCCACAAGCTACCAACTCCGCAGCTAGCCACCCGCCGAGCCCCTTGTCACAGCAATGGGGGCAAGTGGTCTAATATCCCACATGCCAAATACTGAGCCTCTCTCACCCACTCACTCTCTGGCAGTGGGAGGAATATATAGTCTAGGCGGGTCAGTGTTCCGTGAACCCAGGAAAGGAAAGAATATTGCCTCTCGGCAGGGTGTAGGTATTGCCAAACATCTCCGAGCCCCAGGGTACTGACAAAGGGCGCCAACACAGACAGCCCTGGTGGCGATGGACTGAGAGGATGCATCTCAAAGTTTCAGTCCATAACTGCATTGAAATCACCCCCAATATGATGCAGATCACAGGCTGCATCCAATAGGATGGGGTCGAAAGCCTCAATACCCCATACAGGAGCCGTAGTGAGGCATATACATTAACTATAAAGAGGGATTTCCTGTCCCACTCTCCATGCACCGCCACTTAACAACCCTCCGGTTCCACCCACTGATGCTCATTCACAAAGGGCGGATACTTTTTGACCAGGATCGCCACTCCATGGGAGCCCATTGTGAACACCACATGCGCTAATACTTTGTATTTACCTGTCTGAAGGCAACAGCACATGTTTCCAAATAAATGTCTTTCCTGGAAGAGCATGAAATCAAGAGAATTTCTTTGGATGTATTGCATGACCACTCCCCGTTTGATTTTACAACGGATGTATGACACAATCACTCATGCTTTTACAATGCATGCCTTTGCAAAGTGAGCAATACAACACGTTATTTCCATACGTTCCATTACCACGCAATCCGTTATAACAACTTGCCTTGGGGAAGCGCTGAACTTTGGAATAGTATATATTACTATTCCAACTCCAGTCTGTGCAACAGTAGGGAAGGTCTTGGATTTGAAATCTAACAACTCGTTCCCTAATGCAAGTCATTGTAACTATTGGCATGGTACTGGAACACGTGTTAATGGAACGCTTGGTAACAACGCGTTTGTTGTATTGCCCGCGTTGTAATGGTACTGATTAGTTCTGGCCACGTAGTGAAGCCTGTTTCCCTTTATAACCCAAACCATTGACGCTCCAAGAAAGGAACAGCACTGCATTACTATTGGGCTGGGTCATCCAATAAGCAAACGGCATTCTCACGTGCAATGAGCAGCAGGCATCCCACCCGGTGCTTCCCTCCCAGTACCCACCGAAGCAGCATCAGGCAAGCATGTGACTCAACAAACCAAACTATAGCAGTTCGAACAAACCCTGGCTGGTGGGAACGGGGGTGACCGGGCAGAGCGGGGGTGGGGGACTTGTAAAATATTAAAACAGCACCTCTTCAGCCTTCTCCCCTCATTGTCTTTCTGCTTCTTTCCCGGAATCCGAGTCCAGAAGAAGCAGGAAGAACACAGGCTGCCTCCCTCTCCTAAGCCAATCAAAATGCTGCAATGCAGCATTGTGATTGGTCTGAGCGCCGTGGTTCGGCGCTCTGACAGGGACAAGGAGCCTGTGCATGTTCCTCATCAGGCTGTGTAATGCAGCCTGGTGGAGAACATGCAAAGTGCACATGACTGTTTGGCCAGCCAAACTGTCATGCACACTTAAGTGCATAAATCACTCCTCCTCCCTGTGCCACCAGCTCCACCCCTCTGTAACAGCCCCGCAGCAACAAAAAATAAAATGATGATTATGTTATTATCAATGTATTTTTCCCTTTCCCACTGCTCTGAGAGCAGTGGGGCGACGCTCGTCCGCCTTAGCGGAGGAGCCGCCCCTGGGTGCAGCATTTCCCATCTGACATGCTTTGCATCGCTCAGTGTAATAATCAGTCCAGATTCCAATGAGGAGTGTGAAAGAAGACTGCACAACAGAGAAAACTAATTGCAGCACGTGTAAATAGCAGACACACTCAGGGGAAATAAGACCTAAATAACAACCGCGTCAAATCTATAAAAGGATGCCTTGTATCTCTGCGAAACCATTTATTTTTACACAGCACAATTTCAGAATCGGAACAGTAGCAGCTCACATAGTGGGTTTGCGTGCAGAAAATCGAGGAAATACTGAATTTTACATTGATATTCCAGTTTTAGTAAATAAAACACGTTTAACACTTAGTTCCGGTTTAAAGAAAAGAATGATACTCCGTGTGGATGAATGACACAGAGCGAGAAAACGGGTTAGTATAATGACTGTATTCATACAGGAGGCACGAATCCCTATTCATACGAAACCACTGTGCTCTTGAATCCACCGTCCAAGACCCTCAGCAGGAAACTGCTCGTCTATGAAGGGGTTGATCGTTTAGAGCTCCTGGCTCAGCCACTGGTGGAATATGCACCCCCTAACACTGATAACACGAAGAGTCGACATTTGTTATTGCATGGATTTATTTGTTGCCCAAAGGGAGATGGACATCAGAGTTTGCCTGGGTTGTCCTAATATAATGAAAGAGAAAGGTAAACCAGGTTCTGTCCAGGCCAAAGCGATTTCATCGAGGAGATGTGCGGGATGCAAGAGAATTGATTTTATTAATTCATGTATTTTTGGGTATGTTTATATAGTACAGATGCGCCTCCAAGGCATTCGCGCACTTTACAAGAACGCGGGAAGTAAGTTCTGGTTAACACACATCATCAAACAACCAATTAGCACCTGGAAAACAGGGAACAAATAGTTCATACCTGCAAGGAGGTCACAGGCTAAGGAGTGATTCGCTAACAATCATAATAAATCAGCAGCCAAGAACCAAGAGAGAAGAAACATTTTGAAAGACAGGTCAAGAGATGATGGTATAAGGAAAAGGTGAGCACGCTGGTATACTCAAGGAAATGACCTCTCACCTTTGTACCCCTGCTTGTGCGCTAATGGATGTGAGAACTAGAGCAGGCCACACATCTCGGGGGACCATCACGGACAAAAAGGCATATTAAAACTTGGACCATCATGGAGTGATCTGGTCTGAACATATCTTGACTTGTGTATGGTCAAATGTCACTTGACACAGTGTTAGCACGACAACCTTCTCCTCATTGTATTATTCCGGGAGACCGGATGTTTTTTTCTGGAGCAGGAGACCGGTGTCAAGAGTCTCCGGATCAGTTCTCGGATTGTGGTGTATTGTTCACCGGCAAACTGCTAAACTCTACTGGCTGTTTTGGGGTACTTTAAGTGTGGGTGACAACTGGACTCCTGTCTAGGTTAACACTAATGAGGTTAATGGGAGCTCCTTGTGGTTTGTGGGGGGATTTCCCACTGGCTCTCCATGGTAAACCCATGCAGTAGTTCATTACTGGAGTTCCTCGTTTCCCTGGTTCTATGTGAAGTGTGTCAGTAATTTATTGTGTAACATTTAAGGTTGCGCACTTGTGTTTGCCCCTTGTCCATGTAGCCTTTAAAGTTATAAGGTTCTCCGTATATTTAGTGTTATCCAGAGGTACCTGTGTCCCTGCTGCCTGCATGTACCCCTGCAGTACTCCTTAGACTCCAAAACAAGGGTCTAATGACAGGCTATATGTCTTCTGACAATTGCTGCTTATGAAATTGGTGTTTACTTGTCATTCACTGAGTGCAAAGTGAGAGGGGTTTTTAAAGTAAAATATGTGACAATCTTGCTGGAGTACAGGAAAAGTGTGATGGAGTTGTTTTTGCAACACAGATTTTAATATGAACATAATAAATGAAGACTTGACAATGCACAAATGATAAATTTAAACAGAAACCCGATTTCCAAACCTCATTTGTGTGCAATATAGTATTTTCATATAAAAGTATGTTTGTGCAAAATCTGTGGCCAATTCAATAGAAACTAAGCCGTCTGTAAATGGCAGTGCGCTACCACACAATGTTTTAGTTACATTAAAAAAAAATCACCCCTCCTTATGTCCATTAAAATCAGGCGGGTCATGAAAGGTTGTCATTCCAAAAAGTGGGTTGTGGCTCTAAAATGTTTGGGAACAACTTCTCCTGAGGAAGAACCCTTTGTTTTATTAGGCTGAAACTGAACCAGTTCCAGCAAACACTTCAACAATGACAGTGGCCAGGATATTTGGCCAAAGACACACACCTTGCAGAAAGGCTGCTTGCTCATCCCCATGTCCTGTGCTTTCTGTTGAGAGTAAATACTACTTGGACTCAATAAAAGTGAACATGAGAATTTCATCCACTAATGGAGCCGTGGCCAAATAAATGAAAAATGCTTTTCATTGTGAATAGAGTACAAGCAATGGTAGTCTCAAAGCAATAGTTTCTAAATTAAATTGCATCTTTTTTACTTGAAAAAATCAGACTTCAGTAAAACAATATCTGCTGACTGAATCAGTCATTTTAATAAGAGTAAATCAATTTCATTGTGCATGCTTACATTATAAAGGGGAGGGGCAGGTGCTACTAAGAAGCACTGCCCCCCCCCCCTCGGGGGGGGGGCTAGTGTCAAGCACCACTGCCACTTTTGTTACAGGGGTCGATATTGCAGAACTGCTGCAAGACTGGCCCCCAGTAACAAAACCGGCCACCACGGGTCAAAAACCAGCCCCATCTCTTTTGGCCATCTGGGAAAACGCCCGGTGCCCACTACGGCCAGTCAGACCATGCCTGTTTAACTGCACAGATTGGCCGCTCCTGTGCCGATTGTTTCAATTCATGAATCTGTGGAGAACTGACTGTCAAACATAAATTTAAACTAGGTCCATTGTGGCTGATTTGTCTTTATAAATTACAGCCTTCTATTTTGCATTCAGTGATTTTGATTGGTTAAACTCTTAAATGACAGTAAGCAAGAGAATATTTATTTACTACTAGAATGGTTTTAATTGAGTTTCAACAAAGAATAATTTGTGTCATTTCCCAGGTAGCCGCGTGACATGAGTGCGTCAATGCATATTGTAGTAAAAACAGTAAAGGGTAGTTATGGAACTCAGCCAACACATTACCTAAAATAAACTTAGTCTGAAGAAACCTGATGGTTATTATTGAAAGCTTAAAAACCACTTAAATCTAGCTGTTAATCTAGGCAAGGATCCATAAAGCCCCATACACAGAGCATTACTCACACTTGGAGTCAACTCATCCCATCAGAAATAACCTCATTGACAGTTCAAATGGACACCTTGGTGTCAAATGCTACCTCATATATACCACACTTGCGCTGCTGGTCATTAGCGCTCACCGCTGGCCTTCTGCAGGTTTCTTCCCTGGATCTTGTGAAACTCCGGAACATAGTGAGCCTTAAGTAATCATTATCGGCAATCTTTGCGTCATCCGGGTGTTTTTGTGCTTAATTGTGGGTGTATTTTTGTTGGTTGACGTGCACTTGCTCCAAAGACCATTTTTTGGAATATGACAAAACCCACTTGAAAGTCTTTGTTAATTTGAAATATGTTTATATTTTCCCCGGCTCATACTCATAACATTTCCGGTGAGACCCATTTCCACATGTGTTACTGTTTCTAAAATGCAACACTGTATCCTTATGAGACTATGGATAAAAGTATCAAAATAAAAACTTTTCCTCCATGCATTATTTTTCTAATATCTCGAATTCTAAAAAGAACCACACAAGCCTTCATTGCAGAAGCAATCATGTCTAGCAAACATGACATGAAGTGACGAGGCTATACAGAGGAGAATTCTGCATGCTGGCATCACTAGGTCTGTAGTGGAAGGAAGGATGCCCGCTGTCACTGTGACTGCAAGCCTCATAATATGCCAGAGCTTGCACAATTCAGAGTGCATTTTGTACAATGCACAAAATCAGTGAAAGGGCAGTTCATAATACTGAATTTTGGACCGTCAGAGAGAGGAGAGAGCCTTAAGCTTCAGGTCAGTGTATGGGAAGTCGTGAAATGCAGGAAGAACAACAGAGGAAACGTCTAAGCCAGGGAACCCTTCATTTTTCTTCAACTCTAAAATGCAATTTCTATCACTAAAATGTTGTATGATCACAAAATTTGAATAAAGAATAGAGAATAAGGGGCTTATTTCAATGTTGTTTGCAACGGGACTGATCTCGGGTGGGCGGTCCTGACCGCCTAATCATGATGCAACTGCACTCCCATTACTCGCTGGAAGCTCGTGTTACAGCCGTAAACCGTCGTAACACAAGCTCCCATAGAGGAATGGGAGTCTGTGTTCATCACTGCACCCCGTGGCAGGCACTTCAAGGTGCAGGGATCACTAAGGGGGCAATTATGGTGCCACCTCGGCCCCAAATCGGAGGCCGCAGACAGAAGGGGGCCCTGCTACAGTTCCCCAAACATGCTTTCCGACATGGTTTCCATGTCAGAAAAGCCAGCATACAAACCCTGCCGGAAACCATGCATCGTAATCCAGAAGGCGGAAATGCCTTCCATTTGGATTACAGGCTCGTCTCCGACTGGCAGCCGGGCTCCTGGAACCCGTCGGAAGGCAGCCGGAATGACTGGCCAGTTTCAGTTCCGACCGGCTGTATTGTAATCAGCTAGTCTGAATTGAAACTGATGATCTCGGTCATGAAGCCTCCGCCCTAAGGTCAGAGGCTTTACGACTGAGATCGTAATAGGGCCCTTAATGTGCTGTTTGGCATCTGCAGAACCTTGAGAAGTGTTGCTCTGTTGCCCGGGGATATGGTGTTCTCTGCATCTTATGAGCATATAAAAAGTTTAATAGTCTTTAAATTGATCCACAGACTTGCCAGCGGATGGACAATGCATCCCGCCAACCAGACAGACAGACAGAGGAAACATGAGGATCTGACAGACGAGGAAAAGGAGATTATCAACAGAGTAATCGAACGAGCAGAGAAAATGGAAGAAATGGAGCAGGAGCGTATTGGGTAAGGAAATCACCTGCAACTCAGTTTATGTTGTTTGCTTTATTGCAGCGCATAAAGAGATAGCCTTTAGTTGACAGGAATAAATCATGAAACGCAATCTGAATGTCTAAGGTGCTGTTTTCATGAGGGCGGCAATATGCGCGCCCTCCCGGGAGTAAACTGCGCATCCAGTATATACAGATTGCTCGGGTTAGCTAATGTCTGGTCGCCAACATTTGCAACCCATTCTGTCTACAAACGTTCAAAAATGGTATGCAATGCAATGCTAATGTATATTCTGGGCATTTTCAAACCATGCAGAATACCCAATGCGTTGTGTTAAGTGTGATATGGGGATAATTAGCAGTGAAAAAACACCCTGGAATGTGCATTTGTGCCTGCATATTAAATCTGAGTATGGAGCAAATTGGAGCTGGCACTCAATTCAGTATTTTCACTTGAGTTGGAATCAGGTTCTTAATAATAGTGAAATACTTTTTGACATTCAAAAAAAAAAATTCTGAAAAATTTCCGGAAGGAGGACAAGTATGTGGTATGTCATTCTCCATGTTCTGTACCGCAACGTTTTTTCAAATAGAATTATTTTCAGTGAGACTGACAATAATTGAAATGTACAAAATCTTGAATTATGTGAGAGAATAATGGAGGCTGAAGGATTGAGGTTTGTGTAGAGGTACAGAGGCTTGGCGGGCGTTTTGGGGGAGACAGATTGGTTGTTTCACACCGTATCCTGGAATGAGATGCATAATAACGTGCACCTGGGGTGGTATTATGAATGGGTCGCACTTTCCCTGTTTGTGCCACGCGCACCTTAAAACAGGTGCGCCGGGCGCAAGCCGGGAAGGTGTGCCCTATTACATTGAATGTGCTGCCCCCAGGGCAGCGCATTCAAGTAAAATACGTGTCAAGTTTGAAGCAGCTGTTCCGTGTTTCACTGTGCAGACGGCAACCACCCTGCACATTTAAGAGGATACAGAGATCCCCTTGCAGGTGGGTGCAGTGATTGACTGCACATGGCTGCAAGGGAGTGCCTGGGGGGTCCAAAGGACCCCCTTTCTTTCCTTCAGAGGGCTGCCATCAGGGGCGAACTTACAGTGCACAACGTTTAGGTGACGCACTGTCAGTGCGCCTCTTGACAGGTTTTTTGCCTCAGTGCACGCGTCTATAATAATAAGACGCGGGCGCAGAGGCAAAGGGATTCCCTCATTTGCATGGGGGCGTGAGGGAAGGCCCTCTGGTGTCAGTGCTGGTGCTATATGTGCTCTAGCGCTATCTGTACTACAGAAGGGGCCGCACAAGAGTCTGTGGCTCCTTGTCTAATACCACAGTGCCCGGGGGGCACACAAAGCGGGCACTAGCGCTGTTGTAACCCCAGGCCACTTTTGTAACACGGCCCCTGGTGAGCTGTTTGTAGAATTCAGAAGATGTAGGAAGATAATATATTGCATTTTACCAAATTCAAGTAAAATTACCAACATAGAAAGAATCCCATAAAGCAGTGTCCCCCAAACCGTGCGTCGAGCGGATTTTTGGTGAGTCACGAAATTCCAAGCAATTACGAAAGATGCCTCTAAATTCTGTATTTACCGTGTCACCTTTGCTGCGCTTTTAAGACAGAGGTCAACTATCAGTCTATGTCTTCTGCTGCCTATGTTTTTTAACACGGGGACTGATGTCTACAAACTCCTCTCACTTTGTAGGCAGAGAAAGAAAAGTAAAGAAAAAATGGGAAAATCTTGATGGGGTACATAAAAGGGTGAAAGAAGGGCTGTAGGATACCATTTCCTAACATATAACAAAATGTAAATACCTGTAAATTACCCAGACACATTCAGCAGTTAGGAAAGCAAAAATGAAGACATGCGTTTTGTAATTCTGAAGTGTGACCGGGTGCCTTTTCTGAACTTTAGAAGCTATAAACAATAAATGCAACTATGGTGCAGGTCAAGCAACAAATTATCAATCGATCTTTGAAGTCGTAGAGTGCCACCGATCTCAAAAAACATCTAAGCACTAGAGAATGCGCAGTAGGATTCTTTTGGGAAGAGGGGTGTCTTTAATGCGTTCCGGAAGGGCGGCAGTTCCACGATACTCCTGTGTTCTACCAATAGATTCTACAACTAAGCACAGATGATACTCAGAAATGCTCATCCACTCCATTTCTTAGTCATATGTACACTTACATTTCAAATGTGAAAATGGCTTGGTTTGTGCATATACATCTATAATCTAAAGGTGCAAATGGATTGTTTTGTGCATATACATCTGTAATCTAAAGGTGCAAATGTCTTGGTTTGTGCATATACATCTGTAATCTAAAGGTGCAAATGGATTGTTTTGTGCATATACATCTGTAATCTAAAGGTGCAAATGGATTGTTTTGCATTTTTTAATTCAGTTTATGATTTTTAAAACAGGGTTTTGGACTTTTAGAATTATTAACTTCCCTACCTTTGATGAGAGTAAATCTTCTGCCAAGGTGGACATTCCAGGGCGGGAAAGCCTTGATAAGTTTGTGCACACTCACAAATGTCATGTTTGGGGGTGTTTGCAAACCTTTCCAAAGTTTATTTCCCCCTCACACAATTGTGCATTTACACGTATTGAGAGCAGTAGTAAATCTATGTCGGGGTGTAAATGGAATGTTCCCAATATAGGGGACTTACACATATGTGAATGCACATTATGTGAATGTATGCATGCGAAAAATTCCCTTAGCCATACATATCACTCCATCAAATAATTCCAGGAGTAGACTTGGACACCTGTGCCTGTTGCAGCTTCAGAGTCAAGCTCCTAAGCAACTTGGAAAGAAATGTGATACGTACTGCAGTACTTTTCAACGTTTTCTTTGAATAAGGCGCACGGTGTGTACTTTAATCTTACATGAACATCTTAATGCTGTGCCATGTCTCCGGCCCACTGACACACTCTGGACACCTTTGGCATAAAATATTAGCACCCATTTTGCCGCGTGGTTGCATCGCTCTTTTGTGCAATGCAGCAGTAACTGCACATTTCCCAGTTACGTGATTGGTGTTCGCAAATGTAGCTCCTTGCCTCGCAGTTCGCCAACCCTGTGCTGTAAATGAGCACGCCACTGGCTGCTTCAAGGGGGAGGCCGTCGCATGACTAGCTTCCTAGCCAGCAGCCACTGCATTGCAGTGCTTCCGGGTGAAGGAAACCGGAACCGACAGGCGGGGAGCGCGTGAACTAGCTTCAATGGGCAGGAAGAAATTTAGGAATGGAAATAAACCTCTTGCAGGCTCAATCTCACTCCTGCCTCCCCGCCATCGTCCCCGCACTTCTGCTCGAAGGAGTCTGTGCGTATCACCCCCGCTCCCCCCCTCCCCCCCCCCATATAGTGATGCAAATGAATGCAAATTCCAACCTTTTTCTAATCATTTTCTCTAATATGCGCTTTCATAACCAAAGATGCCGCTCGCTCCTTGCGCCTTATCTGCCCTGCACAGACTGGGGATGAGAATGCAGAGGAAGCTGCTTAAGAATCCCAGCCACTGTGCTCTTCGTTTTCTGAGCTGCCCCTTGAATATTCGGTGATTAATTATTTGGAATTCTCGAGTAAACCGGCAATCCTTGGTTTTTTTTCCTTTCATTGTTCTTCAGGTGCAGTACAATAGGACAGACAGGCCCGATGGCCCAGTAGACACATTCTGCTACTGCAGGCGTCTGGGTTTAAAGCTCATAGCATGAATTGGGGATGTGGGGGCATTCAGGCTATCATCATACTGAGGTCGATACTATGAGCACCACTGAGTTGGGTGCTTGGGGTGAACGTGTGCTTTACAAATATACATTTTAATCTATAGCTGGTGCAGTGAAAAATGTCAGCAAACAGACTGTTCCTGCTATCCCTTGTGCATCGGTCACGTGTGGCGTGAACATAATCATTTGAGCCAATGGACAAAAACAATACATTTTAGTGTGGCAGTAATTTTTTTAATTGGCAAGAAAGATTAAGGCAAGCAATGACTTTTTGATGCATGTTTGGCGCATCTCCTATTCATTTGTGCTTTTTCTGTGTTTAGATAAGACCTGCATGCAGAAAGAAGGCTGGATTGGCAATGCATTTTGAGAAAAGCTTCTGGTAGCCCCTGCCCTTCGTGAATAATGAAGCAAGTGGTCCACACCCCTTGCATTAGCATTCATTCGCTCGCATATACCACGTTGGAGAGGGTCTTCGCTGCAGCGGGTTTTTGAATTTAAGCCTTAAGGTCCTACGCTAGGCAAGAACTCTCATTGTCACACATTGTCAGTTTTTAATGAGCCTTTTGTTATTAGGCAGAGTTTGCTTTTTCATTCTGATTGCCATTAAAAACCCTATCACCTTACACAAGTAGTTAAAATAGCCCATAATCAGCCAATGTTGACTTGAATTGTGTTCTACAAATTGTCATTAATCACCCAGGAAGTAAAGTAATTCATATGTCCCTGGATATCCGGTGTCCTTTCTAGTGCCTTCTCGACTTGTCCAACCTCGAGGTGCTTCTTTGTCAATGAACAAGGTGGTAGGATCAGAGTCCCCATGGATTATCACTTTGTGGAACACAGTAAGAAGATCAATCAATCAATCAATCAAGGGTTAGTAAAGCATGAGGGTCCCAAGGTGCAGGGATTTGGGTGGGGGGCTCCGTTGAGTGCTGGGGTCATCCGAAGAGCCAGGTCTTTAGGTCCTTCCTGAACTGGACTGAAAATGTGTTTTGTTCCACAAGCTAAATCCTAGGCTTGTAGTCCAAGACATTACAAATTCACCTTTTCGCCTGTTGACACAGAGCTGTGTTCCAGCAGCAATCAAGTCACTATGTCAAATTACCTACTGTCCCTGGCAAACTCCTTCCAGTTTCTCTCTGCCAAAGCTTCTGGCCTTTTGCCACCAGTCTTTTGATAGAAACCTCAAGCAGCAATAGCAACTGTGACATATGGTTGTCAGCTTAGGGCTAAAGCGGTTTGACTGAAAATCAATGCGGTCATCTGTAACACAGTTATGCAAAGACGTTTGTGTCAAGTTCAAACATCCACGCATAAAAAATAATAATTACCAACTTCTGTCTATTGCCCTTAATACTACTGCAGAAGGTTTGCTGTGCTTGTGATTGTCATCCTGTCGGCAAGTGGAAAGGTTTACTGATCCTGTCATTCAGGATCAAGGTATTTACACCCACAGATGAGAGTTTTGTGCATGTAAGGTCTACTTAGATGTGCAACTTTTTTATGCAAGTCTAATTCACAAAGCCATTTGCAGGTGTAAGATAAAATAAATTGATTTAGGAGTGCAAATCCACATTTGGTACTTATAAAATATAGACAAACATCAGTTTACTTGCATGCAATATTACACTAGCATTCTGTAATATTACTAGAGTACGTTTTGTGCACACTCACAAGATTGTTACTTTGAGGGTAATCAGAAACTTTTTCTTGACTCAATGTCACACTGGAAATGGTTTGAGATTTTTCTCAGGGGGAGGAGTACATCCATTTTTTAGAGGGGCGTGGCTTGGAAGAGCCCCAACATTGGTGTGGCTGTAGCAGAAAAGGTTAACAAGTGCATATGTACTTAATCAGCAAATATCTTACGAGTTTATGCAAAGCCGGAGATTGGACTATTTGCAACCTAGACTACTTCTATGTAGTTGGATGTGAGAAAGAAGCTACATTGGAATGCTACGTTTATTCCCCATAACCGTAGACAATGAAAAACAGCACTTGCCCTATGAGATTCAGAAATTATTAACTGAAGAGGGGAAGGAAGGGGTCAAATCTTGAATTCCCACAAAGTCAGTCAACCAGTACATGTTTAGACAAGTTAAAAAAAGAAAAATGTGCTCAGCCCAATGGCCATGACTCACAACCAACAGGATTGAAATATGAATAAAGCATTTAAGCAACAACAAAACAATATTAAAGTCAAGAAACAAAAAGTAAAATCCCCAATTTTGAGAAAAGGAAGAAAAACATGAGTAAAAATGACCACAATTAAATAATTAGATAAGCATGCATTCTGGACAAATGAGTTTTTGAAAAAATTGCCATAGATGCCCTTAGGAACAATCAGAATGTTGTAGTCAAAGTTAATCTATGTGCATTGCCAGATGCAACCACCAGAAGGCACACTTCCAGCAGAAGTTACCAGTCTACTGTTTTGTCCAGCACAGGCCAGGATGGTAGGGGCAGCATGGGTTACCTTCCAGGCTGATGGCATTCAAATGCTCCCAAACTTGGGGCACTCTTATAGGGGACCCAGGACATGTATCGAGGTAGAGATAGACTCATCTACCCATCCTTCATGACCACAGCCAGTTGTACAGTCCTCACTGTAGATGCTATATAAATTCACTCCTAATTTCCCAAATGACTGGGAGAGACATCTAGTTTCTTATGTCTCAGTCATTGGGGGAGGAGATGTTGAGGGAGCCAACTCAAATGCTTATTCCAGCCAGGGCTTTCAGCACAAGGCTTAGTGCAAGATGGTCTATTGTTTCTTACTCCAATAATCCTTTTTTTCTGCCTTTTATCTCCTTTTAGCCACAATAGGCCAACTGGTTTGACCCTTGTGAAGCACGCCTAGAGCTGGGATACAAGGGAGAGCAGGTCCAGACCACTGTCCTCTTCCAGGCAGGCAAAGCAACGGGTTCACCCTTTTCTGTTCTTTCTACAAGTAGAGTAGTGTTTTGAGGTGCTCAATATGGGACTCTTTTCTTAGAGTGGCCACTAGCTAGTGAGTGGTGATAACTCCTAATCTAGTCCTACGGAAATTCCCACATACTAGTCGGCCTTAATTTGCAGCACTTTGTGCAATTGTACTGTGAGCAACCACAGGAAAACTTGCTCTTGGGTCTTCCAAGATGGCCGGATTCTCGTACCAGATACTGACAATCTGAATGCCCACCAGGGATTGTTTTACTGAAATGAGGAAATATCCCAGTCTGTTTAAGGGGAGTTCCTCTTTTATTGTAAGTAGAAACAGCTTAGCTGGGAACAGGCCACCCTCCAAGACCTTCTTCACACCTGTACATAGAGCTTAAACACATCTGTGTACATCAGGATGAAGTGGGCCAAGTGTGAAGTGAGGTGGCAAAGCTAGAAAGAGGAGAAGCAAAGAGTGTGATGGAGCTAAGTGAGGTGGTAAGTCAAAACAGATAATCAGGGGTGTGTCGAAGGAGAACAGAGTTTTAAAGACAGGAATTTGTAGGCACCTATGGAGAGACAAATTAGCATAGTAAATTTAGGTACAGCTTGTACAAACGGGTTGTCAGATTTATTTTAGAAAATTGTGAGTCTCAGCGCCATGTCAATTTAAACAAAACAACAAACATCCCATTTTAGAGCCAAAGGTAGAAAATTAAACCGCTCCTATCTATAATCCAGAACAGCAGTATTAAACCAGATCCTTCCCACTACAGCAAATTGTACTCGCATGTTCCATTTCGCAAGCCACAGCACAACATGTACACATTTCATCTATGCCACAGTTTACTGCCCATCTCTCTTGGTCAGCATGATGTGAGATCCTAGAATCCCTGCTTGCAGTACTAACCCAGGCACACTATTCCAATTTTATATGGAGCAAGTGAAATTACAGTTAGATATTTTGTAGGAACTCCATACAGGAAAATTAATTAAGGCAGTAAAAGATAGGGATGAGTGACTGGAAAAAAAGAGGTGAATGTTGTTAACTCCACTCATCATTTGGTAAGCGGGCGAATAACTTGCTACTACTTTATGGGAGGGAAAGTCCTAGAATTCAAAATATAGATTTGTAGAATTTATTTCATATTTTGGAGGTTTCATCTTTGTTAAGCTTATATTTGAGGGAGTAAATGACTTCAATGGCAAAAATATGTTAAATCTATGTGTTAGGAGAGATGCTGTTTGACTTTATTAGAGAGGTAATTGAATGGAAGCAAAGCAACTGAAAGGGTTTGTAAGAGTGCCAAATCTGAGTAGAGGACGTCAAGGGAAATGCTCAGGGAGACGTTCAAAGCCAGCAGAGAGCACATGTTGGTAATTAGAACGTGTGCTGTGGCTTGTCAGAGAAATGGCTAATAACTTGCCTTTATTATACTGTTTTTAAGCACACAAAATATAAAAATAATGTAAAAGAAACTGTCCGCCAATTTGAAAGAACCTTTGAAGTAAAATTGGCAGGAAGTGATGTTTTAAATATTCTGCAATCTAAGGTAGTATTTGATTTTGTAGCTCCCATTTGCTTTCAGGCTTCCTTGCAGTTACTGTCTCCAAATCGTCCAAGCAGGGCTTCCCCGAAGGACTGTTCTTGTAACTTGGATCCCAGAAGGCAGAGTGTGTGCAGCTAGTATCATGAGCAGGATAAGGGAGTCGTGAATGTTTCTTCTATGAGCAAACATGTTTTGTGACTTCTCTTGAGAAAACCTAGTTTAATGTATTGAGCATCGCTAATTTGTGACTAGAAAAAACAAGTTCACTTTCAATTAATTGCACTCCCTACATATGTTTTAGGAAAACCGTATTTATAACAACCACTTTTCTTAAGTTGAATAATTTTTGTCTAAAAAATGTATATGCCACCAATACAATCAAAATATTCAATATATCATTAGGGAACTCTAATAATATCACTAATATTAAATATGGAAGAATATAAAACATTAAAACACGTATAAAATAAAGCTGTTAGTATATTAGTAACCTTTTAGATGAAAAAGAACAATTTTAGATAAACCATAAAGAGATAAAGAGCAAACGAATAAGAAAGTAGAAGAGAGGAACGGATAGAAGACGAGAAAGCAGAAGTAGTAAAGAGAAATGTGTAAAATAATGATGATTTACTATAGAAATACCTATGTATATTTTGCACATTAATATGAAAATAGTACTTAAAGTAGGTTTAGAAATCTCTTTATATGTAAGTAATCTTTGGGAACCATTCACACAGGATCTATTACAAAAAAGCATTGGCAACACCAATAGGTCTTGCATTTGTGGCTATTGGCTATGCCAATGGTTTTTGCCATATTGCACAGCATCAGCAATGCTGTGTGGTGTAGCTAAAAGTGTAGGGTGTGGGAAGCACATGAGCAATGCCTCAAAAACACAGACACTCTGATGGAGTGCTTAACACAAAAACAAGAATAGTGCTTGAAAAGCAAGCAGTGCAAGCAGAAGTGCCAGCCAATTGAAGCAATGGTGAAGAGGCAATGGATCATGGGAGAGTCAACCACAAGATTGACAAGCTAGGATACAAATAAGAAGCAGGCAAATGAGAGTGACAGGAAAGCCAAACAATATTAAGCAAAGGGCCGACTTCAAACCCCTTTGTTTTTACTACCTCGCAATATGGAACGCACAACACAAGCCCTGTCTAGAAGGTTCAATCTAAAAAATAATGAATAGTGGCCACATTACCTCTATCTTTTCTTTTGGATCCATTTGTCTATTTTAACAATTCCATTTATCAGATATATGGTTTCTCTACTATTTGTTGCATTCAAATTGCAATATTTAAATCTGGGATTTTCTCTTTGCCTAAGAGGTTGTTCCATAATTCTAATAAACTGCAATACATTTTTATTATAACAAAATGAAACATTGGTATTTCCAATTACATTTTCTCCCATACGTCCAACTGAAATGTTATAACATTTTGACAATCAAAGAATAAATGTACCAGTATTCTTTTACATGACAAACGTAATCATCTGGAGGTAACTGTAGTTTAATTAACAATGAAGGTGTGAAAAAGGCCCTTGTATAAAGAAAAACAGCATTTTAGATGTACTAGCCAATCTTGGGCAGAATAATTTTTCTTTCATACGGAGTTTGGCGCAACTGACGAATCAACATTTACATCAGATGGCCATAATTGTTAATTTTTAGTTTTTATTCCTTCATTTTTATTGTTGCATAATGCAACATAAATCTTTGAAACTTAAAGAGATATAGAATAATGCATTAAATTAAGGTACAGCTCATCCCAAGAAGTATGATCAAGATTAGGAAGATGTACGCCAATCAATACTATAACCAATTTATAATTTTTACAGAAAGGAGGAAGCTCATAAATATTTTGTAACTCAAGAAATGAGATTATGTTATATTGATACAATTAGGAAACCAGAAAAACTTCTCTACTCTCCCAATCTTCCCCCAAAATTGTTCTTAATATTCCTATTATGTCATGAAGATGATTCAAGAAATTGGGATTTATTTAGAACGCCTAAGGAAATAGCCGAATTGAAATTAGAGGAAAACAACCAATACTGAGCCTGTTTGAAAGACAAAAGCTAAGGGGCTGATTATGACTTTGGTGGTCCTGGAGCGGGCTGCCACGCCAGCTTCCCGCTCCCAGAGCACCAAAGTTGACCGCCAGCTGCCAGATTACGAGTTTCCTCGTTGTCTGGTTGGCGGCGCGGAGGTCCCATTGCGGTGCCTATTGAAAAGCTGCAGCAATGGGAGCGCCTAAGGCTGTTCCTGCATGGTATGGTCTGTGCAGTCCATGCCGTGCAGGATAGGGGGGGTGCACGCAGAAAGGGGGGCACAAAATGTGCCCTCCGGAATGCATCCCCTTGCACAGGTGCAACAGGGTGCCCTATAGGGCTCCCTTTGTATTCCCACCTCTAGACTTTTCATGGCGGGCTCATCACAATGAAAAGGCTGAGGTTGGTGAAACTCGTAATATGCTTGGCTGTGCCGCTGGAGCACCGCCAAGCATATTGCTTCCCCAGACCGCCAGTTCCCCGGAGTTCTGACCGCCGTACTCTTAATATGGCAGTCGGACCGCTGGTGTGGCGACCGCCACCCCACCTCCACCATGAGTTTAGCAGTCCTATGGCCCGCCAAACTCTTAATCAGGCCCTAAGTGATTTAGAAACAAATTGGGAAGTTGAACACCATCTTGTTCTCTAGATTGTTTCAGTTTACTCAATTGAATCCTATGTTTTCCTCACTTCCCGAGAAACTTTGGTAGGCAGGAATCAATATTCTGAAGAAAGCTATCAAGAATTTTACTTGGTAATATAGAAAAGCTTTACAATATAACAGTGAGAAACACACTTTTTTTAAACTATCTAATTGCCCTTATGGAAGGAAATAATGGAGACCAATTTTAAATTAACATCTCAATCTTCTTTTTGGTAACTTGTTGATTTATTTTAACTGTATCTTTAACATTACTAGTAAACCATGAACCAAGGTATTTCATGTTATTCCTATTTCAAAGTATTCCAAAATCATTACATTCATCTGTTAAACAATATTTATTTAAGGGAATGATTTTTGATTATCCCTATTCACCCTATAATTTAATATTTTAGAAAAAATGTCAGCATTCTTTAAAAAAAAAAAGGCACAAAATCCTTTATATTATTCAAATAAATGAACACTTCATCCACATAAGCAAAGTATTTAATTTGTTTCGCTTCATAAAAAAAACTTCCAATAAAAATCTTCTGATTTACCTTGGCTAAAAAGGGTTAAAAGGATCTAGAGCCAAAATAAAAAGTAACAGGGAAAGACGAGTACCTGACAAGTACCTCTATGTAATGAACAAAAGGTGACAGTCAACCATTTATTGATAGAGCAGCTTTGGAATTGGAATACACTATATGAATCATATTTATAAATGTCATCCAATTCCATGCCATTGAAGAGCTTTAAACATACATTTGCAACCCAAGTGGTCAAAAGCCTTTTCTGCATCTAATATGATTACTGCAAAAGGAAATTTGTACTTGTAATATTCAAAAGCATTCGAACATTTACAGAAGATAATCTGCTCGCAATAAATCCTGTTTTTTCATTTTTAATCACACAATTTAGAAATTATTCCAATTGCAGGTCCACATTCTTTGCATATACCTTTCAATCCATATTTGTAGTTTGAAAGGTTTTACAGGGGTTACATCCTTGTCTAACTTAGGAAAGAAACATGTACCTGCTTCAGTGAAGGATTAAAATGAATTCCCAGAAGATAAAAAGATGTAAAAGAAATAAAATAACAGACAAGGTACACAGTGTAAAAAAGAAAGTGTTAAGAGTAAAGGGGAAATCCATGTGGTCCAGGGGCTATAATTTTTGTTAACAGTTATGTAGCCTTTATAGCTTTATTTAATGTTATTTCCTGTTTCGGCAGAGATAGATCTAAATATGGGTATTATACTGTTGAAATTGAATTAAAGTAGGTATCCATGTTGGTTTCAGAGATTCCTGAATCCTGTGTATACAATTGCTCAGCAGTGCACTGAACCAACATGCAATAAAGATTTATATACGAGTGCTGTGGCTGCCAAAAACCTTGTCCACTGCTCAGATCAGAATAGAACTTGTCCTTTTTGACCATCAAGCGGAAGGTGCCAGAGCTTTCCTCAATCTATGTCATGAGCTGAGAAGGGCCAGAGTGCACTTTCTGGAGGCCCTACTATGGGCCGATATCAGCTCCAGTGGGCCAGCCAGGTCACACCATCTGTTCTTAAATGATTGTGTGCAGCTACTGTCCGTGAATGAACTGTGGGACTTAAATCCAAGTCAATCGGCCTGCAAATTAAGCATTAAGAAAAATTTCCATCTTTGGTCCTACCACGCAGACAGAGCAACACCAGCCAAATGCAAGCATGCATGGGCAGTTTTTAATTCATACCAGCCGGCGTCCCCATCCTCATATCTTGTCTGAACACACTCCAACCATTTGAAGCTAAGACTTATAAAATAGCCCTGTTGTACAAACTGCGGCCTCCTCTGGGGCTATCCCAAAGGTTGGGGCGGCCACAGTGGGGGTCTCAGCAAAATCTAACGCAGCACTGGGTAACATTGCCCATCCAGTGATGACTGCGGGGTTTGTGGGCCCAAGTACAAGCGGTACCACTATGATAAATAAACTTAGCGATAATAACTGTACTGGTACTAGTAATACTAAATCTGGCAAAATAACTTCAATTCACACTTCTCAACCAAGAAATGCCCCAAGCATCGTGCCTGTCCCCATTCCTAATTTACCCCCTGACTGCCAACCATTTGTGGCAGTACTTACTGGGGTCCCTGTGCTGAAACCAGGCAAACAGGAGTCTTATGCCGAACTCAAGAATAAAATCTTATTTTGGCTGAAAGAAAATAGACCTCTCCCTAGTTCACTGGGTGGTCGGGTTATCCATGTGAGGAGGGTTAGCTGGTTAGGCACCCGGCCCAAAGATATAATGGGGGACTGCATTATAGTCAATTTTGAAGACCCCAGGGTAGCCACCTATGTTTGCAGCTTTAATAATAGTGAGGGAAGTATGGGCTCCAATATAGGAATTGGTACACGTGACCTTAGTTTTTTTAATCACCATGCAGCCCCTGTACGGTCTGCTAGAGCGGCTAGTTGGGAGATATGGAATGGCAGGCATACCTCTTATTATCCCCACCACTCCAGCCTGCTTCGTCAAAATTCATGCCCATACCTCACTTGGCCCTGGCAGAATTGTTGACAAAAGAGTGACCGACCTCTCACGAAGTCACCTGCCGTATATGTTGAAAAAGAGAGTGTTGTTATAGATTGTAAAGGGGTAGTTTTGGACCCACCCTGTCATAACCCATTTCTTTTTGAGGGTAGTGCTCCGTCCCTTATCGTGGAGTTAACAGGTTATTCAAATCCCGATTAGTTTGCCTCTGATGTCCCAAACCAGGTGGAACTGGCGAGCGATGTACCAACCATCTCTGCATTTCAGGATAGTCTACCTGTGCAGAGGCTACCTCCTGTACAGGCTGCAGTTGATGTCGAGGTTTTGAAGATTGTCAGCTGGAACATAGCGGGCATTTCTCGTAATTTGGACATACCGGAATGGAACTCTTTTATTGAGTCATTCGGGATATGTTTATTCCAGGAAACCTGGTGTCTGGAACCCCGTTACAAGGTTGGCTATACTACCTACTTTGTACCTGCAATTCCTTCGTCCGCCGGGAGAGGTCGACCTTCAGGCGGTCTATTAATCTGGGTAAGCATCTTATTAGGGTATTACATAAGGTGCATAGAAATTAAGTCCCCAGACTTGCAGAGACTAGTGGTTAGAGGGTCTTCCGGGGGGCGGACTTTAGAGATCTTTAATATTTATGTTAGATCCCCGAAAGGGGGCACGCCCTCATTGACCCTACTGGGCTTAGAGGATGCACTCAGATCTTGTAGGACTGATTCGTATGTCATGTTAGCAGGGGACTTCAATTGCACTTTTGAACCCCCAGCTGAGGATGACATACTAGGCACCCAAGAAGAAGATGTTAGGAGAGGGATTCCATCCCTGTCAATTCCACCCATCAAGAGCTGGACCCAAACTGCTATCCATTTAAATGCCCTAACCCTGGAATATGGTTTGAGGGCAGTAAATGGACGGTCAAAGTCGGACTCTTGTGGGGCCCATACCTTCAACAGGGTAGGACATTCATCTCGAATTGACTACATCCTGTTGAATTTCAAGCTCTGGGGTCATCTGTTGGATATGGCAGTCCTCCCCTCATCTGACAGCGATCACAATCCGCTGTCTTTGACACTGTCCCCTATGTGGACAGTTGTGGAGAAACTGCAAGCCCATCATGTGTGGAAGTCAACAAGTGACGTTTGCCCCTCGAATTGCAGGATGCGCCTTAAATGGAAAAATGTGGCTCTTGACGAAGGCAAGATCGTGGAAATAAGATCAATCATGACCAATTCCTTGTTCAGACTAGATTCCTTTATGCCAAATGACCATGAGATCTCCACTCTTTTTAACCATACTACCAATGCACTAGGTGATCTCTTCACTATGCGAAACCCAGGTCATAGGGCCAACAAGACAGGGCGCCCCAAGGGTAACCCTGGCTGGTATTCTGCTCCCTGCAGAAGTGCGAAAAGGGATTTAATTATCGCAGTTAAACTCAAGGATACCGTATTGATTAGTATAGCCAGGAAGTTGTACAAGGGTGCTATTAGCAAGGCGAAGAAAGAATGGGAGAACCAGTTCTGGAGTGACCTAAAATTGGCAAGTGCTGGGAGGGATTCAAAGGGTTTTTGGGATTTAATAAGAACCAGGGACAAACCCATGGATTCCCTTATAACATGTAATATCCCTGAGGCGTCATGGTTTGACCATTTTTCCAACCTTTATACTGTGACAACGGGGGTTGGAATAGATCCAGTCGAAACATTTTTGGTTGATTCTTCAGGGTTGAGTGAGGATCTCCTGTTTACAGGGAAGGAAGTAGAGGATGCGATTTCGTGCCTTATCCCAAATAAAGCTGCGGGGCCGGATGGGCTACCCGGGGATTTGATTCGTATGAATTCATTAGAATGGGGAAAGCTCATAGCAGCATTGCTCAACGCAAGCTTCTATGATGCCCCTCTCCCAGATTCCTGGATGGGCGCTGAGGTCGTCCCGATTTTTAAAAAAGGGAGTCGGGACGATCCAGCTAACTATCGCCCTATAAGCTTATTGGATTCATCGCAAAAGGTGGCAGGAAAGGTGGTCTTAGGGAGGATACTCCAGTGGGCAGAGGAGAATAGGATACTTTCTGATTTTCAGGCGGGCTTTCGGTCAGGTACTGGGACCATTGAGCAGTCATTTCGTCTGCTGTTGTTATATTGGAAGGTGGTGGTGCTGGGCAAAGGTAGTCTGTACCTTGCTTTCATAGATTTACGGACTGCCTTTGACCTATTGCCCCGCAGCCGCCAATGGAGGGTGTTGGCAGATCTGGGTATGCCACCGTACCTATTATCTTTGATAATTAAGTTTCATGAGGATTATTTTGCCCAGGTCCGGTGGGGTAACCAGGGTCAAAAGACTGCCCGAATAACTGTAAATAGAGGTGTCCGCCAGGGCTGTGTTTTAGCCCCCACTCTGTTCTCATTATACGTCAATGGAGTGGTGGAGTATCTCTTACAAAATCCTTCTGATGCTCCATCCCTGGCGGGCAGGAGAATACCTACTCTATTATTTGCAGACAACACTCTCTTGATCTCCAAGACCCCAGTTGGGTTGCAGAGCCTTCTTGATAGGTTCCAAATGTTTTGCAATCTGAGGGGATTAGAAATTAACACGGGAAAGACCAAATATTTGGTCCTGAATCCCCCGAAGAAAAGGGGCAGGCCACCTGTACTGAACTCGGTGCCCCTAGAAAGGGTCAAGGAGTTTGACTATCTAGGAATTCGCCTCTCTGACACCATGAGGTGGAATTGTCACCTCCATAAAATACTGTTAAACCACAAAAGGGTGGTGGGGGCTCTGCTAAAAGAACAACGGTCCTCCACCCTCAAACCAATTGCCCCAGTACTTGACATCTATAAGGCAAGAGGGGTGAGTGCGGCGCTTTATGGAGCAGAGCTTTGGGGGGCGCAGAATGTGGATCAATTTACCCGTTCAGAGAAAAACATTTTTGAAAGATATAATGGGCCTTCCCTATAGTACCCCCACCCTTCCCCTATTCCTTGACATGGGCTGTTGCCCTATTAAAGACCAGGCAAGGTTGCGCCCTCTACTTCTTTGGGGTCGCTTATGGAGAGTTCCGGAGCTTGTTAGTTATGGGGAGGGGCTAAATGAGGTTTTATCAATGCCTGGCTGGTACAAAATAGGATGGTTGAGGGATGTTAAACGACTGCTGGGCGAGTTGGGTCTTGGAGAGGCCTGGCAGTCCAGGACCGCACCGCCCAAGTCTGTCCTAAAAAAGCTGTACTGGAAATGGGTAATGGATTCCAGAAATACTAATCCTAATCTATGTAGATGTGCTGCTGATTTCTTATTAGTAAAGGAGGTGGCACTACTCGAGCCCTATCTCGATATTATTTCAAAATCTAGAGATAGGGCCTTATATTTTAAATTCAGGATAGGTACACTGCCCGTGTGTGAGCTGACCGCTGGATGGAAGGTACCAGTTCAGACTACTCCTTTTTGTCCTTTCTGCGAGACCAGGATTGAGTCGGTCCCTCGCCTTTTATTCGAATGCCCTGCATATAAAGCCCCTCGCCTTAGGTGGTTGAAACCCCTCTGTAAAGAGCTAGGCACAAGACAATGTAGTGAGGCCTATCGTATTTTAAAATCTGACACTCGCCCTCTATTTGTCTGTGGTTTGGCGAAGTTTTTAAACTGGGCATGGTTGATCAGAACAAAAAGGCTTTTGTGTGTTGTTTAATCATGGTTTTAAAATTGGATTTTTATGTAATTTATTCTTGCCATTCGTATCTTGATGCTGTATAACTGTTTTCTTATGGATTGGCGTTTTAGTTTTTTAAAGAATGATGTAATGTATTGCTTTTAAAGATATGTTTTATATCGAAATAAAGCCAATTTGACTGACTGACTGACTGACTGACTATTGTAGCTACTTCAGAACATACAAAAACTGGAGTTGTCTCTATAGGCAGGGATTACTTCTACAAGAGGCCTGGAGTTGACAGCTAGAATATCAGTTAATTAAAAATCATTATCCTACAGAGACTGGAGTTTGAACTACGACATCAGTTAATAATATGAATAGGAAAGATTAGTGCAAAAAACTCGTAGAGCGACCACAATGTATTAATACTGAGCCCACATTATATTGATTTGGGTCTGTCATCACATTTCCAAATAACATTGTTCTTTCCTTACATGCATGTGAAACCTTTGCAAACGTATCCATAAGAGACACTATGAAACTTTAAGTTGTACTTCCTAGAAGGATTTAAACTGTGCTCTAATAAACCAAGTGGCCTTCATTACTAACGCTGCTGCATCCTGCAACCTAAAATGGTCCCCATTTTGAAGAGAAATTTTACCGAGTAAAAACTCCACCAAGCCAATTCTGAACCCACAAACAATATCTCAGGCGCGAAAAGCCTACCTACTAATTTAATATGTCCTGTTAATTCCAGCTAACAGCGTGAGGCAAATCCATCCAGAAACACTTCAGTATCACCACTAGCATGGGACCTTGAGTCCCGTGCTACCTTTTTTTATACCAGAGACAGGCCATTTCCACAGTAAATAACACTTTACACAATTCGTAACAGTCTAGAGCACAATTAAATCAATTAATCAAATAACTACTGTATAGATAGTGGAACCTATTAAAAATGTGACCATCAAACCAAACTCTGGTCTGGCATGCTTCGGTCTTTCACTTGTTACTTGAGTTGGGTTATATGCGGTTTACTTTTGCTGTATAACGTGCAAAATGCACTGAGGTGATAGGCCACCTAATTCAGTGGTGCTGGAAAACGTTTCAAAGTGGGGTGCTGCCATCGTCGTTACATCACCCAAGACAATGGGATTGCAAAAATTCCAAGCCTCACACTAAAAACAAGCATTTGCAATGCAATAGGTCTCACATTAGTGTAAGTTTGAGCTATTGGCGATGCTAATAATAATGTAACACCAATAGCTCAAATTTCCGTAATTCCAGATCTATTGCATTAAAAATCAACAGCGGCACTCGCACTTTAGCTTCAAACGTCTTAAGCTAAAGCGTGGGTGCTGAAATTGCTTTAAAAGTAAGCAAATCAAAAAACATTTTTTTTATATTTATTTACTTTTGAAGCAATTGCCGCACTGGCACTTTAGCTTGAGATATTTAATGCTAAAGCACCGGTGCCATGATTGTTACAAAAATAAACACTTCACTCTCCCTGTTCTCCAGCAAGATGGTCACATAGCTTACTTAAAAAATCCTCTCACTTTGTAGTCCGAGAATGAAAAGTAAACACCAATCTCCATGTTAAATGAAAAAGCAGCAGTTGATAGCCTGACATGCGACCTCTTTCTTTGAACGCACAGCAAATGTGACTTTATATATTCAGATCTGTAGGTCGTAAAGCTTTGACTGATTTGCTCTTTATTCAACCTATAAGAGTTTGGGGACAGTTACAAGTGCATAGGCTGTCCCTATGCTGGGCAGCATTATAGAGCTATAATACATGGGATTCTGCAGTCCCTGGATAGATGGCAGTCACTATTTTGTTTTATAATTGGCTATGCATCTAGTCGCTGATTATAAAGAACAGGCGTCGGAACTTGACTATCATAAGTAATTACAGTCGAGTTTTGCTGTCACAATGCCAGTTGTCAGAGCCAGCAGCCAAGGGGAAAGGCAGGTCTGGTCACAGAGCATAAATAATGCAACTGTTTAAAGCAAGAAACGGGACGTTGCTTTTCTTTCTTCTGCTCTATTTTATTAGTCTACAATGACCAGCAGAGTGAATATGTTTATTTGTTTTACTTAGACAGAGAAAAGCTAGAATCTTTCTGTATGTTTCTACAAATTCTGGGCTACTGCTGCTTTTGTTTTTATAACAATTGACCTGTGTTGAACTGTTTCTAATATCTGTTTGCAACAAATATCTAACACGCTTTTGATCGCTCAATTTAGCTCTAGAGGTCTTCTTTTTATTCTTCATGTTTACGAACATGCTTGCTGTTTCATATGAAAGAGCCACACACCAAGGTTTTAAATAGATTGTGGGGCAGGCGATGGGGTGACCCTGTACTATATGGGATAAAGTACCCCCTGACATACATGATAAGGATATTGCAAGTCACCTCGGAGTTTCATAACCTTATAAAGGAACTTGGCCTTTTAACCTCATTCGTCTATATGGTTATGGAACTCCTCTGTGATTTGAAACAATATCCTTCCAATGTACTGATGGGGTACTTTATCTCCTATATGATGTGTTTTGACACCTGGAATTGGAACAACATTTGAAAAATCGGTATCACTGGACCAACTTCCACATAATTTTGCCCCAATTCTGACCTGTTTTTGGGCATTCCTATAGTTACTTTTTGCAAGTGTATTTTAGTCTGGAAAAAGTATTGCAGGGATTCTGCCCAAAAACAGAACTATGCGTAAGATTATGAGACCTTAGTGTATAAGGACTGACTCATCCTACTACCTTAGCACCCATGAGACCAGGATCGACTAGCTATAGTGTCTCATTTGCTCTCCTACTCACTCACAGAGAAACACATGATTAGACTCCCCAGAAAACAACACTCCTGAATCTCTCAGGAATCGCGGTTGCAAGACACACCCTTTTGCTCACTCTCTTGTACTTGTCCACAATAAGATCTGACAGAGACACAAACAAGTTTAAAATGTTTATTTAAACTAACTTGCTCTAATATGCAGTATAGGTGCCACAACAAGCAGAAAAATGTATAATACAAATACGGTCAGCATAGCAGTTAGTCCATAAATCATGAAAGGAGATGTCATTATGACAGTATAGCCTAACCTCCCTCCCCTTGCATACAAGTATTATTATTATATATTAGTAGATCTCTGGGCTTTGTCTGCAGACCCCATACCTCAGCCTATAGATGGTAGATATACATCATAGGTGCTATCTCGCTCTTCTCCCTGGAAATGTCCCTCTCCAAGTGCTACCTATACGTGCATTCCAATAAGACCAAAGTACGTTTTCCCAAACAGCTGCGTTAGTATGTTTTGTCTAGGTGCTAAGGCCTGGCCAGAACAAAATAACAAGGGGCATTGTTGTTCGACCTTGCTCAAAATATTTAGACAAAATCTCAGGAACCTGCAGAGTGTGAACACAGCAATGGGTTCTCATGTGAAAACGGCAATAGAGACAGTTGAAAAAATGAAGTCTTGTAGTAACGTGCGGAAAGCAGTGGGCAATCTGTAGCGAGCTCATGCTAACTTAAAGAAGACGACAATGTCCCCATGGGCCATGTTACAAAAGAAGGCCACTTGTAACAACTTTTGTGGTCTGCATGCTTTCCTCAAATTTAGACACAATTTCAAGGCATATTTCAACCAATTTAACTGATAGATGGGTTCTGGAAATAGTGAGGCACTTGTAAACCACGTTTGGGCCAAAACCCTGAGTTTGTACAGAAACAGGAACACCAGCCCAATTGAAATTGGGCCTATCGTGGCGCAATAAACCGCTCTCCATGACCAATAAACCCCCTTCCTCTTTCTAAACATTCACAGGCTCACTTCCAACCACAGTCAGCCGAAACAATGAATAACCAATAGGAACACAAAGCAATTGACATGAAGTGCTGACTGCAATTTTTTACAGTCATGGTCATGAGAAAATGCACACACAAAAGGTTTTAGTATTTAAATATGTATTGCCATGCCATACAAACAGATTATCTAAGCAGGAGTAATGAACCGAAGAAAGCAGAGAGAAGTGTGCTTAATGCAGCATACAGCGCCGCTCTCTGAAAACACATAATTGAAATGTAAAGTGATTTAATATTTCAAAATATTGCTGTCGGCATTGAGCAACTGCAGGTTCTACATCTATATTAGTCTGATGTTGCGGGGCTGATACTAACTCATTTTACTGCACCTAGCTACTACTTAAGTGCGGAAACAATGTAATGTGCAAAGGAAAATCCCATTCCTGAATTACAGAACCAGATACTGTGAGTATTTGCCCTTCGGAGATGCAGGCACATAAATGACCCCAGTATGGTAATATTTTAGCGTGTACATATGTTTGTGACTCTCTTCACCGCAATTTGCAAGTAGTTCTCCACACGGGAAATAAACAGAAAATTTACTCCTGGCAAGTGCAGGAGGAGTAAGTGCATTTTCACAGTGGGCACTGGTAGAGAAAATGTATGCAAATATTTTCATAGTGAAGAATTCTGCCTGCAAAAATAACTGTGCATGTGGCTTCTCCTGAATGTCTACAGCTTTCTTAGATGTTCGTGAGTGATCCTGGAATTTTGTGAGTAGTCAAAAAAAATACAAAAATTTACTAAAACGGAGGAGTACCCATACGGGAGTAAATGGCACGCTTTTTTGTAAAAGTTTTAAGACTCAGGCCTTCATTTGGGGAAATTAGCTCTGCTGACAATAAAAAATAATTAATAAAGATAACATATAGAATATACATTTTTGAAACTGGTTTCAGCAAAACAACCTTCAGCCGATTCACGGGCAAGCTGTTATCAAAGAGTTTGTGGCTGCACGTCCATCATTAACACAACGCTACACAAACTAAAAACTTCTCCTCCACCCACTAAAAACCTACAGTTGCTCAAACAAGTCATCTAAAATTGTTAGAACACTTACCATTAACTTGGCAGCACACTATTCAACTGTTTATCCCACTCATTTGACTTCAAGGTCAGTGAGCTGAAGCCCCAGGCCACAGGTATGAGAGTCCTGCACATGATCTTGTTGTCCTAATTGCGCTGATTCCCTAAATGTTGAATTGGGACGTGATAAAACTCTATGCAAATTATTTACCTATTTACACTGTGAATTATGCCCTGCTTCACAGCATTTAAGAGCTGTCAATAATTGGTGTTAGTAATTTCCTAATAGATGTTACTAATGTCCTACTTAACGGTACTCAATGTACCAACTCCAGAAGGATAAAAGTATGAATTGGTCGTGCCAGAATTCAAACTTGAGATTTGTAGATCACCACAAATGTTGGCAGCAAGTGCTACTTTGCTGAGCCATTTTGCAGGTTGCTTTTTACTTGCACTTTTGGCATAGGGTATGTCTCTAGGGTTTTTTGGTACTTATCCAGTCGCAGGAGCATGCTCACGGAAACACAGATCAGGGACAGGAGAAGGGTATGACACCATACGTCTCTTCAAAACCGTTGGCACAGAGAAGGGAACGGAGTAGGTAATAGGGATGGGTGCTCCTTTTGATGAATGTGTGACTACATAGGACCCCACCCCCTCTGTGACCACGATGCTGGTAACCTCTAAAATCTAGGGTCTCAAATTTCCACTCAACAAACAGGTAGGACAGATGGGTAGAGCCTAATTAGGCAGCTTCCCTGAGCAACTTAAACAGTCTAAAAGACAGATTGTTTATGTACTTATCACAATTATGGAGCCACATGCCCTGATGAATGCTCCTGACCTTTTAGGCTATTTACCAACGGGCAGAAACATGTTGGCAGGTAGTGGATGGTGTGGGTCATTACACTCCAGGTTCCCACCCAGTTTTGATTTTTAATCATACCTAGTGTCCCATTGAATATAGGTATTTCCCCAGGTCCACTAAGGTATTTTTAAGTATACATCTGGATCCCCATTTCTTTGGTGTTGTACAGTAAGATTTATGCAAGAACTCCCTCCTATCTAGCCAGTCTTCGAGGAGGTTGAGTCCGCCCTGGTGGCACTGACCTACCAGGGTGGGGAGAGGATTCCTATGATGAAGCATGACACTAAAAGTGTGTGAGGTTTCCTCTTCCATTATGGATGACTTCCCATTAAATAAGAGTCTAAGTTCTGTGCAGTCTATATACATGTAAAAGCCAATAATTTTGGAGTATCGCTTACACGGTTTATCATTCTTTGATAAGTGCCTCCGTGCTATTATGTTGTGACGGGAGCACGCTCAGCCTTTAAATTGATGTATTTTGCTCCCACCCAGGCTTTCAGCTGCTCAGACACTCACTAATATTCCCTATCTAGTCCCACATGAAGGGTTCATGCTTTCCTCCCACGATCGATGTGGAACCACCTCACGGTTTCTCAGTAGGAGTGTTTGAAATGTGCATGAAATTGTCACACGAAACACCTTTCCCCGATATCGTGAATCATTGTTCTCCATGGGTGAATGATTAACTGGAAAAAGTCCTTTGAAAAACCAACTGGAGAATGGTTCGAGGAGAAAATGTTTCCGTCTTTTGTCAAGACATTTTCTACTCAAATTAGTCTCCAGTGAGTAAACACTATTATCCATTGCACTGCAGGTGTGTTTGTTGCAAGAGGGCATGTCAGACACGTTGTACTGCTGAATACGTGCAATTCGAAACATTGCGTCACATGCTCTAATAAATGGGACTCCAACAGGTGGATCGTGAGCTACCGGGAGCTGGCAGACTGACTCTGAACTCGCACATGATAATTGCCTGTGCAAGCAGGGTTGAGAATGCACAGCTGCCCTCCTGATAAGACCGCTATTTAAAACAAACTCTGCGCCCATTTGTTTGAGAGCTTGGAAACTCACAGTGCAAGGTGATTCAGCTTACCCTATTCTGAAAATTCTTTGTTTACTTCTTTTTCACATTTCTTTCTTGCCTTTCCTGCCTCCTTTTTCTCGTTCTTCCTGTCTTTTTGCACTACTCCTTTCTTCCAGACCTACTTTGCTGTCCATTTCTTTTGGTTTTATCTTTCTTTTTTCTTTTTGTCTTTGTTTTAATTTAACTTTTGCTGTTTTCTGTACTTTTTTTCTCATTTCTATCTTACATTTCTCCATTGAATCCATTTTCCTATTCTGTTTCTTTTTGACTTTTTTGCTTTCTTTTACCCTTTAATTCTCATTATTTCTCCTCTTCTTTCTCTCCTTATTCTTCTCTAATTCTTTCGTCTTCATCTTTCTTTATCTAAATATGTCTTTCCTTTGCTCTTTCATTCTTTCTTTTCCTTCGCCTTTTTGTCTTACTCCATTTTTTTTTCCTTTCCTCTTTCTTAATTTTTCTCCTGCTTCTTTACTTCATTTAGTTTATCTTACTTTTCTTTCTCTACTTGCTCTTTCCTCTTCTTCCCTTATTTCCCTCCGTTCTTTCAGTCTTATCTTTTTTCTCTGCCTTCAACTTTTCTCCTAATCGTTCTGTCTTTCAGTCTTTCTTGTTGGGTTTATGTATTGCACTTTTTCCTTTCTTTCTTTACTTTCTTCCTCGATATTTTTTCTTATTTTGTTTTTTCTTCTACTCTTTTTCTCATCTTTATTTTTTTACCTTACCTTTTGATCTTTTTATCATTCGGTTTCTTTCGTTTGCTTTGTTTCTTTTCTCTTTCTGTCATGCTCTTCTTTTTTCTACTTCTTCCCTTGTTCTTTCTTTCTTCTCTTTCATTCATTCTTTTAACAGTTTCTTTCTATTTCTCCCTTTCATTTTCTACTTAATTTTCTTTATTCCTTCTTCTCTTTTATTTCGTTTGACAATCTCTATTTCACCTCATTTTCCTTCCTTTCCTTTGGTCTTTCTTTCCCCGTCTTTCTCTCCTTCTTTCTTATTTTCACTATTTTCATGCGTTTTTTGACTCGTTCTGTCATTCTTTTCATTCTCTCTCTCTCTCTCTCTCTCTCACTCTTCTCTCCCCCTCTCCTTTTTTCCCTCACTTTTTGTTTCGGTTTGTCTCTTTCTGTTTCTCTCTTTTACTGTCATAAGAGCAAAGGAACAAAACTGATCCATAGAGACCCAAAATGTAAACCTTTTGTCATAGAGATCCTGTGCCACTAATACTGTATGCTCCCTGTAGCAGGACTGGGGTACTCTAGGAGCAGTGTTTTAATTGATTTGGCCTCTCTGTGCAGTTGTTGAATCCCTTCCAAGTCAGTAGCTCACAACGGTTTTCAATCATCAGAAATAGCTCTCGCTATAGTGAAGGTTGGAAACTCAATTTGTTCTCTCATACACACGGGCCAAGACCTACAACGATTTTTGAAATTGTGTGATTATTTGGTTTCAAACATGATTAAAACATTAACATTTCCATGGACCCTAACTGCCTGCTTATCTTTCTTTTTCCGACCATTAACCTTCACACCATTGAGAGTAGAACCAAACCTACTTATTTTCCATTCAAAGACATTATATTCTGATCCAAGCTCACTGAACTTACTCGGGGCGCCCAACTGATACAGTGCAAGCCTGTCACACTAACCACAATGGAATTCAAGATAGTTAAGTATTGCTAAAGTAATGGGCTACTGAAAATGGTTCAAGTCGTGCTGTGGAGAGGGTGTGACAGAGTGGACAGAGCTGCCGAGCTGGGGATCTTGGTTCGAGTCTCGGCATCGGCACAACATCCTGTGATTTACGGCAAATCACTTAATCTCCTCGTGCCCTTGAACAGCGCCTGGATACCCTCATGGGTGATAAGCTGCGCTATTTAAATCTACAGTCCCAATCACAGCCTGATAATGCTGGAGACACCTCAGTACATCACCCGTCACTCTCCCGTTACTAGAAGACACCCAAAGCACATCAAGTGTGTATCCTTTAAAAGGTTCTGTGGATTAGATAAATAAATAAATGTCTACCCTTATGTTGGTGCTTGCAGGCTCTATGGATTCTTTTTAACCTTTGTGATTTAACAACTCTGAACTACAGAGGCCTTAGTGGAGATTGGGAGGTCATTGCATTTCTTGGCAGCAATCCTGGCAACTGTTCAGAGGTAGATGTTAGTCATTCCAGAACAGCAGATAGCACCGTGCAGAAGACTCCGCCAGCAGCAAAGCCATGCAACTAGAGAAATCTGATTTGAATGTGGGCATGGTCCATGTAAATGAGGCCCGCCTCCTTTCACCACCACTGCCGCAACACCTTTGTATTACTTAGGGTTATCGATGGATGGAGAAGCCCCATCCAGAATGAGGCCAGTATTTTTCTGGTTGTGTTCTAAGTAGTGATGCTAGTGTGCAATGGTAGAATCCCAGGAATCTCCCAGGGCTTGAGCGTGGTCCCTCTTCACCCTACAATCCTCCGGACAAAGATCACACTTCTGGGGCAGGTTGTTACCACACTTCCTGAATTCAGTGGAGGCATTTTTCACTGGTTGGCCAGTACTCTGCTTCTGAAAATGACCAGGCCAGTGGCAAACTCTCCATTCTGCTCTTTAAATCACATGTTTGTGGAGAGACAGTTTTGTGTATATCACCTACTCCCGCCTCCTGGAGGCGCTGCCCCATCAGTAGATTTACTGCTCCCCTTGTGGCAATAAGTAATCCGTTATTCATTGCCCTAATCTCATCTGCCTTTAGCTTTTGTTACTTGTAATATCTGGTTGTTTGTTTCTGTTGCTGATTACTGTTCATGCTTTTGTTTTTTTCACAAAAGTTATTTCAAATGGAAGAATGATATTGTTATAGAGATTATTAAAGAAAGGATGGTTGAACATTGGCTGCAGCTTAACTCACTGAATACTAAACTACTCTTGGCAGTGAGTAACTCAATGTAGGAGTCGCTTAAAGGGTCCCATCTGACTAAACAATCCTATCATTCAGATCATGGAGAAGGTCAAAGCCTTGGGTGTTATTCACGATGACGGATCCAGTGGGTGACTGTAATAACATTGGCTTGATTCCAAATGTAGCAACTGCTTTAGATGTTTCTAAGCTCTGAGACTGAACCCTTGGAATGTTTTGCCCCGTGTCTCCTCTACCACAACAAGCACTATCATGTTCAACAAAATCAACTTTATTTGCTTTTTTATTTCCAAACACATTATGCATTATCACATTTTGTAAATAAATGTTTTGCTTGCAACAATTATGGGTAACTGCACTAATATGGAAAAAACGTCCATGAGGAGCAAATGTTGGGCATCAACAAGTATGTCTGCAACTTCTTGGACCACATGTTCGTTGATGTCTTCTTGGTCAGTAATAAGAAAACTATTGGAACTGGTAAGTAAAGTTACAAGAGTAGGAGGGGGGAGGAGAGGAATTGGAAAAGGGGCAGGACCTTTAATGAGTCAGGCAGGGAGTAACTTGGAAGCGGGGGTTTGTTGAACTACATATGACGAACCCCATTAAAGAATGTATGACCTAAATCCTTGGAGAAGTTGTTGAGGTAAGAAGGGAGGCCATCTTGTGGAATGAATGGACATTGGGGTCTCAGTATGGGCCAGTCTCTGAGATTGTCATTTTCAATTGCTCAAGTAGGAGGGTGCAATTCGCTGCAAAGGGGCTTTTGTGGATACCTCTGGCCTCGTCTCTACCTAGCATAATGTTTTCAGCATTAGCGCACTTTAAAAGGGTCTGGAGCCAAGTTTATATGGAGGGGCATGTATCTCGACTTCCTTTGGGAAGTAATCAAATGCTTTGTTATAGGAGCTCCAGGTTAGCAAGTCTAGAAGCTGCTCACTCTTTCTTTCATCCTTGTATATTCCCAGTGCAATTGTAGGCCAAACTAGAGGAATGGGTTTAGATGTAATGGAGGATGGTAGATAAATTATATACTTCCAAATAGGGCTGAGGACGAGGCAGTTCCAAAGCATGTGCACAAAATCAGCTACTTAGCCCGAGCAACAGAGGCGAGAGGTTACTGCTCATGGAAAACATCTGCTGATGGCCTGAGGGGATAGGTATACCCTGTGCATTATGAAATAGTGAATTAACTTGAATTTAGCATTTTGGGAAATTGACCAAGGCATCTCAAGTGTTAGGGGCCATTTTTTGTCATGAAAGGCTCTGCCAGGCTCAACTTCCCATCTGTCCCTCGATTGAGCTAACACCGGGGAAGCATGTGGGATAATAATCCTGTAAACCATGAGATATGTCTGCACCCAAGACCCATTTTGTATAGGGCTTGGATAAATGGGTGCAGCTCTGGAGGAGAATCAGTAATGTGCCAGAACGAACGTAGTGTTTTATATAGTAGGTATTTGATTTCATTTTGGGATTTGTATAGTGCAGGGCTGCCGTATGGCTTCCCAGCGCTGATGATGCGTGCAAAGATCTGTATGAAGCAGATTAATGGTCTAAGGGAAATAGCCAGGTGTTAAGTTTTTTTCCTAAAGGACAGTTCATTTTGCGTTGCTCTTAGGCCAAGAGGGAGCTCATTCCACAGCTTGGGTATCCGGTGTGCAAAGCCTCCCTATGGAAGCCCTATTTATCCATAAGTTCTGCAAAGGAAAGTAAGCGGTCCTCTCAGGAGAGGTCGCCTAATTTGGATATGTTGGACTTAAGCCATTGATTAAGGAATGGTAAGGTAATGGGACTAGATGAGGTAGGTAGGCTCAGCAAGGAGAATGCCGGGGTATGGGAAGGGTCTCTTTGTGAGGTCCAAGGATTGTGTGTCGCATTGCAAAGCCACCCACAGTCGGTTGCAAATCAGAGCAGCAGGAGTTTGTAGTGGGAAGTTCAGGTTCTCAACTCTTAAAGGTGGTGTTTGCATGGCTGTCTCTTCAAGGGAGAGGCCTGAATGTCATCTGCTCAACCTGTGAAGCTGGGCTGTAAAGTAGTCTGAGGGCCTCTCAAGTTTCCCGTGTCAGTGGGAAAACAATTGTTGCAAATGCTGCTCTTTTACACACGCTCCAAGTAAGCGCCAAGGAGTCCACTTAGATCGGAGAAAAACTAAGAAGGTAATGCAAGAGCAAGTTTAGCATAAAGCTAGGTAAGGGAGGACTGCCATTTTGATAGCGTACTGCGTCCAATTGGTGATATAGGGAGGGATTTTTAGAATGCTTTTTGGGAGGGAAGGGACAGCACTGCCTGGACAGGTTGCCATCTAGGATGGCTTTGTCAGAGTGATAAACCCTTATGCCAACGTAGTGCCCTCCCAGCTATAGGCACAAAAATGTGGGACAATATCCCCATTCATCTAAGTTATGCTTATTAGATTAATTTCGGACCGCTTACAATTCATAAATTTTTGTTGCCATGAACAGGTTGCATTGTCCCGACAAGACACCTGGATTGTTTCTTTAAAGGGCAAAATGTTGCCTCTCCCCAATACCAAGATTAACCATAAGAGACTCAACGGACGAGTCTACTCTGAAGCTCTCTGAATTGCTAAATCAGTGTAGTTGGATTGTACAGTTCCTTGTAGACATTCATTCTCACTCCCTGTTCACAAAATATATCTAAATATTATATATTGGACATATTTCTATTGCATAGAGTTCATATGCATTTATGACGACATTGTCTCTGGTTTGCTTGGAAGTATTATTTTATTTATTATTTATTTTGTCAATTTGTAGGGCGCGACAGCTACCCAAGAAGGGTTTCCCGGCGCCTAGACGCAGCTAGAAAAGAAAAGGCAAAAGACGGGGGGGGATTTTGAGTGGTTACTGTTCATATAGCCAGGTCTTTACAAGCTTTCTGAAGCTAAGGTGGTTAACTTCCTTCCGAATGTTTGGAGGAAGAGAGTTCCATAAGGTCGGTCCAAGATAGGCAAAGGATCTGCCCCCTGATCTTGCACGTTTGAACCTAGGTATACAGAACCGTGCTGCTGTCTGGGACCGAAGGTTTCTCTTTGGTGTGTAGAGGCAGGCAAGGGATTGGAGGTATTTTGGGACTCCACCAGTTTTTATTTTGAACATATAGTTCAAAGCCTTGAAACGAACTCTGTTCTCAATCCTGAGCCAATGGAGGTCCCGGCGGTGGTTCGAGACTCCAGCGTTCCTGGGAATCTTGCATAGGAGTCTGACTGCGGCATTTTGTGCCACTTGCAGGCGTCCAATGACTGATTTATTTGCGCCTAAGTAAAGGATGTTGCCGTAGTCAAGCCTAGATGTAATAAGGGCATTGACTACGGTCTTCTGTGTTGACGAAGGCAACATCCACAGGATTTTCCTCAACCATCTGATTATGGTGAGGCACAATCCGGTAACTTTGCTGGCCTGCTTATCCATGGATAAGGCGTTGTCTAGTAAAAAGCCCAGATTACGAGCATGGGGTACCGGGGTAGGAAGGGTGCCCATCTGTTCTGGCCAGTGCGCGGGGTTCCAGAGTTCGTTGTCTTTTCCCAAAATCAGAATTTCCGTCTTGTCCCCGTTCAGTTTTAACTGGTTTGCTGTCATCCAGTTCAGTATTTTTAGTAGTCCTTCCTTGAGTAGCGACGGGGAGTGGGGACAAGAGTTAGACAGGGAAAAAATGATTTGGGTGTCATCGGCGTAGTTCATGAGCGTTAGCCCTAGCTTCTCAACAAGTTCTACTAATGGTTTTAGATAAATATTAAAAAACAGAGGGCTCAGGATGGACCCCTGTGGCACTCCATGAGCTGCAGGTAGAGAGTCTGACTCGGCCTGTGCTGATGCGATCTGAAAAGTTCTGTTTGCCAGAAAGGATTTAATCCATTCCAGAGCCTTTCCTCTTATGCCATTTGTGTGTAGTTCTCTGAGGAGCGTTTCGTGGGAGATGGTATCGAACGCCGCACTTAGATCCAATAGCACAAGTGCTACCGTTTGGCCTTGGTCAAGGAGTTGTCGGATATTTTCGGTGACACCTAACAGGGCGGTCTCCGTCGAGAAACCAGCCCTGAAACCAGATTGCGAAGGGTGGAGTAAACAGTTTTCTTCTGCAAAAGTGGCTAGCGTGGAATGTACGTGTCTCTCGAGGCACTTAGAGAAAGCAGGGAGCAGAGATATAGGCCTATAATTGGCCAGTATTTCTGGGTTTGCATTAGGCTTTTTCAAGAGGGGTGTCACCATAGCGTGCTTCCATAAGGCCGGGACAGTGGCGAGGTCGAAGGACAAATTTAAAATGTTAGCAATGATATTCAGGGACTGGTCATCCAATTGTTTTATAATTTTAGTAGGGATGGGGTCCCTAGGGGAGCCAGACTTGACAGATTTAAGGATTCCTTTAAGATTCTCCAGTGAGAGATTCGGCCAGGATTCCAGCAGGTTTTTGTCAGCAGCAGTGGGTTGAAGTAGGCAGGGGTAAGAGGGAAGGGGTGGGTCAGCGTTAGATATTTTGGTGTTGATGTCTGAGATAATTTTGTCAATTTTCTCAGTAAAAAAGCAAGCTAATGCCTGACATTGTTGAGTGCTTAAAGGGGGTGCAGCGGCTGCAGTATTTGCGCCTGCCAATTCCTTAACTGTAGAGAAGAGGGTTTTGGGCATATTAGTTGCTTCGATGATTGTTTTTGAGACGAAGGTAGCTCTTGCCTTTGTGCACGCTGTATGATATTTGTTTCTGGCTTCATGGTAGCATTTTTTTGCATAAGGGTCGTACTTTTTACGCCATTTTCTTTCTAATACTTTGCATCTTGACTTTTCAGTTTTGAGGCTATCGTTAAACCATGGAGCCGGGGGACGATGCCTACTCCTTTTGGTGTGAATAGAAGGCAGGCAGCTGTTGGCAGCATTTGTAAGCCAGTTTTGCGTCTCAATTGCTGCGTGGTCCATGTTGGGGTTTAAGCTAGGAGGGTTATGTTTGAGTGCCGCATTTAAGGCACCTATGTCAACTGACTTCCAGTTCCTTCTATTTGTAGCAATAGTATTTTGTTTTACTCTAGGGGGGGGTGGAAAAGAGATGCTAAAGTTGATGAGGTGATGGTCGGACCATCCAGAAGGGACGGTGGCAATGTACGTGAGTTCACTGACGTTCGTTATTATGGGGTCCAACAGGTGGCCAGCAATATGGGTAGGGCCGGAGTTGATAATAGATAAGTTCATTACAGCTAGATCTTCCAGAAAATTATAGCATGATGGGATGGTGGGATCTTCCAGGTGTAAGTTAAGATCACCTAGCAGAGAGAAGTTGCTAGATGACATATAATAGGGGGTAATATGATTAGCGAAGTTAGATACCCATTGAGAGGGGTTACCTGGTGGACGATAGATTAGAAGGCCTGACATAGTGAAATTGGGGTTTAAGGTTATTTTAAAAAGACCCGCTTCACAATCTGGAATTAGAACGGATTCCAGGGTGCATTTGTGTTCTCTGTTGAAAATGATGGCAATCCCACCCCCAACCTGTTTTTCCCTGTCGAGTCTGACAATGGCATAATTGTCAGGGAGGGCAATAGCAACATCTGGGCCAGCGCTGTCATGTAGCCAGGTCTCGGTTAGGAAGATAGCACTGGGGCTTTCTTCAGTGAGAAGATTAAAAATTTCATGCTTGTGCTTGGGCAGTGATCTGCAGTTAGTACTATAAAATACGTATGTTGGCTGTACATTATAACGTAGGATTTTACATTTCCTGCTTCTCCTAGGTGGGTCGGAGTAAGGTTTATGGACGTCAGTGGATAGTTTGCACTCCGAGCAAACATGGGTTCCAACTATGTGTAGGTTGGGTAGTGAGCAGTTCGGATTAGGGGTAGGGCGCAGTGCTCTCAGAGCAGAGGACGTTCTTACCAATCTGGGTGGTGCAGTTGGGGGGAGAGCCTCGGCCTCGTGCCTCGTCCTGGCACGGACGGGCACAGACGGGCTAGTCTTTGGCGTGTCTTCGGTGTGCTGAGGGTGTGCCCGCTGCGCTCGACCGCTGCGCTGTCGGGTAGTGAGCATAGTTATGGGAGGAGAGAGGAGTGGGCGTGGCTAGCGAGGGGGGCGTGGCCTCGTGTCACGTGATACAGCGACGCTAGCTGTTACACAGGAGAAAAGATCGAGTTTTAAGAGCAGTTACAGAGTGTGCAAATAGGCAATTTTTAAAACACAGTAGAGGTTACGTTGCAGTCTAGTAGCCCCGGCTTCCGCCTCAGGGCTCTAGCTGGTCAGCACTGGCTTCTGGCAGGCACAGCGCTTAAGAGCTTCCTGGAGTGGGCGTGGCTAGCGAGGGGGGCGTGGCCTCGTGTCACGTGATACAGCGACGCTAGCTGTTACACAGGAGAAAAGATCGAGTTTTAAAAGCAGTTACAGAGTGTGCAAAATAGGCAATTTTTAAAACACAGTAGAGGTTACGTTGCAGTCTAGTAGCCCCGGCTTCCGCCTCAGGGCTCTAGCTGGTCAGCACTGGCTTCTGGCAGGCACAGCGCTTAAGAGCTTCCTGGAGTGGGCGTGGCTAGCGAGGGGGGCGTGGCCTCGTGTCACGTGATACAGCGACGCTAGCTGTTACACAGGAGAAAAGATCGAGTTTTAAAAGCAGTTACAGAGTGTGCAAATAGGCAATTTTTAAAACACAGTAGAGGTTACGTTGCAGTCTAGTAGCCCCGGCTTCCGCCTCAGGGCTCTAGCTGGTCAGCTATTAATTGTACCCATGAATGCTTGAGCGGATAGTTTGGGTACATTTGTTAGAATTAATACATTTATGATTATAGCCATACCCTAGGAACCAGTTTGTCTTGTGTCAAATACACCCAGGTTCCTTATGGGTCTGCTCTGCATTATGTATATGACACCATATGGGATAAAGGTTTCACTACCACTGTACTATAAGAGATCTGGGCACAGTGATCGAACCACAGTCTTTTCTAATAAATCGATTGAAATGGATGTTCCCTCTCCCGTAGCTTGGTCCGATCATTACCTACTAACTTTTAGCATTAAAGAATCTTCCGCCACAACAGCTAAGTCTTATACACCTCGTACCAGTAGTTTCAGATCTTTTAAATCAATGACCCCGGCGGCTGTAGGAACGTTTTTGCAAACACACCCCCCTCTCATTTAACGACAATCTGGCTGCTGACGTATCTTCATTTGATAACTGGCTTGAATCTTGTATTAATAACCTGGCCCCATCCCAAATTCGTGTGGCTAACAGAGGCAGACCAACCGCACCATGGTTTACTGCTGCTCTTAGGAAAATCAAAAGCCATTGTAAACATCTTGAAAGGACATGGCGACATGGCTATGACTCCTGTGCGAAGCAAACTTATAAAAATGCATTAAAAGCATATTATTGCAAAATTCGCACAGCCAAGAGGACTTTCCTTAACCAAAAAATTGAGGAAGCAGGCAACAAATGCGCTGAACTTTTTAGAGTTGTGAAAGATTTTACTTCGCCTAATGTCATAAAAAACCCTTTTTCCCCTACCAAAGCCTGGACTGATGACATTGCTTTATTTGTATTCAACAAAATCTCCGTTCTACAAGCCTCCTTTGATGCTGCAAGTTCTAATTATGATACAAAGCTGGACTGGCTGCTCCAGCAACCTCCCCCCACTATAAATCATCTCACACATGTCCCTGCCATCCCTTTGGGGAAATCTTTACATCTTCTCCGCGCCCTAAAATCTGGTTCCCCTATCGATCCCTGTCCTGCAAAAATCTTGGCATCAATTGCTGAGATAATTAATCCAGCTGTCAACAAGTTATTGACTCTTTCACTTTCCACGGGGTCTGTTCCGGAGCAATGGAAGCTGGGTAAAATTCTCCCCTTGCTGAAAAAACCCTCCGCTGACCCCTTGATAGCGAGTAATTACAGACCTATTTCACTGCTTCCTGCCCTATCCAAAACTTTAGAGAAGTATGTTAATCATATCCTCGGAGATTTTTTAGAATCTAACAACATTCTACACTCTAGCCAGTCTGGTTTCCGTGCTAACTTTAGCACCGAAACCGCTCTCCTTGAGGTCTCTGAATTAATTAAAGTTACTTTGGATGGGGGCGGACGAGCAGTGTTGGTCCTGCTTGACTTATCGGCAGCTTTCGATACCGTACCCCATGACCTTCTTTTAGATCGTCTTTGGAGGTGCGGTATCGGGCATCTTGCCTTCCAGTGGTTTCGGTCCTATCTCACCAATAGACAGCAAACTGTCTGGTCCCCTCCTTTTGAGGCCCGCATTCAAGCTATGAATGTTGGAGTCCCCCAGGGCTCCATCCTGAGCCCTACACTTTTTAATGTGTTTGTGGCTCCTCTGGCAATGTTGGTTGAATCATTCGGCGCTAGCATCGTCTCTTATGCAGACGATACTCAACTGCTATTCACATGTGCCAGGGATGAAGTCCTAGATGGGAACAATATCAAGCTCTGCCTTTCAGCAGTCTTTAGTTGGTTTAACACCAATCATCTGAAATGCAATTCCGATAAGTCTGAAATGATTTTCTTCGGCGGAGCACCGGATGTAAACTGGCGGGATTGGTGGCCACCTAACATGCCTCCGCCTACCAATTTGGCTACCACGGTAAAGAACCTAGGGGTAAAACTGGACAGTAAGCTCTCCATGAATGCCCAGGTCCAATCGGTGGTAGGCACATGCTTCGGTTTACTCAGGATATTACGGAACTTTCTTCCTCTGCTATCTCAATCTCACAGAAGGATAGTCGTGCAGGCCTTGATCCTGTATCGTCTCGACTATATTAATGTTCTATACCTGGGTCTACCGGAATATCTTCTTAATCGTCTCCAGGTGGCTCAGAATGCTGCTGCTCGGGCGATTTTTCTTGCTGATCGTCGCACACATACCACCCCCCTTCTGAGAACACTACACTGGCTGCCAATACGTAAAAGGATTTTCTTTAAAGCACTCGTTCTTGCCTTTAAGGCTTCTCATAATATCGGTGCACCATATTTAAGAGCTCGCTGTTCACATTACGTGCCTACACGTTTGTTGCGGTCCTCTTCTGCGTATCTACTTCATACGCCCAGGTTCTACCTCTCACGACAGGGCGGCCGCTCCTTTCAGGTTCTGATATCCTCATTATGGAATAAACTTCCTATTGATCTTCGTCAGGAAAAGGACCTTCTATGTTTCCGCCGTAAATTAAAGACAATGCTGTTTTAATGTTTTCTGGTTGTGTTTTCTTCAGCTGAATTGGTTTTGAGTAACGGGTCCTATGTCTAGCGCCGGGACATTCTTGGGAGTAGCCGTGCGCTCAACAAATACCTAGTAACATAACATAACATACCATGTAGGACTTGGGCAGAAAGACATCCCGGGTTTGTCATGAGGTCTTCATCTAATCTCGATATAATTTAGGAGATTACCAAGGAACTAGGGGTGGAGTCATCAGTCTGAAATGGGGGAGGGAGACAAAGGCTGAATGATGCCACTAAAGCTATCCCTGACATTTTGGTGAATCAAAGTCCATGGAATTCTTTTACTAAAGGATATTTTCGGAATATACAACAATAAAGCCGCCTTGAAGCTCAATACAGAGCACCCAAAAATTGGATGCACAAATAAATTCAAGTATTTGAGAGCTCTTAATTAAAAGTCACTCCCCATTGTGGCAAGGATTCCTATGTTTCACAGACTAATACTGAAGAGCGCATAACACGGTGTGCACCCTGAATATCAGACCCAGAATATCAAGGGAAAAATATTGAATCCAAAATATTTAAAGTTAAGGATAGATTTTCTATAACTAACTCCACATTTATGTACCTTTGTTTTTATATAGCAATACACAGTAGGTAGTTTTAGTCCCATAGGGGTACCTGCTTAGCCCCACATTATTCAATATTTGTGACTCCTCTGGCTGAGTTAGTTCAATCTTACGGCTTTGCTATTACCTCCTACGCAGACGACCCATAAATCATCTCCCTTGGAAAGGATGGGACCAAACAAGTTACCAGCTTTTCTAGATGCATGCAGGCTGTTAGTAATTGGATGTCTGACAACTGCCTTCAGTTAAATTCAGGTAAAACTGAGGTCCTGTTCTTCGGTGCAAATTCTTCATTCTGGACTTCCCCCCCACACACACCAGTCAGCAATGCCCGCAGTCTGGGTGTCGCGATAAACTCTCTTCTAATGCTGTCTCTTCTAAAGTTTTCTATACTTTGAAGATGATAAAATAGCTTTTTACTTTCGTTCTGGCATATTTCCAAAAATCATGTGTTACCTCTTTGGCAATTCCAAGACTTGATTATTGCAATGCATTTTATCTCAGTGCTCATCAACACGTAATCAATAAGCTACAAATGCTACAAAACACTGCGTCCCGACTTCTACTTAATATTACAAAACACCAAACGGTGTCCAAACATCTAAGGAAACTTCATTGGTTGCTGATCAGGCCCAGAATCATTTTCAAGGCGCTCTACATCACCTACAAGGCCCTCCATGATCAAGGGCCCCCCATTCTGAAGAATAGCTTTAACTGATACAGCTCCAACAGGCCTCTAAGACCTTCCTTCCACTGCCAAATCTGTGATTGTGCCTAAATATAAACATGCATTGTAGGGAGGCCGCAGGTTTGTGCTGGATGCCTCCACTAACTTTGACATGCTTCCCCTCCACATTGAATCATCCACAGATCTTCTAGCTTTCAGAAATGTTCTTAAAACATGGTTTTTTAATTCTGTATAGTTAATTAATTTTTGGCAGGTTTATTTGTATGCTCACAGCAGCCAGCGCCAAGACACCTACTGGTTTTCGAGTGCTTAACAAGTTAATTGAACATTAACATAGTTAGGACCAACTTTTCCCATAGAACAAGCATTTTTTGTTTTAATTGGGGCCATATGACGAGTCTTCTTCACAACATTTTTAAAACTAGTACACAAGTTAGTTCAACTGCTTTCTAGAAAGTTTTGGGGTGATTCGTCAAGCAGGGGCCAGCAAAAAGGGAGGGGTCCCAAAATGCTTTTTCCTCATGCAATGTCTATGAGGATTTTGCAGTTTTAAACAGTTACAGCCCGAACCGCTGACTGGAATTACACCAGATTTGGCAGAAAAATAGATCTTGGTCCAGAAAGAGTGCTTTTTGTTATTTGGTGTTAATCTGTTCAGTAGTTCCGGAGTTATTAAAGGAAAAAGACATTTCTATTTCAAGGGACGTGACTCCTTTGCAGATCCACTCACGGGGGATCCAAGGATCCAGGAGAAAAGCAAGGCCTTGATTTGGCTGGCTGCAACTGAACAGGACAGTTGCAGCTGCCATTTTGTTTGCTGCTTGGACTGTGGTAGGGAAAAATACACATAAGAGGTCAGGATACAGGCATCTTGACCCCATAGGACGCATGGAGGGGTTCTAACTTGCCTTTTGGCCCACTTTTCAGATACACGAATCCACCGCGGCTCTTAGTGCAGCCCCCGGTGTAACTTTGCGATGGATCTGCAGATCCAAAGTACAAGGGAAAAAAAAAAACACCACACCCCACCGTGAACTGCTGAATGCCCTGCCCAGTGTAGTGTTGGGTGCATGCGGCCAACCTCTGCCACACATGGTCAAAGGCTGTGTGTAATGGTGGTTGTATTAATGTATGGTAATTATATATTACTTAACAATAAAAAACCATACAAATTCACTGAAAAAACAACGGTTACAGGGACAGTGTAGTTAGATTCTGGATTTACCCACACAAAACCATTCAGCAGTTATAGTTATACTTATCTGAAGAAACATACAAGTCGTGCTTTTAAGTAACATAACATAAGTATAACTATAACTAGTGAATTTCTATGGTTTTGTGTGGGTAAAACCTGAATCTAACTATAACATCCCTGCAATCTTTGGGCATATAAATATGAGTGAAGAACTTTACAACTATCTATAAATGAGTATATGCTAGCCACTGTCTGGTTCATAATCGTGGGTTGTTTCTCACACCAAGCTCTCTCTTCACTGATATGTTTATACATCTCTCAGTGTCCCCTTTATTGTCACCCCTTTTGCTGTATATAGTATTTACTATCTTCAATACATATATCAGGTTCCTTAGGATTCTTCCTCCTGGTCTGTGCAGATATGGAGGGCCATGACCCTATATCAACATACAATCACTATGACCCCATGCTCACACAAGTCAAACAGGGATTTTCCCATACAGTAGGACTTGTAGTATGAGAGCTAACTTCCAACAACATCCGGTTTAAAGTAATTATTAGCACAAAAGTTGCACTTTATTGAATATATATGGCTTTACACACTATTTACACATTAACTAAGGTTTAAGGTGATGTTTGTAGAGGTAATAAATTTATATGTTATGTATAGCACTAGCACTTTACACTGAAGCACTTTGTAGGTTTGCACTTTAAAGCTTGTGGCATAGTTATAACAACTTTATTTTTCCTGACATTTATATCATTGTGACCATCATTGTAAGCATGCTCAGCATATTTGATACCATAGAAAGTGTCTTTATTGAATGTATACAACAGTGGGCTTGCTATAATTGTTGCATTTATTTAGAACAGTATGATTCAAATTGTTAAATAGCAATTCGATCCTATGTTATATTTCAGCAATTAGTTAGATATACAGTCAATAGATAGGATCAGCGTTGAATAAATTAACGGACTATGCAGCAAGACTTTGGAAACACGTTGTCATTTAATTATTTTTGCATTTTATTTTCATTCTATAAATGTCTTAATTTTAGCAACTAGTAGCACCATTATATAACAGCTTTCTCTACTTGTCTGTGACAAATGTAAAGTCTTTTTTCAATGTTTACAGTCACCATGTCACAAAGTCAGAATCACATGTTTAAAATTTTATTAAAAAAGCACTTTACATAAACGAAATCAGTGGGTAAAACAAGCAGTTAAATAGACGTTAGCACTACGTAGCGCACATGTGAAACACATCATATGGACTGTTACTAACCTTAAAATAAACAAGCACGCTTTTGAGGAGTCTGTGTCTGACTTGTTTGTTCATTCAGAAGTCGGGAGCTATTGTGTGTGTGTGGGTATATATATATGATATATATATATATATATATATATATATATAAAATTATAAAACCATATCCATGGTGGGTAGTTATAGTTAGGTCTCTTGTTCCATAGGAAAAGTGTTTTATGTTGGTAATATCTTTAGCACTATTTAGCGAATCTCCATCAAACTTTCCATAAAGGTTTTACTTATTGACTAGTTTGTGCATCGGAAGTTTCGGGGTGATCCGTCAAGCTGGGACGAAGAAAAAAGGGGGGTCCAAAACACAAAATCCTCATGCATTTTCCATAGACTTCTTTAGGCAGGGATGCATCAAAAACTGCTGAATGGAATTACATCACATTTGGCAGGAAGCTACATCTTTGTATGCAGATTGTGCTATTTGTAATTTGATGTAAATCAGTTCAATAGTTTTTGAGATATTAAGGTTAAAACAGAGATATATATCTGGATGGTTGGGTTTGAGCGACTCTTGCGAGACTGTTTACATGTGCTTGTTTTTCTTTATAAGATAGGCTATCTGTAACGTTTTCACCATAGTATGAAGGCTGCAGGTAATATGATCTTTAGTACTTCCAGACATTGGTTAGTTTAAGTGCATAATCACTCTTTCAGACAAGTTTTGCATAGAGTGTACACTGTTCTTAGTAGATACTTTTTAATACTCTGTGGTGTATTTCTCATGAGAGGTTTACTGTCTGCAAAAGTATTTTACAGAGTAATCTCTCTCCTTAGAGTAAACAACATTTACAGTACCCATGTTTCTACTCACATTAACATCATCTCTCAATGTAGGTTCACTGACTGTCATGGGTTTGATACAGGTATAGACTGTCTGTAGTAGGGCATTAGTTATGTAAAAGGGCTTGAATATCTGGAAGAACTTGGTTTTACCTGAACAGTTGTATACAGATTGAACACTTTGTGCAGGATAGGTTACCCTTTCATCTGTGGTTCATAATCAACATAAACTCGCCTACCCATGAAGTGTATGCTACAGGGTCAATGTTGCACATAGCACAGCTTGCTTTACCTATGGAGGTTGTATGTATGATAGCAGTAATGATGCTTCATATTTTACTCAGCAGCTTTGCACTTACTTTCTTAGCTCTAATGCTATACCCATTTATAGAGCAATGCATACAAAGGAAGCTTGGATGATGTCAACAATGATGTCACCAGTAATGTCATCAATGATGCCAATTGAGAGGCCATCAATGATGTCACAAAGGATGTCATAGAACATGTCATGAGTGATGTAATATGTGAGGTCCTAAGCAGTGTGTGGTGGGGGTGCAAGTTATAGTTAGCTCTGCTCTGAATTCTTGTATTTTCTTTTTTAGTTCAAAACGTTAATGTTGCAACTGACTTATTCACCTAACTAGAACGTTACTGTAACCTTTGTTTTTTCAGTGTAAAGAAAGTATGAGTGTGTGTGTGTATTTGTGTGTGTGTATGTGTGTGTGTGTGTGTGTGTGTGTATATATATATATTCACTTAAAAAACCATAGGTTTCACACACGTTATAGTTAGGAATTAGCTTTTAAAAAACCTTGCAAATTCACAAAAAAAAACATAGGTTTCACACATGTTATAGTTAGCTGGACATTTCACTCGTAAAAAACCATTGAAATTCCCCCGTTATAGTTAGTTCAGCTAAATATAACTCGCGCGATCGCAATCCACTGCTGATGACGTCACATATTACATCACTGTATTCATTAAGATACTGTTAATAAGTCAGTTATACAATTAATTTTACCAAAAAAAAATCCATTTAGACACTTATTTACCCATTTATTCTTCCATTAACCTTTAGATATACATATATAAAAAATATTTATTTTTCAGAAAGACACATATTCACTGGATGATGTCATCAGTGATGTCATTTGAGATGTCATCTGTGATGTCATGAGTGAAGTCACTAACCATGTCATGAGTGATGTAATATGTGACGTCATCAGCAGTGGATTGCGATCGCGCGAGTTATATTTAGCTGAACTAACTATAACGGGGGAATTTCAATGGTTTTTTACGAGTGAAATGTCCAGCTAACTATAACATGTGTGAAACCTATGGTTTTTTTAGTGAATTTGCAAGGTTTTTTAAATGCTAATTCCTAACTATAACGTGTGTGAAACCTATGGTTTTTTAAGTGAATTTGCAAGGTTTTTTTTTGATAAACAAGTTTTATTGGATTTTAAAACACTGCAAGAGAAACATTGAGCCTGACAAATCACCACTTCACAATTGCACGGAGGAAAATCACCCCCCCCGCCCCCACACGAAGCCCCGCCCCCCGCCCCCACCCCCCCAAAACACCCAATCAGAATACATTGCCCAACCATTTCCCCCATACCCTACGGTATTTCTTGGGGCAGCCCCTCGCCTGATAGAGAGTCCGCTCCTGGGCCGCACACCAGTCCACACCAGTACTCCATTTGGCCAAAGTAGGCGGCTGTGGATGTTTCCATGCCGCTGCAATATCTCTTTTTGCCACCATTAACGCTGTCATAAGGAACAGCTTCTCTGCACGGGTGCCCTGTAGACCGTCAGTGATGCCCAGAATGGCGTGTCGAGGATCGTGTGGCACCTCCCAGCCCAACACCTCTGTGAGATCAGCCTCTATACCTCTCCAGTAATCCCCCAGGCCCGGACAGGACCACACCATATGGATAAAGTCGGCCGGGTCAAAACCACAGCGGGGGCAAGATGCATCAGCAGAGAGGCCCACGCGGTGTAGACGGGCCGGTGTGAGGTAGGCAATGTGGAGATAGTAGACTTGAATCAGCCGCAGTTTGGCGGAGGCCGTCACCAGCCGGGGGGCCATAAGGGCATCCCGCCAGTCCACCTCATCCAGGGGTCCCACCCACTCCTCCCACCTCCCCCTCAAGTCGCCCGAGTCGCGGGGGTATTGTTAACAAGAGAACGGTGTATACGGGAAATACCCCCCCTCCCTAGGTTACCCAGCAAGACCTGAGCCTCCGGGGGACTATGGTTGGCCAACCGAACATCCAGAGGAGTATAGATGCGTATGGCGTGGCGCAGTTGGAGATACTTATAAAATTGAGATGAGTGAAGGGAGAAGCGCGCCTGCAGTTCCGCGTATGAGCACATGCGTCCCCCCCGCCAGACGTCCCCCAGCTGGGAGATGCCGAGCAGGTCCCATGATCGAAAACCGTCCAGGGCAGCAACGTCCCGTAACCACGTCCCGTGCCAAAGGGGAGTGGCGCGCGTCAGCCGCCCGGTCCACCGGGTATGGCGAAGCGCCGCTCGCTAGGCCAAGAAGATCGCCCTAGTGATGCCGGGGCAAGAAGCGGGGATGGGAGCACCATACAGGCGATCCAAAATGCAGGGGAAACCCAAGTCAGCTAATTCCACCCTGTAGGCCGGGTCGGACCATCCCCCTCCGAACCAATCATGAACGACAAGAAGGCGAGTGGCCAAATAGTAGAGGTAGAGATTAGTCATACCGAGCCCTCCATCAAAGGTGGGCAGGCGACACGTCGACAGGGCCAGCCGCGGTCTCCCACCACCCCAGAGAAATCGAGTCGCCAACCCGTCCATCTCACGGAACCAAGGCCTCGGAGAGGACACAGGAGTGTTTTGTAATACATAGAGGAACCGGGGGAGAACCATCATTTTGTAGAGTGCCACCCTCCCCAGCGGGTTAAGCGGGAGCGATTGCCAGCGCCCCAGGTCCGCCTTGGCCTTCTTGACCAGGGGGGGCCACGTTAAGGGCCCAGCTCAGCTCTGGGAGCAGGGAGACCCAAATACCCAGGTATTTGAAGGACAGCCGGCGGAGGGGAATCCTGTCCTGCCAGTCGAAGCATTCCCGAGAGGGGTGCAGAGGCACAAGGACCGACTTGTGCGGGTTTAAATAAAGGCCAGACAAACAGCCAAAAAGGCCCAGGATATGGAGTGCCCGGGGGCCAGAGCGGGCCGGATCACTAAGGTACAACAAAACGTCGTCCGCGTAAAGGGCTATTCTGTCCGGCGCAAGACCTGGCCACTCCCAGCCCCGAAGAAGAGCATCCGCACGGACCAGGGCAGCAAGGGGCTCCATAGCAAGGGCAAAAAGAAGGGGCGACAGTGGGCACCCCTGCCGTGTTCCCCGGCCGATCCGAAACGGCCGCGACAGTGCCCCATTGACCAGCACTCTGGCCCGGGGACGCGCATAAAGGACCCGCACCATGCCGACAAACTTGGGGCCGAAACCCATATGGGTCAGGACCTCAAATAGATAGGGCCACCCAACTGAGTCAAAAGCCTTCTCGAAGTCGGCCAGGAGGAGCGTGAGATATGGAGATATGCGGTGGCGGTGAGCCAGGGCCACGTGAAGGCGACGGAGGCAGTGGCGAGTACCCCGGTCCGGCATGAAGCCACATTGGTCCGGATGCACCAGGCTTGACAGAAAAGGCCGAAGCCTCTGTGCCAGGACCGCCGCGTAGAATTTGATATCCGTATTAATGAGGGAAATCGGCCGATACGCCGACCTATCAGAAGAGGGTGGCGTAGATTTGGGCAGAACCACGATCGTGGCCATGTCGGCCTCTGGAGGGAAAGAACAGGTTCTAACCGCCGCCGCATAGAGGGCACGCAACTGAGGGGTCAGAAGATCCTTGTAGGCGGCATAAAACTCCTGGGGGAATCCGTCTGGTCCCGGGGTCTTCCCCGCGGACGTGCGGCCTATCGCCTCCCCGATCTCCTCTAGAGAGATGGGCACCTCCAGACTCTCCCAGTCGCTGGACCGAAGACAAGGAAGCCGCAAATTATGAGCCGCAAGCAGCGAAGCTAGGGATAAGTCCGACGCCCGAGCCCGGTACAATCGTGAGTAGTATTGGGCAAAGGCGTTCGCCATGGCCACAGAAGAGGACTGAAGCCGACCCTCCGAATCGGTGACCGCCGGGATGATGCGCGACGTCCCCAGGTAGGTAACCAGCCGATATAGCAGTGTACCATTCTTATCACCCCATCCGTAGACCCTCGCCACCAAGGACTGCCAGAGGAGCTTAGCCGCATCCATCGACCGCTGACGGATCTCCTCCCGCAGAAGCCGCAACTGCCGATCCACGGCCGGGTCCCCAACCGCGGAGAGAGATTGTTCCAGACGTAATGCCCGGGCCTCGCAGGCAGTGAGTTGCTGGAGCTGCGTCTGGCGGTGCCGCACCACCAGAGCCTTGGCGGCCCCCCTGACGGTGGCCTTACCCACCTCCCAGAGGATTCCCGCCGAGGAAACCGACCCATCGCTATCGCCAAAGTACTGTCAACGCGGACCCTACCTCCTTACAGAGCTTCTTATCCCGGAGAAACCAGGCGTTGAAGCGCCACATCTGGCGGGCCTCTCGGGGCGGGGGACCCAGACCCAGGAGGACTGGGGAATGACCAGATATTCCTCTGGGAAGGATGCGGACATCCTGGATGCCCGCACAGTCGGTGGACGGGACAAAGATCGCATCAATCCGCGCATGAGTGTGGTGAGCGGCCAAAGTGTGGGTGTACTGCCGTGTGCGCGGGTGCCAGATACGCCAAGCATCACATACGCCCTGGGCCTCTGCCCACCCCGCCAGTTGCTTAGCCCGTGCAGCGCGGGGCGTCGAGACCGGGCCGGAGGAATCAAGTTGTGGGGCAGAGACAGCGTTGAAGTCCCCACCCAAAACAATAGCACCCGGCGGGAGAGCAGCCAGCAGGGACGTGGCATGGGATAACGCCTGGGACAACCCGGTGGGCGGCACGTAGAGCGAGAGAAAAGTGAGCGGCCGACCTTCCAGCGTGCCGCTGACAGCGATCCCCATCTCCTGGGGAGCACGGACCACCCGGGTAAAGACAAAGGGGACGGAGCGGCGCAACAGGACGGCAACCCCCCGAGAGCCACGGGAGAATCCCGAGTGCCACACCTGGTCGTACCCATATCTGGCCAAGAAGGGACACCTCTCACCCAGCAAGTGGGTTTCCTGGAGAAGGAGCACGTCCGCCTCCGCGCGCTGGGCATACTTAAGAACGGCAGTGAACTTGAGTCTGTCCAATAAGCCGTTCACATTCCATGACAGAATGCGCACCTGCGCTTTGGAGGTGGGGTCATCCATGGGAGCGATGGGAGCAGAGCACGCTAGGGAGGAAGTGGCCAGAAGAAGCCAGGACCACGGGCCCCAGGCCAGGGAAGGCCAGTGGGCAGCGCATGAGGGCGAGCTGCGGCGGGGCCCGCGCGGAGAGGCACGGCGATGCACGGAGTGTGGTGTGGTAGAAGAAGCTCAATGAAAAACAAATCCAACCCAAACAAAACAGTCCCCCAAGAAGGAACAACCAACAGGTCCCCAACCCCAGACCCCCACCCCCCACCCTACACTTCAAGAACGGAAGCATCTGTCGCCCGAACAACCCCAACAGTTACAAGACCCCAAGCCTAGATGCTCGGGTGTAAAGAGCGTAGTGGACCCCTCCAGAAGCACGGATTTCAGTGATACGTCCTTGGTGTGGCAGGGAAGCTGAAGAGTGCAAAGTCCCCTCCCCCCGCCCCCGAGCAGAGCCGTCGCCTCCGCCTGTGAATACATGGAGCAGACCGTAAGTTATATGGCGGGACTCCGGGAGACGTCAGACAAGTCAGTTGGTATGGTGATAGGGGCAGGAGATCCCCCCCGGCCTGGGGGACAGGCAGCGTCGGGGTACCCCAGCTGCATGAGACGATGTGCCAGAAGAGGCCGAGGAGTCCCTCACATGTCCCTCAGAAGCGTTGGCAGACCGGGTCCGGACCATCGCCACTCCTCGGCGCAGCCGGGACTGCGTGCGTTTCCTGCGCCTTGGTCGTCGGGATCCAGGTACTTCTCGGCCCCGGGGCCCCGCAGCGGACGACACCCCCGCGGGTTGGCGCAGAGGCCTTTCCTCAGTGAGCCAGGTCCAGGCTGCCCGGGGGGGTATCAAAGAACAATGTCTTGTCCTGGAATACAACACGGAGGCGGGCCGGGAACTGGAGCTGATACTGAAGACCCAGGGAGCGCAGCCTTTGCTTCACCTCCGTGTAGGAGCGGCGCTGCTCCTGGACCTCCCGGGTGTAGTCCGGGAAGACCATAATGTTGTGGTTATGGAAAGTCAACGGACCACGCACTCGCGCCTCCCGCAGGATAGCGTCTCTATCCCGAAAGTTGAGGATCCGCAGGATAAACGGGCGCGGGGGAGCCCCCACCGGAGGTTTGGCCGCCAGCGACCGGTGCGCCCTTCTTACCACGAACCAGGTCGACAGCCCGGTCTCCGGTATCCAGGACTTAAACCATTGCTCCAGGAAGTCATCAGCGCGGCCAGATTCAACTCCCTCCGGAAAACCCACCAGACGAAGGTTGTTGCGATGGGCGTGATTTTCGGCATCCTCTGCCCGCCTGTGCAGCTCCTTGGAGTGGGTTGTGAGCGCCCTGACCTGATCCTGCAGTAAGTGAATGTCATCCTCCGCCGTGGAGATCCGGGACTCCGCTTCCGTAATGCGAGCCGTGGCGTTGCGGAGATCCTGCCGCAGGAGCGCGACATCAACCTTCACCTCCCCAACCATCCCCTCCAGGGAGGTGCGGGAGGCATCAATGGCTTGAAGGATGACGGCCAAGTCCTTGTTCGGGGCCGGGACCCCCCCCCCCAGCCCGGAGGGTCCGAGTTGGTGAACTGGTCCATCCTCGTCTGGTGGGACGCACTCGGCTGCTTGGAGCCCCTCTCCTTACCCATGGCGGACCGAGGGAGCACAGGCCGGGTACGAGAGTAGGCTCGGAGGGCCAGCAGGCGTGAGCCTCACGTTAGAGTGTACACCTGCGCCGGTGCCCAGCGATTAACTGCGGGAGGGCCGCCAAGGCACTGTCCACCATCCCAATCCGCCGGGCCGATCAAGACACCAGGAGGCCCCAAGGCCGGCAGCCGAGCCCCCCCCCGGATCCGAGGGCCAGGTACAGCGCTGGAAAAGGTGCGGCAGGGGGACCCCTCTCCGCCGGCAATGATCCCAGGCTAGTGGTCCATGGCCCCGGGGGCCACCACAGCAGCCCGCACAGGGCAGCGCCCAGAGTACTGTTCCGCCCCAAGCGCGGCGGCCGCCCGTGGGGCCCCGGGGAGTCGCACCCCCTCCCGAGGTCACCTCACCAGGGGGGCTCCAGAGTAAAGCAGCAGGGGGGGCCAGGAGGAGTCCTCCAACGCAGGCAGCAGCGATGTAGCAGCGCCGTCTCCTCAACTGGATTCACTGCGCGGGCCGATCCACCCGCCGATGAGGGCTTCACCACCCCCGGGGAGCGCCCATCAACCGTCGCCTCCCCCAGCTCACCTCGGAGTCAGATCCCATGTAGGCCCGGGCCAAAGCTCCTCCGGTCTCGGGGCAGCCGTCAGCAGTCCCCCGCCCACGCCACCTCCGGACTCGGCCAGCCAGGGACACACAGGAAGGGTACGGCGGGGCGGGTAGGACGCACCGTCCCCCAAGAGGCAACACCGGCCAAGCATCCAAAGAGAGTGGGGACAGGCAGCGACCCGGGCCCTCAGGCAAACCCGTGCTGTGGAGGCCGCAGCAGGCCGGTCCGCCCGCCGAGCACAGCCTTTTCACCCCCGGGCAGGCACCAGCAAGGAGCGGCACAGGCAGATCAGGCAGATCACATGTCCTCCAGTCCCGCGGCAGCCGATGAGAAGCTTGCGGCCTGCACCCCTCGTGGCGCGCCGGGGGTTCTCCCAGGGGGCGCCGCCGCACAGGGAACCAGATGGACGCGACTCAGGCACCTGCGCAGCCCACGGCCGCCTAACTCAGCTCCAGCGATGGCAGGACAGTTCAAACTCGCTCCGAGGGCAGGGCAGCGGTTCCCCCACACTCGCCGGTCATTAGATCTGACCTAGGACGGCATACGCGGATGCGGGGCGGATTTGAGGGGTCCAGCAGCCAGGAGCCTCACTCAGTTGCGGCCATCTTGGCTAGCGCCACCTAGCGCTTGCAAGGTTTTTTAAATGCTAATTTCTAACTATACCGTGTGTGAAACCTATGGTTTTTTTTGTGAATTTGTAAGGTTTTTTAAATGCTAATTTATGTATGTATTATTATATTTTTTATATATTTATTTTACAATAAACTACCTATGTATATAGTTATAGATTAACTGTATCCTGTAATATGGAAGGGCTAATTTTTTTTTAAGGGTTTTTCACCGTGCGCGCACGGTGCGTGCAACCCGCGATTTTTTTGAAAAACAATAAAATGTTTTTTTCACCCTTCGGGGTCCTTCAGGGACCCCCTGACAAAGGCTAGGGGGTCAGGAACTCTCTACCCTGCCCCCTTTTCACGATCTCCACTTTTCTTTTTCACTGCCACACACAAATTGGCGTCCGACACTTCCTAATTTCGACCGATTCGAATGTTGACTGACATCTAACCACCAATCAGAATTACGCTTGCGCACTACTGAACAGATTGACACCATATATGCAAAAGGCACATCCCTGACCTGAGGACTACCTCTTTGCCAAATTTCAAGTAATTCTGTTCAGCCGTTCGGGCTGTACCTTCGACTAAAGGTCCTATGGGAAAATGCATGGGGAAAACGCGTTTTGGGACCCCCCTTTTTTCTCTGCCCCCGCTTGACGAATCACCCCGAGACTTTCAGGGTAGGAGCTGAGCGGAGCGCCCCATTAGTTTTGAAAATTTCGCGAGGATTCGTCAACCGGCGCCAAAGTTATTCAAAATAGAATTTTCAGATTTCCTATGGGAACTCGGTCCTAACTATAACTATCTACTGGCGACCGCCAGTAGATAATATATATATATATATATATATATATATCTTCAAGGTACATAGATGTGGAGTTAAGAATAATCCCTCTATGCACATACCTTTCGACATTTATGGTATACACCCATAGCCAACCAATGAAAATATCCAGAAAGAATATAGGAACGCTGTAGTCTTGGGCCAGGATTGCACTGTGAATTCTTCGGCTGCTAATGACATGTTGTGCTGAACACAGTGGAAACGGTTCATTAAATAGCAGCATCTCACTAATACAGTAATGACCAATTTAAGCCATGCGTGGTCTTGAACAGCATTGCTCAAAGGAACACGGATGACCCATTTACTGCCAAGCATTCTCAGTACCCCCTATTCAGGGAGATAAAATAACAGAGGCAAACCGCCGATTTAATTAGCTGAACTAGACGCGGCGGTAAGCAAGATTGCCCACTGTTGGGGTGCTGTACCTTTAGCTGTGTTTTCTGAATAAAAGGCCATTCCTGTTTCATTTCACACAGTGCCGCAGCTGCATGTGTAATGAAATGGTGCTGTGCGTCTTCACACATTAACCCTTTGCACGTCTGTCACAATTAGACAAGAGGATGTGGTCTCATGGCTTGACTGCCGACTTTGGAGCTGGGAAACCAAGGTTCATTTATTTATTTGTTTATTTTATTTATTTGAAAAGTTTTATATAGCATTGGCTAGACCCTGAGGTATCATAGCGCTTTACATGAGATAAGACAGTGCATCAGAACATTGTTACATAGTTACATCAGTTACAGATACAGTTGAGGCATCGGGGTCAACTCCACATCCTGTGATTCTGGGCAAATCACCTAATCTCCCCGTGCCTACCAAAAAAAATGAATGTGTCCTTGTGTAACATAATTGGTGCTGATGTAAAGCGCTCCAATACCTTTGGGTCGAGTTCGCGCTATATAAATCTGATAAATAATAAAATTAATCAAATAAAACTCGCCACTTTTCGTAGTCTGCATTCTCATTTTTCTGAGGTGGTGGGGAGGGAGGGAGGGAGAAGTGAATGAGATGACTGTAGCATTTTCACAGTATTCTAACATGAATAACATGAATAACCTGACCATCTCGGCCCTAAATATCGCAGCTCACCTACCCTATGGCTTCATTTCCCACGCGAAAAAGCATAGCACCTTGTTCCTAATTCACTTTGGCCCTTTTCTTTTCAGCCTTCTTCCCCACACCCTGGCTGAAGCTTCTTGAGCGCGGTTCAGCTGTTTCTTGCCTTTGAATGTCACTCCATTTTTTTTTTCTCTCCTAACTGATCTGATTTCCCCGTTCCTCCTCATCTACCAGCCCCACCTATAATCTCCTTCCGGACATTGGCTTCATAGCCAACGTTTTCTCCAGCTACTAATTTAACACATATCTGAGAACCGCTAAAATCCACTAGGGGTAACCCCAAAAACACTTATTTTTCAAAACTTCCTGACCTCCTTCAGTCTTACCCATTAGGTCTCTGCTTACCTATGAACAAGGAAGAATTTTCAGACTCACTTGCTCCTTTCCAACTTAACTCTCCTAATAGCATCTTCCTGTTTGACTGGTGAGATTAATTTCCTTTCACCCTTTTCTACTTTCTTCCATTTACTTCCATCATAAATCTCCCAAAGCCTCTAAAAGTCATTGCAAGAACAATCTGCAGCTGAGCAACAAAGTTTCATTTTTTCTCCCACTCTGTTTCAACATCCCAGATCCAAATGTAATGGCTGCCAACCAAAACAGCACCTCCAATTGAATTGTGGCTGCTCTCGTCTCTCACTTGAGCCAACATGTGCAAGATTCTGTCTACCTGACCCTTGAATATCTCAGAATCCCAAATAAGAAAGAACAGCCATCTGCAGGTTAAAAAATCACCAAAGCATACGCTCATCTTCAAATTACTTTTTCGCCTCTGTATTCCTGAGAAATATGATTGATTTAGCAGCAATAATCAATTCCATCCTCAATGCTTTACAACAGGTGCTTTCTAAACATAAACATCGCCTATGGTGAAAGCTGTAACCCCCAGGAGCTGCTCCTCTGCTAAGGCGAAGGAGTGTCGCCCCACAGGAAAAATAAAATGATAATATCACCCTGTTACTATTATTTTATTTTTTCTGTACTGACTCTGTTTAGGTGTGGGGCAAGGCTGGGCTGCCCACAGAGCAGGGGGAGGAGTGATGGTTTGGCCGGCCGTCTTGGCCAGCCAAACAGTCATGCACACTTAGCATTACTCCATTCGGCTGTATTGCACAGCTGGGTGGAGGACATGCATAGCCTCCCACTTCCTGTCTGAGCACTTAACCAGGCCGCTCAGACCAATCAAAACACTGCTGTCATGCTGGTGAGAGCAGCGTCGTGATTGGCTTAGTGGAGTCTGTGTTCTTCCTGTTTCCTGCGTCGACAGAAGAGTACAGAGGAGAGGCTGCTCCTTTCTTTTTTTAACCTCCCCCCTTCTTTTGTCCACCACTACTGCCCTGTAGCAGCTGCTACTGGGAATCCCTAGACTCCATTGCACAGATACATTCAAATAACACTCTACAATTAATGCACCCTACTCCAGACAGGGATGGACAGACCACTATGCATCTTTACCTTCACAATAAAACACATGTATAGAAAAAGGACAGATTAACACATATCACATCAGAACACGTAGGACAGCACCAATGTAGAGCTACACATCAAACACAATATGTTCATTTGCATCACCAGTTCACTCATGCCCAGGAACTGCCACAGTCTAAATCAAAATCAGGTTTGGTGTAAAAGGACTCGAAGAAAGTATCCTTATGCACTAACCGAGAAGACATCAGGAATGGCATCAAGCGACTCGCACATAGCACCAAGCCAAAGACCATCTTCAATGTGAAAACAGATTTAGGCCCAATCACTCTCTCCTTCCCTCCTCCCAGGAGCAATCATTGTCATATGCTCCAAATCAATAGGTCCAACACTTGTACAGCCATGTTTCCCCATCACTACTTGGTCGTTGGATAAAATTTGGAGCTGATGTTACTGGATCTGTAAACTCAAACCAGATCACATTTTCTCACTTCTATCACCATTGCAGGTTTTCTGCAATTCTGTTTGTCCTTGTTGGTTATATGCCATGTGTGTGCGTAAAAGTAGCAGTACATCCCTGTGGGATTTCTGGCACTCCTACTGCAAAAAATGGTAATGGGATCCCAGCATCACAAACACAGACTTTACAAAAGTGTGACACAACAGAATGGCTATTAAAATCAGAATGACGGGTAAGTCATAGACAGCGGCCCATTGGGTATATTTGTTATTCCATTTAAGGTTGTAAGTAAGCCACTCACCTAGTGTTGACGCAGAACTGTATTGCTTAACAGAACAGTGAGTCATAAAAGCATGCATTTCTATACAGAAGTAAATTGTGCACCATTATGGATAACTAAGACGCTTTAAAAAACATACACAAAAACTTGAAAAGAGCATCAAAAAGTGGGTTACTGCACAAAACAGATTTCCATCCAATTTGAAAATCATATGTGAACTAATATGAAATGCTGTCCCCCAGAAGAACTGATAAACGTCATAGTAATATTTTGCTCTGGTGCTCAAGGAGAGGTAGAGAGATAAAGAGGGGGAGAGGGAGAGTAAGGTAGAAGGAAAGAGGGAGGGAAGGAGGCTGGTATGCGGTTGAATGACACACCATGCACACTCCATTCACCAGTTCAATATCATTGCCCATAGCAACCACCAGTATCATGTCACTGCCTTCTCTTTTCTAGGCCATGAGTAGGTGCTCTGCACGTGCCTCTTGAACCTCAATACTTCTCACAGGGGCTCATAGCAACCTTCTGCTCATCTGGAGCCTTCACAAAAGACTGTATCTCAGGTTGCGCGCAGCATTCCTTCAGCCAATTCTCCACAATAAAATTAGATGAATGAATACCGTGCTAGTTACAGTTTACATCCCTGATCATCCATCACCCGGCTTAACATTCCCCACTGCATCCTTGGATGGACTCTTACATTCATTAATTTCAACACCTGCTCACAGCTTGCGTAGATGAGAGGTAAGGGAGTCAATTAACCCTGACATTTCTCCAACCAAGAACAAGATTACTGTCAATGAAATTCATGCAGTTTTGAGACTTGAGTTCTAAACAAGCACTAATGTTGGAGGGATTGCCAGCGGTGGGAACATACAAGAGGTTTGTGCTTCCTTTGGATTGTAAGGTAAAACCCTCAAATAAAGAAGTTATAATGATTTATAATGATCTAGTGCCCACACGCTGCCTAACATTTCCATTTCTAAAAACACAATAATTTTGTTATGTCTGGATACAATTCCTACATATAAAGTCTAAACATGCACATTCTGCATCTTTTTACCAATTGGCATCAGCAGCCTCTCAATAAATGCAACACAATAAGGCTGATCCAAGGCATAGGCTGGTAATGATAGGCAGCAGTTAAGCCTCATAGTTCAAAAGCCCACCTCTTCACCAGTTCCTTTTGTGTTTAAGCTAAAGATGCAAAGCTGGGTACAAATTTGGCCTTACTTGGAAGAATCCCAAGAGTGACTCTGGTCGTTCCCAGTTAGTGGGTCAGAGAGCTTCCAGTATGGCACTGGCTAACTTTATTTTAATTTGAAGCAATATCGAGCTGAGGCATTGCCCAATTACTCCACCTTACTATCCAATCAAAAGAATATATTCTGGTGCAAAGGAATCCTTTGTGTCTTTAGGATAATACAGAATCCTATTATGATGCAAAATACTTTTAGCATGTAAAATGAAATGGAATGTCAAAGTGCACATGATAAAATAGCTCATGCATGATTTTAGACTTAACATTGTTGGCATGGTATCTCTCAATCAGGGGTTGGTACAGCGCAGCAACTCACCTGCGAGGGTCTCAAGGCGCTGGGAGGCTCCGCTGAGTGTTGGGGGCATCCGAAGAGCCAGGTCTTGAGGTCCTTCCTGATCTGGGGCAGTGTGGGGGTTTGCCGGAGGTCGAGGTCGTTCCAGGCCTTGGTTGCGAGGTAGGAGAAGGACTTTCCTCCCATTCTGATCTTGTAGATGTGTGGGATGGTGGCCAGAGAAAGGTCAGCTGATCGGAGGTGTTGGAAGAAGAGGCTGTCGTTTAGGTATGCTGGTCCGATGTTGTGGAGGGCCTTGTAAGTGTGAGTGGGGAGCTTGAAGGTTATTCTTCCTTCAATGGGGAGTCAGTGGAGATCACAGAGGTGTTGGGTGATGTGGTGTTGACGGGGGATGTCTAGGACCAGTCTGGCTGCTGTGTTCTGGACGTCTGGAGCTTGCGAAGTAGTTTCTTGTTGAATCCGGGGTAGAGAGTGTTGCTGTAGTCCAATCTGAAACTGATGAGGGAATGCATGACCCTTTTTCTGGATTTGGGGGATCCATCTAAGCGTTTTTCGGACGGTGTTAAAGCAGGCCGAGGATACGGCGTTGATCTGACAATTCATCATGAGCGCTGAGTCTAGTATGATGCAGAGATTTTGTGCGTGGTCCGTCGGGTTGGTGGGGTTTCCGAGGGTGGGGATCACCAGGTGTTGTCCCAGGCAGATGGGGTGGAGCTAAGGATGAGGACTTCTGTCTACTCGGAGCTTAGTTTCAGTCAGCTCTTTTTCATCCATGTGGTGAAGACTTTTATCCCTTCTTGGAAGTTGTGCCTGCTGATGTTGGGTTCTTTGGTAAGGGAGAGGATGAGCTGGGTGTTGGCATAGGAGACGATGTTGAGCCTGTGGTTTCTGACCATGGTTGCGAATGAGGCCATGTAGATGTTGAAGAAGGTGAGTCTGAGGGAGTATCCCTGGGGCACTCCACAGCTGGTCTCTGTTAGTTCTGAGAGGAAGGGCAAGAGTCTGACTCGTTGAGATCTGCCTGTGAGAAATTTGCATATCCAGTCAAGGACCTTTCCGCAGATGCTGGCATTGTGTAGTCTAGTGGCTGTTGTGTGGTGGGAGATGGTGTCGAAGGCAGCTGAGCAGTCCAGGAGGATGAGGTCTGCCATTTGGCCTTGGTTGAGGAGGGAACGGATGTCGTCGGTGGTGGCGAGTAGGGTGGTCTCAGTGCTGTGGTTACTGTGGAATCCAGATTGGGAGATGTCCAGGACGTTGTTGGCTTCGATGAAGTTTTCTAGTTGGGTGTTGACGGCCTTAGTCATTGGGGAATATGGCAGTTTCGAGAAAGCAGTTGATGTTCTGGAGTAGTTTGGGTGCCATGGCCGTGGTGGCTGTGTCATAAATGTGAGGTGAGCTGGGGTCGGAGGGTGCTCCAGAGTGGATGATCTTCATAGTCTTTAAGGTGTCTTGAGCTGGGTCCAAGTGAGCAGGGTCTGTTGGGTGGCTCGCTGGGGGTGGGAGCTGGGGCTGTGCAGAGGTCTTGGTTGTCAAAGTTTTCGTGGATGGTTTTTATCTTGAGGTTAAAAAGGTGCTGAGTTGGTTGCAGAGGTCTTGGGAGGGTGGGACATCTGTTGTTTCGCTGCCGGGTTTGGTGAATTCATTGATGATGGAGAAGATTTCTTTGAAGTTGTGGGTGTTGGTGAGGATTCTGTCTTAAAGGAAGTTCTTTTTTTGTGGATTTGATGAGGTGGTGATGTGTTGTGGTGGCTGCTCTGTAGGCGGTGCGTGTTTCTGGGGTTTTGTTGTCCCTCCATGTCTTTTTGAGTCGTCGGCAGGAGCGTTTGTATTTTTGGAGTACAGGGGTAAACCAGCTTGCTTCCTTGAAGTGTCGCCCTGTGACTTTCTTGAGGGGGTGAGGGTGTTGGTGCAGTTTGTGATCCAGCGGTGGAGGTTGCGTGCCACGGTATTAGCCGGGTAGTCTGTGGTGGGGTGCTGGTGAGGAGAGCTGGTCTTCGGTGACTTTGTTCCAGCTACTACGGAAGTGGCGGTGGGCATGGTTGTGTATGGTGAGTTTTCTGAAAGAGAAGTGGATGCAGTGGTGGTCTTTCCAGAGGTGTTCTGTGGTGTGTCCGCTGTGTGCATGGGGACCGTGACAAGTTTCTTCGGTCCTATGTTGGCGAGGTGCTCTAGAAGGGCGGTGGTGTTGGTGTCATTGTGGGTTTCTAGGTGTGAGTTTAGGTCTCCGAGTAGGATGTAGTCTGTGAAGGCAAGGACGTGGGGTGCAATGAGCTCGGCGATTGTGTTGAAAAAAGAGGCGCTGGCCAGGCAGCCTGTAGATGAGGGTTCTGTGGAGAGTTGTTTTAGGGTTGGTCTGGATCTGGAAGTGAAGATGCTCCATGAGGGTCATAGTATCGTACGGGCCGGTGGTTGTCATGCGGAGGAAGCTTTTGTGGATGATAGCGATGCCTCCTCCTGTGAGTGTGGGGCAGTCTTTTTGTAGGATCTTCTATCCGTCGGCAGTGGCGTGTCGATGTCGAGCGCAAAGATGGCAGTGGTCCAGGTTTCTGAGAGGAAGGTGACGTTAAGCGCATGGGTTTTTAGAAGGTCCAAAAGTTCTATGGCGTTCTTGTGTAGGGAGCACACGTTGATGAGAATGCAGTTCAGTGGTTTGTGAGCGGTGACGTCCTGTAGGTTGGGGGCTGCTGCTGGGGCCCAGAGGTGGGTGAAGGCACAGCAACAGTGTCGACAGGACATCGGGCCTTGGGTGTTGCTCAGTGTCCAAAGCTGGCAGTTTTGCTGCATCCGGGTTTGAGAGCACAGAGGGTGCAGGGTCCCTGGCGCTGGTTGCAGTCGGGTCGCAGTCTGGAGCAGATGGGCTTGCCTTTGGCACGCCTTTGGCGTGACAGTGCTGCACCCGTTGCGTGGCCACACAGCAGCCATTATTAAGTAGGGGTCGGGGAGGGCATTCAGCTGGGAGGTGGGAAGGCTACACTGGAATGGGAGGGACACCGGGGCAGCAGCATCGGGGAGCGTAAAAAGAGAGAGAAGAGAGAAAAAAGAGGTAATAGAGAGCAAGAGAGAAAAGAGAGCAGGGAGAGAAAAGAGAGCAAAAAGAGTAAAGAGGGCACAGAAAAAAGTCAAGAGATGCGGAACAGCAGAAAAGCAGACTACTCTCCCACTGGACCACTAGGGATGAGGTGCAGGCAGGAGCCTGCGGGTGGAGGAGGGCCTCAAGCCTTCAGCAAAACGGAGAGCTCAGAGGGCAGCACTTACTGGTGGAGCTGAGCAGAGGGAGAGCAGTCACACTGACCAGGTGAACCTTCACTCCCTGATTTTTGCTAAACTCGTTTTTGTTGGCATTGCAACCAGTGCTAAAGTGCTTGTGCTCCTTGCTTCAAACAAGGCAAAATTGGACTAAACGTAATTGGCACATTTAATTTACTTGTTAATCCCTAATAAACGGCACCATGTGTACCCAGGGCCTGTACATTAACTGCTACTGGTGGACCGCAGCACTCCTTGTGCCACCCACTAATGTAACTAATGTAGATTTTTGAAAGATGCCTCAAGCCTGCTACTGCAGTACAGTTTCAAACTGGCATTTCGACCTGGCAAAATAAACCTTTGTCATGCCCAAACTTCCCTTTTTAATACATACAAATAGATCACCCCAAAAATAGGTCTTAATGGTTCATAGGGTAAGGTGCACCGCATTTAAACAGTAGGACAGGTGTACTTAAGCTTTGCATGTCATGCCAGTAGAAAAACTCCTAAAGTCATTGTTCACTGTCAGAAGGCTTATCTCTCCCATTGACTTCTACTAGGTTACCTTATTACATTTAATAAGTGATAATTTCAGATAGAGAGCATATAGAGAAATTATGTTTAAACTCAAATGAATTGTAATTCAACATCCTTCTTCCTGGTGAAGTCGAATATTAAGTTACAATTCTAAAAATGGCACTTTTAAAAAGTTTGCATTTTCTTGCCCCAACCAGCTGTGCCTTTCTGCCATTGTCCTGGGTCACATGACTATGAATGGATCTGCTGTTGGGGTTTGTGTATTGCTTCCAGACAGTGAAACAGTGAGAAAAATGGGCTTAGCTGTGGACAAGTTAGGCCATACTGCCATGATGGCTGGAGAGGGACTCTACCATGCCTCACTTTCCTCAGCCTTATGCTTCAAAAGGCTTTGCCTACAGCACACACAAAGGAGTCTGACATCAGGCCTGCCCTGCCTTTTGTCAACCTAGGCTCTTTGGAGCCTAGACAAGGGCAAGGGGAAGAATTGACCAGACCAGTTTTGGAGATAGGTCAGGAATTTCCTCCTTACAAATGCTGGCATTCTCAAACCCCAAACCAGAACCCTCCTGGACCTGTGGAAGATTCAGAAGGACTGTCATGCTGCGAGAAGGACCTCCTTGCTGCTTGAAGGACTGACGTGCTCTCTGAGGAAGGATGATTGGACCTGCTTGCCTTGATCTTAGGCTACTCAGAGTGACTTCAACGGTCATTTGGCTGATCTTCTGTTTGAGCTACAGGAACAATATAAGCTTCCAGAGGCCTCCCTACAAGTGCCCAGCTGGCCAGCTCCAACTGAACCAACTTGGACCTGCCTGCGTCTGCTGCTGGCTTCTGCTGAAGTGAATCCTGATCTAAGAGGTTCCCCCAGGTCTCAGACTCTTGGTTGGCATCAGTGAGAGTTCCTCCTGAAAAAGGTAAAAATCCTGAAGCTTGGATTCCACGTGATCACGAATGGGCTTGTTCCCGAAGAAACTCTGCCTCCGTGACGATCACCAATGGGACGCTCCAGTAAGAACTGCTGTTCCCGCCACAGCCACCGTTCAGGATGACCAGCAATGAAAGACCTCCTCTTCACACTTCAGCAGGGACAGCCCACGCTGACCGCTAACGTGAAGCTCTAGCGATGTCTGCTTTGTCACGCTACAGCCACGACTGTGAGTTGTGCTTCCTGGTGCTAATTTCACTAAAAACTTTGAAAAACAATATCTCCGGTTCTACTGATTGGACTTTTGTAGTTCTGGTGTCATTTTTTTTTTTTAAACACAATTTTTCTAAATTGGTTTAAAAACAATTTGTGCTGTTGTTTCACTTTATCACTTTTTGTGTGCTGTCTAGATACTTTACACATTGCCTCATGGCTAAGCTTTACTGACCAGAGGGTTTAACCACAGGTTAATTTAGTGACTTTTCTGGTTCACCCTGACAAGGACTGTGGTTGTTACCTGAGTAGGGCTTCCTCCCATTCAGCCAATAACCCAATTTCTTACACATGACATGTTAAAATGAGTATTTTGAAACAAAGCCTATAGATCTCAACTTTAAATAGCTAAGATATTGGCTTTGCCAATACTTCTTTAGACATGCATTCTTAAAGGTGTATGTGCATGCATGCCCAGCAATCTTGAAATTGCTTTTCTATTAAGGGAAGCCCATTCCAAGATGGCTGGCATGCGTCTCATAAAGCACATGTGCACATGCCTTGGGACGGGTGTGTCATAACGTATGTACAAGCATGCATGGTTTTCTTAATTTACCAAGGACTTACAAATGTCTTTCCTTTCAAATAACTCTGGAATTAACCTCAGGCAATAATCAATAGGTTCAATCTGTTTTTCTTCGCCACAGTGACTGGAGCTTGGCTGTCTAGGATGGTCTGGGAATGAATAGAAGAAGCCCTCCTTTCCATCTCCAAGTCTAAAGAGGTAGTGCTAATGCTATCCTTTGTTCCACCAGCTGTTCCTCTCCATTCCCAGATAGGTAATTCTGCTGAGTGGTCAGCAGTTAACACCTCCTTGTCTTCCCTGGGCTCAGAGCAGTTCATTGTCTCCTGAACTAGGATCAATGACTATCCCACCCAATGCCACATACTCCAGCTTTTGAGGTGTGAGGATTAGCCGATGTGGTTTTAAACCAGTTCTGGCTCAGGAAGCCTAAGGCAGATTTTTTTTTTACATATTTTTTTTTGTCCTCATTTATGCGATCTCAAAAACAAATTGCAATCGGGTCCTCTTGAGTTTGGGCGCCCTTGGAGCAGAGATAGAGGCCTTGCTTTAAATCCACCGATTCCATGAACCAAAGATGGTAATTACTGCATCCATGGATCCATCGATTTTGATCGCGGTGTTTAAATCATCGGACATCCGTCCCTGCCCTGCCGCCTAGCATTATCTCATAAATCCCAAAACTCTGTGCGTTTACATACCCCCCTAAACTTATCCATATTCCTGAATTTTTGCACAGACCCCACCCATTCATGAATCAGTGGAGGAAAAAGAAGTATCCACTTTATATAAATTTCTCGTCTGGCTACAAGTATAAGTATAAATAGAAGATGTTTCTGTTTTTTAGTCAAATTAATTATATAATCAAAAGTACCCAGAATGCCAAAAATAACAGTGAAAGGTCTTACCTTAAAGGTCAAATCTAAGCTTTTACCAATGATCTTACCAGCTTCATTCCAGAACTGATCAAGTTGAGGGCAAGAATAAAATATATGAATATCATTTGCTTCTTTCTCACCACACTTTGGGCATTTTTTCGTCACCTGGATGTTCATCTTAGAAAGCTTCTCAGGAGTCCAATATGATCTGTACAAGGTAAATAAATGATTTTTCCTCAGAGGTGCAGAAATTGTAGTGTACCATAAATAAGTGTAAGATACTTACCAAGCCTGTTGCAAGTCTTCAGCCGGAAAGATCCTCTTCCATTTACGGTCTGGGATATCATAGTCTAGTTTCTTCTTCTCCACCAGACACCAATACCACTTCGCAACTTCTTTTTTGCCAGGGGCGTTATGTAGTTCGCCCCCTGCAGTTGAAAAATCCTCTGGCCCAATAGTTTGAGATTTAACCCAGTTAGCCAACTGGTAAAATTTGAACCTCGAGAATCCATTTGCAGTTAACACTACTTAGTCTTCCCATGATATTAAATTACCATTTTCTAGAAGATCTCCCCATTTTGTTATTCCGGCTCTTTTCAAGGGAAGAGCTAAAGAATCCTGCAAACATTCAGGAGTACCGGGCGAATTCCATATCGGGGCTTGCGAACTATAATATGGGTACCTCCAAATTCTCCTTATATCAGCCCAAAGTTTAAATGCAGATCTTAGGACCTTTAATTTAATTTTTTTTTTTAATTGTGGATGCCCAAACTTATACAGGCAGTTACTATGATTTGTTATTGCTTTTCAATAGGAGGGGTATGAAACACATTCTTGAAAAAGATGCCTTATGTTTTTGAAATGAAAAGCCTTATAGTACATCAGGAGATCCGGGCTAGCTATCCCTCCTCAGTGTTTTTTCTGGCTCAGGTTCTTCCAAGCTATCCTAGACATTTTTGACGACCAAATGAAGGAGTTCAACTCACTTTGGATCTTCTTTATTTGAGATGAGTTGAACTCCAAGGGGATAGCATTAAAGACAAAAGTAAACTTGGGTAGAATAGCCATTTTTATTACATTAGCTCTCCCTATGAAGGATAAAGATAGACAGGACCATGATTTCAATAATTTCCTAATTTCTTTAGTTTTTAATTGCAAATTCACCTGGGCAATTTCATCAATGTTATTTAAAATTTGTATCCCAAGGTATTGTATTTCCCTCTTGGGGTCAGATTGGAAAAGGGGTATATTCCACTGCATTACCTCGGTTTTTAAGTGGTTTATTTGGTACCCAGATATTTCACCAAAGTCTGCCAGCAATGTGTTCATGGTATTAGATGTCTCAATTAGATTGCTCGAATAAACCATCAAATCATCAGCAAATAATGCCACTTTTATCTCCCAGTTGTTAAAGCTAAAGGGGGTAAGATCATTTGAGATTCTAATCGTGTTGGCCAAGGGCTCTATATATAGATTAAAAAGTAATGGGGAGAGAGGGCACACCTGCCTTGTGCCCCTTTTAATTTGAACGCTATTTGTTGTAGAACCATTGATCAGTATTTTTCCAGTCGGGGCAGAATAGATATTTGCTATTGCCCTGGATAAGTGTTGACCTAAGTTGTTGTATATAATGACTTGGTGTAGGTAAGACCAGTTAACTCGGTCAAAGGCCTTGGCCGCGTAGAGGTACCTTCTCGTGAGTTGCAACATCTATGGCTCCTATCAGTTGATGTGTAAGGTCATGCAACTGTCTCCCTCTGATGAAGCCCTTCTGGTCCTCATGTATTAATTTATCGGAGAGAGAGACGAATCTTATAGCCAATACCTGGGTAAATATTTTATAATCTGTATTGAGAAGCGAAATTGGCCTATGTGATTCGCAGTGGGGGGGATCTTTTCCAGGTGTTAAAATGAGACTAATTATTGCTTCATTCCAAGATTTAGGGATTGATACCTCCTCAAGAAAAATAGTATTAAATACATTTGTCAATATAGGACCTAAAAGATCTTTCAGGACAATATAGATTTCATTTGGTAGGGTGTCCGGGCCTGCCGCTTTGTTTTTTTAAGATTGTTCATTATATCTAGGACCTCCTTCTGGGTAATCTCAGCGTTTAAAGTACTGCAGGAAACGCTATCTAGTTTTGGGGTTTGTGACCTATTCAGATAGGCTTCAACTGTTGTTTGCAGAGGTGCCAAGTCCTCCTCATATAGTGTCTGAAAAAAACCTCAAAAGCCTCTTCTATACCTGATTTATCCTCAGTTAACTGGGTGCTGTTTCCCTTGTGGATGGCGGTTATCTTACTTCGGTTGGAATCAGTTTTAAGCTTCCAAGCTAAGAGTCTTCTACAATTCTCCCCCCATTCATAGTTTGACAAGGAACTAGCTTGCCATCTTTTTCTTATCCTTTCCTCTAGGAAAAGTGATAATTCCTGCTTCTTTTCCAGACTCTCATTTTTTAAATTATTTTGGTCTTCTTCTGAAGTTGAACAGTCTATTTTTGTTTGTAATTCTAATAGGTCTGATTCTAGCCTCAAGATCTTAGATCTCTTCATTTTGTTTTTACCCGCTGCTATGCCAACTAGTGTAACTCTAATGACTGCTTTAAATGCTTCCCACACTATTATGTCTGAGACTTCACCCCCACTATTTTCCTTAAAGTAGTTTTCAGTTGTTGTTCTTAAAATATCAATAACTTGTTGGTCTAATAAGAGTGTCCGATCTAAGGTCCACCTTTTTTCGCTCTGAGCTGACTCATATTTTATATTTATTTGGACCGAAGAGTGATCTGAGAGGTGTGCAGGGTTATGCTGCACTTTACTGACTCTATTGCTTAAAGTTTTGTCAACCAAAAAGAAATCTATTCTAGAGGTGTGTCCATATTTATAGTTCCTATAAGTATATTTATTAAGTCGATTACCCCTAGTTTTCCATATATCGACTAAACCCAAGTCTTCCATAAGCGTGGTCAAGCATTGTCGCATTTTGGGTAGGTTAAGAACTTTACTAGGGGGGTGTCTATCTGTTTTAGGATCTAGTAAGATGTTACAATCTCCTCCCAAAATAATTGGTGTATGTAGCGTTATCAACAGAGCATACAAAGAAAACAAGGGCTCGGCATCATCTATGTTTGGACCATAGTAACCCACTATAGACAAAGCACAATCTCTGTACTTAATATTAGCGCTATGGCCCATCTTCCTCTTGTATCTACGATTTGTGTAACCAACGTGCAATATGGAGATTTTTTTATTATGATAGAAACACCCTTGGTATTACATGATTGGGTTGTGCAGACTGATTCTCCAATCCAGCTCTCAGATTTTATAAGTTCGAGCCATTCTTCCCTAAGAAGGTGGGTTTCTTGTAGTATAATTATATCTAGAGTTAAGGGTTTAAGATACTCAAAAATCATATGCCTCCGCCCCCTCGTTCTTAAGCCATTCACATTCCATGTTAATATTTTCAAATCAGACATTGAACTACATTTTTGCTGAATTGGGCTTTGACCCTAATTGCTATACTTTTTGCATATCGGACAAGTATTTATTTTTTATTTTCTCCCCTATGCTACCCACCAAACAAAAACAAATCAAGTGAAAAAACAAACCTATAAGTGTGCCCACCCTGGAGAACCCTCCCCACTATCATGAGCAATCCTAGTTGCCCTGTTTGAGAACCGCAACCGAGGCCTTGTTTATGATGAATTGGCTCGTTAAACTATTTGTTTCTATTAGATTTCATGCGTTCCAAGAACAGTTCTACTTCTTGTGGATCTCTTATATTATACGTTTTATTGCACCACATATGCGAAGAAGTGCTGGAAATTTCATTTGCACAGTGGCACCTTCTGCCCTGATATCTTGCATGAATTTCCCCAAAGCCCATTGCCTGTCAGACGTAGCCTTTGAGATGTCCGAGCGAATTTTATAGTTATAGCCATCTTTAGTCAAAATACCAGAATTTTGGGCTTTATTCGAAATGCATTCTTTTATTGTATAGGATTTAAAGTTGACTAAAATCCTCCACGGATTTTTCCTATCCTTGTTTAGTCTGAATGGTTCCCTATGGGTCCTCTGTATATCACCATCCAGTTCTTTTTCATCCATTTCAGGAACAAATTGTTTTAAGAGGTTTACTACAAAGGACCTTATATTTTGTCCTTCTATGGCTTCCGGGATGTTCATTAGGCGCAGGTTATTTCTCCTGGAGTTATTTTCTAAAATCTCGATTTTATCTCGGAGCTCTCTCTCAGTGACCGAGGCTTTTTCATTTTTATTCTGGCAGAGTCTCACTTCCTCCTTAATTTGTTCCCGGGCCGCTTCCACTGTCACTACCCTTTCTAATAGTGCGTTGAATTTCACCTCCAAAGTTTCACATGTGGCCTGGATTTTCTGCTGGTTTTTTTCAGATTTGGCAAAACCCGCTTTCATTTTGTTTAGTAGTGTGGCCACAAGGCCTCCAATGTCGCCCCCCACACAGCACTATTCGTAGAATGATCACTATCTAGTGCTAAGGAGGGAGCTTCAGAAGTTGAGGGAAATATATGGCCCTCCGTCTGAGAGAGCTCTTCTAACTCCTTTCCTGTGGAATGCTCTTTGTCTTCTTCCTGTTCATTTAACAAAAGTGCTTGATATTTGTTGGGAGACTCCATTGAGGTCAGAAAAGTAGATGGTATGGTTAGAGATGTTTCTGTAGACGGCACAGTCCCTAATAGTGGCTTCTCTTGTATTTTAAAGAAGGAGCGCAGTGAGGGGGTGGTTTTAATGTATGGGCTTTTTTAATTGTTCTTTTATTGCTGTTTTAGCAGCCCTTGTAGAAACTACCGCTACTTTAGTTCTTTCCGTATTCTGAGCCCTCTGATTTTTATTGGTGTGTTTGACCGGGCACTTTGTATGTAATATGTCCCAGTCGTCCTCCTGTTTTTGTTTTTGAAGGAGATCAAGGATCTCATCCGAGGCTATAGGAGCACCCCCACCTGATACTGGGATCAATAAAGCAGAGCCACTATAATTATTGTTGACTTCAAAGGGGTCACCTGGATCAAAATTTGCAAGCTTTTTGGGCTTTAAAATTGGCTTAGTGTCCAAGCTAGAGTTTTTATCCTGTGTGGACGATACCAGTGATTTCGATAGAGAGAGACCCCTCTTATTGCCACGACCCTTTTTCCTAGTTGAATTCATACAGGCAATGCCCCTTAGCTCATTTTTGGGAGAAAGTAGGAAGTCATAAGAATCCGCAAGTTGAGAGTTATTAGTTAATTCCAGGTTACTTGGAGTATCTTGAATATGTACACCCTGGGTATAGGGAATTCTATTGTAATACTCAGGAATTTCATGAGTTTTATGGGGAGGACCCCTAAACGTTTGTCTAAACACTGAAACTCGTACTTGATGGTAAGAGTTTGCTGCTTTAGACCAAAACCCCCTCCTTATTTGATATTTAGCACTTCTGTCTACTAAATAACGGTTCACTAAGGGGAACCCGCCTTTAGTAGCACCACCAGGACCCGGGTCATCAGCAATGCCCCCTTTATCACAATGACCCCGCATATATCAGCAGCTGGACCAAAAACAACGTCTATCAGCCCCCTCTTGCACCCCCGCTCACGAAGCGAGGAGATCCGAAGCGCCGACAATACTCCAGTTGAAAGCAGGAAGAGCCGGAGGGGCCGAGATCCAGAAAGTGCCGGCAAGGAAATTCTCGTCTGATCCCCCGATCCCCCGACCACCAGCAGCGGTACACTCCCAGCAGTACTCCAGTCGAGAGCCGAGAACCGGAAGAGCCAGAGCCGGGCCGACGATAGACTCCGCGCCCGCTCAGAGCCTGCCCATCCTCAGATCAGCTTCCGGAATCAACTCCCAGTACTCCCGGTGTCCCAGGTTCCCGGCTCACCGGCAACGTCCTCGACACACCGCACCCCTCCACACGAACACCACGGGGGGGTTGCCACAGCACGCCCTGCAGCCCGCATCACGTCGCGGTAATAGAACTGCCTTCGTGCCAAAAAAGAACAGGTATGAATTTGAGCCTCTTGAAAAAAAAAACGCGTAAATCAGGTTGCCATCGGTTGCGGTGCTCGCGACCTAGGCTCTCAGCCGGCCGCCATGTTCTCCTCCGCTATCAAGGCAGATTTTTATAAAGTTACTTTTGAAGTTACTTTATAAAAAATCTGATTTTGGTTTTGAGTCAAATTTTGAAAATTAATTAGGAGACCGCTTTGTTTGACTTTGCTAGCATTTTCCTATTTGGAGATATAATTTGTAATATAGTTTTGATCACATCTACACCTGTCCAGTGGAAAATATAGCTTAACCTATACAGTGAAAAAGCTTTTAGGCCTACAGTCACTGTGAGGGCACAGTTTTTAACTATGTAGTATACCACTTTGTTATATATTCAGCACCCTGCCTTGTGGGCTTACAAGCACACTTTAGAAGACATTCATTAATATGTAAAATAGCAAGGAAAAACACATTTGCAATGTTTGAAAACCTATTTTCTTGTTCTTTGTTCCTGCAGTGCCTTTACAATGACACCCAGTAAGAGCACATTAGTGCTCCTAGAGGCCAATTACTATTGTCATTATATATAGATGGTGTAAAAGCACACTGCAACCTACATATGACATTTAACTCCCTTGCCACTGGTGAATGTTCTCTGCCAGTTTATATGGTCCTACAGTCCTTGTGCTCACCTCAGGAACACCCAGCGATGGCTCCTCCACTTAGGCGGAGGAGTGTCACCCCACTGCTCTCAGAGCAGTGGAAAAAGGAAAAATAAAATGATAATACCAACGTTATTATCATTTTATTTTTTGTACTGGCTACTGGGCTATGTTAGGGCAAGGCGGGGCTGGGGTCACAGGGAGGATTGGTTTGTGCACCATGAGTGCGCATGACTGTTTGGCCAGCCATCTTGGGCCGGCCAAAGAGTCATGCGCACTTGGAATTTCTCCACTGGGCTGTCTTTCACAGCCCTCAGGAGAACAGTCCCAAGGCTCCCAGGCGCTGTTTGAGCAGCCACACCAGCAGCTGAGACCAATCACGACAATGTTGTCATACAGATGACAGCAGCATTGTGATTGGCTTAGGGGAGCCTGTATGATGCTGGGAGCCACTAAGAGACGACGACTGAGGAGAATCTGTGGTGATCAGGTAAGTGTATTTTTTGTATCCCGTTCCTCCTGCCCCTCTAGCAGCTACCACTTTTAACACCCAGAGATAGCTGTGTTGTCAGCATGTATCGAACACCACTTGCACTCAGTAGTCCTTCTCCATAATGCATGGAAATAGCCAGATGTATTAATGCAGAGTTTTGAAGAGTACATTGCGAGGACCAACAGTCCATTGCATGGATGATGGCTCATGCCACCATGCATGCACATATAGGAAATATTTCTTACACACAATAATTGCCACACACTCCACCAACAAGCACTCATTAGGGTGTCACCCCAAGCCATAAATGATAGCTCATGCTATTCCTTCCAGCCTGTGCAAGTTTCTAGTTTGGGGATGGCGGCTCATGCTGTTCTCTCAACCCTGTAATACTGGATCACTGGCTGGCATATGAACTGAGAGTGGGCCTACTTGAGGGTAATGTCAGCAGAAGGGGTAATAAGATGTCAGGGTAGCGAAGAAAGGAAGCTTGGAGCAAGCAGCATGATGTATATAAAGGCAGACAACCTGCAATACAGTTCCACACCAGCAGACTACATGCTGAGACAGCAGTCACCCATACTCTACCCAGCCCAACCTTAGACTTTGAGACACCACCAATACAGTTGGAATGATGGAATAGGAAGCACAAAGCACTTCAAGGTTTCAGGGGTCGATGGTCATGTACCAGATTCATGTATGTCACAGGCACAAGTGGCAGACTCTCAAAGTTTTTTATATTTGTTTGACGTGACAGATAAACTTCCAGATATGTCAGATGCAGCACTCAATAAACCTAATAATATTGCATCTGCCTTCACATGCTGCTCTACCACTTAAGGTCACACATTTCCCACTGAATCTGCCCAAGCCTCTTTGCTTTGGCGACAAATCATCATAGTCATTCCTATGATCTTAAAGTTCATCTATAGTTCACTTACAGAAATCCTAGTGCCTATGCGACTTGAAGATAGACTTTGTAACCCTATATTTAAATGGCCCAATTTTGATGCCTCCATTCTTGACAATTTCTCTTCTATCACCGCATTATCGGTGGTGACAAAATTATTAGCTGAGGATCTCCTTAAAATGTTTCTCACCTCCCATGGATGCCTGTCCCTGCTTCAGCCAGGGAGAGAGACTGCCTAACGAGATTATGGGAGATGGCTCTTTATTTGGAACCAAGAATCAACCATGTGGTTGAAGATGATAGATTTTTTGCAGGTTTCAGCCACGCAGATGATGATGCCCACAGTATTAAATGATATCCCTCTCACTTAAGAGGAAACTGCTATTCTGGTTGCCAGGGTTCAGCAAGCCAAACTCAGATCTTTTATCCCAGTGAGAGCCATAGCTAGTTTGAGGTGTGTGCCATAACTCTCCCCTGCCTCCCACACTTTTCATTGGGTATGCCCCTCTTTTCAACAATTGCTAAAAAAAGGTGATGGATGGAATGCTTGAATTAATCTCAGCCACTGGCAATCGCATGGCTGCCCATTGGATTCCAAGATCCCAAAAGTAATTACGTACAGTTTAGGAACCCAAATGGAGCCAATGTTTTGTCTTAAAGGCAGATCTCAAGTGAAAGCCATCAACTTGCTTTCTCCGTTCGATCTATCATCGCTGTGAGCCACAAAACGTGAAGAATGTTGGTGTTTTTTGACATCAACATACCAGTCCACTGCCGAGTTACCTTAGTGTTGAAAAGTTTTTTTTTTCAACTAATAAACATAAAAAACATATCCTCCCTCTACTCTCTCTCAAGTATAAAGCCATAACTGCCCTCGATGGTATTGATTAAGACCTGGATCATGCACATTCTCCTTACTGTTGCCTCCTAAATAATCTGATGCACAAACTGAAATCAGAACATAAAACAAAGTAGTACATTTGGTCTGGGGCTTGATTAAAATAAACGGGAAAAAACACAGACCTCTTCACAAAGGCATTTTGGGCTATGTAAATACTTATTAAGGACTCATACATGGCTTTGTAGATTGACCTCAAAGCATCTAAAATTCACCTAATATTCAAATACAGTTAGTACAAATAGCATTGTGCCCTCTTTGCAATTTTACTAATATGGAATTGTGTATTATGTGATTCACGAGGTCATGTAAGAGTATGTAAAAGATGCTCCTGTGGTGCTATTTCCCATACTCACAATAGTTTTTGTGATTCGGTTCAAACTTTCCATTTCTTTTAAAAGAATGTTTATATTTACCCCGACTGGGAGTGCATAGCAAAATCATTGAGAACCGTTTAGAGCTAAATACTATCCAGAAATTGGCCTTTTTTTTACTGCTCCCCAGCAAAAAATAAGCCCCTTTTTGAAGAAAATTCTATTTTTTGCTATTATATTAAACAATGGAGTTCTTCGCTTAGATCTGAATGGACTCCCTTTGGTGAGCTGACCAAGATGGCAATTTTACCATCAGTTCAGAAGGGGCTTCTTGTTGCACTCTGCTTTATTGATTTTGTGCCAATTATATTTTGATCTTTCGATTTTTGAAGAATTTTGCTGGAAAACATATGCTTCTGATCTTTTCAAACAGGATATAACTGTTTCTAGTCGCTGTAAGACTGTTTTTCTTTTTAAAATGAGCATTCTGTGTGGAAACCGAGGCATAGCCTTAGAATGGCAATGAATGAGTGAGTAATTTGCAGATTTCAACAAAAAATGCATCCAGCTTAAATTGATCAAAAGTTACCATAAAAGTGTTAGACAGTGGCAGACCCTTTGCAAAGATCAACTAGCTGCTGTTTGCTGTAGTCAGGTGTTGAACTGGTATTGAGGAGAAAAGTATGCCCAGACTGTATTAACGTGTATTAAATTGGCAACAGATTGAAATAATGCTCTTGGGAGCGCTTCCTCTGAGAATAATTAGTTAATCAGATTTAACTTCACAGAGGCAAAATGATTAGCATGAGCCTTTAAAATGCAAAATAATCTGGATCAAAAAAAGAGGTAAGCAGGCTTAATGCCTATTAACAATGTGTACAAGGTTTCAGTAGTCACATGATTGGGATGGACATTTTGCTCAGACGCACCACTTTTTAAGGGAACTAGACTTCATGTAATAAATAATGCTTGTAGCTGGTTTTGTAGCTTAACCGTCAAGGAGTATCACCTTTAGTACTCTATCCTAGGACAGAAATTCCTACTATACTAGATGTGAATATCTTGTAGACAAATATTCAAACACTTGCATAGAGGGAAAGAAATAATAAACATACAATTCCAATTTTCATTGTCAGTTTATCCAGTAGTAAATTATCCCGTAAGCCCTTCCCCCGGAATACAAGGTGCATCATTTTAAGGAATTCCTCTTTAACAATATCCAATAACTTTAACTCCTCCTTGTGTCCCCCCTCCTCCACACATCCCTTTCCGTGTCTGAGTGTCTACACTATTCTTGGTCTGAGATTCTGGGTGTGCCATATCCCGTGTCCTAATCCCTGTACATCCTAATGTTGCCGCCGGGTGCCCTACGAGGTATTCCCATCAATCGTATTCTGGAACGTTGAGGATGGTGCCTCTTCTATATTGTGTATCATTGCCTTCCATGCTCGTACATCATCATCTACCTTTTCATCCTGTCTCTTTTGTTTCATCCGGATCACCTCTGCTGTTGCCCATTCATACATATCCCGTACCCACATCATTACCTTGGGCAGAGAATGACTCATCCATGATATGGCCACTCGTCTCTTTGCAAATACCAGACCCAGCAGCACAAACTTCCTGCTTAGGTTTTTATTTTTAGGTCGAGGGAGTAAACCCAGCAGGACCGTGCGGATCTCTCTAGGAACCAGCCGGCCCATGGCCCCTTTTGTTTTGGCTAAAATGTCGGTCCAATAAGGGTCCAAGCTTGAGCAAGACCAGGACAGGTGTATAAAATCTGCATCCGTTTCACCACATTGGGGGCATTGCCCCGGTTGATTTGGGTTAATTCTATGTAATGTTTTGGGGGTAAGATAAGTTTGGTGGACATAATTCTACTGTATCAGTTTGAATCAGGTGTTCAAGCTCACTTGTTTGACTCCTCTGTGGATTTTAATCCAATCCTTTGCTGTTAAGGGATCCTTCACCACTATTGCCCATCTTGTCTGCACAGGGAGTATCGGAGTTCTCTTATCATTCCGGATTGCCCTGTACAAATATGAAATCAGTCTCCTTCCCCGGGCCATGCTTCGTATTTCGTGCAGTACATTTGTGATTGGAGGTTCCTCCGGGAATGAGGGCCACGGCTCCCGTGCCACCTGGGAAATCTTTTCATATTGCAGGAACTGTCCATTCCCTAGGTCAAAGGCAGCCACCGCCCGCTCTCGTGTTATATATTGTGCATTTTCAGAGATCTCCCATCAGTAGGCATCACCTCTCCCTCCATCTACGGACGGACATGGAGTTCACAATTTTAGAAAGGTTTGCTCCCATAGTGACATGTCTGGGGCATACGGTGCTTGCCCCACCTCCTTCCTGACCGTGTATTCCCATTTTTCAGATATGTGATGGATAATGTAGGGGCATGTAGGGGGTGCCCTCCTTCCCAACATCAGGAGGCCAGGAAGTGAGCCTTCTGTGTAGGTTCCCGTGAGTAGGCTCTTCTCCCAGTTATTGGTCTCATCCAACCAGTGGACTGCATGCTGCAACTGGGATGCCATGTAGTAATATTTAAGGCATGACCCCTTCAAGCCCCCATTCTGCCATGTAATCTTCAATGTGGCCAAGCCTACCTTTTTGCGCTTGCCGCCCCATAGTAGGTCAACCAGCAGGCCATCTAATATTTTAATCAGGCATTGTGGTATTCTGTTTAGAGAATGCTGCATCGCGTAAAGACATTTGGGCAATATGATCATCTTCGTTATGTCTATCCTTCCCATTAGGGACAGAGGAAACTCCCGCCAGAAGCACACTGAATTCTTGACTCCCTCAATCACCTTTTCTATATTAAGTGCCAGGTATCTTTTGGGCGTGACCGCTCATTTAATCCCTAGATATCTGGGTTCCGTCTTTACCCACGGGAGTCCCACCTCTGGCAGTTCCCCGCATGGTCGCAGGGCCGAAAGCCCAATCGGGAACAGCTTCGACTTTCCAGGGTTTATTTGCAACCCCGATACCTTCACAAACCCTTGTAGTACATTTAATATTATAGGAATTACTTGAACGGGGTGTCGGATATACACTAGGGTATCATCCGCAACACACAGTTAACGTCCCCCATCATGATCACCCCCTCACTCAGATATGGAGTTTCTGCAGCCACTACATCATGAAAGAAGCTCGGGTTATCTAAATTAGGGGCATATACATTAATAAGACATAGCTCTTGGCCATCTAGCCTGCCATGGAGAATTACATAATGCCCCCCCTGGGTCAACCACATGATGCAGATGCTGAAACGGGATCCCAGGAGCCACCCAGATAAGAGCCCCCTGTGCAAATCCCAAATAAGAAGTGGCGTATAGCTGCCCTCTCCATCTACACTTTATATAAGGCAGTGCATCCCCCCAGATATGGGTTTCTTGGAGGCAATCTATAGCTCTTCTATATCTTCGTAAATAAGCATACACCCGCATACATAGCATACATTCCAGGTATGCAGTTTCACTGTGGGGGAAACCATGATGATTCGTGATTGACAGGGACTCCCGGTTCCCGTCCATCCATCCTCCACAGTGATTGGGCACATAGTAATAGACTATATTCCAGACATGGAATTTCCACACTACCCCCAACTCGTGATACAACAAACAGAACTGATTGAACCCCCAACTCCATCCCCCACCCACTGGGCATTGATGCAGGTCCATCCCTCCCGATCTTTCGGGGAGCTAGCAACCGGTTCCCCTGCCCTGTTCCAACCCCCAGTATCCCTTTGCAAAATAGCAGTCCACTGCATCATCAAGCATAGTTGTATGCTAGTTATTCTTAAGATGTTCTGTGTGCAGTAGCCATGTCCCTTGAAAGACATGCATTGCAAGTGGCTGTGCACTCATTGGGACGTGAGGTCAGAGCCTCTAGCTCCCCGGACAAGACTCCGCCTCTGACTGGGAAGTGTGGTTCCCCCCAAGTCACAGGGGATTAATACACTATAGTTCCCCCACTAAATACACATTTAAAGTGAATTTCCATTGAGTACTTAACTGAGCGTTCCAGTAGTTGTCCTTGTATTCTTTCTAATCAGTTCAACTTAGGAAACATTAGAATGAGGTACTATATCCAATGAGGTCATATCAGAGTCAGATAACCCCTCAGCCATTTGTAGCCTGCCATCTGTGCACACCCTGACACGTCCTGACCTGCCGATGTCTTCGGACAATTGGACTCGCCCAGCGGTAGGGTTTGGTATTCCCAGTGTCTTTGTGAGCCTGGGTTGTGATTTCCGGGAGGTGCCTGGTGGCTTCCCTGTAGTGTCTAACCAGTCCGCTGCCTCTGCTGCAGATAAGAAGAACAGTGCTCTGCCTTTGTATTAAATCCGTAGTTTGGCTGGAAACAGGAGACTATACTTCATCCCAACCTCCCGCAATTGTCTCTTGACCACCATAAATGTCCTCCTTTGGTCTTGGACTTGCTGCATGTAATCAGGGTAGCTTGTGATTGAGTGACCATCAAAAAGCGGGACTTCCTCTCTGAGGGTGGCCTGCAAAATCACGTCCCGGTCCCGATAGTTAAAAAAACCAAGCAATAATAGCCCTCGGCGGTACCCCCTGTCACGGTGCAGGGACCACTGCCCTGTGGACCCTCTCGATGTTAAAGAACTTGGACGTTCTCCCAGGTGCAAGAACCTCGGATAACATGTTCTGCAGTGGGGCCCTCCACCCATTCTGGAAACCCCACGAAGCGTAGGTTGTTCCTTTTCAATCGACCTTCCTGATCTTCAGCCCGATCCTCAAGTTAAGTCGTCTTTTTTTGCAGGCCCATTACTGTTTCCCTGAGTGACTTCACTTCCGATGAAGTGTCTCTACATGTTGTTCCATTGTACTGACTCTATAAGAGACCTTGCGTAAATCACATCGCAGGAGATTGACATCGATGGCCACTGCATCTATTCTGTTCAGCATGTCGTCTCTGGTAGACTGTATGGACGCCAAGATTTCAGTTAGTGAAGGGTCTCGGTGGGGTGTGATTGGGTCATCCTCAGCATTGTCACCCTCCTGCAGTTCCTGCTGGTCCGCCACCTGAGGCAGGGGTTGTAGGTCTGTGCCCGATTGTTTTTTACCTTCACCATGTTGTTTCTGTCCTCGATAACCTCACAGGATCCAGGTAAGTCAATCTACCCTCGTGGGCGTTGGTGTTCTCCACCACGCTTGCTAACTCTGCCCACGTGGGGTCCCCCCTGAGAGTCAAATGCCTTTGGGTTTCCGCATCCAACAACCGGAGCAGTCCCTCCCACCTAAATAAGGTTGTACTCCGAGGGGTCCAATCTGTCAGGCATAGCCCCTCTCCTGCACCTCCCCCTCTGGGCGTCTCGTGCAGGGCGGGCCGTCACCCGTGGCAGCCAAGTCTCCGTCAATGGTGCAGGAGGCCAATCCCAGTGTCGACAAGCCCCGGGGAGCGGGGGAAGCCCTCAGACAACTGGGGTGCAGGCCTCTATGTCAATCTCGGGATCCCAAGACACTCACCTGCGGCTCCAGGATGCCTCGATAAGTCTGTGCCGCAATGTGAAGCTTCACTCACCATGTCAGGCCTCCCCCGGGCAGGTCTGCTCTCCGCTCGGCAGAGCCCGGCAGGCCGCGGTTTCTCCACCGATTCCCTGAAGATCACGGCCTCCGGGGGCAAGGCCAAACCGAAGCACAGCGCAGCATGTCCCTGTGTCTCACCTATTTCTGGAAGCCCCCCCGTCAGCAGGCTGCAATCTGGGCCAGGGAGTGAATCCGGGTATCTGCTCCCCTTTTTCCTCGTTGCCGGTCGCTCACTTTTCTGTCCGCCCATTATGCATTGGGGGCCTTACCTCTATCGACAGCTGCTGAGGGGCGAGCCCCGTGCCAGGGTTGTGTGTTTTGTGGGTCAGAGACAGGATTGACCACTCCACAATTGGAGTGACCGTGGCATTATAAAGGGTCCCTAGACACCGCCTCCCTTTTCCGGATCCAGCCACTGAGTCGTCTGCATCGGCACAAAATGGCGCCTTCGTCACCCCGGCGTCCCGCGCCGTCGTCTGCTCCCGGGTCCCAGCAGGGTAAATTATGCTTCCTCATCGCCCCCGAGGGTAGCGCTCAGACTCATCAGCAATCATGAGGTCGATGCATGAGTAGCACCGCAGGATAATACCGGATCTCCCTGTTCCTCAGGAGTAGCTCAGAGCAGACACGTCTTACTTGGCCATCTTGTTGGCCATGCCCCCACGTAAGAGAGATTCTTGAATGATCTGGAACCAAAGTGGGAGAATGGCCGAATTTAGATCTTTAAAAAAATTGACTGGAAGTGGATTGCTGAAGTGATCGGAAGGTTTTAAGGATGCCATAGATTGGAGCAGCTCCGTGTCATCTGGAAGAAGAAAAGAATTCCAAGATGTGTTGTTTTGGGGAGCGGAAATTGTGGTAGGACGGTGCACTCGCTACTGAACGTTCTGTTATGATGATGCAAGAGAGTTGAAAGGCTGGAATTTTGGAGTTGTAGGTTGCCGCTCAAGTTCAATTCTCCTTGCCTTTTCAGAGAAGTGTGCTGAGAAGTCCTCCCCACTAGGAAGGGAGGGCATAGGTTCTGAGATAGTGTTGGCAGTGTGGTTAGCTTGTTGCTTGATGATTTCAAAGAGTTTCTTGTGTCTGTTTTTAACGCTGTCAAGCTGAGCCCCGAAATTATTGGTTTTATTATTGCGAATATATTTGTTGTATGCGCTTCTCATCTTTCTTAACTGTTTGAGGAATGTAGTGGAGGGAGAGTTTCTCCAGATTCTCTCTGAAAGCCTAAGTTTGCGACGTTCATCATTTAAGGAGCTATTAAACCAGGGTTTGGATTGTTTGATCGGAATCCTTTTGAGTTGCTTCGGGAGCAATAGTGTCGGAAATACTAGTCATAGAGTTAATGTAGTGATCAGTAAGGTCATCCAGATTGATCATGTTAGGGGGTAGCCGAAGACCATTCTTGCTAATGGATGTTAGATCATTAATGTTGATGTCTCTCAGATTACGAGACAGTTGTTTGGTTTTCAGTGGTTGGCCATGTCTGTGCATGACCTTTTCCAGGATGTAGAAGTATATTTGGTGATGATCCGACCAGTCACAGGGTAAAATGCCATCAAATTGTCTGATGTTGTCTTTAGCTATGATACGGTCGAGGGTGGCCCCCTTGTTGTGGGTAGGTCTCTTACAGACCTGGGAGGAATTGAGATCAGAGAGGAAGGCCTTAAAGGAGCATACTAAAGGATCATCTGTGTTGTTCCAGCATAAGTGGGTGGCACAATCAGTGCTTTAAGCCTACTAGTAGCATTTAACGTACAGGTCCTGGGTACATGGAGTACCACTTTACTAGGGAATCAAAGGTAAATTAAATGAGCCAATGGGGTATCAGCCAATACTACCATGTTTAGGGGGGGGGGGGGGATACAAGCACTTTAGCACTGGCTGGCAGTGGTAAAATGCACAGAGTCCTGAGGCTAACAAAAACAAACTCTGCAAAAATAGAAGAGGTGAAGACAAAAGGTTTGGGGAAGACCACCCTAGACTGACAGGTCCTAACAGGTACAGTAATAAGATTTTAGCTTACATTAAAAAAAACTAGAAATCCTTGCAAACTAAAGGCAATGGTTAAAGTGAAAATATAGTTGTGTTAAAATAACACAAAGCTAACATTTAAAAACAAAAAAAAACGGAAGTTCACCATTTATAGTTTACTGAGCGAACTATAACTTGCACTCCTGCCATACACTGCTTACAACCTCACATATTAAATCATGACATGTTAAATGGCATCATTGATGATATCACTGTCATATTCATTTAGGTACTCCATCAGTACCAACAGTCAAGCATCACGAGAGTGGTACAGTGCAAGCTTCCGCCTGAGAAGCTCGCATGATACCATGGGGGTTAGGCTTGTTCGGCTGCTTCTTGAGTAATAGTGCAGTACCTCATGGAGAGCTGCGCAGGGGTTCGTGAGAGTACAGTGGTACCTGTGGCATAAAGTTTTTTTTACATTATTTTACACCCTCTTGCAGGGTCCATCTGAATCCCTGCAGACATGTGGCAGGGATCAGAGTGTCCTTACTATGCCTCCTATACCTTATTTTGTAAACAGTTTTGGGACACATGGACTTAGAATCTGAGTCCTGTAATGGCAGTATAACATGTTGGTACTCTGTGCGCTTCACCCCTATCAACTAGTGATAAAGTGCCTGTGAGCCCCTTTCAACAAGATGACATTTGATGGCCCCTAATTGGCATATTTCACTTACCTATAAGTACCAAATACATGGTACAAAAGTCTACCTAGAGCCTTTAAGTTAAATATCACCAGTGGGCTGCAACACCCATTGTGCACCCACTGCAGTGACAGTGCAAACATGACTGCAGGCCTACAATTTGTAGCCTGGCTGTGCAGTTTTAAAACAGAAAATTGCACTTGTCAAAATAACCCATTTCGACAGGTCAAAACCATCCTTTTAAATATTGATAAGTCACCCCTAAGTAGTCCCTATTGCACATAAGGTAGGGTGTATGGTGTTTAAAAGTAGAACATGTCAAAGGTTAATGTTAAACAAGTCTTTACAATGAAAAGTCCCCAAAAACTATTTTTACTCTAGTAGGGTTGGCTGTTCGATAGGAAAACATAGGGATACAATATTAAATGTAATACTGCTATCTCCACCTTGGAAATGCCTAGTAATATCTTTCTTTAACTTTTTAAAATATTTATTATAAGTCCAATTCAATGATGAAATCAGGTTTGTAATAAATATTTTGTAAAAGATACTATTAGAAAGTTCAATTTTCAATGCATACATCCTCAGGAGGTCCATTTGCATGAGCATCAACTGTCACCTGGCAGCTAAATAGAAGACCTGGGCAGAATATCAATTATGAAGGAGTAATCAGAGTAATTTTAGCAATTCTGCATTACCCTTTGATGCAGAAGTACTTTAAATTATGCTAAGTCTCCTTGCATAATTAAGAGTAATTGGGGAGAGGGGAATTGTACAGCCAGAACACATTTAGCATGTTCTGCTGCATTCAGCTCTGTTTCTTAGCGTAAATTGCATTATCATCCATTTTGTATGCGAGGGATCATTTTGCCCTAAGAAAGTAGTGCTAACTGCTGGGAGTAAGTTGTGGAAAATCATACCCCAAAACCACATTTAGTGAGTGTGAGCCGCTGTTCCTGCTCAATATTTGGGTTCTGTCACATTTAGAGCTATTTCTTAATGCAAAATGCATTTTGAATGCAAGAAGGCATTTTGTGCCGTGAAAATAGCAGTAAACGCTGTGAGTACGTTGGGGGGAAATCCTACCCTAAGAGCACATTTAGTGAGCACTATAGGCTGCTCACTATTTCTGTTGTGTTTAGCTCTACTTCTTAGCATAAAATGCTTCCTTGCGCTTAACGCAGAATTGCACCTTTCGAATAATTCCTCATAATCTTGTGAAATTCCTAGGTAATTCCACATCATTACGGTACATGGAATTACACAAGTTATGTGTCGTTGTCAATTATGCCGCTGATGAGGGGCTTGCAATGCGAAGACCTGTGCCGAAGATGTGTCGTGCACCAACGATTCTGAAGAAGTTTGGTTGCTGTGAAGAGAGGTCCTGCATTGTCTTTGAGGACACTGTCGATGTGGGGCTTGCAGTCCAAAGGCTTGCATCGAGGATGCATCACGCAACGACGGTTCTGAGGTGACTGCGGGCTGCGATGTGAAGTCTGGCTCCTGGGATGCGTCACGCTGTGGAGGTTCCGAAGCTGAGCTGCAAGAAGATGCATCATGATGCGGAGGTTCTGCCCACAGTACCACAGTTGGACTGGCAGAACACATTCAAGTCCACTTCCAAGGGTCCAGCAATGGGGTGGCACCACTTGGGGTGGGGTGGGAGTAGAACTCACAGCAGACAGTCAGGTACAGATGCAAGGTTGTTCAAATCCTATTGTGTCCCTGAGGCTTCAGATCAAGAAGCCAGCCAACTAGCTCTTGGAATCACTCTGGAGTTCTAAGTTCAAGAGATGCAGTTCCAGTCCTTCTTACCCAGGCAAGAGGGCAGCAGTTTAGCGCAACACAGCAGTAGTTCAGCAGGGCAGCAGTCCAGCCGAGTGGCAGTTCTTCAGCAGCAAGAAATCCTCCTTCCTGGCAGAGTATCCACAGGTCCAGAAGTGTACAAAAGAGTTGGTGTATCACGTCTAGTATTTATACGCAGTTGTGTCTTTGAAGTGGGGGGAGAAGCTTCTTGAGGTTTCCCTTTGAAGTCCCCAGGCATCCCGCCTTCCCTATCATGGCTCTAGACTAACTATAGAGCGTATGAAGCTCTGTGTATGGAGGCAGGACACAGCCTATTCAGGTGTAAGTGGGGCTGTGTCCAACTCCATCTTCCGATTCTGCCAGTGGTGGCCCATTCAGGTACACCTAAGCTCCCTATTGTGTGTGGCTATCTAGGAGGAATACACAAAGCTCAACTGTCAGCAGTTGCACCTAGTCATGTGACCCATGCACAGGCCAGAGGCACTAAATGGCTAAGGCAGGAAAATGCCAACTTTCTAGAAGTAAACAGTGATAGATGGAATGCTTGAGTTAATCTGTACCTGGCTGATGAGCCCATAAATAGGGCGAAACCGGTCCTGGGTTGCTTGTTTTCCAATTCAGGGAGGACCCGGCTTGGCAGCTTGGGCTGGTCTGTTCCCATTGAAGCAGGATCACAAATGATTTGCATATAGCTGGGTCCAAACTGAGGTGGCATGGTTTGCAAAATAATGATGGATTGGGATGCGGCCCGAGTGATTACCAGTGGCCGAGATTAATTCAAGCATTCCATCCATCACTTTTTTATATACTTTGATGTGTCGCTCTAAGTGGGACGGGTAGGCCCAGATGTGTGTCCAATGTACACTGTCACTGGAACAAAGCTGTTCCCGGCTGATGAGCTCATAACTAGGGCAAAACCTGTTGCGGGAGTTTGGGCTGGACTGTTCCCATTGGAGCATGGTCAAGACTGATTTGCATATAGCTAGGTGCAAACAGATGGCATGGTGTACAAAATAATGATGGATTGGAATGCGACCCTGAGTAATTACTAGTAGCTGAGATTAATTCAAGCACTCCATCACTTTTTGTATGCTTTGATGTGCCACCCTAGTGGGATGGGTATGCCCAGACGTGGGTCCCATGCACACTGTGTCACTGGAACCAAGCTGTACCCGGCTAATGAGTCCATAACTAGGGAGAAACCAGTCCTGAGTTGCTTGTGTCCTGATTCAGGGAGGACCTGGCTTGGCATTTCAGGCAGGACTGTTCCCATTGGAGCAGGGTCAAGACTAATTTGCATATAGCCAGGACCAAACTGAGGTGACATGATGTGCAAAATAACAATGGATTGGGATGCGGCTAGTGTAATTACCAGTGGCTGAGATTATTTCAAGCATTCCATCTATTACTTTTTTGTATACTTTGAACTTTCAAAAAGTGGCATTTCCAAAATTGTAATTTCAAATTCGACTTCACCTTAGGTTAGGATTTTTCATTGCAATTCCAAAGACACCAAACATGAACTGGTTGCCTGTTCCCATTTGGAAATTGCAGCTTATTAAATGTAATAGTGTAACTCCAATGCTAGTCTATAGGAGAGGAAGGCCTTGCATTAGTGAAAAACGATTTTAAGAGTTTTTCACAACTAGAACATGTAAAAGTCAAAAGTACATGCCCAATGTTTTAAATACATTGCACTCTGCCCTCTGGGCTGAAAAGAAAGGTCTGGGCCTGGCAGAGCACATAGGAGTTGAATATATTTTTTTGAGGCTGGTATGGGTCGATGCAATGACATGGAGCTTTTTAGTATATAGTACGGCATGGGGGTGGGTTTCAATTATTGGTGCAATGAGTGTGGTGAGCGAGGGGGAGTACTTGGGATTGAATAGTGGTGGGGTACATAATGGGTTTCTTTGATGCTGATTTTGATTGCACATAGAGTACACATTTTATTTGTAAGCATGTTTTTCTTTTCTTTTTTGTGTACTGAGCACGTTTTCTTTCTTTTTAAGCACTTGGTCTTTACTTTTCACTTTGGTTAGCCGTAGTAGTGCATGATGGTAGATGTAGGCTTGTACTTTTACATAGCAGATTCCTGTTGTTTTTGATGGCTTGTTTCTGCATTCTAGTTACCCCTGAGGAAGGGCCAACTGGTCCGAAATGCATTGGGTCTTTCACATCTTGGATGCCCAGGATATGTGTGTTCCGTCGTGCTGTGAGATAAAGTCCTAAAACACTAGGAGAACAATGCATCCCCACAGGAAGGGACCTTTTCACTGGTTCAGTGGTGCCATTTTCTGTGATTTACAGAGGCATTACAAGGTGAGAGTTTTGATGTGTTAAACCAATCTTGCAATCTATGGGTTGCAGGCTTTTACTTCGAAATGGCATCTGGTTTTAGGCATTAACCAATCCGAAAAAGTACTCGTTTTCAAATTGACTGTAGATGTGTATGCATATTGATGCTACTTGGTACCTAGTTCTGCAGATTCTCCACTGTGAGGACAATTCCCACAAATAAGTACGGTGGAAAAGAACGTTTGTTTATCGTTTTTCCTTTCTTCTCCATGCTAAAAGCATAATTCCATGTGGAGGAAAGCCTTCTTCTATGCTCCCTGAAAATGTCGAGGTGTTTGGGAAAGTTTCTCACCAAATGTGCACGCTCCCCTCACTAAAGTTTATGAATATTCACAAAACCACCACTCTGGGGGTAGTTAATACTTTCCCAATGAACATCCTCGCCTCAGGGAACATCTGTGCTCTCATTTCTGAATCCAGGGGAAATCCATCATACTGGTAGAACCTAGTGTTAAAAAATATCGATATTTTTGTCCTTAAATCCAAGTTTTTCCGGTCGTGCACCTTATTGACGTCTGCAAACATTTGGGCGATTACTGGCCTCTGTTTGGGACTGCATACCTTGAAGTAAAGCTCCTAAAACATGGACAGATCTTTGAAAAGAAAAAATGCTCTTCATTTGAGCAGAGTACCTCCTCGCGGTGTTTACCCATCTGGTAGTTGAACCTTCTTCTCATCTCGCCAGTAGATCTAGCGGAAGCCGAAGCAGAGTAATGCACGCCGGCGTCTGTGGTCAGTAGTGGACGCCTGCAGCCTGCTGGACGCCAAATGCTGCCATTTGTCCTTAAGAGTGCTCAGGACATCTTAACCCAGCAGAAGAAGCAATCGCCTTTCTACTTGGCAAGTGCCTCTGTGACAGCTTCCAGTTGTCAGGCTGCAGTGCAGGCGGCCTTGCCTTTGAACAACCTGTGGTTTAAGATGCTGCCGGCATTTCTGAGGATTTCCGTGGGCTGGAAGTCGTGTCGGAGAAAGAAGGCTTGCAGGAAGAGGGAAAAGGCTTTAATCATGTGCTGTGGTTAGCACTTGCCTCGATTCTGTCTCTGTGGGCCACATTCCTATCAATGTCCAAATATATAAATTCTCTGCCTGGTAATGTTGCTTTCCTCGTCACAGCAGTCCTTACCATTCTCTAATACGAGTTGCGGCATTGGCTTGCAGCTCAATATTCGATACTGTTGCAGTCTTACAGTCTAATTCTTATCCTTGGACCCTCATTACGGGTGGCAGTAATTGGGTGGTGCACCAGCTCCATATAGGATCCCGCCACAGGCCTCTCCGAGCACTCCAGGGCCAGAAAGCACACGTGGGACACTGGACCCAGTTTCACTGAGGGCAAATAAGCCCCTGTGAAACCACTTAAGGTAGCAGGGTAAGGCTTGAATGCAAGAGCACAGCCTGGAACTCCCATAACCACTGCAGCACATGTGGAGCATACAATGTTCCCCAGGCAACGCCCAGGACTTCTCTGGTCTCCCCTCTTCCTGCTGCCCCAATCAACAAGGCTGGGTATAAATGTACACCTGGAAACATCCAGAGCCTCAGGTCGGAGGCTTTAGCCCAGGGCTGACATGTCCCCCACCGGCCCCTGCAGCTGCACAGGGGGTGCAGACTACACTCTCCTCACGCAAACCAGGCTGACCACCACCTCCCAATCCAATAGCTGAGAGTCCACCCTTAGCAAAAGGACAAAGTCCTGATCACTGGCAAGGCCTGTATCTGATGACTCAACCCCCTTGCACCACAAGGACAAATAGCCCGGGGCCAAAAGCAGAAGCCTGGCATATGTGGAGTATGCAGAAAAACCTATATGTGACGCCCAACGGGACGCAGAAGCAGAGCCTGCCCTGGGCCCCATGTGCGTTTCTTGTAACATGGCAATGTGTATGTTATGCCTTTCCAGATAAGCAAGAACTTGTCTGCGTGTGTGGGGATTTCCCAGCCCTCTGATGTTACATGTTAGTAGATTTAGTCCCATCCTACCCTGCTGCTCTGTCATTTGAAAGAGAAAAAGTATATTGCAGTAGGCGCTTCAACAAAGGGCTGCCATCACCTGCTGTCCCAACCCCCCTGACATAAAAGGGCTTCAATTTGTGGTCATGCACTGTACATTTGAGCAGATACACCTCCCCCGACCCACATCGACATCCCCAACTTGTCGAAGACATAGATCCCTCCCTCCCCATAAACTAACGCTCAGTGGTTGATCTGACAATGTCTGAAGTCTTTCTCCCCAGGCCTTGTCCGCTTCCCATACTTTAAACAGATGTCACTGGATCCCACTCTGTCTGCGTTCCATATGGGATTTTGACTGAAGTATGTCCCTACTACGAGGCGAAAACTAAACAATAACCAACACTTATACCACCATAGTACTAGTGAATTGCCTCCTACAGAGAGGGGGAGAATGTGAAAGAGACCAGAATTAAGAGAAATAGAATAAAGAGCTATAGAGACAACAGAGCACCAAAAGGGTTCTTCCAGACGTTCGGTAGGGATCTCTTTCTGGGTTGTGTATTCCTAGGGGGGCACAGCATCTCTCCCTCCAGTTGTGCCCTCTGGTTCCAGGCCGATACTCTGCCCACCCCAGCCCAACCCCTTTTATCCATGTGAGGATGCGGGTAACGGGGACCTCCCAGACAATGTTTCAGTGTCCTTGCTGTTCATCATCTTGGAGGTGTGTTTCAGGTAATCTTCCACCTGCTGTGGATTAGTGTAGAAGAATTATTTTCCCTGGTGAGTGATCCATAGGCGAGCTGGGTATAGCATTGCATAGTCTATTTGGGCATTCCTAATTTTTTGCTTGACCGGTAGGAACTTCTTCCTGGCTTCCTTCACCGCCAGCATGAAATCTGGGTAGAATGCAATTTTATTCCCCTCAATTTCAAGCTGCAACTATTCCCTGGAGATGCGAAGGACAGTGTCCTGGTCTCGATAGTTTACGATCCTCGTGATTATAGACTGCGGCAGTGTCCCCTGAGGAGGCCGAGGCCCCAACGAGCGATGACTCTCAACTGCAAGCTGTTCAAAAAAGGCCTCCACCCCGAACGGCGTTTTCACCATCCATTCCACATAGTCTTCCGTGCGCCCTGAATTGGAACTCTCCGGCACCCCCATATTGCGAACATTAAGCTGCCCTTTGCTACTGTCAGATGTGTCCTCTAGTTCAGAGATCCTATGTTCCTCTTCCTGCAGCTTACCATCATGTTTTTCCAGTTTTTGAGCCATGAAGTCAACTCAGGAGCATATAGAGTACATCTTGCTTTCTATGGATGTGAGGCTATGTTTCATGGTTTTCAATAGAGCCTTTACATCGTCTTCCTCAGGGTTGTGAGCAGAGTTGGTCCCCTCTGCCAGTTCTCATTCTGTATCTGTAGACTAAGTCATTGCTGCTCTTCTGGGTTCAAAAGATAGCCTGGAATGCTTGCCTTCTGTTCTACCCATGTTGCTGCCCCAGCTCATTTTTAGGTCTCGCCTGACCCAGTGCATGCGCTGGTCTGGCGAGACTTTTTGCGAGGGCTCAAAAAAGTGCTACCATGGCCAGCCTAGAGCTACAGTGCATGTGCGCGGGCACCCGCTTAGGAGCAGAGGCACCATATGGCAAACCTCGTCATGCTCATTAAGCGCCCGTAATCACTTTCACTTTCGCCCGCTATAACTTTCGCGGCGCCCCTTTGATGTTCTCATTCCAAGAACATCAAACATCTAAGAACATGTTGTTGTGTTAATGCTTTGCTGTGCCCGTTTCACTTACAACGTGCTTTCTCTTTCCGCAAACTCGATGTTTGTGTTCATTTATTTTGAGATGCTTTTAGTATTACTGTTTTGTGACTTGACTTAAGGAACATTACGGAAATGTTACTGTGAAACTGGACAACAAGTTCACAGTGTTTATTTCTGATCGCAGCGGCTGCTTCATGTCCGTTGCACCATTCAGGGAGTCCTTTCGTTGGCGCGTTCATGAGGACATGATGAGGAAGCTGGAAACTTTTGGCACATTCTCTTTAAAAGCACAGCATGTTGGCGACTGGTTAGTCGATTAGACCTATGTAGCGCTTTAGATCTCAAAGCGCTATGGTGGGTGCAGCAGTTATAACCCATGAAATATGGGGTGCAACTCACAAGGAGGGGGCAGGTTTGAGTGCACATTGGCTGCACTCGAACTCTTAAGATGATGGGCTGTGTGTATCCATTATCAGCACTCAGTCTTCGCTAAGTGATCTTGTTTTGTTGTTGTGTCAATGCTTTGCTGCACCCGTTTGACTTACAACGTGCTTTCTCTTTCCACAAACTCGATGTTTGTGTTCCTTTATTTTGAGATGCTTTTAGTATTACTGTCACTCACACAACCACACACACAACCACACACAACCACAACCGCACACACAACCACAACCACACGCACAACAACACGCACAACCACACAACCACAGACACAACCACACACACACACACACATACACGTGTTACCATCCTTGTGGGGACTATGTGTGAACACCTGCCTTGTGGGGACTAACCTTCCCCAATGGTTTAAAAATATACCAATAACAGAAATATGTTAAGAAAAAATTCATAATACAGGATCCTGCTTCAAATTTGCAAAAATATTGTTTTTTAATCGTGCGCACAGAACCATCCTTGTGGGGTCTTGAACATGTGTTACCATCCTTGTGGGAACTTACTCAATAATTATCATTTGTGATTGAATGCCTTCATAAACAAATGGCTAAATGTAATTTTTCAATGCTCTACTTAAATTACATGATAGTTTAGTCATATATAAATAGCTCATTGTGTCCTACGAGCACACAGAACATGGACTGTGATGATAATGAATTTCTCAGCGGAGGCCTATAGCATATGAAGTCCCTGGAAAGAGATTTACAGATATTTAGCCTGTTACTGAGTGCTCACAAACTTTCAAGAATAAGTAAACAACACAACGTTAAGATTATTTAGAGGCCAAACATCCTGCAATGTGGTTGGATAGGAAAGTCAAGTTGAGATTACCTAGTTCATTTTCATCAACCTCACCACTAGGCATCATTTTCTTTGCATGTTATGCAATGATAAGCCCCAAAGATTTTGTATGGTATTATAGTAATGTTCTACAGCTGACAGAGAGAGTAATTGATGATAATCATTTTTAAGCCACTGCAGAGATAGGGCGTGATTTTATTAAAATTGTGTTTCAATGTAGTCAGTCCCAAGTTCCTATAGGCATAGTGTGTGTTTATATTTATGTTCAAGTCCTGCCTAGATTATGTGTGGTTTTACTAATGCTTAAGTCCCCAATGAGGTGGTATTTGATGCTAGTTCCGTTTTAGTCACGTGAGATAGTTTGTCATTATAGGGATGCCAGGTTCTCACACAGATAGTGTGTGATTATAGACATGTTGAAATCCTCCAAAACAGTGTTTGATTTTAATCATGTTTGATTATAGTCAGGTTCAGGTCCCTCTACAGATAGTGTTCAATGACAGTCATGCTGCAATTCATGCAAATATAGAGTGTTATTCAAGAAGTGCCCAGGTCCCCATAGAGATAGTGTGTGAATATTGGCATGTTCAAGTCCCCACAAAGATGGTGTGTGATTATTGGCATGTTCAAGTCCCCACAAAGATAGTGTGTGATTATTGGTGTATTCAAGTCCCCGCAAAGATAGTGTGTGATTATTGGTGTGTTCAAGTCCCCGCAAAGATAGTGTGTGATTATTGGCATGTTCAAGTCCCCGCAAAGATAGTGTGTGATTATTGTCACGTTCAAGTCCCCGCAAAGATAGTGTGTGATTATTGTCATGTTCAAGTCCCCGCAAAGATAGTGTGTGATTATTGTCATGTTCAAGTCCCCTCAGAGATAGTGTGTGATTGTCATGCTGAAGTCCCCGCAGAGATAGTGCGTGATTATTGGCATGTTCAAGTTCCCCCAGAGATAGTGTGAGATTGTCAGGTTCAGGTTCGTGCAGAGAGAGTGTGTCATAAGTCCCCACATAGAAAATGTTATAATAGTCATATTCAAGTCCATGTAGAGATAGGATACGATAATAGTCATACTGATGTTCATGTAGAAATAGTGTGTCATTACATTAATGCTCAGGTCCCCACAAATAAAGCGTTTAATTATACTCACCTTGAAGACCATATTGAGATAGTGTGTGGGTATATTCACATTGAAGGTCCCTCAAATATATTGTGTGATTATAGTTATGTTCAAAACCCCACAGAGATAGTGAGTGAGCATAGTTATGTTCAAGTCCCCACATAGAGAATGTTATAATAGTAATGCTCAGGTCCCTGTAGTGATAGTAGGTTATTATAGTCATACCCAGTTGTGTGCACAGATTATAGTCTTGCTCAAGTCCTGCAGGGATTGTTGTGTTGTATGATTATAATGAAGCCTAGGCCCCCATAGAGATAATGTGTGATAATAGGGTTGCCCACATCCCCACAATAGTGACTGTAGACCTGCAGCGAAAGTGTGTGACAACTGTCAAGTACAAGTCTCTCTATGGAAAAATTATATGAGAGACACACTCATGTCCCTGCAGAGATAGTGTGTGATGATGATAATGTTCAAATTCCCACAAAGCAGTAGTGTAATTACATTGATGCATAGGTCCCAATAGAGACACTGTGTGATTATACACATGGCAAGGTCACCAGTGAGATAGTGTGTGATGATAGCCATGATCAATTCCTCAAGAAGATAGTGTGTGATGAATGATATTGATGTCCAGATCCCCACAGAGATAGTGTGTGATTGTAGGAATGTCCAGCTCCCCACAGAGATAGTGTGTGATTTTGAGGATGTCTAGGTCCTCACTGAGATGGTGTGTGAGAATGGTGTTACCAGGTTCCCCATAGAGAAGGCAGGTGCAGTGTCCTACTGCAAAGATAGCACGTGATTGTTTATATTGATGCCCAGGTCCAAACAAAGATAGTGTGTGATTATTGTGATGGCCAGGTCCCCCCAGAGATAATGTGTGATTATAGGTATGCCCAGGTTCCCACAGAGATATTGTGTGATTATAGGTATGCCCAGGTCCCCACAGAGATAGTGTGTGATTATAGGGATGTCAAGGTCCCCACAGAGATGGTGTGTGATTATAGGGATGCCCAGGTCCCCATAGAGATAGTGTGTGATTATAGGGATGCCCAGGTCCCCACAGAGATAGTGTGTGATTATGTTGATGGCCAGGTTTCCACAGAGATAGTATGTGATAGTAAGGATGCCAGTCCCCACAGAGATAGTGTGTGATTATAGTAATGTTCAAGTCCCCACAGATATTGTGTGTGATAATAGGGATACCCAGGTCCCCACTGAGATAGTGTGTGATTATAGGAATGGCCAGGTTTCCACAGAGCTAGTGTGTGATTATATTGATGGTCAGGTTTCCACAGAGATAGTGTGTGATTATAGAGATGCCTGGTCTCCACAGGCAGAGATAGTGTGTTATTACAGTATTATAGGGATGCCCAGGTCCCCACACAGATAGTGTGTGATTATAGGAATGCCATGTCCGGACAGAAATAGTATTTGATTATATTGATGGCCAGGTTTCTACAGTGATAGTTTGTGATTATAGGCATGCTCAGGTCTCCACTGAGATAGTGTGTGATCATAGAGATGCCAGGTCTTCACAGACATAGTGTGTGATTATAGAGATGCCAGGTCTCCACAGAGATAGGGATGCTCAGGTCCCCAGAGAGATGGTGTGTGATTATAGGGATGTCACGGTCCCCACCCTGATAGTGTGTGACCATAGTCAAATTCAAGTCTCCACAATAATGTGTGCAATGATGCTATGTTGAAGATACCAAACAGATTATATTAGTCTGATGGATCTGTACACTCATGTATTCACTTGAAGGATCAGTGTTTGACCTCCCACTCACAGTTTGAATCCTGGTGTTTCCACTCAGCTCAACTTATAATTACTTGAGGTAACTATAACTGGTGAATTGCAGTGTTGTTTTTAGTTTAAAATGGCATGTGAACTGTCTTTTTCACCTAAGTATAATGTAGCTTTAGCCTTTGGTTTAGTCAGTGAATTTCTAAGGTTTTCGTTTTTTAATGTAAAGTAAGATATAATTACAATTCCTAATGTCCCTTTAACCTTGTTTTTAGGTCTCGCCTGAGCCAGCGCATGCACTGTACTGTTGAGACTTTTAGTAAGTGGGCTTCAAAAATCTCACCACACGCTTTGTGTGGCCTAGAGCGTGCGGTTACGTGCACAGTTACACGCACAGGTGCCATCTGGCTTTCTTCTCGTCATGGCTCATTAGGCGCATTGCTCCTGGGCACCCTTACAGCACGCGATCGCGTTCACTTTCACGTGCCTCTCTCATCGCCCACTCACTCGCTCTCATTTTGCCTCTCCATTAATGCGCCAGTCCCACATTGATTTTTTGTTTTTTTCCCTATATATTAAGAGGTTTTATTTTTTAAAGAAAGAAGGTACTTCTGCAGCAATGCCTCTTATTCATGCCTTCAAGTCAGTGGTGTCTTTCGACACTTTTGCTTAGCCCTGTTTTTTTTCTTTGACTCCACCATTACATGCTTTGTTTTTTAATTCCACACCTATAACGGTGAAAAAGTCCAATACCGTTTTGACCCAACCTAGCGTGTTATGCATCGGTGTAAGTGCAGGAAATCAGGTCACGGCTATCTTTTAAAATATCACTTATTAAATATGCTGTTTGTGTATGTGCATTTGTTTCCTGGTTTTTCTGCTTGTGTAACAGGAATTTAGCAAATGATATTCACTCCTGGGCAAAGCACAAACTGCTTCAGTTTATATAATAATAAAATATATAATTAATATCCAATGAGGCAAAACGTGTTTCTTTCAATGCACCATTGGAAATATTCTATTATGTATCCCGTAGTTGACATTTACCTGATGACATTTTACCAGCCTTTTTCTTTTTAATTTAAAGTGAGAACAGGCAGTATCTACAGCTTGTGCGCAGATCACAATAACTCGACTGTACCTCGTAGCATTTCCACCTGCGCTATAAACAGCTAATGTCACCCCCCTCTCTGTGAGCTCGAGAACTCTTGTGTGCCCCGCGCTCACAGTATCGGACTCGTCTGCCTTGGAAGTTCACCAAGCTTATCTGACTTCTCCACTAGGTTGGTGACCTTCAGGCAGTGTAACCAGGGCTGCATTGCCTGGCAGGGACCGAGATTACATTTCATGCCCTTGCATGGAGCTTTCCGCCCTGCGAATCTGTGCAGGGAGCTTTTTTTTTTTCTTTGAATAAGCTTGGAGGAATTTCATCCTCAAAATGAAGGACATTGGAAAGACTATAAGTCCCAGTTGGGCCGGCTGTGGTGTAGTCTTTCACCGAGCTCTCTTTTCATAGGCTGCTGACCTCATCCTGAGAAGATGAAAAATCCAGCCCACTGCAATATGAGCTGCTTTGAATTTTTCTAGACCAGACCTACCAAGTTAGGAGAGGATTCTGAGCTAGGGAACTCCGATAATTGGTACTTTGTGACTTTTTTGAAGTTCCTTTGACACTTCTGTTGGTGCTCTGTGTGACTCACGTACATAGATATTTCCAATTTTTATTTGATTTGTTTTGCTCATCTAAGACCACGTCTCTTGTAAAGGATTTCGAGATAAAGCTTCATTAACCATGCCCCTTTTAAAGATAACCCTTACCATTCTCATCCCACTGAAAGCACTAATGCTTAGGACTGCCAAAGGGACTCTTTTCCTCAGACCCTGTGCTTTGACAGCACCGGTGCTTGTGCTATAAAATCTAAGCATAGGTTTCGAAGCTAGCATTTTGTGTTTTTTCATCTCAGCTGATGCATTTGAAATCATTAGTTGGTGGCGGAGACTGGAGCTACTGTGTTTTTTCTTTCCCATAACACTTTATTTTAAAACTTCAGAACAGGCGCTTGTGACTTGGGGCCCAGCATAGTTGTTTGTATAGGGGTCCGTAAAAAATGCTGACATGCCCGTGCTGCTAGACGCTCCTCATGCTCTGCCTTGCACCCTTCTACCCCTCTGCTGTTGCATGGCTAAACACTTATAAGGTCCCAAAGGCGAGACCTATTGGCTATACCAATACTTGTTATATATATTTATGTGTGTGTGTATGTGTGTGTGTTGGAAATTGGGTTCCTGGTTGACTGGGGTCAAGCAGCAATCAATCCTAGTCCACGTAGGTAATGAAACTTGAGGGGGCCCCCCTGCAAGGTACATGGAGGGGCCCCGCTCCGGATTTACTCCAGAGCTCCCAGGCCAGAGTACTGTGCTGAGGGGGTTCCCTGCAGCTCGGGGCCCCCCTGCAGCTCGGGGCCCCCCGCACCACCGGGGCTGCGGGTGCATGTGGTACGCCACTGTCCTAGTCACTAACTTTTTTACCCTAATTTTCTCAGAAACTACTGAACAGATTCACACCATATATGCAAAAGGCACGAGTCCAAACTGAGGACTACCTCTTTGGCAAATTTGGTGTCATTCCGTTCAGCGGTTCGGGCTGTAGCTGCGACAACAGATCCTATGGGAAATTGCATGGGGAAAACGCGTTTTGGGACCCCGCTTTTTTCTCAGCCCCCGCTTGACGAATCACCACGAAACTTACGGGGTAGGAGCGGAGCGGAGCTGGCCAAAAGTTTGGAAAATTTTGCGAAGATTCATCAACCGGCGCCAAAGATATTCCCAATAGAATGTTGCGGATTTTCTATGGAAAATAGGTCCTAACTATAACTATCTACTGGCGACCGCCAGTAGATTATATATTTATATATATATTTTCACTGAAAAAAAACAAAGGTTACAGGGACATTATAGTTAGGCTGACATTTCACTCATACAAAACCGGAGACATTCATCAGTTATAGTTAGCTGAGAGAACTATAACTTGCGCCCCTGCAATGCACTGCTTATGACTGCACATATTACATCATTCATGACATGGTCATGAACACCTTAATCAGATGGCACCTGCTTTATATTTAAGCAAGGTGGACAGGTGCCTTTCTTTTATCATTATAGAGATCAAAGAAAGACATACAGCTCATTCCTTTGACTTTAAAACAGGCTCAATGCGTGCAGTCCAACTGTGCACTGAGGCCTGTGAGGCTGCTCTTCACTACACACAGCCCAACCCCTGCTTGGCCCCTCCCAGCTACTGACTTGGTGTCAACCCCCCTGGAACAGTTTCTTTTTGTGGCTGCTGCTGGCCTCTGAGCCTGAACATTATGGCGGCCACCGAGATCACACGGCAGATAGTGAGCTGTGCATGATGGAGCCACGGGGTCGGTCTGGATGGCAGACTTCAGGGGCTGTACAGATGGATAAAATGTGACACTTGAAGGTGCATTGATGCAGCTGCCAAGCATGGCGTTGGGAATGCTTAAGAGCTCTGGAGGGAGCACAGCTAGAAGGGATGGTGAAGAGCAGTAGAAACTGACCACAACCCCCAACCCCTACACAAGGACACTCTTGAGAATGAATGGCAGGCAGCCTTCCCCAGCCGCACACAGCCTCGGACTGCCAATGGTCACAGCACCCAGCTGCTGTTACCCAGGAGGTCCTGTCCTGCTAGTGTTTTGCCCGCTCCCTGCCACCTGTGGCATTTGCCCTTCCCTTGATCTGTTTGTTGGCAGATCTGGCTGCTCTGGTGCTGCGATAGTTCTTGATTTGCCCTGCGCTAGGTCTTGCTTTGCCCTGCTATCACGTGAGGTTCTCACAAGTATTGGGTCTGCCTTACCTTGGCACTACTGGCTTGTGCCTTGCAACTTTACTTTCCGCTGTGCCATATTGCTGTGCTGGCCCTACACTGGTGCAGGTCTGGATCACAGGGTAGTATGGCAGTATGCTTGGTGCACCCTGCACCTCGCCGTGCCCAGTGGAGCTCTGCCATGGCCTGGTGAAGCTCTGGCCATGCCCTGGTGGAGTTTTGGGTGACGTTCGGCCTTTGTGCTGTTATTGGTTTACCTTTTTGCCAATTCTGTCAGCTTCATCGTATCGTTCTGGGTTAAAGCCAAGCACTGCCTTGTTTTGGTTATGGTTATGGTTTGATGCTACTCAGGGTCCCACTGTGCTCAGGCCGTGCCTTGCTGGTACTTTTGGTCTGTCAATGCCCTGCAGATACTGCAGGATTAGCCTGCTGCTCGGTTTGTATGTGAACTGGCGCTACTGTGTTTCTGCTTCAGTGTTTCTGGTGGTGCCCAGTTATTGCACTGGGTCTGGCAATCCACAGGGTCTACTTGTGTCATGGTGCTATAGTGTTATGGTAGGTTTCTATGGGTGTTTCTGTGTCTGGTAGTGGCTCGTGCTATTCTGTATTTGAACTTCTCTGCTTTTGGTAGAACACTGGTGTGGCACTGGTTTAACCGTGCCCATTAGTACGGGGTTGGTGGTGTTATAGTGTGTCCTGGGTGTTACTGTGTGTGGTGGTGCCCTGGCACAATTATATGTTAATGCTGCTCTTTCAGTGGTGCCCTCGTGTGTATGATAGGTGCGGTATCCTGAGCAGGGGCCTTCAATGGCAAGCCTCCATCACCAAAATATAGGTCCCTACAAGGTTCAATGTCATGTTTAACAACACCTTTGCTATGCTGTTTTCAGACAACTACACAATAATTACAGGAAATGTTACATTACTTCTAATAGTTCTACAAGTATTAGTAATCAAAACATTCTGTTTGTATCTTAAAAGCACTGGGTGAAAGCATCACGTGTGGCAACTCCACCTCACAGCTATAAAGGTATCAATCTGTGCAAGAGTGAAACGCAAGCCCTCATACCGTGGCGGGTGTATATATGAAAAATGTGTACCCCTGAGATAAATCTCCCTGCCGGGGCTCGACTGACTACCTTAGAGTGCCTGCTCAGTATTGTGCTCCGGCTCTCGGCGCACAGGGCTTCATGACATTCGCTGGTGCAGCAGCATTCTCTATCCTCATTAAGCCTTTTTGTGTTTCTGACCCCCCCCCGCCCCCAACAAAAAAAGCTATAACAAACCAACTTTAGAGCAGGCAGGAAAAATTTGGCAGCATTCCAAAGACAAACAAAACAGAAGACTTTTTTATGTTAGTTCTTTTTTTAATATGGTGTTCAGTTGTACATAATGTCTTCTTGGTTATATATAAGGGAACAAAAATGCTTATAACACTGTTTATAATAACTTTCAAATGCTTATAACACTTTTTTATAATAACTTTTCAACATGCTGCACAGCAGCTATGCTGCTCTTTAACATAGCTTAAAGACATTGGGAAAGACAAAAGCTCTGGCTAAACGTAAGGTCCCAAAGGTGAGGCCTATTGGCTATGCCAATGCTTGTTTGAAATAGCAGCACATTTTTGCAAGTAGGAGTTTGATTAATTTAAAAAAAAATCATCCCCCTTCAAAAAGACCCAAAAAAGAAGATGGTGAGGATTTGAAATGCTCAAGGAAAAATAATGGCTAGAAGCTGAAATATGAATTTAAAACGAAAGAAAGCATTGGTGCTTTCTAATAAAAACAAAACAAGGATTGGTGTTAAACTTTCTGCATGCCTGTGCATCTGAAATCCCTGTGCTGTTCCGTTCAATAAATGCAGTTGTACAAGGTGCTTAGCCCTTATTAAATCACGAGGGTGCCTCAGCTATTGGCATTTTTATTTTCTAGCGCGAACTTGACTCAAGGACATTACATGGCTGGGCTGTGTTTCTTTCACTACCAAGAGAATAAATATAATTTCCCATAATCATGGGCGGTTTAGCAAACCATGGGACTCGAACCAGGATACTAATGTCCAAAGTAGGCTGCTGTAGCCTTTATAGGAATGCTACTGCTCATCATTTACTGCAGTTGAAAACAATACTTTTTACGTGTTTTTCGTGAGCTTGGACAAACGTGTTTGCTGTAATCACAGACATGCATCTTTACTGTGAGCAGAGAGAAAAAAGCTTTGACAAGATCTTCAGCCTTTCAGCAAGGCGCACCCACTGCTACTTGCTCTTGGCCTCCTGCTCTGTCTGCTCACACAGCTAAGGTGTGTGTATTAGGCTGCAGGAGCGCCCATCCCCCAATCTCCGACAGTCACGGCCAGCAGGTATCAGCAACGTTGATTACTTGGCCCTTTGTTATGCAGATATGTGAATCTGCACATCTTTGGCTGACCATGGAAACGCCCTGAGCCCTTTCTTTTTTCTTTGCACAGGAAGGCTGGGCAGAGCCTTTCGAATTCTTTTAACAGGAATCGAAAGAACCATGTAATTTTAAACTAAATGTCTGCAAAACAACCGAATATCTGGATATATTGTCAATCATTTGCAGAGAATAATAAAAACGCTGCACAGGAAGGGTCTGATATTTTTAAGCCCTTCTCAGATTGTAAATTTTCAGTTATTTGACATGCTGGGTATTTTTTCAATAGCTTTTTATCTTTAACTATGGTTTTGTACAGGTTGTTTCTTAAATTGCTACAATTACATTGCACGATAAACGAAAACTCTGTTTAAATAGTGATTTTTATCTGTTAGAGGCCAGTGTATCGTCACTATCACTACATTCAGTTTTTGTCTGTCCTTTTAACAAGTGGTTTGCTCTTCTTTTGTGTTGCAAGGACACTTAGGAATAGATTTTCAAACATTTTGTTGTGGGTTAGCATCACAAAAGTGACGCTAACCAGCACAAAATGTTTTTTTCCAAATGTACTTGAAAGCGTAAAAGTAGTTTTGCGCTGGAAAATACCCTAAAAGTAGCGCAAAGGAGCACGAAACACTGTTTCGCATTACTTAGCGCCAAGGGGGCGTTACATGGGCATTCCTGTGCAACCATCCCTGTCTTTTGACGCAAAATCCTATCCACAAAGAATAGTAGACAGGGTTTTGCGCCAAAAGTTAACACCACTCCAAGATAGGCGCTAACAAGAGAAATGTCTAGCCTGGTAGGTTGTATAGGAAGGGTATCCTTCCTATACAAAACCTATGCTAGACTCACGCGCACCCCCTGGATCTGTGGCACTAAAGTGTGTTCGTAGCACTCAGTAGCTGAAATTAGCACTGGCACTAGGGAGAGAGGAGGAATCAGCCATATCTCCAGGGCTTTAAGTTGGCCGTGTCTCACAGGTGCTGATCACCTGCAGTTTTTTAAAGGGGGGCTCGAAACGGGTCTCTATCAGTCTCTGTTTTGTGCTCTGGCACAGGCGGTCTGTTTTTCCCGGACTGCAGTGACAGCAGCACATCGATGTGCGCGTGCTCAAACTGCTCACTAGTGGAGAAGTTACAGCATGATGTCATGCCAGGTGAGCGTTGTTGGGGAAGGGAAATCCTTTAAAGAGAGTCATTTTCTCTCTGGATTTCCCTTTTCTTTTTGAAACTCGGGAGCAGCAACATTGTTGTGGTGTCACCAGAGCTTTAAGTGGAAGGTTTTTCAATATTATATACAAGTCATAGTTGCTGCTTATTTATCCTATGCAACTAACAACCATTGACACAGCCAATAGTCCTGACTTGTTGTAGGTGTGATGTTACTTATTGCATCATATATCTGGCTGCAATGACAGAAACAGCAAAATACAAGTCGGGCGCTACACTAAGCACAGATTTTAAGCTTAAGTCTTTTAAGCCACGTTCTTGGCCCGCCCCTTTAAGGGACACCCCAGTTATTTCATCCCACTTCAAGCCCTGCATATCTCTGAAGATATTGTGTTCTCCTTCTCCCTCCCTGTCACGCAACGGAGCACAGCCTCTTTGGGTGCTGCATTGCGTGTATTTTTTGAAAATCTTCCCATAGGGATAGAACATTTTGCACTGGTTTAGCATCACAAAATTGACACTAACCAGCAAAAAATGTTTTTGGGGAAAGTTACTTTCCAGCGTAAAACTTGTTTTGTGCTGGAAAGTACACTAAAAGAAGTGAAAGATGTGCAAAGCACTGTTTTGCGTAACTTAGCGCCAAGGGGGCCTTAAAGGGGTGGTACATGGGAATTCCCATGTAAACATCCATGCCTTTTGACGCATAGCCCTACATACAAAGAATTGTAGACACAGGTTTGCACCAAAAGCTTCAAAGGAGGCGCTAACAGGAGAATTAATTTTATTTTTTCCTTTCTTTTCCGACTTTGTAGTGGAAAGAGCCTTTAAACTTGTCTATGCATGGTATTTTGTACAGGAAGGTACCCTTTCTATACAAAACCTATGTTAGACACAGGCGCACACCCTAGCGCTATGACGCTAAGGTATGTGCGTTGTGCTCAGCAGCTGAAATCAGCACCAGTGCTAGGAAGAGGGTGGAGAGAGACATATCTCTGAAGATATGGTACTCTCCTGCTTCATCCCTGTCATGCAACGCAGCACAGCCTCTTTGGGTACTGCGTTGCTTATGTGTTTTAAAACATTTGCTCCATTGGGCCAAATTTTCAAACATTTTGGGCTGGATTACCATCACAAAAGTGATGCTAACCAGCACAAAAGTTTTTTGGGGGGAATTTACTTTCCTCCGCAAAACTTGGTATGTGCTGGAAAGTGCCCTAAAAGTGGTGCAAATCCGCGAGAAGCACTACTTAGCTTTACTTAGCCCCAACAGGGCGTTACATGGGGGGTACATGGGCATTCTCATACAACCACCAATGCCTTTTGAGGCAAAACCCTATCTACAAATAATTGCAGACAGGGTTTTGCGCTAAAAGTTAAGAACACCTCATAGGAGGCGCTAACAGGAGAAATGTTTTAATATCTTCTTTTCCGACTTTGCATACGTGCTGCACTGTGCAGCACACATACACAGTGGGGAAAACGTTTAAACTTGTCTAGGCATGGTGTTTGTACAGGAAGGGTACCATTCCTGTATAAAACCTATGCTAGACTCATGCACACACCCTCGTGCTATGGCGCTGAGGTGTGTGCTTGGCACTCGGCAGCTAAAATCAGTGCCGGCGCTAAGGAGAGGGGAGGAAATAGCCATATAAAAGATATGGAGATCTCCTGCTCCCTCCCTGTCACGCAGCGTACTGCAACCTCTTCGGGTGCTGCGCTGCATTTCATGTATTTATTTTAAATCTGCCCCATGGGGTATATTTTCTTCTGGACCAGTTCATATGCACTTTGGGGATTGGCTGCCAGTAGAGAATCTTCAAGCGAAAATAAGTCCACCACAGGAATGGTATGGCGTGACAATTCTGCTGCTGCATCAGGCCCAGCTCCAGGATTCTACATCTAGGAAGGCTATGAAGAAGCCTGGGTGGGCCATGAAGTTACATGGGGGAAGCTAGAAAAATTAACCAAATTATTTTGAGATCGCTGTTTAGACTCTGACAAAATCTTTCTAAAATATACATGTCTAAGAATCAAAAGTAGCATATGTTTAGTAGTGTTCAATCTAGTGCGCCGATCTGTGGCCATGCCCCGGGCCTATTTTCCTGTCTTCGACTTAAAACTACCTTCTAATGGGAGCTTGCATTCTCTGTCTTTGGTTGCAGTGGGGTATTGTGACAAACCGAACGAATAGTTTCTGAATGGGTGATGGATCTAATAGCATCAGATTTCCTACATAGGGAATTCAAATCTATCCACATAGAAGACTATTTGTAGGCCAATTTAATGAGGCATTCAGCTCTTCCATCATGAGCCAGGAATCTAACATTTCTCTGTTCACCCATGAGGCCATGAAGATTGATTTTGCCTAGATTATCTTAATAATCAATGATTTTTGGGGTGATTGGTGCAAATTCAGTGTCTGAAAAGTCTTGAAAACCCCGATTATGGGCAGGTGACTGTACTTATAATTTTTAATTGCCATACATTTAGTTGAACTGTAGAGTTAAGAATAATAAACCTATAATTACCTATATATACTTGCCTTTTGATATTTCTGTCCATATTTGTGCTTCAATACTAAGATAGGACAATATGTAATTATGATATTTTAGTACCCTACCCTACCCTATTACTTTTCATGTAAAAATGTACACTCCGCTCCTCATTAAGAATTGTTTGGAAGGCTCAATCCCCCAGGGCCTCAACTCGGAGTCATCATCTGGGTACATTAGGCCGAGTTCTCACTAATTCATATATCAAGGTTAAATGGGAATGGTCTGACAGTCCTGCCCAAATTCTCCATTCCAACACACTAGTCGAAGCAGCCAGCAACCTCACACAGTGGCTGACCGCCTGCGCCGACGACCTCGCACCACTGAAGAACCCTCCCAGCAGACCCGGCAGCAAGAAAGCCCCCTGGTTCACCGACGAACTCAAGGACTCCAAGAAGAACTGCCGCCCCCTCGAGAAAGCCTGGCGCCACGACCAGACCGCAGACAACATGACCGCCCTCAAGCACGCCACCCGCAGGCATCACCAGCTGATCCGCACCACCAAGAAGACAGCATACAAAGAAAGACTGGACAACAACCCCCACAACAGCAAGGAACTATTCAGCATCATCAAAGAGCTCTCCAAACCCAGTGCCGGAAACAATGACATCACTCCCTCACAAGACCTCTGCGACTCTCTCGCCTCGTTCTTCCACCGCAAGATCGCCGACATACACAACAGCTTCGGCGCACCAACCACGCACCCAACCGCCGAACCAACGCCCCCCACCACCACCCTCTGCGTCTGGACCCCGGTCAGCACCGAAGACACCACCCGGACGATGAACACCATCCACTCCGGATCACCTGCCGACCCTTGCCCCCACCACGTCTTCAACAAGGCCGACTCCATCATCGCACCCCAACTACGGGACATCATCAACACCTCCTTCCACACCACCACCTTCCCGGAGAGCTGGAAGCACGCCGAGCTCAGCGCCCTCCTGAAGAAACCAACAGCGGACCCCACCGACCTCAAGAACTTCCACCCCATCTCGCTCCTCACTTTTCCGTCAACAGACAGCTCGCCGCCTTCCTCGAGACGAACGGATCCCTCGACCCCTCGCAGTCCGGTTTCCGAGCCAACCACAGCACCGAGACCACACTGATCGCAGCCACCAATGACATCAGATCCCTGCTCGACAACGGGGAAACAGCAGCCCTCATCCTCCTGGACCTCTCTGCAGCGTTCGACATTGTCTGCCACTGCACCCTAGTACAGCCCCTCCGCAACATCGGGATCCAAGAGAAGGCACCTAAGGGGATCATCTGGTTCCTCGCCGGAAGAACTCAGAGTCCGCCTCCCCCATTCAGATCGGAGGCCACCAAAGTCATCTGCGGCGTACCTCAAGGATCATCCCTCAGCCCAACCCTCGTCAACATCTACATGAGCCCCCTCGCAGTGTCGTAAATAAAGTATTACGTACTCATAATTTCTTTATCAATATGATCATGCATAAAGCAAGAGGCTGAGTCTGTGGTATCAGGTTCAAAAGGGCTTTATTCCAATAACTCGAGTTATAGGGAGAATAGTTCCATCACCACAAGGGATCTGGAAGGGTCTCAAAGTATTCTCAGAATATTCTCAAACTTTATTCACAGAGTACAGTATATATACATTTGATATTATACGTAAGCAGAAGAGCAAGAGAGAATGAGATAAGAGCATGTGGGCGTGTAAGTAGGCGTGAAGGTGGGCGTCCATGTGGGCGTCCACTTGATGATCATTGGTGAATGTCATAGGTGGGTGGATACCTGGAGGGGGTTGCGTGATCAGCTGGAATTTTACTGGAACTTTGCCTTACTTGTGCTCAACTCGAGCATGACGTGTAACTGACGTGGGGAAGGGTTGCTGTGCAACCGGGGAGTCTGGAAGTGAGGCCTTCAGTGTCAGGACGACCAGCACATCTTGTATTATCTGATATCTAAAGTCTGGAGCAGGGACTGATTTGTGACATATGTTGCCCATCACCAAGAGCCAATGTGGCATTTATTTCTTCATTTACTGCGTAGGCCCTACATGGGGGCTATGGGCTTTTTACTGACGTGAGCTTTGCAATCACACAAAAAGAGACAGAAAGGCTAGGCTTTCTCCTTTGCAGATGGGTTATGTTTATTCCTCCTTCTCCAGGCAGGAATGTGGTTCAGCAGATAACCGTGCTCAATACTGTCTCGGCACCTCTGACAGGGCCCCTTTGGCTGAGGCCCAAGTGTGCAAGGCCAAGGATACGCAGCTGCAGCTCTTAGAGCGTCTGAGGCCTGAAACCTCTTTTCGGCTTTGGCTGAGCCACAAACATGGGTTTTCATGTAAATGCAGGAAAACATGAAGCAAAACGTGTAGGCCTCAATGCAGATTTGTCGTTTCTTTCATGGGAGACTGGATGATGGCAGGCCACGTTTATAGTATAAGCATCATAATAGACAGGCCATGGAGGGGAGATGCATGGGTTACATGCATGTGCACATAAACGTTGGGGGCACATGGGGACACATAGGCCTCATAATTTTTATTTCCTCAGCAGCCATCGCACGCCAACACAACCTCAACATCATCTCCTACGCCGACGACACCCAGCTGATCCTCTCCCTCACCAACGACCCCGCCACCGCCAGAACCAGCCTCCAGGAAGGGATGAAAGACGTTGCCGAATGGATGAAGAACAGCCGCCTGAAACTAAACTCAGACAAGACGGAAGTCCTCATCCTGGGATCATCGCCCTCTGCCTGGGACGACTCCTGGTGGCCCCCTGCCCTGGGCGCCACTCCCAAGCCAACGGACCACGCACGCAACCTGGGCTTCATCCTGGACTCCTCCCTCTCGATGACCAGACAAGTCAACGCCATCTCATCATCATGCTTCAACACCCTTCGCATGCTCCGCAAGATCTTCCGATGGATCCCCACCGAAACCAGGAAGACGGTCACCCAGGCACTCGTCACCAGCCGACTGGACTACGGGAACACCCTCTATGCCGGAACCACAGCCAAACTTCAGAAAAAACTCCAACGCATCCAGAACGCCTCCGCACGACTCGTCCTGGACATACCCCGACCCAGCCACATCTCCGGCCACCTGAGAGACCTGCACTGGCTCCCCGTCAGCAAGAGGATCACGTTCAGACTCCTCACCCACGCACACAAGGCTCTCCACGACCTGGGCCCAAAGTACCTCAACAGCTGCCTGACCTTCTACATGCCCACCCGCCAGCTACGATCGACCAGCCTCGCCCTCGCCGCCGTACCACGCATCCACAGAGCCACCACCGGAGGAAGATCCTTCTCCTACCTGGCAGCCAAGACCTGGAACTCCCTCCCCATCCACCTTCGGCTGACCAAGTGGCATAGAGTGGAATAGTGTAAAGGTGAGTGGCAAAGAGTGGCAAGAGTGGAACAGCATAGAATGGAGTGACATACAGTGGAGTGGAGTAGAGTGGAATACCGTACAGTGGAGTGGCTTAGAGCAGAATACCGTAGAGTGGAGTAGAGTCAAGTATTGCAGGGTGGAGTGGTATAGAGTGAAATGACAGAGTGGAATGGTGTAGAGTGGAGTGGCGTAGAGAGGAATATTATATAGTGGAGTAGCTTAGAGTAGCATATCATAGAGGGGAGTGGCGTAGAGAGGAGTGGTATAGAATGGAATAGAGTAGAGTGTAGTGGCATACTGTGGAGTGGAATAGAGTGGAATACCTAGAGTGGAGTGCCATAGAGTAGAATAAGTTAGAGTGGAGTGCCCTAGGTGGAGTGGCGTAGAATCAAATAGCGTTCGGTCAAGTGGTGTACAGTCGAATAGCATAGAGAGGAGGGCCATAGACTGGAGTGGCGGAGACTGGAGTGGTGTACAGTAGAGTGGTGTACAGTTGAGTGGTGTACAGTTGAGTGGTGTACAGTTGAGTGGCATACAGTAGAGTGGCATACAGTAGAGTGGCATACAGTAGAGTGGAACAGTGTAGAATGGAGTGGCCTACCGTGGAGTGGCATAGAGTTTAGAGGTGTAGCGTGGAGTGAGCTGGTATAGAGTGTAGTGGCATAGAGTGGATTGGTGTACACTACTATGTTGTACAGTGGAGCGGTGTAGAGTGTAGTGGCACACACTAGGGCACAGTGGAGTGGCGTACAGTGGAATAGTGTACAGAGGAGTGGCATAGAGTTGGGTGTCATACAGTGGAATAGCATACAGTGGAGTGGCATACAATGTAGTTGCGTACAGTGGTATACAGTATAGTGGAGTGGTATGGAGTGGAGTCCCATAGAGTGGAATAGCATAGAGTGAAGTGACAGAGTTTAGCTACATACAGAGGAATAGCATATAGTGGAGTAGGGTATAATGGAGTGCCGTAGATTAGAAAGGCATACAGTGGAGTGACTTAGAGTGGAACAGCGCTGAGTGGAGTGGCGTAGAGTGGAACAGCCTAGACTGGCGTAAAGTGTTGTTGTGTACAGTGGAACCAAGTTAGACCTGCCATCCATCACTGGTGGTTTTAAGACCAGAGGCAGTGTTTCACAATAAGCTATAAAATGGATCATTGATAATAAGCAGACACTCATTTTAGCTAGTCACACAGTCACAATGGTCACCATATCTTGAATTTACATCCTCAACTAGCGGATTTTATGATATTGTGTACTCCAGTGCTATAATGGAAACTGTGAAATGCATTGTCAATGTGTGGCTCACTCTCATCTTCCAGTTGTTGACTGGAGGTGCGATTGGGCTTCGTCATAATGCTGTAGTGCATTGCACAGGGTAAAGACACTCACTTGCTGAATATACTAAAATATATTCTACTGAGAGAAATGCTTGGAAAATCCAGAAAAGAGGATTGAGCAGGTGCAGGGAGCACAGGGCCTCATATTCTTCAGGAGCCCACTGCATCCTCCTCCCAGCATGGATCACAAGACCACAGCAGCCATTAGTGCTCCAGGAGCACTCCACGAGGGCACATGGGCCGGAGGACCCATTGCAAACTGCTCCCAGGTTACATAAGGGTTAGTATTCTGTGAGATAGGCTCTCAGAAGAGAGCACAGGAGCATTGCTAACATTAGTACAGCTGGTACAGTGGGAATGCTGCCCAAACGAATTAAAAGTCAACTGCAGACTGCTCCCAGCGCAAAGCACTGGGGTGCTGCTATTGTTGTATTGTATTATAACACATAGATAGTGCTTCATATCCTATAAGGGGTTCTGAAGCACATTATTAGATGGCAGCATGCTACACAGTGGGTGTGTGTGTGGTTGACAGAGTGCTGTATTTGTTATGATCCTATGTGGAAGCGTTTCAGTGTTGTCCATGAGCAACCAGTAAGGTACTTTTATCATTTCTTGTGCTCAGTGCAGAGCAACTTGATTTTTTGGAGGGGGTAAAATCTGCAGATTATGCAGCAGATGATGGACAATGTGGCAAATGCAGTAAGAATTATGACCTGTCCAGGTAAAATTCTCTAAATATACCACTTGCTGTTTTCAGACAGGGCTGGCAGACCTCAGAGGGAGACCATGGGGTAGATTTATGAGGCCCTTGCGCCTTATTTACGCCGCCGTTGCGTCACTTTCGTGACGCAGCGGCGGCGTAAACCCTGCACCATGGTGCGGGGTATTCATAATGTGACGCATCTGGGAGATGCGTCACGTTATGAAGCTCTGCGCCACATATAGGCATTCCGGCGCGCGGGGGGGGCGTTCCGGCGCAGGAACGCCTCCTAAAAGTGGCTGAGTGAAATCTACAAGATTTCCCCCAGTCACTTTTAAGGCCATGCTGCATCAAAACCCTGCGCCTGCTTGAAGCAGGCGTAAGGATTGACGCAGCATGTTAGGGATAGGGCACCCCCGAGACTTACTGGAGCTGCGTCGCGCTTGCGACGCAACTCCAGCAATGCGCCGCCTTTCCGACGGGGGATGCGTCACGCATCTGGCCATCCGAGCGCCACGGTGCGCCGCATTGTAAATGCGGCGCATCAGTGGTGGCACACGGGTGGGCAGATGCGTCTCAACTCTTCTGGCGCATCTCTGTTGATTAGCAGAGATGCGCCAGCAGACATAAATCTGCCCCCATGTTTCTTGTGTTGCAGTACAGAAATTGAAGAATCCCGTAGCAGAAATCAATTTAGTTAACATAGATAATGTTATGTTTAAAGATCCCAGTTAGTTCCCTTGGTGCTACATTCTGTGTTGTTGAGCACTGTCAGATAAGTCATTCTATGTTGCGTGGCCGATGTAGAATTGTAGTCCTTCTTTGTTTGTGTAATCCCCAGCTTTGGATTTCAAAATCTGTTCATTCTACTGTTAGCCTCATTTTTTTTTTTTTTTTTTTTTAATGAAGGACATTGCCTAGCAGCTACCCCAACAATGGGTTTCCCAAAAAACAAGCATTGACAAAGTTAAAAGGCTGCCATTGAATGCTGGACCTATTGGCTTTGCCATTGCTCATGTAAAGGCAGGGAAACTTCCTGCAAATAACATTCTTTACCACACAGGCCTTTATCTCGCAAGCTTTACAATGGATTGGCCTTAACAACATGGTGTAATACAGGGCTTTACCACCCATTCCTTTACCACACAATGCAATGGTATTTTCTGATATTCCTATATAAATATATATATGTATATATACATATACACACACACTTGTTTTTCCATTGGGGAAAATATGTAAATATTTTTTATATTGGGGGTTACTCCGCCAACATCCTCTTTTTTGTTACTTTTTTTGAATGTTTTCTTTTTTGCGGTAATCCCTCATCCCTTCGTTTTGTAAGCCCTTTACCTCCCTTTACGTCTTACCGCCCATGAACCCTAACACTTACCTCAATGTATTTTTACTTGCCCCTCAACCCTAAAAACCCTTACCTCTCATTTCCTCTACCTATCCCCAAACTCTATAAATCCTTTACTTCCCTTTCCTTCTACCTGCCCTTGAACCCCAAAAAAACTTATTTCCCTGTTTTCTTACCCAACCCTGAACCCTAAAAACCCTATTACTATACTTACTATCCTGTACCTTAACCCACCCTGGGACCGTAAAAGCCCCTTTAAGACTTGTATCACCCTGAACACTTACCCATTCCATTTCCCTAAAATCCCCTTTTTTTAATCACATAATATTGGTGACATTTAAAAAATAATTATCTTCGTGATAAACTATTGTGTGGGAAAGTTCCCAAAAATGTCTTGCATAGTACTTAACTGTGTTAAGCCGTCCTGCGGAGTAAAGACTGCATTCCTCTGTCTACTACTGTGAAATCATACTCATTTACTTTAGGCAGAACACCATGAGCTATGAAAGGTTCAACTAAAAAATCTGTCACTAAAATAAATGCATATTTAAGGATCTTGTAAGGGTATGTTTTAATGAAGAACAAGAACATTAAACCATGCTTCGAAATAGCACAAACATTGGCATGCAGCTTGCATCGGCGCATGGATGCATGTTAAGGCCAGGACTGTTGGCTTTGCCACTGAATCTGGAAAGAAATCACCACATCGTATTAAAATATACTTTTCTTGTGTTCAACTTTTGTCTTTGTAGCAGGTGTGGCGGCCTTTTCACATAAATTAAAGGATGATAAATGTTTGATAAATGTTAGCATTTTCAGAATGTCTTGTTTTAAGCTTGTGCGCTGTGCTGACTTCGAAGAAAGTGACTCCAGATTGTTGAGAAGTGCTGCTGCTCAATAGAAATGCACATACACCGGTGCCAGTGGGTGAACGTGCCTCGGCTGGAGCTGGGAGTGTCAAGGTCTAGGCCCTTTGACATTCAGAGCTGCCTGGGACGGCGCGCATTCACACCTCTTCGTCAGCTTTAGGCATGACAAAAGAAGCCCGGCAGTCGCCCGTCAACAGGAGGGGGAAGGGGCTGTTTCAGAGAAGAGACACTGACGAAGCTCTTCTCTTTGGAAGTACAATACTGTCCTGTATGCAGAGATGGAGAAAGGGGACCCCCAGTCTCAGGTCTTTGAAAAGCATAATTTCACCACATTCTAAGAAACGATTTTTAAACAATGACTGCAGTCTATCTCTGTCAACATTTTACATTTCGAGCGAAATACAAAATGTCTCATCTCAAATCTGTAGATATTTTTTTTTTAAAGACAATCTGTACGCATGCATTATTGCAAGAGGTTACAACACACTTTGGATGCGCTTGCAATTTTTCGCTGGCTTGAATTTTATCTCCGATAATATGTTTGGCTTTTATTCTGTGCTGTCTGTGTGATTCACCACTGGGTTGTAGCAAGTCTCTCCCTTTGAAATGGGAAGCTGAGTGCATACAGGATGGGCTTTCATAGAGTCTCCTATAAAATTCTGGTACTATCCTTAAAGTTTTGCAAGTTGTAGTTCAGCTTTTCCAATTTTAAATGCAGAACAATAAGCCTTAGAATGCAACAAGCATTGGCAAAGCAAATCGGTCTGGCCTGCATATTCAGCTGTACTGAACTGTACAGAACTACTGTTTTTGCTTTAGTTAAAATGTCTATTTCATTCTCATTGGGTGGCCGCCTTCTAAAGTTGAGGCATTAAGCGGGCTAAAAAGGTAAGATAGCATCCTAGACCACTGCAGCAGAGTGTCAATAAACCCATCCAGCACGCAAATAAGCCTGGCCCTGTTGCTTCGGCCTGTAGTGAACAGAAAGCAACAAAGCAGCAGACTGATGCATGCACTGCTGTATTGGAGAACATACAGGATGCACTGCATGGCAGCTTGTTTTACTGTTATCAAACAAGAACCGCACAGTATTGTGTCTGACACAGCTTCTTCTTTGCTTCTGGTTCAAGGCATGGCAGCTTCCCCATCTCTGCATTGCAGTGCATTCATGACCTACCATGGATACCATTCATAAAGATGTCAGGCAGTGAGAGCCTTCCCAAGCCCACACAGGCTCTGCGCCTCCTTATCTATGCCTCTTTGGTTTTTACCCATAAAACGCCAATCTGATTTCAAAGTATGGATAACCCAATATTATGTGTCGAAGTTCTCACAAGGCAAAGTGATTGTCACGATAAACAAGAAAATGAATGCAAACATTTAGAAGGCACCCGAGAAAGAGAGCGTGCATATATATTTGTATGAAAACAATGCTATTGGAGAATATCCTTAAGTGCACATTACATTTTTGTAGGTAGGATCAGTGTATTTATTTATTTTCTATTCACATATTCACAATAAATATAAAACTGCTCATTGTTAATCCCAACTCAGTTAACTGTGGGTAATGTTACTCTATCCTTCTCAACTAGTGCCATCCTTAGAGATTAACACATACAGAACGTTACTATTTTCTGTTAAGTACCTGGTGTGCGCTGTTAGCACAAAATGATCTTATAAATGAAATGCGGTGCCCATTTCGTAAAAAAAAAAAAGATTAAATATAATGAGTTACTGTCTCTTGAAATATTTCTGCAGCACACATACAAAGAGAAAATTACCTTAAAGCATATTTTTTTCTGCAGAAAGGGACCCCTTCCTGCACAAAAAAAGTATGCTGACCACAACGCAGACACCCTTGCACTGTTAGGGTGTCTGCATTGGTGCATACCTGCTGAAATTGTGCCAGTGCAGGGAAAGCGCAGAAGTGTGTCACTTCTTCGTAGTCATATTAAGCTTTATTTGATTGATAGGAAAATAAAAAAAACATATGAGCATAAAAGCAAAGACACCGAAAGCCATGATTCATGTTTAAAATACAGAATACGATACAGCATATAACTTAAAAGAAATTGCCATTAAAACATGCTTGTGCAAATGTTAAAAATACCACAATTAATATACAAAAGGGTGCAATTTTATCACGTTTCACCGATAACCAATCAACATCCCCCCACACACATAACACCAGAGTATAATAGGCAGTTAACTTCCCCATCATTTTTCACAGTCTAAAAGCTGCAGAGAGAAATGTATATACCATCAAACATGTGTATTGGGATGATAGCATCTGCAGTTGGTGCAGAGCGGGTCGACATAATCTAACATTTTGGGCGCTCAAGAGTGGGAGCAAAAACCTTTCGCTAGCAAAAGAAAAAGAAAGTAAGTGTATTATGGGGAGAGCTTGAGACACAAGGACACGAGCTCAGATTCATGAAAAGCTTTGCTAGGATATGAGACCAGGAAGTGCACTATATTAAATCTGGACCGTATTAAATTAATTCTCTGTGAGTGCTGTGAGTGCTGCAGAGGAAAATATAGATAAGATTTCATCTGGTCCGTAGTCACAAGTGGGATATAGGCAGGAACTCTTTGCTATGCACCACTTTGTTTACAGACAGGGATACTGCCTATTAATGTAGAATTATATGTCATTGACTTGGGAGAAGTTCACCATGAGATATGGAAAGACCAGTCCACTGGAAAAAGTTGTAACTAAAAGAAACGCTGCTCATGAGGTGATCTTATGAAGGGAACAAAATGTTACAAGAATTATAAGAAAATGAAGACCATTAGAATATAAAGAAGCGGCTTATAAAAGGCTCACAAACATTAGCATGCAGTCAATAGTGTTATTGATCACAATTGAAAAATCACCTTCTTGTTGTGTGTTTCCATAGTGATGCGTGCCTCTACAGGATTGTAATCAGGTAAGGTGTGCTGTTGCACTAGGGGTGTTTTGAGGGCATGACACAACTGCAAGCATTGGTAGATATGTATTCTATGCATGTCATATGTGGCAGCGAGGTGCTGAAATGCACAGATGACGTTGCCCATGGGTATGCCCAGATGTAGATCCCTTGCTTGCTGTGCCACTGGATTCAAGCTAGCCTGGCTGATGAGGGGTAATACTCCAAAACCGGTCCCAGGATGCTTGATTCCGGTCCAGGGAGGACCTGGCCTGTCAGTTCAGAACAAACTGTTCCCATGGGAGCAGGATCAAGACTGATTTGCATATGGCTGGGTCCAAACTGGGATGGCATGGTGAGCAAAAGAAAGATGGTTTCAATGCAGAGCTCTTGCCTGGGAGTGGGTGTTTGAAAAGATTCAGCACTCTTTTCATCATCTTGTATTGCTAGCCACTGCAAGGGACAGGGCCTCCCAAGTGGACATGCTGTAGCAAGTACGGGACAGTAGAGCTGTTATCCACTCCACTCTAATCTACCCCACTCTACCCTAGTCTACCTGACTTTATCCCACTCCAGCCCATCCTACTGCTATCTACCCAACCTCACTCTATCGCACCCAACCCTACCCCACTCTAATCTACTCCACTCCAATCTATTCCACTCCAATCAACCGCACTGCAAACTACCACGCGCCAGTCATCCCTCTTCAACCTAGGTTATGTTAATTGGGTTTTGATATAGTGTGCAACTTGTCCGAGAAGGGACATCTCAGCACTTTAACAGGCAGGAAATGAGAGGGCGTTGTAAGATCATCTTGATTGAACACCCACATTTAAGATGTTTTTTAAAACGGACAAATAAACAGCGGGTGTTTAATCCAGTGAAGCGGAAAATGCCTGGTCTTCATATTTTGATGTGTGAATGCATCGAGGTTGTAGCAGAAGCTGATTTTGTTACCTTAGTTTACTGTCAGGGAGGTATGGGGTAAATCATTCCTGGAGATATTTTAGGCCTAATCCTGACCTAGATTTATAGGTGAGGGAAAGGAGTTTGAACAGTGCTCTTTTTTTATGGTTGGCCAGTGGAGTGCTCTAAGTGTGAGGGCTGACGGAGTGTGTGGAGGCAGGTTGTTAACCATTCAGACAGTGATTTTTTTTAACCACCTGCATTTTAGCTACCAGAGATTCGTTTATGCAAAGGAACAAATTGCCGTAATCTAGGCGACTGATGATTAATTCCTGACGAGTGTCTTCTGAGAATTCATAGGAAGCCATTGGAAGACTTTTCTAAGAAGGACCAGCGTACCAAAGCAGGTACTGTAGATGGAGATGATCTGGTCTTTCACGGACAAAGTGTCATCCAAAAGTATACCCAAATTCCTAGCTATTCTGCTGGGCTCAGGGGGAGTTCAGCCGATCACCAGTCATTCGACCAATAAAGTTGGGCTTTACCAAACAAAAGAATCTCAGTTTTGCCAGTTTTTTCAGTTGGAGACAATTATGGGACATCCAAATTCCTCATACAAGTAACAAATTGCTGTTTGACATTCTTGATGTCATACCCGAATCAGATAACTAGTTGGGTGTCATCAGCATAGGAGAGTATTTCAAACCCGCAGGAATTTACCAACTTTTCTAGTGGGACCACATTGATTGTGAGAAAGTGAGGGGCTCAAGGAGGAGTCCTGAGGGACCTCTTGTCCAAGCAGGTGGTTTAGAGTGATAAGGGCCAATAGAGACAGTCTAGACCCTGTCATAAGAAAGCCCTTTAGCCAGTTGAGTGCGGCGCCCTTGATGCCAATCTGTTCAAAACCTTTGTGTTAGCATGGAATGTGAGATGGTATTGGATGCCGCCAACAGATCAAGCAAAACCAACATGGCTGGATTTCCAGCATTAAGGGATAGCCTGACAGTATCTGCTGAGTCAAGAAGGGTCGTCTCCTTGCTGTGGGAAGGTCTGTGACCTGTTTGAGAAGCATCCGACAGGCCATAAGTCTCCAAATACGAGGACAATTGTTTGTTGATGTGGGTCTCCAGAACTTTACCCAATAGAGGGAGGAAGAATTTCGGGCAATAGTTAGCTGGATTGCTCGGGTCTGCATTTATTCTTATCAGAATTTATGTAACCTGGGCTGCTTCCCAATGTTGCAGAATAGAGGCTTGAGTCAGGGACTGGTTGCATAGAACTGTGATAACTGGAGCGAGAAGAGAGAGTGGCAATGATATAAGGGGGACAGAGGTCAGAAGGAGAATCAGATTTTGCATTATGCAGCAGGTCATGCGTCTGTGTATTAGAGATAGGGTTAAATCTTTCCAATATTACTGATGCAGTCGTTTGAGGTGACCCATTGGTTAGAGAAAGGTCTGGTGCATTAAAACCATTGTGAATATTGCCCATTTTAGTGCGAAAATGTCTTGCAAGGTGTCACAGAGTAGTTGAGAAGCAGGGATGGCCGCTAAGCAGGCTTGAGGTTTAGCAAAGTTGTTTAAGATTTTAAATAATTCTTTGGAGGAATTGCCTGCTTGTTCTATTTGGTTGACAAGGAAATGCCTTCAGGCTGATCTTTAACAGTGGTAGGTTCGAAGGGCAGATTTATATGTTTGTTTGTCTGTATTTGTTTTAGTAGCTCTCCATTTACATGCATTTTTTTGTCATTTTTCACAACAGCTGTGTACCACGAATCGTTAGGCCTAGACATTATTGCGGGAAGTTACTTATAAGTGGCAACGATATCAAGTGCCTCCTGAAAAGGTGTCATGGAATAGGGCTAAAGCTGAGTTTATGTCCTGTGAGTTGTCTAAATTGGGAGCAGTAAAAACAGATTGGGAAGTTTCCATAGTAATCTGCTTCCATTGTCTCAAACTAATGCCCTTCTGAACTGTAGGTTTGGCAGATCTGATCCTGGTAGGAATCTGAAAACGTATCAGGAAATGGTCGGTCCAGATTAGGGAAATTGGGGTGTTAGCTTGAAGAGAGTGGAGAGTAGAGAAAATGAGGTCCAGTGTGTGTCCCACTGCAAGGGTAGGACCAGTCTTGGTCAAGTGAAGGTCTGGCAATCTCCAATCGACCCTACTCCATTCCAATTTGCCCTACTCTGATCCACCCAATCTGCCCCACTCCACTCCACGTTAATCTATCCCATTTCACTCAATGCCAGTCTATCCTACTCTACTCCTCTCTTCCCCAACCTAGCTCACTCCACAGTAATCTATCCAACTCCACTCCACCCCACTGTAATCTATCCCACTCCACTCTACCCCAGTCCAGTCTTCCCCACTCCAATCCATCCAATTTGCCTCACTACACTCTACTACGATCTACCACACTCCAGTCCACTCTACTCAGGCTACCCCACTCCGCTTCACTCCATACTACCACATGCCACTCAAATCTACTGAATTTTAGTCCAATGTAACCCACTCCAATCCACCCAATCTACTCCACTCCACTCCATAATACCACATGCCACTCAAATCTACCCCACTCCAATCCTATTCACTCACCCCAATCCACCCAATCTATCCTACTCAACTATACCCCAATCTACCACACTCCATATTACCACATGCCAACTCCACTCCAATCTACCTCAATCCACCCCACTCTACTCTTCTCCAATAACCACACTCAAGTTTAATCTACCCCACTCAACCTCACTCCATACCACCACATGCCACTCAAATCTACCCCACACCAGTCCAATGTAGTCCAATCCAATCTGCCCCACTGCAGTCCACTCTACCCTAACCAACCAAACTCAATTCTACTCTACCCAATCTACCATACTCCAATTCACTTCAGATTACCAAATGCCACTGTAATCTACCCCATTTCAGTCCATTCTACCCACTACAATCCACCCAATTTACTTGACACCAGTCTACCCTAATATACCACATTCTATTCTACTCTAGCCAATCTACCCCACTCTACTTCACTCCATACTACCACATGCCACTCAAATCTACCCCACTCCAGTCCAATCTACCCACTCCAATTCACCCTATCTAACCCATCGACCCTACTCCTATCTGCCCCACTCCAATCAACCCCACTCCACCCCAGTCTACAATATTCCACCCAATCTACCTCACTCCACCCCAACCCACCCCACTCCACCCCAACCCACCCCACTTCAATTTGCCCCCACTCCAATCTACCACGCTAATCTACCCAACTACACCACTCTAAATTACCCCACTACAATCACCCCACTCCAATCTACCCTAATCCACCCCACTCCATTCTACCCCAATCTACCCCACTCCAATGTATGGCAGTCTACCATCCACTATACCCCAATCTACCCCTCTCCAGTCTATCCTACCCCACCCCATGAACTTTTAGCCTTGCTGAACAGCAGCCGCAGTGGTGTACAACATGGCTAAAACACATTGCCAAAGCCAATAGCAATTGCATAGGTGAGATTTATTGGATTTGCCAATGCTTATTTGTAAAGCTTTAGGAATAGTTTTTAAATTAAATTAAGCAATTCAAACAATTTAAATGTAATTGCATAATATGATAATAATAGAATATATCTTCTAAGAAGTTCATTCATTTTATAAGAACATACTTCAGTTCACTGTCTGAAAGAACGTAACCCATAGCAAAGTGGAAGCTTAGTCACTCGCTTATCTAGCCATCATCTAAAAAAACATATTAGTGTGCATATAAATATGTAAACTGAGGAAAAGCAACATACATTTTAATGTCTGTACCAGGAATTCAGAATTGTAACAATAGGCATTGATGCCTGTAGGTTATGTGCACAAAAATGATCAATTCAGTTTATACTGAATCACAGTGTAGTGCACCATCATTGTTTAGTTACAAGTAAGGATCAAATGGCAAGAGCAAAGAATGTTGGGATTTGAAACTGACCCAAATTACTTTTAGCGATGTTCATAAAACCACTAATAATTTTTAGATACAAAAAAATCTAACATCAATAGCTTCATGTAAATACATTTTTATTTTAAATAAATAGAGAAAAGTTTAATTTGGATGAAAAATATTTGGATAAGCACAACTTATGGAGCTTTTCCTTTGAAATATCTGTCCTTTCTGCTGCTACTGGGTGTTTCTGGTCAGCAAAGTGTGTTTAAATGCAAAGTGTGTTTAAGACTGCAGTACCGCCTCCTGTCTACGGGGGCAGAGCTGAGCAGAAATATAAACACACTTGATGAAACACAGGTCCCCACAAGGTAATTTTTTAAAAAGTTGTAAAAATTGGCACAGATGTTCCTGAAGTCATTTTTTACCATTTAGAAGATATTGCCTTGTGGGGACCTGGGTTCAGGTCCCCACAGTGCAATCAAGTCCCCACAGCGTGAGTGTGTTATCACACCCAAGTCCCCACAAGGATAGTAACACAAACCCACAACCACACACACAACCACACACACACAACCACACACACACAACCACACACACACACACAACTACACCCACAAGCACACACACAACAACCACACACACACACACACACACATCCACAACCCCAGCCACAACCCCACACACAACCCCACACACAACCACACAGAACCACACACAACCACACACACAACCACACACACCACCACATGCACAACCACACCCACATGCACAACCACACACACAACCACACAACCACACACACACACAACCACACACACACACAACCACACACACAACTACACACACAACCACAACCACATGCACACACACACAACAACCACACACACACACCACACCCACAACCACACCCACAACCCCACACACAACCACACACACAACACACAACCACACACACCACCACATGCACAACCACACCCACATGCACAACCACACCCACATGCACAACCACACACACAACCACACACACAACCACACACACAACAACCACACAGCCACACACACAACCACACAGCCACACACAACCACACAGCCACACACAACCACACACACACACAACCACACACACAAACACACACAACCACACACACAACTACACACACAACCACAACCACATGCACAACCACACACACACAACCACACACACACAACCACACACACACACAACCACACACACACACACACAACCACAGACACACACACAACCACACACACACACACAACCACAACCACACAACCACACACACAACCACACACACAACCACACACACAACCACACACACAACCACACCCACACACACAACCACACACACACAACCACCCACACATACACAACCACACACACAACCACACACACAACCACACACACAACCACACACACAACCACACACACATACACAACCACACACACACAACCACACACACACAACCACACACACACAACCACACACACACAACCACACACACAACCACACACACATCCACACATACCCTTAACCGCACCTGCACCCACAACTGCACCCACACACACAACCACACACACACAACCACACACACACACAACCACACAACCACACACACAACCACAGCAAGCATTGGCATAGCCAATAGGTCTCGCCTTTGGGACCTTATAAGTGTTTAGCCAGGCAACAGTTGATGTGGTTGTACCAAGGATATTGTGCTGCATAACTAAATACTTAGAAGGTCCCAAAAGCGAGACCTATTGACTATCTCAATGCTTGTTGTGCCAGCCTCCGGGGGTCCTCCACCTAACGTCATAGCAGTCGATGCTCGCTTTACTAGACTGCCTGCTGGGCATTTATTTCTCGCTCTGTTTGGCTCCCAGCATCTCCTCGTCCCCTAGCGGGGGAGCGGGTTGCCTGTTCCTTGATGTTGCCTGCTGCCTCACCCGCCTTGCACCTCAGCCTCTAGTCTCACCTTCTGCGGGAGATATCTCGTTGGTCTACCGCTTGCACCTTCTTCAGTACTCACTCCTAGGCACGTCTCACCGGCACCACAGGCTTTTACTCTGTGTCACTCGGCTCACTTGCTGTACCGGGCGTCTTCCACTCTGCAGCGACCAGCCCTCTGCCCGCTACGCCCTTGCTACCTCTAGGGCCGCAGGCATCTCCACTGACGCTCTTGCCCGTTCCAGCTATCAAGGCCGGGTCGTGGCGGCAGCACAATGTCTCCGCGCTCTCGCCGACTTAGCCGCTCCAGCAGTAGGGGCCTCCCCCTAGGCTAAGTGTGCAGGGCTTGACTGGCCGTAGCAGGCACCGGGCAATCCCCCGGTGCGCCGCACGGGTGGGGTCCGGTTTTGGGCCCCTGGGGGGCGTTTTTGTTACAGGGCCGTTTTTGCAGCATAGCTGCAAAATCGGCCCTGCAACAAAATCGGCCGAAAACCGGCCCTGGTAAAGAGCTCGGTGGCACCCCCAAGCCCCAGGGGGGCTGGCCCAGCACTTTGCCAGTGCCGGTTTTGGTTCCCAGTCCGGCCTTGTCAGTGTGTCGACGTAGGCCGCGACGAGTCTGCAAGGCCTCCAATGCTGCCCATGCTGTTTTCTAGTCACCGGGGAGGATTACGGTATACTGGTGTTCACTCCCTGCGGGGTCCTCATTTAACAGGGCATATCTTTGTTACAACAGGCCTCTGGCAGTGGGTAATGGGCAAGATTTTTACAGATTTGGCATCCGGGCTGCGGGAGCTTAACAGATGTGTGGTCATCTTGCTTGGGCGCCCCCAAGGTTAAGGTAATCCATGTCAGTGAGCTAGGTCCTGTTAGTATTTTACCTGTTTTACTTAATCTTGCATTCCTTAAGAGTGTTAGCTATTTGCAGGGTGTTGTATTTCATTATTATATCTGTGCAGCATATTAGTCTTACTGTGTACTGAGATGCACACTAGGTAATAAAACTGCCGCTATTAGAATTCCCGTGTTGAATTTGGTAGCAGTGTAATTTTCTTACAGTGACCATCAGTGGGTCAAAAAGGGTTTCAGAATACATGGTCATCCAATTCTTGGCAAATTTGTAGAGTACACAGAGCAAAGGTCACATATTCCAGTTGCAATTGTGATTCTGTGCAAATGTGCATGAAGGAGATACACAGTTGTGAAAATATTGTCAGGGCGAAAGTAAAAGAAAAGGCATTGCTTAAAGGTGAGTCGATGCGTTGTGTGTTTGGGGATGGTGAAGCGAAGTGGCGGTCGGCACAGGTAAGAGCAGTGGGGCCGGTGGTGTTGGGGGGGGGGGGGGGGTTGTCAGGGAAGTTGACATACGATGGGATTAAGTTAAATTAAAAAGAAAATAAAACAACTTACCTTGCGCTTACTGCATCGCCAACTCTGGGATGGGGCGAGCACGACGTAAGTGGTTATTATTTATTTATTTATTTATGTATTTAACTTCTCCAGACTTCCCCACCCTGCCCCACTGCTCTTACCTGTGACGGCCGCATCTGGAAGGAGATGCGAGGAAGGGCACTCAGGAGAGAGTGGAAAGAGGTGCTGAAGAGGAAAAAATGAGGTGTTAGATATATAGGTGGACAAGATGTGGAGAGAAATTGGGCGCAGATGTCTAACACAGAGTGAACATAGCGGAACACTACCCCTTTCACAGGACTCAGTAATGTTTAAGTCACAGTTTCACAATTTCAGAAATGAAACATTTTACTTTACAAAAAAAAATCATTGCTTTTACTTATTTATCTTAAACGGCTAACAACTATTGACAAAGCCAATTGTCCTGGCAGATTTTAGTTACTGACCAGACCCTGCCTGACATAACATTCCCACACCCTGGTATTCCTGCACCAAAATCTGGCAGCCTCGGAATGAGGGCCTATGTCTAATTCCAAGCCTTAGGCCGCCATTTCTAATCATCCTTTATTTGGGGGCAGTAATATCTCCGGGGGGTTTGCTGGTACAGCAGGTTGCGTTTTTGCCCCTTGTACTATTGCCTCCCAATTACGCACCCCAAATGGGATAATACAAGAACACACATTTCCAAACTGCAAATCTTCGAAATTTTTGGGGTGTTTTTTCAGGTGCAAACTTTGCCAGGCACTACTTGACGAAACCTATTTGAGACAAATACTGGGTCAGTGTGATATTTGCAAACATTTTGATATGCCAAATCGGATTTAAAACTCGTGTGTGCCTAGTCCGCATTACCGGCCAATTCCAAATTATAATCTCATCCTTTTACATTCTACATTCTAAATTCGTATGAATCCCTTATATGGAGAGACTCTCTCCAGCTTGCTTGTTTAGGGACATCATTTGCTAGACATCTGTCATGTGTCCATCTTCAAGTGCTTTGCAGTTTGGTGAGACATAATCAGGGCAATGCAAATGTTGTCATTTTGCATCACTGGCATGAGCCACCGACGTCTTATTAAATATTCTTAGTGCATTATGTGCAACGAGTTGTACACATTGTCATGTTTACTGAGCAGTGCTGTGGTGCCATGCCATCGAAATGAATGAGGTGACTAAAATGCCACCCCCTGCCTTTGGAGCTCAGAAATCATCACAGGAACGGTCATGAAATGCACTTTGACCTCAGTCGGGCAATTATATTTTAGTGCTTAAATATCGACAGTGCTAATGAGTTGTGAATGATAACCGGCACAAAGAACCAGCTATTACAGTAAGAAAAAGGTAAAGCCCTTCTTCATTTAATGGGTGTGTTTATTTTGTCTTTCTCTATGGTGTTTTTAGTGCTGGCTGTGCTGATTTGCAGTATCTTCAAAGCACTGCATTACGCAAAGGCTTAGACATTGAGCAAGTGCGGCGGGGTTAAGCAGTGGCACATTCTACTTGAGGGGTGTTTTATGTGTTATCCTGCTGAGTTAGTGGATTTCGTTTCTTTTATGTTTTTGTGATGTAGCCATTATAAAAAATCCCATCTATCCTAACTTCCCTTTAACTAACGTTTTTTTCTTTGGATTTCATAGAGGAGTGGTTCTTCCAATCTTTGAGATGACCCTCATTATGAATGTACCCCCTTTGTTTTGCTGACAGAGTGCTGGAACAGTTGTCTGCTGTACTGGCCCTCCTTCGGCCTCATGTTTTAAGCATACGAAGGAGGCGTAGGGCAGTTGGCAGCTCAACAGTAGACACGTCACAGGGGGTGATGTGGTACCCACTGCCTTGTCAAAGTGAGTTAGTTGACTTTTTAAAATACCCCTTCTTTGCCAAATGATGTGCAGCTCATTTGCTTGCGTTCTTGTCCTTTTATAAGAGCTATGAGGATTTTGGTGACACCCGCCATCCAGCCGCGCCCACTGCAGGTAAGAGCGGTGGGGCTGTGAGGCCAGCTGGGGGGCCAGGGGGGGATATCAAGAGATGTCCACAGGGGGGAAATGAATTATTTATTTCATTTTTCCTTGTGGTCGTCTCTTGAAATCCCCTTGAGCCGGCCCCACGGCTCTCACCTGCAGCGACCGCGGCTGCCGCCATCTTGTCCAAAGGGAAGGAATGAAAAGACCAATCATGAAGCAGATTGTGGATAGAAGTTGCATGCCCCCATCTTGACCAGCAGTGTGCTGTGCTTATTGACCTTTATGACCTACTTGCTTGCCCAAGGCTGAAAGAGGTAATGAAAATAACAACACAGGGCAGCTCAGGGCTGTCCCAATTTCGTTTGGTGTACGTCCTGCGGTAGCATTGACTGCTGGCACAGAAGGAAGGCGGCTCTTTGTTCTTACCTGTTCCTGAAAAGAGTGGCATTGGCCACTGGTTGGCTTTCACCCGGTGGCTATGTGGAATAGTGCACAGTTGGGTGACTTTTAGGTCCTCGTGCCCTGATTAATTAGCCTGTATGTTATCTGACAGTGAAACGTGCTGGGCTTTCTTCCTATCTTGGCCAAAGCATGTTAGTGCGGTTTTAATGCCAAACCCATGACAACGTTTATTGAAGTATGCGTTGTGGACTCATTTTTAAGTGTTTTTGTACCGAGGAGAAAGATATTGATAGTCGGAATTTAGGGGACATTTTTACAATAAGGGTGCAGGAGTTTGATTCAAAGGTTGGGAGTTAGATGAATCTACTACATACACCCATTATAGATATGATACACACACTTTATGGGGTCTTCCTGACGCAATGGGAGCGTGCTAATGAGGCTAGAGTGAGCTCTTTGGCAAGCACTGGCCAACATGCTCCCGGTGATTGCCACCATGAGGCACTTGCTATCTTTTTACGAAATATCCCGTATTGTGTTGTGTTCGTTGTGCTGACACCAGGTCCTCTTTTATTGACGTACACCCTTGTATCTCGCCTGACCCTGAGTTTCACCAGAGCAGGTTGGCTCCCTAGAACCCGTTTTTACTACAGGGACCCTACGACATTGAACTAATAGGAACTTTCTGTGTAGAGTGTGTGACACCGGGCCTTAGTTCTTGTTTGGACCCACACCTTTATTTACAAAAATATGTAAAGATGGGCAGCTATCTTTTAATGATTTTATATTTTGTTTTCATTTTTAAAACTCAATCGCACATGCATGCACGCACGCTCAGGCTTCAATCTGTTAATGTTATTTCGTTAAAAAAAAGGTTTTACAATCACTTTTAAAACTCCATCACTGCCGAAACCAATAGGATGGAAGTCAACGCCAGACCTATCAGCTTTGCCAGCGCTTGCTAAACTTGAGACAAATATTTTTCTAACGTGGCTGCCATCATTTAAGGAACACCCCAGAGCACAGTAACAGCAAAGAAAATGGCGTAAAGTTGGGAAAACGTGGAACGGAAGCTTCTTTTTAGATGGCCCTGCCTTAACCCGCTGCTGATTAGCCGGAGGTGCCCGTCAAGTGTCTTTGGTCTGCTGACGTCACAGAGGCCTGCGGTCGCTGGCAGCGTGCCCACTGTATTGCTGCTTGCTTCACAAGCATCACTGCACAGACATGTTCTGTAGCCCAGCACAAAGCAACTCAGGCTGCATCCCTCGCTGTTATCAAGCATCATTATGCATTAGTATAATTCAGAGTGAAAGCCGCCAAGGGAGTAGATGAATTCGCTTGTACATGAGGATGTTGGTCTCTGGTGACAACATTTTCAGAGACGCCTGGGTATCACAGTCAAAGTAGACAGAAGCACTTAGAACATTTAGGTAAGTCATCGAGCTAGCTCGCTACATATCAAAATGTAGTAATATGTAGGGTTTAAAGGCCTCTGTATCAACCTGACCTCTGGCCCGGCCCACAGTCAGAGTTCCATAGGGACATATTCATCTGCTCCATCTTGTGAGTTGCAGCCTACCTGTGCCCCAGACTGCAGTGAGCAGAGTCCAGGAAGTGAGCATTTTCTGGTGGGATGCGCAAGAGCCTGCAAAATAAAACTAAGTGCAATGTCACGGCCCGGCAACTACTTCGAGATCTGCGACTGGGGGGAGACAGAGTCCCCGAGAGGCCCCCGGGAGGCCCTCAGACCACAAGGAGACATTGTAATGGACATCGGTTGACCCGGGGGGCCTGCTGAGGAGCACGGCTGTATTACTGCATTTCCACGAGGGGGGCCCGCCGGCTGAAGCGTCCTTTGGATCTGCTTTTCATGGTGAGATCGGTCTGACACAGCTGCACTCCGCATGTACCTACCAGCGCTCGTTGACCACCTGTGTTCCTGGGGATTGACAGTGGCAGTGGCAGCATAGACTGTCTGTGGACTGATATTGGTTGACCTGGAGATCTTCTGTGGTCCGATGCTTAGGGATATGCGGGGGGTGCGTTCTTTGGACTGCCTGTACCACCGCCGGTGAGTGAGTTCCAGTGATCACTGTGGCTCGTTGGGAGGCCCTGCCACTTTTTCCTGCAGTGTCTGGTGCGAGTGGTGCTTCCCCTTTCCTGTTGCTGCAGGTTGCTGTGGACCCGCTGCCACTGCGTGCTGGCTTGCGTTCCATTTGCCCGGCTGACCTGGCTGACCCTTGAGGTCGGCTTGGTGTGTGTCTTGAAGGGGGGTGCGAGATCGCGCTCTTTTTCGTGACCTGCCTCAGCCTCGGCCTCCCGCTAGCGGCGACAAACTGGTTACGGATTGCCCTGGTGGTGATTGGTGTTTTGTTTTCCTCTGTTCTTTGTGTGCCGATTGAGACCGGGACTGCAAGGATCAGCAGCCTGATAATTACCCCCAGCTGGTTTCTCTTCCCGCTCTCCGGCTGTAGCTTATCGAGACACACTGATTTTACGCGCTGCCAAGGTTCCGTTCTAGCCCTGTTCTAGACCGGAGGAGACTGGAATGGGTACCGGGACCGGGTACCCCTTTAGCATACAGTCCCCACATCCCGTATCCCTGTATCATGAGTCGCCAGTGGTATTTAGAAGGTGTTTCAATTGCCTGTTAGTCCGTTATTTTTTTTTCCCAATGGCAGCACGAGAAAGAAGGAGCAAGGCCACTACTTCAGGTGATCATGTGACTGGGACCTTGGAAATTTTATAATTAGAGCCAACTCTTTGCTAGGCCACGAAATAACTTTGATGGAGCGTCGGCTTTCTTTGGACATTGCCGCAGCCAAAAGATCCTCACTGGGCCATATTGCAAATGTACGCTCACCGGACCGTACATGTATCACGCTGGCTACTGACATCATTGATACCTTGGGCACCTCCCAATGCTCTGAACCCTTGCCGAATTTGGTCATACCAATAGTGACTGGTGCAAAACTTTTACCAACTGTTCTTGAGTCCAGCCCAGTTATAGTCAATGAGGACATGATGGTTTCGGATATTCCACCCAGGCCTATCACACGACAGGCACGGGGGAATCGGGAGGGGGCGGTCCCTAAGAGAAAACATGGTCCACAAAAGGGTGGTGGACGGCTGTCTAAGCTTCCCAAACATTCCAATACTAGTGATCATTCTGTCTTGGATAAGGATATGGAGGCTCCCACCACCCCTGACATCAATGCACCAGACACCATACTTACATCTAATCTAAGAGAAAGGACCTCCCTCGTAGCCGCACCAGCTAGGGAGGACTTACTCATCCAAAAAATGGGAGATCTCCTTAGGTCCATTATTCACCCCCTCGAGTCGAGACTTCACCAGATAGAGCTTAGGCTAGGGAATATTGAGAAGGCAACCTCAGTAAAAGAAAACTGCCCAAAAACTATCATTCCTGTAGATAAGGGTGCTACATCAAGCAATACCCAGGGAGGGCTACCAACACCAAACCATCTAGCGCCACCACCCCCGCCCCTCCCAATAGAGGTAGGTAGTCGGGATACTTGTGTTTCCAAATCATAATCATAATCACAAGGGTGCAGTTACGACTACGACTATTAAGGACAAATCACAAGAGCTATTCCATCCTGCTCAGGGTTCGGTCCTAATTCATAAGATCAGAATGGATCTACCTCCGGAATCCAGTGACTATGTAGTTGTTCTTACTGGGGTACCCGAGTTAATAGACTCAAACGGGGAATCTTTTCATTCTCTCAAAAATAAAGTTGCGGACTGGCTAAATAAGAACAGACCGCTTCCACCTTATGCTAGTAGCGAGATAATCATGGTCCGCAGGGTTTCCTGGGTGGGTCATAGTCCAAAGACCATCAAAGGTGACTGTGTTTTGGTAAATTTTAGGGACCCCCGTACAGTATCCCACATATGTGGTTGGGCCCATAGTGACACCGTCACCACCATACAACCATTTCCCTTGACCTATTTTTACCCTTCTAACTCCGTATGTCACAACTACGGGTGGGATTCTGATTGGACGGGAGAGGTATATAGAGGTAAGGCTAAGAATAACCGGGTTGGGTTGACCCAACCACATACATTTCCCCACATTTCGACTTTCAATCGGTACAGCTGCCTGGATTTGGTGGACTGACTGTACCCCAACCAGGGGGTCAGTGTGGGGCTCGGGTGCAATAATGGAGGGTCCAAACTATCAACTTCATATAAAGGACCATTAGGATACAATCGAGCAGGCAGCTATATGGGCCTTAGTAGAGAGATCACAAACTCTACATCTCTGGAAACCCCACCATTATATGTTAATCTGGACTCTAGTGATCTATTCCCAGTCGATAAAACACCCGACCCAAGCGTTGTTCCGGCAGGAGAAGCTATGACCTAAGGGAGCATTGGGGAAGGGGCAGGGATTCTTAGCTCCCCCCGGGATACTTCATGTTCTTTACTCAGAATACTGTCTTGGAATGTAGCGGGGCTGCCTAATAAAGTGATGTGCCCGGAATGGGGGTCCTTTATTGATAAGAGCGATGTATGTCTTTTCCAGGAGACATGGGCCCGAGATAACCAGCTACGTAGGGGCTTTGCTTCTTTTAGTGTGCCGGCAAGTTGGGGAGGGAAGGGGCGCCCGTCAGGGGGCCTCATCATCTGGGTGGGTTCACATTTGGGTTGTAGGGCTACACCAATCACCACTCATTCTCAAGATATACAATGTGTTGTGCTTGAATGGTCTAACTTATCTAAACTTGCTCTTGTTAATGTATATGCACGGCCGGTTAGTGGAGCTAAGGAATCTCCAACCATTGAGGAATTGTCGTCTTTTTTACACACTATTCCTAGTGATGTACACCTTGTGGTGGGGGGTGACTTGAACTGCCATTATGAGCCACTGGCCGGTCTAAGGGGTGGTGTCTCAATGGCAGAGGATGACCCTTGGGCAATTCCGTTACCCCAGGCCCCAGTATCGGGGCCATGGTCTCCCTTAGCCATTCAAATTACTTCTCTAACCCTGAATCACTCAATCAGGGCTTGCAATGGCCGCACGTCTTCGGACATGCCAGCAAAGTGTACATTTAACAAAGTGGGCCACGAGTCTCGCCTGGACTACATCCTGGTTGAAACAAGGCTGTGGCCCAGGGTTATCGATTTTGCTGTTTCCCCCAGAATTGAGAGCGACCACAACGCCCTGATTCTGGAGTTAAGCTTGGCTGTTTTTCAGAACGAAACTCGCACGAGCCCTGTGGACTTAGGCACTAGGCTGACCATTTCTAACAACAGGCGCAGAGTCAGGTGGGATAATTTGGTAGCCCACCCGGAAGAACTATACAATCTATATTTAGGGATAGTTCACGTATTTGATGAGGTAAGCGCCTTAATTGCTCAACCTTGCCCCACTGATTACCACCTTAAACTCCAGGCACTCCATGTTGCCCTAGTAAGTACCCTGGCTGAAGTGTTGAACCCTCCGGTACCTAGACGGACCAAGAGGGCTTATCCGTCCTCCTGGTACAATGCCTCCTGCAGAAAGTCTAAATCAAAGCTTATACAGGCACTCAAGCCGAACAATAATAAACTCTTAATAAAAGAAAGGAGAGTTGAATATAGACGACTGCTTGAGTGTGCAAAGACTGAGTGGGACCATGATAAATGGACAAATTTGACAGTTGCCCTCGCAACTAGAAACCACCGGGAATTTTGGTCCATCGTCAACACTGGCTCTGGGGAGCCGGTGTCGGCAATCAAACCTAATATAGCAGCGGAGGTTTGGGAGGAGCATTTCCGGAGCCTGTACAGCTCAGTTGAGGGCTTTGAATCTGGGCGGACTGTTAGGAACATGTTTATATCCACCTCATCCGAGGTGGTGTTCGAATTTACGCTAGAAGAGGTCCATGAAGCAATTGGTAAAGTTATACCTGGTAAAGCTCCGGTATTGGACAAACTCCCGGGTGACCTCTTTAGACACGAACCAAGGATATGGGCCCCATATTTGTGCATCTTGTACAATGCCATCCTGAGAGGCACGGAGGTGCCCTGTACTTGGCTGGGCACAGAGATAGTCCCTATATTTAAGACGGGCTCTCCTCTGCTCCCAGGCAACTACAGGCCCATCAGCCTTATAGATGTCCCGCAAAAGATCTTTGCGAGGTTAATTTTAATTCATCTGCAGGATTGGATTGATGAGCATTCGGTAATGAGCCCATTCCAGGCGGGATTTAGGAAAAACACGTCCACCATGGATCAGATCTTCCGTCTATCTCTTTTATTCTGGAAGACGGTTACGCTGGAGGGCGGCAGCCTCTACATGGTATTTGTGGACCTACGCGCCGCCTTCGATCTGGTCCCACGCCAGAAATTGTGGTCTGTGCTCTATGAGTTGGGTATACCGCATCATCTTTTGCACATTTTGATGAGGTTCCATGAAGCAAATTTTGCCTGGGTAAGGTGCGGGAAGGATGGAGCCTTGACAACACGATTCTCCGTTGACAGGGGGGTAAGGCAGGGGTGCGTTCTGGCACCGACCCTGTTCTGCCTCTATGTCAACGGAGTGATCACTCATTTGAATACGGTTCGAAACACTGATGCCCCAAAGCTGGCGGGAAATCGGGTGCCTGCAGTTATGTTTGCAGACGACACCCTCCTGCTCTCAAAATCCCCAATGGGGATTCAACGCATACTGGACGGATTTGAGTCCTTTTGCCTTGAGCGGGGATTGGAGATCAATGCACTAAAAACTAAATTTATGATTTTCAATCCACCAGCGACTACTCGCCCCAGTCCAAAAATAGGCACTACAAGACTGGAGAGGGTCCAGATATTTGATTACTTAGGGGGTAACTATCAATGAGAGTATGACGTGGCCCCCCCAGCAAACAAAGTCCCAACTGAAATTGGCACAGTTGGCAGGGGGCATTCTAAAGCTTGCTAACAAGTCGACCATAAAGCCAATAGGACCACCATTAGAGATTTATAAAACACAAGTCAGGGGCGCGGTGATGTATGGGGGTGAACTATGGGGTCATGTTTGTAAGTCTGACATTAGCATGACTGAAAATAAATTCCTAAGAAAACTATTGGCCCTACCATCCAGCACTCCACTCCTCCCATTGAGGTTAGATCTGGGTATAAGACCGATTGCCCATGAGCTTGGCGTCAAACCCTTAAGGTTTTGGCGTAGGCTCTGGGCAACTCCTGAGTTATCAAATTACAGGCTGGAATTGGCAGAAATACTATGTATGCCCAAGATATGGAAAATACCCTGGCTTATGTATGTTAAGAGCGAATGTGGTAGGTTGGGCATACCTGCCTTCTGGAACGACCCTTTGAATAGTTGTAACGCGATCTCTCGCAAACACCTCTCTAGATTGTTTTATGATAGTAAGTTGGATTCTCTCCTCCATAATCAAGAGGTGGGCACTCTCACAGAATCTTTTTTAAAGATTAAACATGTATATAATTTTGAACCTTTTTTAGATGACATCTACCCCATTTTAGCCAGGAAAGTGTATCTGCAATGGAGATATGGAACCCTACCGCTTAGAGCATTTACGACCAGGTGGTCTACCTCTTCTCCAATGAATTGTCCCGGTTGCAATTGTGATAATGAAAAGGAACTTCATGTTTTATTTTTTTGCCTGGTTTATAGTAAGCCTAAAAGGTATTGGCTCGTACCTTTGTGTAAAAATCTGGGGTTCGCTCATTGCATGTATGCATTTCGAATACTCAAATCAGATGTGACGAGATCTACTGTATTCGCTGTTTCAAAATTCCTGGCTGCTATGTGGTTTAAGCGACGAGTACTACTGAAAATTGCATAAATCGTTAATCTGGATGTACAGTTTCTTTCCCACATTTTTAAATGTTTTTAATATTATAACTAGTTTTGGGGTTTATTTTATATATGTTCTTCTTTTATGGCTATTATGCCAAAATAAAGATTTTACAGCAGCAGCAGCATTGCTAATGACCCCCTTTCAATGTGTCCAGGAAATTCTGATCCCTTTCATGGTTAGAGGGCGTGGGGTGAGGTTGAGGCTGAAAGCAAGGCAGGTCTCATTGTCTCAGTGGAATTGCAGGATGGTCTTTTTGTGCCTGCCTTTTGGTGACCTTCCCTGATTGGTTTCTGAGGGTGTTTTTCCCTGGGGAGGGAGTCAGCGTGACTTCTTTAACCCATTGAGAGGGGCCCCTGTGCCAGGTGAAACAAACACTGGACGCAAGAGAATGAAGATAGAAACTTGCTCGAAAATTTGGTCCCGCCTAGAAAACTGGTGTGCTAGGGAAGAAAAGGGGCTCACAGCCAGAAAACTGTGATTTTATTATCGACCTGTGAAAAACTTCCCCAAAAAATATCGGCTTCGAGAAAATAGTGACTTAATTCCACATATATTTTCAAAGTACATAGCTGTCGAGTTAAGCATAAAATATATATATATATACTTCCATTTTTGCACATAACGTGATAACATGTTGGTTATTGATATTTTTACCACCATTTTTTGGCAAGTCAATATTTTTGTCCACGATATTCTGAAATACAACTAGTGAAAGGAAGGCTCACATACCGAGTCGATGGCTTGAAGAAAAAGACAATAAAAAGACAACCTTGGCTAACTCGCAGTTCCTCCTTTTTGGCCCTGATGTGTCTTACACGGTAACTACTCACAATATCGAAAACAAAATATCGACTGGACAGAATATTGAGTTTTTAATATAGAACGGACAGAATATCGAATTGCAAAAATATAATGGTGCAGAATATCGAAATTCAGGTAAGAAATATGTATTTTTATAATATCGAATTTTGTAATATCAACAGTCATAATATAGTTAAAAATATCAAAAAATGTTTTATAGTGTTTTAAGTGCTAGTATATGTGTTAAAAGTATGTATTATTTTTTAAATGTATGTTTGAATTTTTTTAAAGTAATGAATTTTATGTTATTTAATTTTTGCGTAATTTAATTCCGTAGCGGGTTGTGGGTTTATAGGGGAATAGGGTGGGAAGTATTTTAATTGTAATTAATTATTGAAATTATTTCTGTGTATTGATGATTAAGTCACTGTTAACTAATTATTAATTGGTAATTTTTCTATTACTCAATTTTTGATATTGAAAATAATTTGTTAATTACTTATTAATAGGTAATTCACTTTTAATAATTAATATTTATTGGTATTTATGATTAATTATTAAATAATTTGTAATTGGTAATTAATTTTTAATAACTTTCTATTGGTATTGTTAATTAATTTATATATATTTAATTATTGAATCATTACTTTCCCTACTGTTGCACTCACTGGAGTGGGAATAGTAATTTTCACCCCTACGCTATCCAACACTTTTCCTACTGTTGCACTCTCTGGAGTGGGAATAGTAATTGTTACCCCTAAGCTATCCAACACTTTTCCTACTGTTGCACTCACTGGAGTGGGAATAGTAATTTTTACCCCTACGCTATCCAACACTTTCCCTACTGTTGCACTCACTGGAGTGGGAATAGTAAATTTTACCCCTACGCTATCCAACACTTTCCCTACTGTTGCACTCACTGGAGTGGGAATAGTAATTTTTACCCCTACGCTATCCAACACTTTCCCTACTGTTGCACTCACTGGAGTGGGAATAGTAATTTTTACCCTCCCGCTATCCAACACTTTCTCTACTGTTACATTTGTTGGAGTGGGAATAGTAAATTATTCCTACCCGCTATCCAACACTTTTCCTACTGTTGCACTCTCTGGAGTGGGAATAGTAATTTTTACCCCTACGCTATCCAACACTTTTTCTACTGTTGAACTCTCTGGAGTGGGAATAGTAATTTTTACCCCTACGCCATCCAACACTTTCCCTACTGTTGCACCCACTGGAGTGGGAATAGTAAATTATTCCTACAAGCTATCCAACACTTTCCCTGCTGTTGCACTCACTGGAGTGGGAATAGTAAATTTTACCCGTAGGCTATCCAACACTTTCCCTACTGTTTCACTCTCTGGAGTGGGAATAGTAATTTTTACCCCAACGCTATCCAACACTTTCCCTACTTTTGCACCCACTGGAGTGGGAATAGTAAATTATTCCTACAAGCTATCCAACACTTTCCCTGCTGTTGCACTCACTGGAGTGGGAATAGTAAATTTTACCCCTAGGCTATCCAACACTTTCCCTACTGTTTCACTCTCTGGAGTGGGAATAGTAATTTTTACCCCAACGCTATCCAACACTTTCCCTACTGTTGCACTCACTGGAGTGGGAATAGTAATTTTTTCCCTCCCTCTATCCAATGCTTTCCTTACTGTTGCACTCACTGGAGTGGGAATAGTTATTTTTACCCTCCCGCTATCCAACGCTTTCCCTACTGTTGCACTCACTGGAGTGGGAATAGTAATTTTTACCCTCCCGCTATCCAACTCTTTCCCTACTGTTGCACTCACGGGAGTGGGAATAGTAAATTTTACCCTCCGGCTATCCAACACTAAAAATATTGAATGTTTTTTAATAATATTAATTTAACATATATATGTATGAAAAAAATGCATGTTTATTTTTTTTTCAATGTGGATTATTTACTAATTTTAAGGTTATTTAAGTATTTTAAAGTATGTTTTACTTGTATTCATTATTTCATTATTTTACATTACTTTTAAGACATTTAAAAAAACTCGATATTTTAACAAACTATAGTATTTACAACGATATTTCGGATTTGATATTTTTGTACTTACCTGTTTGTAGATAGGAAGTCAATATTCTGTCATTCTATATTTTTTCATCTTTATTTTGACAGGTCGATATTTTGCTCCTCGATATTCTGTCAGTGATCCGTCTTACACACAGGGGAGGCCCAGCTTTACTTTCAGAAAGCTCTCTCAGCTCATGAACACGGGAGACTTTTCATGAGGCTCCTTGCCCTACCGATTATGGACTTTAACCATGCCTGAGAGAGGCAGGACGAGGCAACATCCTGCATATTATGCAACTACCACAGCGAATTCTAGCTCCGCCTATTCTGCTGTTGCCCCAAACTCACTAGTGATCACCACCGTCTACGCGGCCCTTTATGCAAGGCCAATGGTAATAGATTTTGCAGAAAAGCCTCGGACCTATGTTTCTCCGCTAACTTCCCAAAGAACCTAGCTAGGTTGGGGCAATTCACAGACGCTATTTGATCCCGACTTCTGAACAGAATGATGAAGGGTGTGTGCTATGTGCACTTTCTTCACTCCTTCCCAGGTGTCTAGAGACAGCTCACCTTGACTATCCCTAGTGACCCAAGTAAAGTTAGTCTGGCCCTGGCGGTTAGGTGCATTGCAACATGAACAATTTGCTGTCCCCTTGTTTCTTGCACTAACTCTGTGGACTTTCTATAGAAAATAACCGGGACGCAAGACCAGGCGAGACAATACCCATGACGCTTTCTCATTTAAGAATTTTAAAGTTGTTAACACACTAGCAAGGTGACAGTGGGCTAGTTTCTAGGTGTCTCATGCACTTTTCTTTTACCCTGAGGGACACAAACAAAGTTAGCCAGGTCCCTGTGGCCTTATATGCTGCAACACAAGCACCTCACACTTTTTTAGCGCAATCCGGATGTAAGACTAGAAGAGACAATATTCGGGATATCCTTCCTTTTATGAATTTTAATGCTGCTCACAAATGCTGCTTGCCTTTAAGAAATGCTACAGATTGCATTTTCGTATAACATTTCAAATATTGCTTTTTATTGCATATAGGAAACTGATGTTTTCTGTCGTTTACATGTAATGATTTTAAGTAATCGAGCATAAATACAATTCAAGTTGGGAAAACGTGGAACGGAAGCTTCTTTTTAGATGGCCCTGCCTTAACCCGCTGCTGATTAGCCGGAGGTGCCCGTCAAGTGTCTTTGGTCTGCTGACGTCACAGAGGCCTGCGGTCGCTGGCAGCGTGCCCACTGTATTGCTGCTTGCTTCACAAGCATCACTGCACAGACATGTTCTGTAGCCCAGCACAAAGCAACTCAGGCTGCATCCCTCGCTGTTATCAAGCATCATTATGCATTAGTATAATTCAGAGTGAAAGCCGCCAAGGGAGTAGATGAATTCTCTTGTACATGAGGATGTTGGTCTCTGGTGACAACATTTTCAGAGACGCCTGGGTATCGCAGTCAAAGTAGACAGAAGCACTTAGAACATTTAGGTAAGTCATCGAGCTAGCTCTCTACATATCAGAATGTAGTAATATGTAGGGATTAAAGGCCTCTGTAGCAACCTGACCTCTGGCCCGCCCACAGTCCGAGTTCCATAGGGACATATTCGTTGCTAGTGACCCCATTCTATGTGTCCAGGAGCTTCTAATCCCTTTCATGGTTAGAGGGCTTGAGGGGTGAGGCTGAAAACAAGATGGGTCTCACCATCTCAGTGGGATTTCACAATGGTCTTTCCGTGCCCGCCTTTTGGTGACCTTGCCTGATTTGTTTCTGGCGGTGGTATCCCTGGTTAGGGAGTCAGTGTGGCTTCTTTAACCCACTGACATGGGCCCCTGTGCCAGGTGAAACCAACACTGGGAGCAAGAGAATGAAGATGGAAATTTGGACCCGCATTGAGAGCCACTGTGCTAGGAAAGAAGAATAGGGCTTTACAGTCAGAATACTTAGGTTTTATTATCGACCTGAGAAAAAGTTCTAATAAAAATATTGACTACCACGATATGGTGAAGAGAAGTATATACAGATAAGTACAGTTTCACCCTAATTAACTGCTCATATGTGTGACTTTTCCAAATATATATTGTCACGGTACATAGATGTCAAGCTAAGCATAGTAAATACATTGTCCCATTTTTTTTTTTACATACCGTCATAATGTGTTAGTTGTTGACATTTTTACCACAATATTTTGGCAAGTCTATATTTTTGTCCACGATATTCTGAAATACAACCAGTTAAGGGAAGGCTCATGATGGGAAAAAGAAATGGACAATAAGAAGACAACTTTGACTGACAGGTATTTCAGGCCTTCTGACTCCAGCAGCACAAAAGGACCATCCTGCAATCCCAGCGAGATCAGGGGTGTTTTAGTAACGTTCTAGAACGTGAATCACTGGTTTTGTGTGGAAAAACACTTTTCAAGAACCCGGAAGCCAGTCCCTCCACCAACTGAAACTGATACCCTGAAAGCGCAGCTGCCAACCTATTTACCCTTCAAGGTAGAAATGGTCAGCCCAAACAGGAAGCCATTGCACACCCAAAACGGAACCCTCCCAAGGTCACAAGAGGAAGTCATATCCTCCTACACTGGGTCACAAAGGTCTTCCAATGACAGGTGTAAACAAACCCTTATGGTGGCAGGCCATCTCAACCGTTTAATGCAAAGGGCTACATCACAGCAGGGCCAGAATGTCTAATCTCTCCAGATGGGCTATTCTGGTAGCCGAGGGGTTATCAAGTGAAAGAGGTAGGGTGGCCTGTAGATGAGGCATGTGGTAATCCCCCTTAGGCAGGCCCAGGGTAGAAGGCCCCTGAAAGTTTGTGGACCACAAGCAGTTTGAAGTGGAACTCCTACCAAAACTCCACCATGGGGACTGGTACCACAACAGCTTTGTCATCATGTCTGGACACTGTCTAACAATGATTGCACTGTGTAGGACGCCTAGGTGTTGGCAAATGAATATTCACAGCCCAATGCTCATGTACTAAACTTGATATTAAATTAGCAGAAGGGAATTAGTAATCTTTCAGATTAGTTTGCTTAGGTCTGTTGGCTCAGTGGACTCATTGCATCCATCAAATGGATCAGTGTTTGACCACGTAGCCACAGGTTTGAATCATGGCGGTTCCACTTGGCCACGCATCCTTCTGAGGAGAGTGGTAAACAAGTTTTATACATTAACACAACTTCAGGTAGATTAAAGTTAGAGCAACAAGACTGGCCTTATTTTTAAAGAAGACAGACACATCATGTTAGCTCTCTAGATCCGGCAAAGGCTGCCTGTGCAGTGACAGATTAGATTCAAGTTGTCCTGCATAACCCATAGAGCATGCCTGTCTGAAATACATGAGCAAACTAGTTCAGCACTACAAGCCAACCTGCAGCCAGAGGCTAGCATCAGGAAATAGAGCCACCCATGTCACTTTCAACATGAATGATCCTGAGAATACAGGGATTATGAAGCCTGGAGCCGACTCGATCATGCCTCAAGCCAACCTGAAGACCACTCTAATTTTGAGAGGAGGCTAAACACTCTCCGGTCCTATCTGGTCCCTCAGAATGCTGGACAACCCTGTGACCAAGGGGATCCATTAGGTAACAGATACCTAATACCTGAGAAGTTCTTAAACACTTCACAGAACACCTTTGGAAAGAATTAACTTGCCTGCTCCTGTGGAATAAGAGGAAGAAACTGCGAATAGTCTTGGGACAGCAGGAACTGGAATGGAACAGAATGGGGGATGGGATGGTTTTCTATATCCGTTTTTACTTTACAGTTTTTACGCCCCCTTTTTCCATTTCCCAATTGTAACTCTGAAGCTGCCTGGCACTGACAAGTGATAGCTGACAAAGCAGCAGTAAATAAAACAATAAGCCCCCAGAAAGCAAACCACATGTGCACTGGAATATGATTGTTTGGGGGGAAAAATTGATATTCATATTTGTAAAAGGCAGTTCTATTCAACTACAAATGACGAAAAACAATGAAGAGGTCTTTCATAAAAGTATAACCGTTGCATTAAGTATCTTTCGAGAAGAGTGGTTTGGGACTAAAACAGTCTATGCATTTGTGATGGAATAATGGCTTGAGGTTATGGGATGCCTTTTTGGGAAACACGATTTTTTTCCTCATTGGAATATTGAGCACTTCATTGAAGACAATGGAGTGCTTCGGGTTTCTAATGGCCGGTAGAAGCCCCGAGCATCAACATTCCAATGTTTAATAAAGGCCTTACAGAGCCCGAGGGGATTTCAACCTCCTTTGGGCTCCGTGAGGACTTTGTTTTACAAATTAGAATATTCTGCCCTCTGGGGGCGGAATGTTCTAATAGACTTAGAGCCCTCCATAGCGGACTCTACCTGCCATTAAAGGCCCGCTCACTTGTTAAAGGCCCTCGCCTTCAGCTCGGGTCTTTTAACGATGTAGCGGGCCTTTAATGACTGGTAGAGCACGCTACATCGGGCTCTAAGGCTATATTAGACTTTAGCTCAGAGCAAGAGGGAGAAAGGCAGGACATGGAGCTAGGAGGGGGAATAGAAAGATAAAAAAAACTGTGAAGAAGCAGGAATGGAAAAACACCTGCAAGAGTGCAAGAAAGACAGACAGACAGACAGACTGGAAATGCAGGGTGATGAAGAAAGAGTCATGAAGTGGATTCAAAACTAGGCAGTCTTGTTATGTTGCAAACCCTAGCACTTGACAGCGGTGGCGGTGACCTGACTCCTTAATAACACTTTTGCCCCTGCACTTTTTTTTTTTTTTTTTACAAGTTAAGAGTTCAAGTTATGGGAATGGCAACTGTTTCGAAAGGCGAATAACATTGATACCATCAACTGCAAAGAACTATGTAAGACCTGGTATGTAGACCATGTTGCAATAATGGAATTAGGAACATTGATTCTATGAACATGGTGTAAGTGTCCATATCTTATGACATTTACAGTAAAAACCGCTGATTTTGCGTATAGTTTTTGCAGCATTTTATCAGGACTTCCACTGTTGAACTCAACATGCAGGAAAGCAAGGGTTTGTATTGCCCTTGTTAAGATGCTTATCTTCCATAGTTGAGGTGGTTCCTACCTTTGATAAATGTCAGTCTGATGACTGCGGCTACCTCTGCACTAGGCACGCATCCAGCTGAAAGTTATAGCTGTGATGAACCATGAAAACAAAACCCCCGCATCCCTTCTCTTGCTTGCGGCTTTCATAAACTGCTTTGTCAGAATGAGGTCGCCGGGTGATTGTTGTGCATGCAGAGACCCCGGGGCCTTCCTATTGAACCTTCACTGCAGTAGGGCAGCCTTTTCTCAGAAAGTAAAATAAGCTGTTTTATTTTTTACTTTTTTGAACCAAGTTTCTCTTTCACCATTTAACTGATTGTATAATGGTGTGTTTGCTGTAATTTGAATAGGGGAGATTAAAATGTGCATATACTTAGATGCTATTGAAGCAGACATTAAAGTTAATAAGGTGCAGGGGCAGGAATCGGAGCTAGAATTTGGAAAAAAGACAAAAGGATTATAAATAGATTTCTGATTAGTCAAAGGAGACTTTCAACTGAATAATAATGTAGTTATTTATTTAGGGCACCTGAGTGCTTTAGTAACAGAGGGTACATCATAACAGAATATAGGAGCACATTTGAGAGGCTTACGTCACGTTTGCACCACGCAAACTGGTACATGCGTGACGCAAGCCTCTGTCAGATTTATGGTGCCACACAAATGTCCTTTGCGTGGCTTTGAACGGCTTCGATAATTTGGAGTAAGGCAACGCAGCACAAATCGCTGCGTTGCCTTTCTTTGCGCAATGGAGGCGTACCATGGGCATTGCGGTGGGTGTGCCCAAACAACTCCCATCATTTTTGAGACATTCTCAGATTTTCAAGGACTTGTAAACTGGGAATGTGCCAAAATCTTACGCCTCCCCATGGGAGGTATAATGATGACAAATATCTTCATTTCTCTTGGTTTTTTGTTCTTTCTATGTGTGTTGCATTCAGCACACATAGAGGGAAAAGCCTACCAGGATTGTTTTTGTGCAGGAAGGTGCCCCTTCATGCACAAAAAATAATCCTGCATGCAACTGTGGCGCCCTTGCACTATGGTGCAAGCGTGCTTGCGTTGGCGCTAGGCTGCCAAAACGGCGCATGGGAAAAGAAGAGGAATGTGCTGTATTGGATAAATATGGCGCATTCCTGACGTTTCCCAGGGACGCAGGGCAGCGCAGCACGGTGACTTACTGCGCTGCCCTGCGCCACTATTTTCATAAATATACCCCATAGTTCTTGGACAGAAACAAGTTAGCAAGGAATTATCTACATTTGGTGATACATATTTGACTTATTCTTTACAGTGGGCCATACACAGTGCCTAATTTCAGCCGGTGGTTGCAGGTGGTAAGCACCAGCATTTATTTTTGGGTCTGGCACTTACTTTTGACCCAGAGCAAGAGAAAGAAAACACAAAAGGAGGAAACAAGGAGGAACAGAAAGACAGAAAAAGACAGAAAAACAGTGGCAAACGGAGCAAGCAGGTTTGGAAAAGACCCTGCAATAGTGAAAAAACACAAACAGCCAGAAAGTGGATGGTGGTGGAAGGGAGAGAAATGTGGTGGAGTCAGGACTACTCAGCCTTGGCACTCGTCTCCCCCAACACTTGGCTGCAGGCTTCTGAGAAAAGCGTTGGGCACTTGCAATTATTATTTGACCAATTAACTACTAGCATAATATTAGACCATAAAAAATAGAAAATGTGCTCGTACACAGGAAAGGGAATAGCCTGACAAGGTCTTTTTGCAACAGAAAACCTTATATTGTGGATCATGAGAACACCTTTGGGGATACTGGTGACAATTCACAAAGGCATGTCAGAGTATGTAAAAGAGTTCTTCTGTAGATGTAAATTGCCCCCAAATCATCTAAAATGGGATATCCATTTACATTTAGTACAAATTGAAAGTACTGTGCTTTCTTTGCAGTTTTACTCATTGGGAGTTGGACGTTTCGGTACGTAATCAAAAATGCATGTACAAGTATGTAAAATAGCACTCCTGACTCCTGTAGTACTACTTCTTGCAATCGTAAATGCATTTGTGAATCAGCCCCATTCTGAGAGCAGAAGGTTCTTTAGTGCCCATCGGAAGGGTCTGTGCATTTCCCAGGGAAACGGGAGGAGCCAGGAGGGTGGCATGCCGCGAAGCTATGTGCCTACCCACACGTCAATGCTTAGGCCATGATATCCCCATACATATGGGGGTGTCACGATGGGGTAAGTATGTCCCTTACTATAAAGTGGTTGATGCTAAGAGTACGTTTCCAAAGCACTCAGATACAGCCCTGTAGTTTGGAGGAACTTTATCTTAACGTGCAGCTTAATCTCCACTCTGGGAGGGAGGTTCTGAAGCTGTAACAGGGAAACGTAACAAGTCAGCAGGATTTGAGCAGACCCATAATTCTCCTTGTTTTTTTTAAGTATGAGTGAGTTAACAGAAGGAGGCATCATTTCCATGCTTGTACATGATGTCCTTGTGCGGAACCCACAATGTGTTTATGTACCAGGTGCTGTATTCCGAATACACCGCAAAGTGAAGCAGTTCAGTGTGTGCAGTATTCCTACTTTCGCGGCGAAGCACTGAAAATACCGTCTTGCTCTGGTGATATGGCCAGTCTTACATAGAGCAAACACAAGGAGATGATGGACGAAGCGCTGAAACTTTTCAGACACTCACCCCCAGTCACAGAGCTGGGTTGAAGCGTCCTAGGATGCTTGTTTCCGGTCCAGGGAAGACATGGCTTGGCAGTTCGGGCTGGACTGTTCCCATGAGGCACAGGGTCAAGACTGATTTGCCTATAGCTGGGTCTGAACTGGGGTGGCAAAGTGAGATAAAGAATGATGATGGATTCAACCCAGAACTGTGACTGGGGGTGAGTGTTTGAAAAGTTTCAGCGCTCCGTCCATCCCCAGACCCAGAGTTGAGCAAGTTGGTGCTTGTGATTCAAGCCATGAATTAATAGCAGCACCTGAATTTGAGGACTGGTGTGTGAAAGTGAGATAGAATGGTGTATGTTTCAGTCTGTGTAGGTGAAAGAAACACCTTAATATATCATAGACCTGCCTTGTGACCCAAGGACATATGAGAACCAAGCCTCAAACCCAAACTTTACACCTACTTTGAGGGTCAAAACGAGATGGTGGATTTATATTACTGTCACCCTCACACAATACCATCACTTTTTCTCACATTCAACTTGACCATGAACCAAATTCATATTTATTCAAAATTGGATAGCCAATAGGCAACACTATAGATAGTCAAAGGTGAGGACCATCAAAGTTGTGTTCCTTAACTGTTATCTTAAAAAGCATCTTGGATGTAGCCATAAGCCTGAATACCATTCCTAAACTATGCAGCTGTATGTCTTAATACCATTCCTAAACTATGCAGCTGTATGTCTGAATACTATCCCCACACTGTGCCGGAAGGCAGAATAATTAACTATGGTATATATTAAGCAGGACCAGTGATACAGGAGAGCTCAATTGGTCTTCATGCAAATCAAAATGTTTTCTTAAACAGTGGAGAAAAATGTATCTCTGTGTCCAACTAGCCAGAAAAGCCTCAAACAATATGGCTATCCTTAAAGATGACGTTAGCTACTGAGGCTGACTGCTCTAAGTGAAGTTGATGGCCACAGTGCTCATATCCAACAGCTTTGAAAACACTTAGTTGCCATCATCTGTAAACCTGAGCGCTGCTTCCCAGAAACCACCAATGCTGTCTTGTTACAAAAGCTTGGCCTGAATCAGGACCGGAATGGTGGTGGACAGTGGTGAAAGTCCAGAACATAATGGAGCTAACCAAGTAGAATTGCCCATGATTTTCTCAATGTTGTGCAGCAAGGTGATATCTAGGTTAGGTTGTTTTAATAGCAGAAATACTAATCCATCCTTCAGATACTAGGGTGCTTCCACTTCAGGGAAAAAACTACTCATGAGGTTCAAAATACGTAAAATGAAGAACTCAGCATGACATATGGGCATCCAAAGTAGAGACTTCAGTCTGGAATATCGCAGAAGGAATATCATGTGGTCCCAGTTTAGTGACCAGTGGGTATCATCTGTGTTAGGAACAAGATAATGTTTGCTATAAAGGTGGGAGATGACTGGAAAAAATCCACATGGGAAACTAGGCAAATCAGTACATGTGCTGTTACTTATTAGTCACTGAAAGATTGTGTCTTACTAAAAGAGGGGATTTAGAGAATCTCAAAAGACTGCAAAGTATGTTGAGTAGTGAGACTCTATAGTCGCCATGGAGACTTCTTTAAATGTCCAAGATAGCGGACTTCAGGCATCAACAAGAAATTCCTTTTAGATAATGAGAGGGCATTTTTACATTACTGAGCAGCATTTTATAAAGTAACTGATTGTATGGGCTTAGACATTTACAGTGTTTTCTTTCAGCCTATGGGTTACTTTGCTACTTCAGAGAATTAGCGTACAAGGGACCACTATGAGACTGAATTCTTGAAAGTGACTTGGGTAGACATGGTTACTATTTCTGTTGCAGGGTTGATCATTCAGGAATTTAGTAATGGATTAATAATGTTATATGTGTTGTATGTATTGCGCAAACACAGTCATGGGAACAGAAGTAGACTGTTAGTGCATTTCGATGTGGTATTCTTTAAAAAAAATATGTCTTCATGTTTTTCCTAAATTGGAGCAACGTTGGGGTGGTCCTGACTAGCACAGGCATGATGTTTTAGATCCTCAGTGTACAGATAGAGAAGGTTTATTGTCTTGCTTTCTTTGCACTCCTTGCCTCCTTTGCATCTATGGGAAACGGTGAGTTGTCAGCCAGATATACCGGGGTGTTGGTCATGATGGTTTTGTAAGTGGTGCATCTGGTTTTGAAGATGATGGGGGCTGGCGCTGGGAGCAAGTGGAGTTCCATCAGGATGCACGTGATGTGTTAATATTTCTTCAGGCCCTTGTTGAGATCTGCTGTAGTGTGTAGGATGCCTTAACATAGGGACTATGTGGAATCTGAAAGACCACCTTCCAGATGCACGAGAACAAGGGCTTGAACAGCAATGCTGAAGTCACGTTCTGGGGGAAGGGTTTTGCATTCTTTACTGAAGAGCGGGAACCAGGCCATCCTTTTTTTCATGGCAGTGTGTTCCTTGAAGAGGATGGTGTCCAGGGTGAATCAGTTTAGGCCCAATGTTATTGAGCCATATTTGGACTAGTTTGTTGTATCCCAGTGATTAGGTGGGGTTAAGCTTCAGATGGGTGCTGCCCATCCAGGTTTGGAAGTGGTACAGGCATTGTTTGAGACATAAGATATCCAGAGCGAAGAAGACTTTTAGTTGTGGTTGTGCACCGTTGGCATATTTGTGAACATCTGTGCCAGCATAAGCTTTGTCTGTTTTTAATTTGCTTCAAAGGGCTTTAAAGAACAATAGCTAGCTTATTTATTTCTAACACATATTCTTCATGCTTTTACTGTGCTTAAAATTTGACTATTTATTTTCAAATATGGTTGTTCTGCCCAGCGTAAACTGCTTCAACGCATCATCAGGGGTAGTACGTGCTAGATAAATACAATTACAATGTGCCTGTAGGCCATGTTCCTTGTTTGTTTATTGCCTCTGCCTGGTGATAAAGGCATTGAAGCAGGCGTTCTTTGCTCATTAGTTACCATCTGACCTAAAAAGTCAGTGCTCCAAGACATCTCTTTAGCAGAAGGGCAGCAATGGTTGTTACTTTTGGGTAACTGATACAATCTAGCGCTTTAGTCATTCAACTTGTTAAAAAGTGTCTCAATTTCTCTGTTCGGTCTTGGCATAGTACTCTCTAATGAGCTTCCAGTTGTTGACACAAATGGAAGCAACATGCTGGATATTCAAAGTAGGCTTCATCATAAATTCTTAATTTATAATCTCCAACTATTGGGTGTACGTCAGCTGAGCAACCTTTCTGTGATTTTATTCATTACTTATAGACTTGAAATGTTTCTCAAAATGTTGGTTATTCACATCAGCCTATTTTTCAAATCTTAGGTGGCAAGTAGTTGGGCTCTTAGCCAGGCCATGGACCTCAGTTAACCCTACTGGGCATCAAGGAGCTCTCTTGTGGGATACACAAATGGTGGTCCGCCAGCAGTGCTGATTTTCTACATATGTCGGCCACCCTTGAAACAGTGGGACATTCTTTGTTATTGGCTCATCTACAGAGATTCATCAATTTCCCTGCTATGGCCAGAGCCCACGGGAACGGCTTTTTTAATAGTGGTTAATTCTATTATTTATTATACAGCCCTCAGATCTGTCAGATGGGGTGTACCCCATGGCTCTATCCTTTCTCTGCCACTTATCAGCATCAATTGGTAACTGGGAATCCATGAGGCATAGAATGCCGTCACTAAATGGGGCTAAGATCAAAGCCATGCTTGCTGATAGCGAGAAAGCTGGGGGTTGCCCTATTTCTGGCCTACCTCATTTTTTTTTTACTTGCTACGCTGTAAAGGCCTCGCTGTTTGTGTGCGGCGACTATCAACTATCTAGGAAAAGACAAATAAAGGAGGTCATTATGGTCTGTAAAACCCTTTGCTCTGAAATACTGTAGGAAGTAAATCCACTTTGAATGTATTATAGACTTCAATGTGTTTCTACATTTCTTAAATTGCATTGCAATTAAAACATTTAAATTGGTAGACTGCATTTCAGGTTGGCTTTATTGAAGGTAAAAAGTAGGGTTTCCTTGGAGTACATTTGCAAACTTGAACTACAAGGCCATGTCCCCTCTGAAAGAGAACTCTTGCTGCACCCTAGACTGCAGCCTCTGCAAATGCTGAAGTACCTTTAATAGCAGGACAATTTAAATGCTGTTAGAATGCTCCATCCAGGATATAATCAAAGCAACTACCACTATTCTTTTGGAGGAGGCAACTAGAAGAGATTCTTCATGAGGCCCATTGACCTAAGGTGGTTACCCTTTACGTGTGGTGAAAGTTGTTGTGAAAATGAGGATTGTCTATCTTACGACCACGACGTTCATCCTGCTTAGGTTTTTTTCACACTACGGTGACACACTCCTGGTTCAGTGGATTAAAGGTGACTAATAAATGTTGTTGGCAGGGCGCTTGGTTGGCCAAGTTAATGAACATTTGAGCATCATCACACGATTGCAAAAATGCTAACTGTTTATCCTGCTAATCTCAGACAGTTATGTTTTGCATATCAAGAAAGAGAGTTCAGAGCACTGTTTACAAGACGGCGTGGCATATGCCCAGCTGTACTCTGCGAAAGAATATCCAGTCCGCCAGTGAGCCAGACCATTTGCACTGATATGTTGACCTTGTTTGAAAGAAGGTGGCGGCTGATGGTGTTGAAGGCCTGTGAGCAATCCAAAAGGATCAGGGTCTGACACGGTCAACATGCATTTCTCCTCCAGGGTCATCTGTCCATCACTAAGGTGAAGACATTGATGGCATCTTGGGTTTAAAGTCAACTTGTGCCAAGTCTACGCTCCTTCTTAAAGAAATTGGAAATGCTTGTTTTCCTGAGTGACTTAATAAATATGGCAGGATGCAAATTGACCAGAAACTTGCTGGCTCATAAGGGTATAAAAAAGCGTTTTAAAGAAGTACTTTTTGAAATTGTATGTGAATAAAACCTTTGTTAAGTGATGATACTATAATCAAAAGAAACTGGTGACACCTGCTCGAGTAAAGTTCCGAGTGGATTCCTATTGGGGATAAATCCCCAGAAAAGTTGAAATAAGTTATTAGTGGGGCAGGAGGTAGGACAACGCATATACCTCGGTGGGCCATTCCATGAGGGTGGTCATTCTGCTGAAGTCTCATTCGAAATGTCTTTTAGATATAGCTTGTAAAGGCAAGTGTTAATGTCATTCGAAATCAAGATAAGATAATTTGGGAACCTGAATTGTATCTAGGATTTGGCTGCTTGTAGTTTGCACCTTTCTTCATTAATTTTCTCTGAACACCTGACAACGAACAACCGGCTAATCGAGTGAGCCCACTAAAAAACCATAACTTTGAGGTAGTTTCTTCTGAGCTTTCTGTACCGTGTTAGATTGAAGGAATCTCCTAAAACATCTGTAGACCTGGCAATATTAAGGAAAAAAGTGTGCCTATCATTGTAAATGTCTAGTATTTGTAAAGTGCGAACAATTACACGAAGGTGTCAAGGCGCTGGGGGCCCTCGGGAAGATTAAGCGAGCTATTCCCCAGAGTCACATGGTGCTGGGCTGGTCTGCCGCCGGCACCAGGGATCGAACCGTGAGCCCCCTGGTTTTGGCGTCAGTTGCCCTGGCCGCTGCGCCACACCTCTTCCGCTTGTAGCTTGATGGGGGAGCGATTTCCGTGAGCCCCCGGGTTCTGGCGTCAGTTGCCCTGCCCACTGCGCCACACCTCTTCCACGTGTAGCTTGATGGAGGAGCGATTTCCTTGAAGAAAGTAGGATACGCAACAGCACCCACACTGCAACTAAAAGGTTTTACTATTTCCCTATTTTATGATACTCAATTTATCAACCTTCGAAGTAGCAAAGGGTGTCTTGAAAGTGTTGGCAATCCAACTCATGATGAGACCAAAGTACAATTTGTTGAAACTTCCAGTTAGGCAATTTTGCATAATTTTCACATGTGGGAGTCGAACACAAAATGTCTCCCAGAAAGGATAAAACTGAGGTGGAGAGACATTTTCTGCTTGAACCAGCATCCTGACAGTGTCTTGAGACACTTTTTAATACAAAATGTGCCCTCAGGTCACAAGTCACGGGCGATATCAGCGAACCGCACTGTGTAACTTCATGTCATTTTGCTTGAGTTTGAGTAATTTTTCCATTCTGTTTGCATAATATTGCATAATTTGTGTGAAGTATAATTCTGGCCCGATCATCCGTTTGCAGAAAGAATTTCAAAATTGATGTTATATGTAAAGTACATACTTTGTGCCTTTTTATACAATCCTGAATCCTCTCCCTACCTCGTACCTGGACTCTTGTGCCTTCTTATGTGCCTTAGCCATTGCTACCCGATTAGGTCTGTATGCAAAATGAGGAATATGTTTTAGACTATAAACTTGGAATCTGAATTTTACTTTAATGACAATTCTTCATTAGTTGCTTGCTCTATAAATGTGTTGTCGCTAATTCTGCATTTTTAGGCTCGACTCGAAAGCACACTGATCACATGATGTGATGTTTAATAATGCTTCAACATATACAGGCAGTTGGGTTTGGCGTCTTGTCATCACATGCTGTTGGCTGTTTGGTCTACCAGGCTCTATTTTGATGTTTTTGTCAGGACTCGTTTGTGTGTGGGAGTCTGACATTAGAATAGCAACCTTATTGCATTGTCACAGCTTTACTCCAAGATGGCCACTCCGTAGTCTTGTTGTGATCTTGCAAGCCTTCGGGAAATTGTCTCACGATATAGTGTGACTCCGGATCATCTTGGGATCAGGCCTTCTAAGCCCCATTCGATGTCAGTGTCATTCATTGTCAATGCTATACTTGTTAATTATGCTTCCTGACAGACTGGATCCATTAACACATTAAACATGTCTTCTTGTGTTATGATCTCTTTTCCTTCTTGCCTCTTCAGACTCCCAGCGGACATTTTTCTCAGATGCCACTTTCACATCTAATTATGTTACCGTTTATTTGAGTGTCGTCTAGGCTTACATTAACTTGCTCAGCCACTAAGGTCATCATTTGGGACGCCCTCACTAAACAAACCACCACCTTTTGGCTTTCTTGAAACTGATTTTTACAATCTTTCAAAGTTTGTGGGGCTCTCAGGATTCCCAGGTTATATTTCTCCTTTTCATTTTCTCACATCTAATCCTGACTTCATAACAGAATAAACAAGAGGTCTACAAGTTCCAGAATGCATAGAAAACAAGAATCCTCAAAGCCAATAGGTCTCCCCTATGCAAGAGCTGTTGGCTTTGCCAATGTGTTTTACCTATATTGTACCTCAGTGTGGCTGCTGTTCAGCATGGGTAAACGTTAGTGGCATAGAGGAGAGTGGAGTGTTGTGGATTGGAATGGCAAAGAGTGGAGTAGAGTGTCATAGAGTGGAGTGGCATAGCATGTCGTGTACTGCCATAGAATGAAGTAGTACAGAGTAGTGTTTTGTAGAGTGCTGTGGCGTAGCACACATTGACATTGAGTGGTGCAGAGGTGATTATAGTGTCATAGAGTGCTGTGACAAAGAGTGGAGTGCTGCAAAGTATAGTGGCATAGAGTGGAGTGATGCAGAGTAGAGTGGTGTAGAGTGCATTTCATAGAATGCAGTAGTACAGAGTAGAGTGTTGGAGAGTGCAATCAATCAATCGGGATTTGTAGAGTGCGGTTAATCACCCGGGAGGGTATCCAAGCGCTAGGATCCTGCTGAGATCAGTCAAAGAGCCAGGTCTTGTGTCCCTTTCTGAACTTCTGTGAGAGAGGATGCTGTTCAGAAGGGGAGGGAGAAGGTCTTTCCAGGCCTTGGCGGCGAGGTAGGAGAAGGAGCAACCTCTGCTGTGGCTTTGATGAATGCGGGGAGGTTGAGTGAGGGCGTGGGATGCAGAGCGCAGGAGTCTGGAGTGTTGGTGGTAGTTCAGGTGGTGGGAGATGCATGCTGGTCCTTGGTCGTGGAGGGCCTTGTAGGCGTGTATCAGCATCTTGAATTGGCATATTTTCTGGACGTGGAGTCAGTGGAGGTTCCTGAGGTGGAGGTTCCTGAGGTGGAGGTTCAGTGGGTCCATGCAGTGGCATTGAGTACAGTAGTGTAGTGGCGTAGAGTGTTGCCAAGTATAGTGTCGTAAAGGGCAATGGCATAGAATTCAGCAGCATACACTGCAGCATCATAGAATTGAGTGGCACAACTTCGAGTGATGCATAGTAGTGCAGTGGCGTAGAGTGCAGTGATGCAGAGTGGAGTGGAGTGACAGAGAGTACAGTGATGGCGAGTACAGTGTCTAGAGTGCAGTGGTGGAAAGTAGAGTGGGGTATAGTAGAGTGGGAGAGTGCAGTGGCATAGAGTGATACAGAGTGTAGTGCTGTAGAGTGGCTTATAGTGCATTGGCATAGAGTGCACTAGTGCACAGTTGAGTGGCGTAGAGAGCAGTGGCATAGAGCAGATTGTTTCAGAGTAGAGTAAAGTGTTGTAGAGTGGATTTGTGCAGGGTAGAGTGCAGTGAAGTAGAATAGAGTGGCGTAGAGTGCAGTGATGCAGAGTAGATAAGAGTGGCGTACAGTTGACTGGCGTTTAGTTCAGGGGCATTGAATGCATTGGCATAGAATGCAGTAGTGCAGAGTAGAGTGTTGCAGAGTGTAGTGGCGTAGAGTGCAGTGGTGTTGAGTAGAGTGGCGTTGACTACAGTGGTGAAGAGTGCAGTGGCGCAGGGTAGAGTGTAGTAGTGTAGATTGCATTGGCGTGTGATGTTACAGAGTATAGTAGTGTATAGTGCAGTGGCTTAGAGTGTTGCAGAGTATTGTGGTGTAGAGTGTAGTTGCTTAGAATTCAGCAGTGTACAATGCAGCATCATGGAATGCAGTGATGTAGATTAGAGTGGTGCATAGTACAGTGGAGTGGCATAGAGTGGAGTGGTGTAGAATGCAGTGGTGTAGAGTGGCAGAGTGCAGTGGTGTAAAGTGGCATAGCATAGAGTGGGTTGAGTAGAATGCATTGTTTACAGTGGCGCAGAGTAGTGTGTAGTAGCAAAGATTGGATATGGGAAAAGTGTTGCAAAGTATAGTGGCATAGAGTGCAGTGGCATCGAATTCAGCAGCATACGATGCAGCATTTTGGAACGTAGTGGCATAGATTAGAGTGGTGTATAGTGGAGTGCAGTGGTGTAGAGTGGTGCGGAGTGCAATGAGGCAGAGTAGAGTGGTATAGAGTTCAGTGGCAGAGAGTGCAGTGTTTCAGAGTAGAGTGTGGTAGAGTCCAGTGGTGTAGAGTGGCATATGGTGCAGTGGAGTAGAGAGCAGTGACATAGAGTACAGTCATGCAGTGGCATAGAGTAGATTGAAGTGGTGTATAGTGGAGTGGTGCAGGGTAGAGTTCAGTGGCATAAAGTAGAGTGGAGTGGCATAGAGTGCAGTGGTGCAGAGCACATTAGACTGGCATACAGTGGATTGGTGTATACTGCAGGGGTGTAGAGTGGAGTGGTTCAGAGCAGAGCGCATTGGCATAGAGTGCAGTAGCATAGTGTGCAGTGTTGCAGAGTAGAGTGGAGTGGCCTAGACTGGAGTCGTTTAGAGTTCAATGATGTAGAGTAGACTGGCATAGAGTGCATTGACAGAGTACAGTGGTGCAGGATAGAGTGAAATGGAATAGAGTGCAGTGCTGTGGAGTGGAGTGAAGCAGAGTAGAATGCAGTGTAGTGGAGTGGTGCAAAGTAGAGTGGAGTGGCGTAGTGTGGAGTATGCATGGTGTGGTACCACACTGCCATTACAGATAACACATTTTCAACTGATATGACCATTACAATAGCACAGACATACAGTTTTACTAATAAAACTAAACAGATAATGTGTGGAAATGGCATCACCTAGTTTATTGATTTGATCATATTGAAGTATTTGTTTCCAACACACTTCAGAATTACCAGAAAACGTGCTTCATTTGTGCTTTCCGAATTCTTATATATTCAGAAGTACTCTTCACAGTTCATTTAAATTTTATTGTGTGCTAGAAAAAAAACCTTTCCTGCCCCCCAGTAACCAGAATGATTGTCACATAAATCCTCTCACTTCGAAGTCAACGCCAAGCTCCCTATGAATACAAAGCCTGACATTTGACCTCTACCTTTGAATGCCCAGCAAATGTGACAAGATGAGAACGGGATTTGCAGTCCTGTTTACAGAAAGGAGTCCTCATGGAAGAATACTAGGAAAAGGTAGTGGGAAAAGGCTTTGCTCCTAGGGAGGGATAAACTCACAGTGGACAGCCTAAAACAAATACAGTCAACAAAGGGAAAGCTAGAGAATGTGTTACAAACCACAAAGCCAGTGGTAAGCAACGGGCGGAATGCATTCCCAGAGAAGCTATCAGAATGTCCCTAATGTTTAGCAAACCAGACAGCTGTGCTATCTGGAAGGCTTCGACCTAAAAATTAATTAGACCAGTTAATCACAAAATTTTTGCAAATATAAAATAGTAACACAACTATTACCACAGTAATAATTATTTATATGCAGTGGTATGTATTGCAATACTTACTAGACATTGGCGGTGTTTACTGCGAGAATCAAACAATGGTGGAGGACCCCAGTTTAGAGCAATTGGCATCTTTCTTTGTTTACTGCACCCTCACCTCAGGGATATATCGGGGGACACAAGCTGTCAGCCTGCCACATTACTCCTCGGAAGCCTGCAAACTCATCTGCGGAGTTCCTCAAGGTTCACCGCTCAGTCCCACCCTATTGAAAGCATACATGATCCCTCTGACTAATATCATCCATGCACACAACATCTACAGTCTCTCCTACGCATGTGACATGCAACTATTACTCACCCTATTAGATAAGGCCCCCAACACAAGAAACAAGTTCATTGCCTGCATGAGCGAAGTCACTAACTGGACAAAAACCAACTGTCTCAAGCTCAACACAGCAGACAAGACAGAAGTAGTGATCTTTGCCAAGAACACCTCAATGGACTCCAACTGGTGGCTGGTCGAACTCAGATGAACACCTAGAACCAATGACAGGAACCTCAGAATAATCTTCAAAATCAAACTTGACATGACTGAACAAGTGAACGCCATCACTGCCTCCTGCTTTCACACCCTGAAGATGCTGAAGATCTTCAAATGGCTCCCATGCAACACAAGAAAAGCTGTCACTCACACTCTAATCACCAGCAAGAGGGACTATGGGCAACATCCTCTACACCAGGATCACCCAGCAACTCACTAGAAGACTACAGACCAGAGCTCGGCAGCCAGACTCACCCTCAACCTTCCACACAGAACTCCCATTATGCCACACCTCAAGGAACTACACTGGCTTCCAATAAACAAACACGCTCAATTCAAACTCCTCACATACACATTCAAGGCACTCCACAACCTTAGGTCCCACCTACCTGAACTTTAGCATCTCCTTCCACCATCCATCCAGACACCTTTGTTCCGCAGGTCTCCTATTCACCATCATCCTATGCATACACAGAACCAGAGGAGGTGGATGAGCGTTCTCTTACATTGCTCTAAAACCTAGAATGACTTCCCTCTCTACATTAGAGCTGCCTCCTTTCTTCTTGAATTCCGCAAGAAGCTGAAGACCTGACTTTAAATTAACCAACATACCATGGGTAGAGCTGGGCACACACACTTGCTTAGCGCCAGGATATCCTCATGGGTGAAAGTCCCCTTTACAAATATATGTACCATAATGGAACATTTTCCCTATTGACCTCTATTGATGAAGAGGCAATTTCAGGTTGAAGACAGCCACGATAATGCAATTTTGGGCTTAAAAAATTGAGTGTCTTTTTCGTGAATCATGCCTAGTGGCATGTACTCAGCAACACACCACCTGTAATAGGTGAAAAAGACAGCATAGAGAAAAGAAAATGGAAGCTGCTTAAATTTATTTTCCTAATAGACAAGCATTGGCACAGCCATCGGTATGGGTTTTGTAAACAGATTTGCAAAGAATTGATAAGGTATCTCCAGGCCTTTTCGTGACTTTGTTAGTGGTCTGTATCAGTCGCAATTCTTCGAGCCTGGTGAAGATTTGTAGAGGATATCCCTACCCAGTGCTAGAGGACAGTGTTAGAATTCCACTCAAGTTCCCTTAAGAAACTAGAGAACTACTGGAAGCAATGAACCAGATTGAGAGTGGAAAGTCACCTGGGCCCAATGGCTTCCCCAAAAATTATTTTAATGGGTACGGGGTAAGGTGGGGGAACCATTGCTTGGCATCTATTATGGAGCGTGGCAGAAGGTAGCCTCCCGAAAGACGTTCAGACAGTGACAATAGTTTCTTATCCACAAGAAGGGTAAACCACCGGAGTACTGTGACTCCTATACACCGATCTTGTTACTGAATATTTTGGGGCGAATGTGTTGGCAAAGGTGTTAGCATCTTGCCTTTGTCTGGTTATCAATAAATTGATTGTTCCATATCAGTCAGGTTTTATGCCATGCAGGGCTACCCAGCATAAGCTCAGGTGCCTTCTCGGGGGCTTGGCCAGCAGTGATACGATGGAAGAACCTACCGCATTGCTGTTGTTGGATGCAGAAAAAGTGTTTGACTCCCTCAAGTGGCCATATCTGCATGCCACTTTGGAGGAGATGGGGTTTGGACTGGAGTTTCGCTCCTGTGCACAATTACTGTACATCAACCCGGTGGCATAGGTCAAAATCAATGGGGCATTCTCTGAGTTCACATTAAGCTGGACAACCAGGCAGGGATGCCAGATGTCTCCTCTGCTGTTCACCTTGCCAGTGGATCCTCTGGCGTGTTGGATGAGGACGCGCTTTAGAGTAAGGCACCTCACTTATTCACACGCTGCTACTTCTGTTCGCTTGCAACTATTTGTATTCTTTTACTATAATCATGTGTTACATTGTGGCTCTACTTTTAATAATTTTATTTGCAAACATTACTTTTAGCGTTGTCATTGTAACAGAGATCTCCTCACCTCAGTTAGGCTTCCTGCTCTTGCTCTCCCGCCAGGCTGTGACTAACCGCTTCCTCCCCGGTCCACCACGGGATTTCCCGATTGCGTGGAGGGAGTTAGCAGTGGTGTCTTCCCCTTACTCACTCACTTCCTGGCTGGGAGGGAGCCCAGGTTTAGCAGTCTAGCTGCTTCCTGGCCTGCTCTATTTAAAACAATGCTCTTCCCCACCGCTGGCTCTCCAAAGGCAAGCCCGTCTGCATCCAGCCGTCGCCACGAGCCCTGCTCCTCTCAACCTAGGTCGAAGCCCAAGCCAGAAATACACCTATACTAGTATGGAGCTTATTGGTCTGAGAAGGGTAAACACCCCCAAATGCACTCCCAAGGCCCTCCCAGTAATGGAAGGACCTTTGGCCTGTAGAGACTGCCAATTCCACAGCTTGGAATTTCTGCAGGCAAATTTTGGAACCACCCCACCGTAGGCAAGGGATACCCTCTGTTGGAAACAAATGATCACCCTCCTCGTCCTAACCCCTCCAACATTAATCCTAGATGGGGTTGGAACTGCTTCTTGGCCAATGTCAGATCACTGCCTAAGCACGCTACTGAAATTTGGGACCTGCTCTCCTCAGGACATACCAACATTGGTTTCCTAATGGAAACATGGCTCTAACCTGGCTCCACCCTGACGATTACGATGGCTATTCCTAATGGCTAATGCATCCAAAAACTTGATAGGCTGACTATGGTCAGTGGAGGCATAGCTATAGTTCACAAGGACTCCATCAAGATTACAATCCTGGAACAATGTTGTGGCAACAAACTGGAAATTCTCGTGTTCCGAATTGATTCCCAACCCCTTTATTGTTGGAAAGGTGCACTTGTCTACCAACCGCCAGGTCCCCTTCAGGACGCCTCGCTACATCTCATGGAGCTAATTGGCCCCCACATTATCTCCTCCAAACAGTTTATGTTATTAGGAGACTTTAACGTACATAGTGAAACCCCCTCTAATGTGGACGCCTCAACGCTCTTGGCAGATCTAGCCACCCTAGGGCTGGAAAAGTCCAACATGGGCCCCACACATCTCACAGGACACACTCTAGACCTCATCCGGACCACTTCCCCCAACATCTGCTATGAGGCTCCTTGCCCACTCACATGGTCAGACCACTCATTACTTCGATTTCAAATAAACGAAGTAGGGGCCATTCCTAGCCCTGCTAAAACCACCCACAGTCTGCAAAGACAATGGCATAAAGTTACACCTGAACGCTTTGCGAATAGCTTTCCAACAAATACCTATCTGGCTTCAGATAATATGGATAACTGCCTGGCCAGGTACAACAACATAGTAGGAGCTACCCTAGAACAGCTAGCCCCATTAAAACCTCATCCAACCAGGACCGGGCAAACAGGTGGCATGATTCTCTCACGATTTACAGAAGGAAAAAACCCTATGCAAAAAACAGGAAAGGCGTTGGCTCCTCTCCCACACCGCTATTGACAAAACAACTTACGTGAGCTCTCTTGCCCTATATCACAAAAGCCTAAATATAGCACGCAAAAGACACATTGAGTCACAACTAAATAATTTTATCGTATTCTCAATTCCTTCACTAATCCCAAAGCCTGTCATAATGAGTTAGCCCCCTCACAAGAACTCTGTGACAAACTAGCCAATCATTTTATCCAGAAAATTGAGAACATATACGACAGAATCATTAAAGACAGGGACCCTCCTAACAACATCTCTACCCCCTATCTAGCTTTCTCTCCCATTACACATTCTTTGGACTGCTTCCCTCCACTCTCTATAGATACTGTGGAGTCTCTAATGAAAACTATCAAATCAGGTTCCCCTCAGGATATTTTACCTGCTAAAATATCCTCCCAACTCTATAAACAGTTGGCACCCACTATTTGCTCCATTCTCAATTCTTCCCTGAATAAGGGATCTCTTCCATCTGATTGGAAGGCTGACCAGGTAATCCCCATCCGGAAGAAACCTAACGCCCCTCAGGATGATCTGTCCAACTACCGCCCTATCTCCCTGTTACCTTATTTGTGCAAACATCTGGAAAAACACATCAACAAGCATCTCTCAGAGTATACCGAAGTAACAGCATGTCTAGACCCCTCTCAGTCCGGGTTTCGACCCAGGTTTAGTATGGAGTCCGCTCTGATTGCAGTCACCGACAACCTTTGGCACTCCCTGGATAATGGCCAAGCAGCATTACTGGTGCTGCTGGATCAGTCAGCGGTGTTTGACACGATATCCCATTCCATCGTACTCAATAGACTAAGTACCATCGTAGTCCAGGGCTCGGCTTTCCAGTGGTTAACCAGCCTCCTAACCCACCCCACCCAAACCATCAATCTCTGCACCTTCCGCTTCCAAACATGGGAGCGGACTAAAGGTGTGCCTCAGGGATCCTGCCTCAGTCCCGCTCTATTTAATATTTATGTGGCTCCCTTGGCGAATCTACTAAGGGATCTGGGCTGCATCCCAATCTCATACGGTGACGACACCCAGCTCCTACTGGCGTTTGAGAAAAATTCTCCCAATACCCAATCAACCTTCTTTGAAGGCATGATAGTCATATCGGCCTGGATGTGGAACAATTTTCTTCAACTAAATGCCAGCAAAACGGAGATTATGCTGTTTGGAGAAGCACTACTCTGGTCCCCTGATTGGTGGCCCACTGACCTGGGTGATGCCCCTGTCCCGAAAACAGTGGTAAAAAACGTAGGAGTACATATAGACCAGAAACTAACGATGAAGGAACAAGTTACGACCATTGCGGGCTCTTGCTTCCACGCCTTGAGCCTCCTGAGAAGGGTTTATCCTCTTCTCCCCATGACAGTCCGAAAAACTCTCATTCAGGCACTAGTAATTAGTCGCTTAGACTATTTTAGTGCCCTCCTGATTTCAGCCAACGAGTCTTCTCTTAACAGACTTTAGGTGGTCCAAAACACTGCAGCCCGCTTAGTCTCCAACTCACCTGCTAGGACCGCCTCTTTGCCACATTTCCAGGGTCTACACTGGCTGCCTATCCGCAAGCGAATTCATTAAAAGATCTGCTGTATAGTGCATAATGCAACCCATGGTAATGGCCCTAGCAATCTAGCAGACCGACTCATTCGCTATTTACCTTCCAGAACTCTACGCCGTACTTCCAAATCACTCCTCCTCTGCCCCGTGGTAAGAAATCCCGCATTGGGGGGGGGGGGGGGAATCTTTTTACCATCTGGCCCCCTCCCTGTGGAATTCACTTCCCAGCCACCTCCATAATTGTGCTGACTATCTTTGATTCCGCAAGCTCTTGAAAACCGGTACTTTTCTGATCTCCTTCCCTGCCCCTCAATAGCACTCCCGCAGCGTGGATATACGCTTTAGGGGGTGATTCAGTAACTTTACAAGACTCAAAATAAATAATAGGTGTCTAACTTCTGGGCATTAGGGATTTCAAATGGTAGGACAGAATTTCCCTACATGCAGATGATCTGCTATACCTGGCTAATATGGAGTATTCGATTCCCTGAATATAAGAAATCGTATCAATCTTTAGAAGGTACTCGGGCATAAGGATTAATTGGCATGAATCAACCCCATTGCTGACCAAGAAGATGGCACAGCAGGAGGGCTTGTAGCTTCCATGTAAGTGGTCCCCAGAGGGTTTTACATATTTGGAAATCGATGTAACAAAGTACTCCGTGACGTTCCATTGAGCCAATCTAGGAAGAATTTTGAAAGATCATAGAATGGATATGGATCACTGTAGATGACTTCCCATTCCCATCACTTTACTGGGAAGGGCTTTGCTATTCAAAATGATAGTTGTGTCCAAGTTCCTGTATTTGCTACAGAATACTCCATTCGAGGTGCCTGATGGGTTCTGTCAAGCAGTGGAAGGGGTGACCCTGCAACTCCTTTGGGATGGGGTCCAGCAAGGATTGCACTCTAGATGCTCACCAGGAGTCCTTACAAGGTGGGTATCACCTGCCCAGCTTACAGTTTTATTATTTGGTGGCCCAATTATTCACAGTAAATGAATGGGCATTGTCCACCTAACAAAAACCGTCCATACTCTCGGATAAGCAAACGATGGATGAGAGAGTGTATACAGCAAGCTTTTACAGGGGATGGGGAGGGTCCATCCTTCTGACACCACTGCAACACTGATCAGGGTCTGGAAAGAAGGGTAAGCTAACATTGGAGACACTCTTGTGGGACTCTGCTATACTCTCGAACCTCTAGGCTGCTGCAGGGAGATGAATGCAGACATCCTTGGGAAGTAGTCATTAGGGCAGTGATTCACTTGTTTCGACTTAAGATTCTTCACTGAGCGTATTATACCAGGACGAGGCTGTACCGCAAGGGTAAAGTAGGAGATGAAACATGTTTGAGGAGATGTAGATGCACCGGGATAATAATGCATATATTGTGGAATGTCCATGCATTCAGCCCTTCTGGTCCAGGGTGCGCCAATGGATAGCGGGAGTCACAGGGAAAAAAATAAACCACACCACTCCGGTGACATTGGGCATCTGAGGGGATAAAATGGTGCATAAATGTGCCCTCTTATGGTTTAACATCATCCTCGTCATGGCCAGGAGAGACATAGTATGGTCTATGGGACACCCTGACTCAACCAAGTTTGGCACTGGATGAGGAATATGGAGTGGTGTAGACAAACAGAAGAGAAGAATATGGGTCCCATGGAGACACCAGGGGAGTATCGCCCCCTTGAGCTGACGAGGGGATGGTCCCAGCGGCCCACTGATGGGGCTCAGTTGCTCCTGGACTATATATTTGAAGGCTACCCACCTTCATGTTGTGGTTTGGGGAGATCGATTTTGTTCCATTAACAATTGTTTCATTTTCTGTAATGAGATGTTAGTGAAGGAAATACTAAAAATGTTCCTAACAGCAAAAAAGTGCACCACCAAACCATACTAAACAATGTATTTCTACACCCACATTTATTTGTTCTTTGGGGCTGACACATCATATAGCTTACAAATATCCCAAGGTTTAAGGGCATACCAAGAAGCCTTGTATTATATCTTTAAGATAAAACGAAAACCGATGGATAAAAAATGGAATCAATATTTTTCATGTATTCCACAAACAGATGATAATAGGACGTTATTTCTAACAAAAATCAATTTTTGCAATTTTTACATCATATTTGATTGTACATTTCACATTTATTTTCACTATATGATGTCACATGATTCTTTAGTGTCTAAGACTTCTGCATATGTTTTTTAGGCGTTTGGTGGGCAGATTAGAAGACATGCGTAAAAACGTGGCTGGTGATGGGGTGAATCGTTGCATCTTGTGTGGAGAACAGCTTGGCCTGCCGGGATCATCAACATGTGTAGTTTGCGAGGACTGTAAAAAGGTAAGCCCTAAAGATATTTTCAAGAATTCCTATGCATTAACAGCCTCACTCCAATGTGTCCATTTTAAATCTTACCCATGCTGGTCACATCTTTGTTCTTTCTTTTCTCTGTCCTTCCTTGCTTTGTGCTCTCCAACTGTGTCTTCATTTTTTGTGTGTCTTCATTCAATTTGTCTCATTTTTGCTTTTATTCACTCTCTTTATCCTAACCTCCAGGGCCTCTCTTTACTTCCATATCTTACCCTGTGCCCTTTTCCCTACTGTCGCATTCTTTCCTTCAATTGACTTAACTGTCTTTACTTCTATTTCTTCACAGTTTTCTTTTCCACTCTCCCAAGCACTTTATTTATCTTTACTTTTATTTCCCCACATCTTCTGCCATAGCTTACTTTATTTCCTGATATCCCACTTTTTACCTTTAGTTCTATTCCTCACTGCCACTCTTCCTGCCCTCTCAATCAAGACTTCTATCCCACTTGTGTTTCTTTCTTTCAGTTGTTACCTCCATTACCTCCTAGATCATTTCTTCAGCTCTCCTAATTTGTAATTCCATTCACCCTATGCTTCCTTCAGTACATTTTTGGCAGCACCCCTTGACATGTTTGTTCTACTTCCCCTTCTAGGTATTCATCTTTACTTCTAGTCCTTGTGCCCCCTACCTTTTGAAACATTACTATATTCCTCCATGTACCCCTCTCTTCAATTTTACTTCTATGAATTACCTTGTGGCACTCCTATCACTATTTCTTTAGTTTCGTTTCGCATATGCTCTCTTCTTCCACTCTCTCAATATTTACTTCAATGGCCTTCTACATTATCTTTGCTTTTTTCCCATCACTATCCCTATTTTGAAATCGTTTTCTTTATGTGCTCTCCCTTAGCTCCCTCAATCATTACCTTCATTCCAGCCATATCCTTTCTTTATTTCACTTCTGTTCCTTACCCTGAACACTTCATCTGGCTCTGTCAGTCACTATTTCCATTTGTATTTTTGCTCTTTTGCCTTCGATAAGAAGCTCTTTAAACGAAAATGGAGAGGTACAAGAATTTTCAAAATTAACCCTAGGTGGCAAGAACAAATCCTTTGTATTAATTAGCCATAACAAAATTGTTGAATGGAAAATGCTGTGATCTAGTTATATAAATCAGGAAATTTTACACAATCATTATGTTTAGAGCACTTCCGTTTTGAAAGCATGACACTTGACCTTTGCTAGATTTCGCATAAATGTAGAAAGCGATCAGCCAATACCTTTGGAAATGTGTCTAGCATAGTTGATTGTAATCATCAAACTGTGCAAGTTACCTTGGTGTTTAGAAAGGAGAGTTTTTCATTTTCTAAATATCATGTTTATAGCTAATATTATGAAGCTGTAATTTAACTGTTTCCTTATTTGAATTTCAATACTGAAAAACTAAATATTTGATCTGTGGATTGTGTCAAGCCAATTATAATCCCTAAACATGGAAAGAAGGCAAATGTATCTTCCTGAAAATTCTCACTAGTATTTAATGTATAACCTGGTTTATAAAGAGGGTGGCAATGTAGAATAATGGTTTGAGATATACCTCAAATATTGTTAGCATGAGCAGAAAAATGTAATTCGTTATCCCCAAATTGAAAACATGTAATATTTGTATTTTTTTCGGATCCTTACTAAAAATGGTTTTACTGATAAGTAAGAATGGTTATAAGGGGTTATTCTGGTGAATTTTATTTTAAGAGAAAAGTAAAGCAAGCGTCAAATACTGAAACTTTGGATGAGTTATGTGATAATGAAAGCTAATTTGGGAATTTGGTTTCAATGCTGCACTTTTTTAATGACTCAACATTCTAATTCAAGCTTATGGAACTGCCTCTATGTAGCTCATCTGTGTGCAACCCATTCTATTTAATTAGAAGCTTTTGCTTGGTAGAAATAATATAAATATATGTGTGCGAAAATAGGAAATTGTGGATTCGAAATGTGTGTATTTCTAGAACACAACACTTGATGTTTGGAGAAAAATGGTTGAAATTCAAAAATATATTTAATGTTGATATTTGAGTAATAAATTGTGGGGTCTGGGAAAGTCTTATTTCTTATATGATTGACTTGGTGCCTGGGGCATTGGAGTGATTGCTGGCATGTATTACTCATACAGAGGCATTCTAAATTGATTAAGGCTTTTTTTACATTACTGCTGGCAGTCCTGCCTGGTGCACTGAGGTGATCACTGCTGGCAATTTTGCGTGAGGTGGCCACTAATCTAATCGCATCTGATGTGGTCACTATTACAACACTAATAATATAAACTAGTAGCTCCGGACAATTCATATTGAGCATAAGTGGCTCGTAGTAAAGGAAATGTTGGAGACCTCCAATCTAATGCCCACCCTATCAAAAACCTTCAAATCACATGTGATAGTAGGTATAGGAGAGACCAGAGTAATGACTTAACTAATGAGATCCTCTTTCCTAATTGTCACATAACTGGCTAATAGTTTACCTGTCTTACTCTGACCACAATTCAATTTCACATACATAGGTGAAAATGTAGCAATGCCTTGAACAGATTATTAACACTTTCTGTAGTGTTCGTGTTAAAGTCTGTTCACTCTAAACCAATTTAAGTGCAACCTTTGATTTGGAAGAAAAAAGAACATGTTTCAAAGACTTAATTATTAATAGGAAGTCCTTGGAATAGTTCAAAGAAATTTTCTTATATGAAATCTTTAGAGGATGCCTTAAACGTAAAAGTGATTTCTACACTGGTATCTATGATAGGAGTGAATTAAAAAGTATTTATTAAAAGATTCAAAATTAGAAATAAATTATGTATCCTTCAATGAACTGAAATTGGATCTCCAAATATTCTTCCATTCGTTTTTGAAAAATAAAACGAGAATCTAGTATGACCAATGCATGGGCAAAATCAGAATAGCTCAAATTTTAGAGTACAGAAGATTGGTTATTAAATATGTGCAAGCAAAAATACAGTCATTCTAGAAATAGAACCAAGCACATGAAGAGAAACTCACCTGGATTACATATTCCCCATGCCCCACTTGGGCCTTCTGCCTGTCTGTCTCTATTGCCTGCCAGTAGACCCCTTTGAAGATTTTAGAGAGTGGAGGCCAGGTTTGCATGGGCCGAGGCAACCTCAGAGAATGAGGAACGCTGATTTTGGGGAGGGCTGCCATGTTGTATTTGAACCAGACTGCTTTACAGAGGAGAGATGGATAGAAATTTCATTCCTTGGGTGTCAATGATGGAGTGATTACATGGCACCACTAAACTGGGTAGGTGTCTCACCAATCACAGACTGCTTCACCTACCTTATTAAGCCATTGAGCAAGCAGGGAGAGTTGAGGAGAAGATTGAAAGGAACTGATGATGCACCAGTGACACTGCACCCTTCATTCATGCTGCATCCCAGGGACCAAAAATCTCCCCAGCTGCCATCCCAAAGGAGTCACCTGACATCACTATACGGCCCTGTCAGTGGGATCCTTCAGATGGCACCAGGAGCTTTGACTTTTCCACACCCCCACACTCAAGGAGAGAGTAAAGACATGTAGTGAGATCAGAAACAGCAGGCTCATATCACCGGACAGACTCAGTTGCCTATTCGTTCTTCCAGTGCCTCAAAGGTCAGGAGCATAGAGAGACAGGTACGCTCAGGACAAAAGGAAGCTCTTCTAAGATAATCAAAACAAGAAAATGAAGGATAAAGAACAGCAAAGTAAAGAAACGTAAACGTGAAGATGAAGGCTCATTAAAGAGGCAGCAACGCGTTCTGCAGAAAAAACATCCTACTTGTTAGGCACAACTGACCACAAACCATTTGGATTGTGAACTAGACTCCACAAGCTCCTATTTATAAAATTGAGTTTGGCTGTTGTGATAGGACATATCCTTAGTAGGAAAGCTCATGATCATGTTTCTTCTTTAGTTTTAGGTCTGGTCATCCTAAATGTTTCTGTGTTTAGTGAGATACTTCAAGTTATGTTACATTTGTAGGTTTGCCTGAATGTTGCTTTAAGTATTTTCAAGCTAGGCTATCATGTTAATTCTAAATCCATGAGGTAGTGTTTTTTTAAGTATAAAGGTGATTGTTAAATGCATTAGACCTTTACTTTGTACTGTGAACACCTAACCTATGTAATTCCATGATTTTCCAAATACTGCGATTCATTTGTTCTAATGTTGAAAAAGCATTATAAAAGTATTGAACATGAAAAGCTATTTTCTGAATGACTTTTGTGATGTTAAAATGTGACTGACCAACAATTGACATTAACACTTACATTCAAATTTTGATTCTTTTACAGAATGTTTGCAAAAAGTGTGGAGTTGAGACTCCAAATAACCGTCCCCATTCTGTTTGGCTGTGCAAAATCTGTAGTGAACAAAGGGAGGTAAGTTCTATCACTTCACCTTGCAAATTGGTACAGGTATCTTGGCAGACAGAAGCATGTCTTGTGCAGATAATCTAGTTGCAAGAGTATCAGATGGACTGTTGCAAAAAAAATGTCTGTTGCATATCCCTGCAAGGTATTCCACTGATTTGTGGGGTTGGCCTACGACTCCGAATCGTGCCGGGAATGTGCCTTGGCGAATCTGCAGGACATTCGCGATCCTGAAGCCAAGCTGTACATCACCAAACATTGCCAGAAATCATATAAAGGCCATTTCCACTCGGAGTTTAGAGCTTGGGCCATTCTCGGAAATGGTCCTGCAATAGGTCTTTGTCACATTCCAAGTCTTTGTGTAAGTCCTAGTTGAAGTAAGCACAATGAGTCAAAGCCAACCTCATCCCAGCCTTGCCATTCTCCCTCGGAGGAGTCCTAAGGACATCCCAGTGCACTGCATTCTCTTTCCTGGTCTCCCACCGAGGAACCGATTCTGCAACTAATTCCAATGCAATCTGAGATTCCAGGCCCATTGGTGTAACCACAACAGAGCGAATTGTTTAAAGATGCTGTGCTTTTCATCTTCAGCACCATACTAAGGATGCACCGGAGCCACCAACCAGGTTACTGCTGGTGGCTCAGCCTTGTTGCCAGTTATTCCTTCTGAACCCACTTTGGGTTGATCTCCAAATCCAGAGCTGATTCTAGAACCAGTGTCTCGATCCATGCTGGTTCCTGGCATGTGGAACAGGCTCCCACGCCACCGGACATCGAACCTGTACTGCTGTCCAATTTGGGACCAAATCCATCCCAACCTGGGATGAATCTGCATGTGCGGTACAGTACTTGTACACCTCACGTCCATCCCTTCAAACAATGATAAGACAATGCCTCGCCCTAGAAGTCACCCAAATCCACATTGATTTGGGATGGTTGGCCAAAGCTGACCTATATTTGGTGTTGATGGGGATGGTAAGGAGCATTTTTCCCCACAATATGATAACCTTGTTGGGGCGGAAATCCCACGGTAATCCCTCTTTGGAAAATCTAGGAAATGTGGCACCATTACCTCCGATTACCATTACCTTTGTTTCCACTTAAAGTCGATAGACTTTTGCCACCGTTTATGACCAGAGAGCTCCTACATAAACATGAGCAATTAATAAAATGCAAAGAAACATTTTAGCCAATAATGAGAGTTGTGAGTAGTTTTAAAGGGAATTATTTTCCAATCAAATTTAAGAATCTCTGACACTTCATTCAGTATTCAGGTATAAATCAGCTTACAGAATTCATAACAGAAAAATTAAGTTAGTACAAGCATCATCATTTGCAATCAGGGCGTTCCATGAAGGAAAGAATTCCTATTCTAAGACAATGAGGAACAAATTATGTCAGTCAGAACCCATGAAGGGTTCTAGAAGCAAGAGTGAGCTTTGCATTTAAGCTATATCAATCATTAATAATTGCAGAATCTCCCATGAAGAGAAATAATGCATAGAGCAAACAAGACTTGGCAGAGCTAGTTAGTCAAAGCACAAAGCTTGGGGATGTTAATAAAGTCAGAATAGAACTAAACCTACATTTAATCTGCCTACGTCTGCCTCCATTCTGCTCTCTTTCAAGGTCTGCCCTCTCCTTCCCTGCATCTGCAAATCACTTCTGCTCTCCTCCCTTCATTTCTGCGTAAAAGTCTGAAACTCCTCTGCAGCCTCACACCTCTAAATCTGTCTGTCTGTCTCTCTCTCAAAGGGCTCCGAAAGAGTTCCTGCAAGTGTTCTGTAAAGTGTTCTGATACTACTGACTAGGAAAACGTTTATCAAAGAATAATGTTACAAAGCATGTAGCTTGACTTTGTCTTCCTCCAACTGGGATCCCGCATTCTCCAAAAGGATGCCTCCACCCATCTGTAGATTTCATACGTCATCTCTCAGACAGGCGAAGATCCTTCCCACGACACATTCTGCATCTTATTTATACAACTTCATCTCCTAACATTCCTTTAAAAAACAGACATTTCCTTTCTAACTCAACACATAACACGAGCTGCATAAGAACCTTCTTAATTAAGCGAGAAACTTTTAAAATATGTGTGTTTTCTATTCTCACTAAAGCAAAGAATTAAATGAGGCTTTGTTTAAAACTTCCAGCAACTACAGAGATCAAAGTTCCAACCGAGGCCACAACTGTAAATTATGCCAGTTCTTCTTCACACGGAGAGAGAAAAATTCCTTTTCTTATCTTGAAGGCCAACAAAATCTCACAGAGGAATAGCTGAATCACGAGATAGTTCTGTTTTCTACATTATAAAATGTAGTGCTAATTCTAATACAAGTTTTATTCTACTAATGCACAGTTTATCACTTTCACAAGTTACAATCACATTTTTATAGTGAGAACAAAATCTAAACACGTTTAAATCATGCTATGAATTGCTTGCACATGGGTTACATAAATTGCTAAATGAAAAGCATCTGACTAAAACATGAATTTCAATGCTCATTTTTCACTTTGTAGCACAAAATCCCTGTTTTTCTTTTTTAAATACAGTTTTTCATGTCTGAAGCCCAGGCAGGTTTTCCTTTAATGGTGCTACATTTTAAAATACTTATTTAGACTCTTTCAGTCCTCCCTGTGATGATTTAAAATCATCACGCCTCTGAGGATTTCTAATCATCACACCAAGTTCATTCCCCATGTGATATCATTAAAGAGCAAGTCAAAAAGAGAGGGGGGGACTAGGAGCTAGTTAATGGTCCAGTGCCCGTGCTCCAAAGTAGACCATGAAGTAATCAAAAGGGGGGGCACTGTTCCAGAGTGAGTGTCGCAGAAAGTCAGACCCTCACTAAACGGAAAGACAAAGACGGAAAGGAGTGAGAGGGAAGGGTACTAGGTCAAGGACTCTCTGAGAAAAGTGGGGAAAAGACAAAAATTGTCTGTTGTTGCCCTCACACACCCCAAAGGATGTCATGCTTCATCATTGGGCAGTTGCTCCTCGTCGGGCCGGCGGTGCAATGCCCTACGGGTCCCCCAAAGGGTCTCTTTAGCGGAGATCTTTTAGAGAGCTGCTGATGGGTGCATGTGGGTAAAGTCCTCTGTGAAGGAATTAAAACTGCCTAAGGGTTACCAAAAAAGAGTATAATGGAGAGGTACCCTTTGCAGGGTAAAAAAACCCATAGATTGGGAGTTACCAGCAGACACGTAATGTGCCCGGGTAACTTTATAAGGTCGACATGTTTCACACCTATGTTGGTCTGAAAGATCCCTGGCGTTTCATCAGGACCAGGGGTGAAGTGGGAGTGATGTGAGTGCACGAAGGTAGTTACATTAGAGGGGTGCCATTAGCCCTCTAAATTGTCAAGGGGGGGACCGCTTCCTATTGTATTAAGAGTTGTGGTTATGACTTAATCGTCGGCACAAGAAACCGGCACGGTCCAGACGCCGAGCTGGCGTCTGGACGGGGCAGGTTTCTTGTGCTGACACCCGAGTTAAACCCCCAAGAAGGTGCGGGCACCCTACGCCTTTAGCTCATGGAGCACTGTTAGCTCCCTTTTGAGGTCACAATCAAGAGGGCATACCTGACGATTAAGTCATAGCCGTGACTCTTAATATAATAGGAAGCGGTCCCCCCGTGACAATTTAGAGGGCTAATGGTACCCCTCTAATGTAACTACCTGCTTGTGGAACCACACCTTGTATCTCACCTTCATTCTTAAAATCCCATCTATCAGCTCTCTTTGCCAACCAACCACACTTTGCTGAATGTGCAAACCGATCTGAACAAACATTAATCCAATAACAAATTCAGACACGAAGAATCTCATGACACTGATATCAGTACACTCTCTCCTGCTGTGCTGTTGAAACTATCGACACACTCTTTCACAAAATTCATGAACCGTTCTTTTAGTTCTTGTGAGGTTCTTTTGATCTTTATCCAATTAAGATCTTTTGGTGGCCCTCGGCCCTTCAGAAAAGTTATCACTGCTTCATTTTTCTCCATAACTACAAAAGATGGTGCATTAGTGCAAGATTCTCTCATTGTCTCCTCACTAGGCCCTTGCACAACAACCTTACATTTAGGCCACAATTCAATTGGCTTTGCAGTGTCAAAGAATATTTTGAAATTGATCCATAACACATTAGAAATTTCAATAAATCCATCAACTTGTGCGGTACGCACAGACTTGTCTCCCAACTTTGGGAATGTGTTCACAAATGCTGCAAGTTCACTTTCGTCCCGTGGTACATGAACATGAACTTCTCCCACTATTTCTCTCAATGGATAAGCTGAAGCTTCTCCCTCCCCCTGTTTATTATTTTCCTCAACTAGGTCTGGTGGCTTCTTTTTCTTCTCCCATTTCCTCGCTAGTTCTGGTGGTTTCTTTTTTCTTTTCATGTTTCCTTCCCACTTGTCTCCTAATTTCTCACAACCCTTCCATTTACAAATGTATTTCACCAATTCTATAATGTGTAATCGCATACATGAAGAACGCGTTGTCTCAGTTGCTTCATCATCCATCTGTACCCTGAAACTTTTCTGAAATGGAAAACTTTCTGAAACCTCAATTTCATATTTTCAGGCTAAATCAGTCAGTCTGTCACATGACGTTTCTGCACATTTTGTAATTTCCTTACTCATGTAAATTAATTATTTTTCCTGATATTGGTTCAAATTCCCAAGATCTAAACCTTCCCTGATAATTTCTCCAAGTTCAATCTTTTAATCTGAAACATTAAGTGGTCTCTCTTTTTCGGGTTCTGGGTCAATTTGTTCTGCCATGTTCTCTATCCTTTTATTGCTCGCTGCTTCCTCAAACCATGGTCGAAAAATCCCATCTTCCAATAAATGTGTTTCTCCCTTTGCTATTGCTGTTCTAAAGACAATCCCTCCTCTAGCTTTCACAGCTTGAACTGTCTGGGGCAGTTTCTGTTCTGTAATCTGTGAATTCTGAGATGTCGAGATTGACCCTGATGCAATTACTCCTTCTACAGCTCTTTGAGCTTCTTGAGTTGAGACCATATTAATTTGGACAGTCAAAATTTGTATACGCATTGTTTGTGCAGCTAAGGTTTGTAGTATTTGTACCGAATCAGTCACAATTAAAGTAGTAACACCTGGAGGTATCACTGTATTTATCGAGTCAACAAGTGGTGGGGCAATCTGAAATGTCTGCAAAGTTCTCTTAATCTGTATTTCTCTTGGTTCAACAGAAGTAGTAGCCACTGTAGTACTTACTGGTACACTATTATCAGAATTTGTACTGGGGACCACATAAGGTGGTATACACTCAGTTAACAATGAATCCAATTTTTCATCTCCTAAATCACTATTGGTTTGAGGCTTTTCATCATCCATAATTTCCTTCTCCTGTATCTGATCCTTTACCCTTTCGTCCTCTTTCCTTGTCTCTTGCTGTCTTTTCCCACAAGCTTAAGGATTCAAATTGTGCAGCTCTAGATGGTGACTTTATTTCAGATAACATTTCTTTTAAATTGTCAATATTTGCAGTTCAAAAGTACCATATTTTGTAAAACTCAAAGGACCCTCTTTCTCAGTAACCTTGCACCATTGGCGAATCCACAAACATGAAAATAATCCCAAATTCGTTAACATAAAATGTGCAGGTGTTCCATCAGGTGAGGTCTTGTCACCGACCCAAATCGAATTTGGCGATTTACATCTCAGAAGTGTCTTAAAACCTTTAAACAATTTCATTTCTGCAATAATTCAGTCCAATGTTTTGATTCAGTTCTGTAAACGTCAAAATGTTACCTCCAATCTTGTTATAGTTTAAATTTTTGAAGACTTTAAACCAATCTCAATATGGTAATCACACAATGGACCTATCACAGCACAGCGCACTCTGTCACTTTTTCCCCCTCACAGCGGTTCACCCTCCTTCACAGTCTCTTCCTTACACATTCACCGCCCTCATTCATAGAAACAAGTAACATAACCGACCGTCTGTCCACGAAACAACCGGACAGTCTCACAAGTAATTGTCTGCCTCACCACTGGCAACCGTCTGTCTGCGAAACGATCGGACAGTCACCTCAGACCATCTGCCCACGAATGGCCAGACAGTCATATAAACTAATCGATAGGATCCCTCGCTCAAAACCATTCACACACAGTGACCCACGACCTGCGTTGGTTACTCGAATTGCTGTGATCCGCTCTTGTAGCATTAGCTTCCCACACGACTCTATCAAGCTCTCTCACACATGTTTCCCTATCACCTGTGGGTTCGTAGATAGCGCTTCATGACTCCCACAATCACTGGTCAGACAATTACAGCACTGGGTGTCTTGTACACCACAAACCTATGCCGGGATCTTAGGCTACTCATTGAGCTTGACATCAAAACAAAACAAATCGTATCACATGGACCGCGCACATTTGGCCCCAAATCACAATCACTCGACTCTCATCCGAACTCCGCAAGACATCACACAATCAAATCATCACCGCAATCTAACACATTCCATGCAATTACTGCAACCGCCATTACCGCGACTGAAATTACTGCAACTGGAATTACCGCATACCACAATCTAATCCAACGCAATTACCGCAAATGCAATTACCTCAACAATTGTTACCGCTATTCAGAAATTACCGAAACGCGCTGCTTCCTATTAATGCTCACACCTTCTTCAGTACCGCCTTCTTGGACCGCCTTATAATACCGTTTTGCCAGTCATCAAGTTCTGGGCATTGGAATCAGGAATCAGGACTTTTTGGGGCTTGGGCCTTATTCTAACTTGGGAAATTTTGTTTTGTAGCTCCTTCCAGGGCATAAACCTAAACTCTGCTCCTTCTGGTCAAGGTGTATAACCTTACCTCTGCTACCATCCTGTTGGAGCGGAAATCCCATGGTAATCTCTCTTTGGAAAATCTAGAAAATGTGGCACCATTACCTCTGATTACTGTTACCCTTGTTTCCACTTAAGGTCGATAGACTTTTGCCACCGTTTATGACCAGAGAGCTCCTACATAAACATGAGCAATTAATGAAATGCAAATAAACATTTTAGCCAATAACGAGAGTTGTGAGTAGTTTTAAAGGGATTTATTTTCCAATTAAATTTCAGTAGTCAGGTATCAATCAGGTTACAGAATTCATAACAGAAAAAGTACAAGCATCATAATTTGCAATCAGCGAGTTCCATGAAGGAAAGAATTCCTATTCTAAGACCATGAGGAACAAATGAGGTCAGTCAGAACTCATGAAGGGATCTAGAAGCAAGAGTGAGCTTTGCATTTAAGCTATATCAATCATTAATAATTGCAGAATCTCCCATGAAGAGAAATAATGCATAGAGCAAACAAGCCTTGGCTGAGCCAGTTAGTCTAAGCACAAAGCTTGGGGATGTTAATAAAGTCAGAATAGAACTAAACCTACATTTAATCTGCCTTCGTCTGCCTCCGTTCTGCTCTCCTTCAAGGTCCGCCCTCTCCTTCCCTGCATCTGCAAATCACTTCTGCTCTCCTCCCTTAAATTCTGCGTCGGAGTCTGAAACTCCTCTGCAGCCTTGTGTCTCTAAATCGGTCTGTCTGTCTCTCTCAAAGGGCTCCGAAAGAGTTCCTGCAAGTGTTCTGAAAAGTGTTCTGAAACTCCTAACTAGGAACGTGTTTATCAAAGAGTAATGTTACAAAGCATGTAGCGTGACTTTGTCTTCCTCCAACTGGAATCCAGCATTCTCCAAAAGGATGCCTCCACCCATCTGCAAATTTCATACGTCATCTCTCAGACCGGCGAAGATCCTTCCCACGACACATTCTGCATCTTATTTAATACAACTTAATCTCCTAACATTCCTTCAAAAAAAGTAATTTCATTTCTAACTCAACACATAACATGAGCTGCAAAGGAACCTTCTTAATTAAGCAAGAAACATTAAACATGGCAATACACTTTTAAAATATGTGTGTTTTCTATTCTCACTAAAGCAAAAAATTAAATGAGACTTTGTTTAAACCTTTCAGTAACTATAGAGATAAAAATTCCAATGGAGTTCACAGCTGTAAATTATGCCAGTTTTTCTTCACACGGAGAGAGAAAAATTCCTTTGCTTATCTTGAAGGCCAAGAGAGCAAGAGCTGAATCTCGAGCTAGTTCTATTTTCTACATTATAAAATGTAGTGCTAATTCTAATGCAAGTTTTATTCTACTGATGCACATTTTAACACTTTCACAAGTTAGAATCACATTTTCATAGAACAAAATCTAACTAAACACATTTAAATCAAGCTCTGAATTGCTTGCACATGGGTTACATAAATTGTTAAATGAAAAGCGTCTGATTAAAACATATGAATTTCAAAGCTCATGTTTTCACTTCGTAGCACAAAATGCATGTGTGTCACTTTTTGAATACAGTTTTTCATGTCTGAAGCCCAGGCAGGTTTTCCTTTAGTAGTGCTACATTTTGAAGCACATGTTTAGGCTCTTTCAACCTGTACATGGACCCACAAGAGGCCATGCTCATTAGAAGGGCAGCTGAGTTGTTAGACCTGGAATTTCCTTCATTTGAAGTAAAAACAAATGTGTTTTATGGAGGGTTTGCAATCACAGCAGCAATCATCAGAGCTTCTGCTTCCTTTTAATGAGGCACTTATTACACCCTCATGGACTTGCCATCCAGTCAGAAGAAAAGTGGCATGTCACCACAGGCCAGCTCCAGTTAACCCAGCCTTTGGACCTAGCATCCTACTCAAGAAAGCCTGGTGGTAGAGGACTCCACCAGCAGGTTCAATCCAAACTCCTTTCCTACCATCCGACCAGATAGGGAGCCAAAGAGAATGGAGACATTTCAGAAAGAGAATGTTCTCTTCGAACAGCCTGGCCCTCAAACTCATTAATGCCAGCTGTTTGCTGGGACACTCCCATGCCTAATAGAACATTGTGGACCAAACCTTTCTGGCAGCCCCAGATGAATTCCAGGCGCAGACCATTCAGGATGGCCAGGATGCTGCTAAATAAGCCATTAGCTTCAGACTAGACACAACTGACCATCTAAGATGAGAAGCTGGCACACACATGGGTGCTGTGAAGCCACATGTTGATGAGAGCTACAGGAGTTTCAGGTGATAAGCATCACTTATGGATATGCCCTTGGACAGGTCTAGTTACTGTATTGATAAGGCTGGCTCTGCCATTGAGTGCTTTAAAGATAGTAGAGCAACTGTGCACTCCTTTTGCCTTTCTTTGCCTGCAAGGCAATACTCCTGACATCTGTATCCCTTTTGAAGCATTTCTAGGGGTTTCACATTCAGACAATGGTCCATAGCAGCAGCAGGTACCCCTTTTCCTTTCAAAGCCACCCAGGGGGAACTAGCAGCCAATGGCTTTTGAGAAGGTTCAATTAAATTTCCAGTCCCCATCCTACATGGCAACAGCCTCAAAGCTGCATTAGTCTGTCCTTAGCGTCACATATCACACTGTGGGAGGCAGGGTCGCTCATTATTCTCTGAGTGGCAAATAATAATGTCCATCATGTGGATCCTGCAGACAGTCCAACAAGGCTATGCCCTGCCATCTCTTTCCGTCCTGCTTTCTATTCCACCTTCATCAGAGTAGCTCTCAAAGGACCATTTGTCAATTTTACTGCAGAATGGCAAGGCTCTTTTGGCCTAAGGAGCCACAGAGAAAGTTCTAGCCTCAGAAATTGGAAATGGTTGTTGGACTCGATATTTCCTAGTGCCGAAATGGGTTGAGGCCTTTGCCCCATCCTAGATCTTCACCCTCTCAACTTCAAATTCAAGATGCACACTCTACCCCAGGTTCTCTCTACCCTGGACCCAGTAGACTGGATGGTGCTGGTGGACCTGCAGTACACCTATTTCTATGTTCTCATCCTGCAAGTCTATATGTACTATATGTGGTTCAAAGTGGGTCAATGAGCACTTTCAGTTTGGCATGCTCCCTTTTGGCCTAACCATTGCTTCTTGGGTGTTCACGAAGGTGATGGTGGTGGTAGCAGTGTATGTTCAGAGGTTGAAATACTAATTGTCCCTTACCTCGTTTACTAGCTGCTGAAGGCTGGCTTGCCTGAGTCAGTCACTGGCCACCTCCATATGATGAGGAACCTCCTTATATCTTTGGGGCTCACAATCAATGTGCCAAAGTCATACCTAACTCCTTTGCAGAGCCTCACCTTTATCTGAGCCATCCTGGACGTAGTGCATTTCAAGCTTTGCATCTAGCCCAACAAGTCCAGGATATTTGGGTTACAATCACAATGTTTCAACTTCAACCTTGATATCAGAAAGGATGGTTTTGTGGCTTCTTGTACAAAATAAAGAGAAACTCTGGTTGGAACTGATAGGATTTACCACATATCATTCATTCTCACTCAAATCTTTTTAAGACATACACTTGTTCAAGGATCTCGCATAACCCCAAGTATGGGCCCCAAGGAACAATTACAAGCACATTGGTGAACAAATTTAAAAGTTTATAAAAATATGATTTTATTAAAAAGTAACCCTAGTTTGCGCAACTACGCACTACGCGAATTGCATGTATATCACAGTGCAAAAATGCGTAGCATAGCAGGCATTTTTTGCTTGCTCGCAGCCCTCAACGTCAAGTTGGCGACCGCGAGCGAGCAAAATAACATCCCGGCGAGACTTTTTCCTCGTTTGCGATCAGCAACATCAAGTTGCTGATCGCGAGCGTGGAAAATAAACCTCCCGGCGAGATTCTCAATGTGGGGAGGTCAGGTTTCTCATTGCGAGTGGTCGCGTATGCTCGCAACCGCTCGCGATGAGAAACAACCAGTCCGCCTTGAGAGAGCTGCCGCTCGAGTACAAATCTACTCAAGTGGCAGAAAACGATCGCTTTCAAGATGCCGTTTGCGATGATTGCACAGTGCGGACAAGCATCTGGCACTGTGCAATCAGTGCAAACAGCATTTTGCACAGTGCACTACGAAGTTCGTGTAGCTACGGGTGGCTTGCATAGTGTGAAGTGCACTTCACATAGCTACGCATTGCGCTACTACGCAAACTACGCCCAGGGTTATTAAAAAGAATTATTACTTGAAACATACAAAAATAAACACAATGATGTGATAAAAAAATCACAATTAAAAATTACAATACACAAGAGACAGTAAAACATGTGAAGAACATTCAAATCATCATATAATGGTTATTTCGAGTGAATCAATCAATTTCAAAAAGATCCATCAATGAATATTGAGATTGGATATGGAAAGTTCTGTGAATATACCCAAAAAGACACAAAGGGGGCGTTGACGCATTTCGGTGGCAATAGATTATTCAGAACCCACCTTCATCAGGACTAGGATGACAACTGTCTCTCTTAATATCTAATTTCTGGTGCAAATTCACGAAACCTGTATGGTAAGTGTGAAACGGACTGTTGCTCTCCAATTTGATAAGGAGAAATGATGATGATATACAAAATATTTTAAAGGATCTTGGGCTCCTGGGAGTCCGCTTGTGGTGTCTTTAAGGAAAAAGGGACAAAACTATCCTCAATTCTCAAATGACATTTGATGGGTCGTGCATCTAAAGTCCGGGTTGTAACTAGATCCCCTGTGATATCAATGGAATACTTTAGTCTACACAAATCTCTTTTAAATACGTTCCGTGTTATTCCCAGAATATTGGAAGACGATGTATCTTTATAACAATGATGGGCACTGAATTCCCTCTGTTTTTATTGGGCAAACTCAGTCGGGAATATCAGGCACACATCCTCCTCTGTATCGGTCCCCTCCGTAAACGGACTCTGCTTCTTGGCCTTGGTCATCGTGAGTCCTGCTTATCTACCAATGCAGATGGCATATGCAGGCTCTGCAGGAGGATCTGAAGTCTCGGTGGACTAAGCAGCAGGGGAACCTATAGGATTTCATCTGGGTGTCAGAGGTGACTGCAAAAGATCTTCGGTGGTGGATGCTTGGTCACAATTGGACCAGCTGCAGACCCCTCTTGTTACCTCACTGAGAACCCACAGTGGTAATGGTTGAATGACTACTGAGTTGGAGAAGTTATCTGGTAGAGATGGAGATCAGAGAACTCTGATCTCTGATGGAGACCTGCCTCCACATCAACCCGTTGGAATTGGGGATGATTTGCTTGGTGTTGAATACCTTCCTGCTGCCCATCAAGGGGGGGGCTGTGTCAGGTTCTCCAGAACAACACTACCACCATGTCATACTGTAACAAGCAGGGTAGTGTGGGGTCCTGTGCTAGGAGGTTCTTCACCTCTGGAACTGGCTTAATAGTCATGTCATTTCCCTGATCATGAGCCACTTGAAGGACTTTTCAAACTCCAGAGCAGCCAAGCTCACCCGCGATGCTTAGCAGACCTCCAATGGCAGCTACACCAGAACTTCTGGGCATGAGCATATGTACTCCTATTAATCTACTGCTTCGGAAGGATCTTCTGTCGCAGTGGCAGGACAGAGCCTTTTACCCCGTCCTTTGCAATCGACACCTCCATGCATGGCGATTATATGACAGCAGTTGGCTGCTTGTGACCTCCTTGCAGAGGTATTGGATGTTATCCTGGCATCCTTCCATGAAATGCATTCCCTCAGGACACTGAGAAAAGTAAGTATCTTGGTGTTGTATATGTGATATGAACCTATTACAGGTCAAACTCTCAGATCTGCTACTTTTTGTTTTGTCTTTGGCCCAGCAATGACTTGCAGTGGGTATTGTTAAGGGTTATTTGTAAGCCCTGTTGGATTTCTGTAGGTTGCCGGACCAACTGTCCATCGTCAAAATCACCCATTGTGATGTGTTTAAGGTTTGGTCCAATTGATTCCCCCAAACACTTTGTGATGCCACAGTGAAACCTTAACTAGGTCCTTCATATTTAGGCCTCGGCTGTCAAAAGCAGCGCATGCGTTGCTCTCGGCATTCGAGAGCTTCTTGGAATCGATCGGATTCCGAAGCTCTCGGAGGCGGAGTTGAAGCCCCGCCCATCTTCCTCATTGGCTGGCTTCATCCTGCATGCAAAACGCAGGCTTACGACTGAAAAGGAGGCTTCTTAGTCCCTCCTTGTTGCCGCCTTGTCTCCTTTTGGCCCCACCCACCGGAATTCGATCTTTTACTGGTGGCATGATACTGTGGCCCTTAACTACTGGGGAAGCACTATTTGTTTCCCCTTCCCTCTTTCTCTCTCCCCGAGCAGACACTTAGGATGTACGACTCAATATTCGTCAAAGCACCTCGAAAACGACCCGTGCATTGAGGTTACTTCACGAAGACATCCTCCTTGTGAGAATGTGTGACCCAGTCTGAGGCCCGAGAGGCGCCCGCTCAGAGGTTTACAAGGTGTAAAATAGGAACGTTGATTTCTTAGTCGCAAAAAACAAATGTGGATTTGCGTGCATGACAGAGGTGCCACACCGCAAGCAGTGTGTGCCCTGGTGGCAGAGTGGCACACTAGGCAATCGCCTGGGTTTGCCTTGATGCACAGCGGGCTCGGAAATGAAAGAGTGAATACAACTGCTTGTGACCCACGTGAGTCTGGCTGCCAAGAGAAATACTGCAGTGTGAACATCAAGTTCAAACTGAGACCGTCCTGGGGGGGTGAACAGCACAGCAGACGTGATAACTGCCGACCCGGCAGCAACTGCACCACCCGCAACAAATAGACACGCACAAAGAGGACAACGGAACCCTTCCTCTTCCAAACAAAACAAAGTTTGACTGGAGGTTCTGTGGCCCATTCAGCTATCACCGTCCCTTCCCCATCTTTGAACTCCGATCGGGGCGCACAATGTATGCACGCAGACCCCTCCCACGATGCAGGCTTTAGAAGGCGAGGGTCAAAGAGCGCCAGCTAGGATGGCTGGCGGCAGAGATGGAGAGCAATGCCAGTGCGACCCTTAGCCACAGAGGAGGATGCGCCTACCTGCCGGCGCCCCATCACATCTTGCAGCACTAGCCTGCACATTAAAGCAGTAATAAAAAAAAACAGGTGGCACCAGCTTAAAATGTTTAGAACCGCAGCAAAAATGTCAGGTTCAGAACTGGGCCGTAACCATAAAGATTCTCTTTACTATATCACGAGTCAAGAGGCAGGGACCAGATGGTAAGTCCCCATCTGATGCAGATAAAAACTGCATGGTGCTGCGCACGAGGCAGTTCCCACAGCTACATCACGTGGTGACTATCAGTTAAGGCACCCTGGTGTTTAGAGATTTATAAATGCCACTGCGGTCATTACTGATACAAGAGTCCGAATTAAGATGTAGATGCCACCTCTCTTTTATAACAGGTTGTTCTTTTTAATATAGCGCCTAGACTCCGAGGGAGTTCAAGAAGACATAACAGGTACTACTGGTACCAAACTTAATGTGCCGACTTAATCGCCCTTGAGCAGCGGTCGAATCAGTCCACTCGGGACTCAAACTAGTGACCTACAACTTACATCTCTGCAGCAGGAGCCTTGATCCACTGAGCTGTCTCTCCAGGTGATGTAATAAAACATTATCGCTGCGTCACAAAGCAAGGGATTGCAAGGTGATTTAAACCAGAGTCTTTATCGAATGATGTAAAGAGCATCGGTAAAATGTAAGACATTCAACCACCTCTGTCATGTTAACGGATTGTATAGCGCTGTACTGCCCTTAGTGTGGCATCGCAGCTCTCTGCTGAGCGAGTACATGCATGCCCTGGATTTCTGGATTCCAGTGACCGACAGACTGTGTGTTGAGCTGCAGGCTGTAGGGTTGCTGTAGACTGGGGCGCCAGACACCCAGAGAATACAAGCATTGGCATAGCCAATAGGTCTCGCTTTTGGGAACTTCTAAGTATTTAGTTATGCAGCACAATATCCTTGGTGCAACCACATCAACTGTTGCGTGGCTAAACACTTATAAGGTCCCAAAGGCGAGACCTATTGGCTATGCCAATGTTTGGTGTGGTTGTGTGTGTGGTTGTGTGTGTGTGTGGTGTGTGGTTGTGTGTGTGTGTGTGTGTGTGTGTGTGTGGTTGTGTGGGTGCGGTTGTGGGTGCGGTTGTGGGTGCAGTTGTGGGTGCGGTTGTGGGTGTGTGTGTGGATGTGTGGTTGGGTGTGTGGTTGTGTGTGTGTGGTTGTGGTTGTGTGTGGTTGTGGGTATGGTTGAGGTTGTGTGTGGTTGTGTGTGCTTGTGTGTGTGCTTGTGTGTGTGTGTGGTTCTGGGTGTGGTTGTGGTTGTGTGTGTGGTTGTGGTTGTGTGTGGGTGCAGTTGTGGGTGCGGGTGTGGTTGTGGGTGTGTGTGGTTGTGCGTGGTGTGTGTGGGTGTGGTTGTGGGTGTGGTTGTGAGGGTGGTTGTGGGTGCGGTTGTGGGTGCGGTTGTGCGTGTATGTGTTTTTGGGTGTGTGGTTGTGGTTGTGTGTGTGGTTGTGTGTGTGGTTGTGTGTGGGTGCAGTTGTGGGTGCAGGTGTGGTTGTGTGTGTGTTTGTGTGTGTGTATGGTTGTGTGTGTGTGGTTGTGTGTGGTTGTGGTTGTGTGTGTGGTTGTGTGTGTGTGGTTGTGTGTGTGTGTGGTTGTGTGTGTGTATGGTTGTGTGTGTGGTTGTGGTTGTGTGTGTGTGGTTGTGTGTGGTTGTGTGTGTGGTTGTGTGGTTGTGGTTTTGTGTGTGCTTGTGTGTGTGCTTGTGTGGTTGGTTGTGTGTGTGGTTGTGGTATGTGTGTGGTTGTGTGGGTGTGGTTGTGTGTGTGGTGGTGTGGTTGTGTGTGTGGTTGTATATGTGGTTGTGTGTGTGTGTAGTTGTGTACGTGGTTGTGTGTGTGGTTGTTTGTGGTTGTGTGTGTGGTTGTGAGTGTGGTTGTGGTTGTGTGTGTGGTTCTGTGTGTGGGAGTGTGTGGTTGTGTGTGGTTGTGTGCGTGTGTGGTTGTGTGGTTGTGTGTGTGGTTGTGGTTGTGTGTGTGGTTGTGTGTGTTATGTGTGCGGATGTGTGTGGTTGTGTGTGTGTGGTTGTGTGTATGGTTGTGGTTGCAAGTGTGCTTGTGTGTGCTTGTGTGTGTGGATGGTTGTGTGTGTGGTTGGTTGTGTGTGTGGTTGGTTGTGTGTGTGTGTGGTTGTGGAATGTGTGTGGTTGTGGGTGTGGTTGTGTGTGTGTGGTGTGTGTGGTGTGGTTGTGTGTGTGGTTGTGGTTATGTGTGTGTGGCTGTGTGTGTGTTTGTGTGTGTGTGTGTTTGTGTGTGTGGTTGTGTGTGTGGTTGTGTGTGTGGTTGTGGATGTGGTTGTGGATGTGGTTTGTGTGTGTGGTTGTGTGGTTGTGGTTGTGTGTGTGTGGTTGGGTGTGGTTGTGTGTGTGGTTGGGAGGGTGTGTGTGTGTTGTGTGTGTGTGTGTGTGTGGTTGTGGGTGTGTGTGGTTGTATGTGTGGTTGTGTGTGTGTGTGTGTGGTTGTGGTTGTGGTTGTGTGTATGATAGTAATACTAAAAGCATCTCAAAATAAAGGAACACAAACATTGAGTTTGTGGAAAGAGAAAGCACGTTGTAAGTCAAACGGGCGCAGCAAAGCATTAACACAACAACAAAAAAAACAAGATCACTTGGCGAAGACTGAGTGCTGATAATGGATACACACAGCCCATCATCTTAAGAGTTCGATTGCAGCCAATGTGCACTCAAACCTGCCCCCTCCTTGTGAGTTGCACCCCATATTGCATGAGTTGTAACTGTTGCACCCACCATAGCGCTTTGAGATCTAAAGCGCTACATAGGTCTAATCGACTAACCAGTCGCCAACATGCTGTGCTTTTAAAGAGAATGTGCCAAAAGTTTCCAGCTTCCTCATCATGTCCTCATGAACGCGCCAACGAAAGGACTCCCTGAATGGTGCAACGGACATGAAGCAGCCGCTGCGATCAGAAATAAACACTGTGAACATTGTCCAGTTTCACAGTAACGTTTCCTTAATGTTCTTTAAGTCACAAAACAGTAATACTAAAAGCATCTAAAAAAAAAAGGAACACCAACATCGAGTTTGTGGAAAGAGAAAGCACATTGTAAGTCAAACGGGCGCAGCAAAGCAGTAACACAACAACATGTTCTTTGATGTTTGTTCTTTGAACGAGAACATCAAAGGGGCGCAGCGAAAGTGAAAGTGATTGCGGCTGCTTAATGAGCATGACGAGCGCGCGCCCGCGCACATGCACTGTAGCTCTAGGCTGGCCATGGTAGCATTTTTTGAGCCCTCACAAAAAGTCTCGCGCATGGGTCAGGCAAGACCTAAGAAATGGAAACCACCACGTGCCGTGCGCCACGTGACCAACACTGCTCAGATGCCAGGACAGCTCTGGCTCGAACTTCGCAGTGCCACCTCAGGGGAAGAAACGTGAACGGGGCTCAGTGAGAGCCAATGTCACTTTTAAAGTTCCCGCCTCTTCTTCCTCAGATATCCCCTTGCGCATAGGAGACTGCTGAGGGGCAGCAGGGGGTGGGAGGGAACTTTACAGCATCAGCAGGGTGTCCCTGAGGGGGAACACAAGCAGCAGGCCCCACCCCCTGCTCCCAACGCCATGAGAGAGTGTGTTAGCTGATTTCCTGATATTGTTTGGTGGTAGAATTGATCGGTGTACTGTTTATATATAGGCTCGTATTGTACTAAAGGGAGCTGCCCACTTGCACGACGCCCCTAGCTCTCTGAAAGGCAGACTGGCCCTGCAGCTCGTGCAGCTGCTCTGGTGAAGCAGAGGGGCAGGCGGGGTGCAGATTTACCCCCAGCAGTTGAGCTGGGTCATGGGAGCCCCTGGTTACTAATTAATTATCCTCCAAAATTTGGCAACAAGATTACACACTTAATTTACACTGAAGATTTTGTTTTAATCTCGACGACCCAGGGGATTCTCCGAAAACAGCTACAACGACTCGGAAAAATATAGCTCTGATAACGCTTTACTTATCAATTACACTAAAACAAAAAAAATTAATTTGGTCAAATAAAGCGGAGATCCACCTGGCAACTAGATAAGGAGATCGTGTAGGTCACGGAGTGTGTGTGTACGTATATAGAGTGATTTGTGAGCCAAAACTCTCACGAACTCATATGATACAGATCAAGAATAGATTGAAATGTACTGCTAGTGGCACTGTGCGTTTTGCACATCTATGTTGGGGGGAAGGGTGTTCTGCCATGGGTTCGATGCTGTGTTAACTGTGAAAATCTATCCAATTATTTTATATGGGGGAATTGTATTACAGCGAATACAGCGGTAAGCTATTGAAAGCTGACCAGTCCACCTTTGCAATGGGCCTTCCACTGCACAGGAACACGTGTTGGTGCGTTTTTAGTAACTTTTGATTCGTTTCAGCCAGGAGCATTTTTTGTCGTTGTTAAAATCTGCATAATATGCAGCAGATGATGGATTATGTGGCAAATGGGATACATCCATAATTATGCAAAAAAGGCTGCAGCCCCAAAATCACAGAATTCCAGTGGCCCCGATTATTGTATTGAACTATTTTATCTTATTTTAGTTGAAGCCTTCTATTATCTCCAGGTCTAGTTCATGCCATATATAACTATAAATAAATGAATAAAGTCAACACAGAACAGAGATTGCAATAAAAGGACTTAAGACGCATCTAGTCATTCATCTGTTCATCTGGGCTCTAAGCTCTCCACCGTACAAAACAACTTTATTGTTTCACCACTCTGTAAAACACTCTGACATAACCAAATGATGCACAATAGCACCTTATAAAACTGCTAAATAATAGCGCCTTATAAAACTGCTAAATAATTAAATAAATATTTGCATGCTTTGTGCATGAAGTGCTTCATCGAATGGTAGGATGTGGATAGGTTATTGGTTCTTGGCTAACATTTTCTATTAAAATACTTTGAAATAAGAAATAAGAAAAAATAAAATAAAAGAATAACCTTCAAAATGAAAACAGACAAGTGTATAGAAATATCCAAATCAAAAAAAATTCTTATTAAAAATAATATATAATTTGTAGTGGGCACATATGACCCCCACCATTTCTCTTGACATTTCTGTGAGCAGGAAGACACACCCTGCTCTGCATTCCATCCATCATCTGTGTGTCCTTTGTTTTATGTGTCACGCTTAAAATAATGCAAAGGGTGACTAATTCTCTTGGATATTGTTTTGCTACATAACCATTGTTTATAGTTGCTGCAAGGAAATTAACCTTTGTGTTTCTTTCGAGTGCACTAGGGTGGGGCTTAGCGACAGAGCAATGTAAACAAGCATTGGCATAGCAAATAGGTCTCACCTTTCATTGAGTTAAAGCCATTTGCTTTGCTATACAATACCATTAGCAAAGCAAATGGCTTTAACTTAATCAAAGGCGAGACCTATTGCATTTTCAATGCTTGTTTTATATGGAGCCCCTGTGAACCACTGCACAGTTGTCCCCTTCATTTACTGACCCTGAAGGTGTTTTTTCTCATTGCAATAACGTCAGCCTGTCGAGCTAGTGAGCGTTAAGTTATCACTGTTTAGCCTACATACACCACTTGCATGCCAAACAAGTGGATGCTCAGGACCCAGCTGGACAATTCATTACTCTTCCCCTGTTCTTTGCCCCGCCTTATCCCTCGAAAGAGGAAGAAAGATTCCATTGCTTGGACCAGAAGAGAGCGTTCAGCTTCTACATAGATTGCACCAAAGATCACATCTGTAAGAGTCTTTGTTCTGACTTTAGCTGCCTCAACTAAAGGCTCCACTCACTCCTCTTTTGCATAAAGATGATTTCCAACTGATGGGGGCTGAGGAGGGATAGTGGCATCAGAGCAGAATTTTGCTGCAGGCTTGAACTACTGTCCCCTTTCTCCATGCTTGCTGCTAGGACATGATTGATCAAGAAAAGAATTGTTAAAAGAGGGGTGGTGCCTCTCTGTGCTTTCTTTATATGTTTCCTAATTAGCTCTCTTCTGGTGCACTATGTGTGTGTTTGAACAGCTGTTCCTATCTAAAGGAATACGGATTCTTATCCCCAGCAGGCTAGAGTGGTGCCCAAGTGCAGCAGGTGTGTGCACAGTGTGCATACAAAACCGGTACAATCCATGCTGCACTCATGCCCTCTTTAATCCCTTTGTGAACACTTGCACCTCATATGGGATTTGAGGGATGGCAACGTGTGTGCATCACATGGATGTAACATGCTCATTGATGTAGGCTTCCCCGAACCCCCGTGAGAGATTGGAACAGCTTGCCAAACACTCTGGCAACAGCAGGGACCAACATCAAAGTTGAGGAATAACCCCAAGCAATAATTTCTGCTGCTTTTTTTTTTTATAATTTGAGAAACACTGCTCGTGAATCTCAGATCTGAGAGCGGCCATGGATCCTTACCTAGGTCTGTCACTGGGAGGCACCTCCATCAATATAGCAGAAGATGTCCCTCTCAAAGCTTCACAGAGTGCTAGCATACATGCTTGTATCAGTGTAGCATCTCTTCCTATGCGGAGTTCACCAGAACTTTTTGCACTAAGGACCTCATTGGTACCACACTCCTGAAAAAGGAAGTCCAACTTCAGTGTGCTAAAAAACGTGTATAGCAGAAACAAGGACCTTGTATGCCTTCATAATTAAAAGACTAATATGCCAATATCTCCAAGAATGTCTTTACTCGCCTGATGAAAAGTCGGTATCAAGAGAACACAAGCATTTTTGGATGTAATGCTCATACAAAGTATGTCACTTCCTACACTTAGACCCAGGGCTTTATGTTGGACGAACAAAGTGTGGGAGGAGCGTTTCTAAAAGGGGCGTGGTCTGTGTAACTAAGGGTGTGGCTTAAATCTATAAACTAAATTTGTGATTCTCATAGTGTGCCTCCTGACCAGTATTTTGGTTCCTCTCTGAGCTTTCTGTTATTGCATCCAGATATAACACAACAACTTACATACACTTAAAACTAGATAAAATCCATAAAATTTTGTTGTAAATAATTAATGATTAAATGGGTCAATCCTGACATTTGTTGAAACTGTAAATTAATCATTGCTGAGGCCCGTGGAGTGTCTCAATCACTCCTGTTATGCTCACTCTGTGTTAGATATCTACACCCTTTGATCCCCACATCTCGCCAATCTTTATATCTTGCACCTCATCTCTTTCCCCTTCAGCACTCTCTTTTTGGTCCTGAATGCACCTCCTCACATCTCCTTCACTAAACTACCCCTAAAAACACAACCCACCGAACCAGCTGTAAGCACTGTATTTTCTTTTACTTTCGCCAGGGCCGGACTGGCCGTAGCGGGCACGGGCGTTTCCCTGGTGGGCCGGAAGGGTGGGGCCGGTTTTGGACCGGTGGGGGCGGTTTTTGGTACAGGGGGCTGCAATATCGGCCCCCTGTACCAAAAGCAGCAGCAGTAGTGCTTTGTACCAGCCAGCCTCCCCGCCCTCCCCAGTGCGCGGCCTGTGCGACTTCATTGCCAGGGCCGGTTTGCGTTTCCAGCCCTGCCCTGTCCTTCACACACATGCAACTGGATACATGACCAATGCTCTGTGCTCTCTGCAAGTGGCCAAGGATTGGATGTCCATGTATTCTGAACACCTTTTTTGACCCATTGAGACTGAGAAACTCGCACTGGCTTCAACCTCAACTCCAGAGCTCTCAATCGTAGCAGTTATAAACACCTGCAAGCTACTCAGTTCAGGGTATGCGCTATGCAAGAGTAATCTGCTACACGGAAAAATACAGACACACAATATTGGAAGCAGCTAGCACTCTAGGCAATGCACGATTAAGTAAAACATGTCAAAATGAAACAGGAACTACATCATTCACGTGGATAACCTTCGCCTTTTTTACATTAACTGTTCAGAAATCCTTTGCTGCTATTTGTGAGTAAAGTTGAGTTCTTCTACTTCTTTTGAAAACAAATAATCACATATCTCCAAATAACAGTGCTTGCCTATCTTTCCAAGTACCTGGTGCACCTGGGGCAGTGCTATCAAAGGCCACAATAGATGTACTGCACACCCCTAGCACTAACAAGTATTCTTTGTCAACATACAGGCTGCCCCCCGGCCAGATCTGTGATTGGTGGGTGAGTGTCTGAGAAGTTTCAATTCTCCATCCATGTGGGATAGACAGTCGGACGGAGCATGTGGTATATCACTTATTTACCTTACTCATCAGGGGCTTACACAACATATTAATTGCCCGTGCCACTGACGGCCCATCGGTGTAATATTTACAGTTTCTGTATGTACTTTAGTGATTTCAAAAAACCCATCTGAGGATCGTGGAGAAGTACAACTTCCGGGACAGCTAATGCCCCAACTTAATGCAATTTGTAAATTAAATATTTTTTCAAAGGGCAGCATTATTGCGGCAAAACCAGGAGTTTACATGTAATCGCGTTACATTTAAACTCGTTCTTTACTTTTCTTTTCTTACGTCCCAAAGTGCGGCGGGGTTGGTATTGTTAAGCTGCGCGCAAACTTGTTCTCGGTGTATTCCTATACTATATAATAATAATATCAGACTCATTTCTGCCATGCCTCCCTGTCCACCGGACAAGCAGGGCCGTATTGGCGAACTAAAACCAGCCCTGGGAAATTGATTAAACCAGACCCTTTTTCTTTGTCTCCTCACACTATCTCTCTCTCTCTCTCTCCATGCATCAATTTTATCCTTTTCTCTCTCTAATCGCTTTCTCTCTACCTTCCAACCCCTCCCAGGCGGCGAGTTGCCTCCCCCTCCCTTAGTCCTTTTCCAACTGCGCCCTTTTGACCACATCGTGGACAACTTTCTTTGTGCCAAAAAAGGTCGCAGTTTATTAAACACTTCAACATTTTATGCATTTGTTTCTCGTGGTTATACATAACATTTTGCTGCCTCGCTTAACCATTAGCCATTGTGGCTCATTCAGTCCATTTTTGGTTGTTTTGCTTTCAGACAGATCGTCTTTTGCCGTCGGAGGGGATTGAATGCTCGAGGGGGCTGCTTGACCTCTTCTTAATCCCCTCCGCGGCTTGCGCTTGCTCCCCCTGATTGGGGGAGGCCGAGTTACACCTGGGGCGACCAATCGCGGTCGCCCCTTCTTCCGAGTTTGTGGCCGGGGGGAGTGGGGGGAGGCTTCCCGCCTCCGGGCGGCGTTTGGCCCAGGCCTCCATTGGCTTCGGCTGTGCCTTCCCCGGCCCAGGCTCCTTCTCACTCCCTCTTTTTCCCTCTCTTTTGAATTCTCCCTCTTCCTGCTACAATAAATCTCGAAGAGCTGTGGGAAAGTGACAGATGCACCAGGAACGTCCCTGGGCTTTCTAAGCAGGATGTCAGCCCGTCGGGGAAATGCCCCGTGGAGCTAAAACCCAGCCCGGCCCTGCCTTTGTCATAACTACCTCTGTACTGCAGGCCCTCTCACTAAGGAGTGTCCTGGCGCCCCAGCTCCTTCGTCCATTAGAACACAGAAACCTTAATGCAAGTCCAGCCACAACCAGTTTTTCAGCACTGCAAGGTGAAAGAGGTTAACATGTGCATTTCCCCGGAACCTTTTCCTGTACTAGTTAAATTCCGGGTCATTTCTATATCCCCCTTCGTGCAAAAGTGTCAGATGTCATCCTGCCTGCTGTTTGGATACACCAAATGAATTGAATCCATGGGAACCGAAGTCATCGGATCACAGAGCGCAGGAATGGTGTAATCAGCCGTGACATTGCCGATTACTTCAGCTATGCGGATCATATTACATTTTAAATGTCATTTCACAGACTTCTATTCTAACAGTGCCACCACATTTTTTTTAGACTGAGGAAATGTTTTCTGTTTTATCATATCCATAAAAGGATGATAACTCTGCCTTAAATTAGCAATGAAAAGACAACACAAAATGCTGATTTATTTTGATCATTGTAACCTTAACGTGGGATATTGGTGGAAATCAGAAGCAATAGATTCAGGCACTACTAGTTCTCCAGCTCCTCACCGTTGCTCATCTTGTGCGTATTGTTGTCCCCCACTTCCTCGGTTGCTCAGCCACCCCTCTACATCTTCTGTCGCTCTCCATGGCCCCCTTTGAGCAAATCGTTTTCCCCCACTTCTTCCACTGCTTCCCGCCTCTCCATTGCTTTTCGCCCTTCCTCCACCCAGTAGCTTAGCGAGTATGCCCCAGGCCCTGGTGCCAGCAAGGAAAATACCCCCTTAAACTGCACCTGAGTAGTAGATACAGCACTTATTGGGGTTCAAATGGACCCTAAGGCCACAAGGCCCTGTTGCCACTGCACCTGATGCACAAATGGTAACTACACTCCTTTGCCTTCCACCAGGTATCCCATTTTCCTGTTACCTCTATCTGCTCTAACATCGTTTTTTGCCCCTCCGCCAGTTCCCATTCCTCCGGCATGTTTTGTCCCACCATTCTCTAGCTCCTCGTTTTTGCTCCCCAGCCTATTTTTATTTCGTCTTAATTTTTTTGTTTTTGTTGCAAGAACCCATTGTCTGAGTACTGCTTCTGGACCACTTGCTCCTTTATTTTTCTGGTGACATACTTTTTATTTTATATATAATTTTACCATTTGTAAGTGGGAGCCTACCGTCTTGGAACACTTAATTAAATTCATAAATAGACAATGGTGCTTTATGATGCCAATGCATGAGTTGTGACTTCACGATGTACGTGCACAGACTTGCTGCCATCTTGAAAAGGTTTTCATTTCTGAAAACTAATTTCTTAATGGCCGCTCGCCCATGTGTGTGCATGCTTTATGACTCACCTGCGGCCAACATGATTTTCTCATAAAGACAACACGTTCCAAGATGACCACCAGTGTGTTTCCATTTGATTTTTTTTCTTTTTTTTTCTTTCACTATGCTTTACATATAGATATTGGCAAAATCAATAGCTTAACCCTCCCAGTTTAAAGGCCAGATCTTTTGGTTTTGCCAATCTTGGTGAATCAGTGCCTACATTTGTTTCCAAAAAGTGTACATATTAAAGGGATGTGAACTCACAACACACTTTGTACTCTTTTATTTTCCTCAGGTTTGGAAGCGTTCAGGGGCCTGGTTTTTCAAAGGTTTGCCAAAGACCTTCCTTCCTCAACCAATGGCAGTGAAGAAGACCAAGCCACAGCAACCACCAAGTGATCCCGCCTCTTCTGAGCCTCCCGCTTCAGAAACAAGACCGTACCCACGGAATCAAAGCCGAGGTAGGATGGCCTTTCTATGCATGCAGATCCAAATACGGTGTAACAAATCTCGAACATTTGTATGTTTATAGCAAAAAAATGTGTTCACAACCTAGTGGTCATTTGCAAGTCCAATGTTGATAACCTCTTTTATTCTCTTGAGTGCATTAGATTATTCCTTAGGCTAAAACACAGTTTATGTGAAAACAAAGACTTCTCCCATATCAGAGAGCCTGTATTATGTATGTGCCCATTTTTGTCTTCACCCGGTCTGAGGCTGGGTCACACAGACCAACATTCGATCCTATTCAGTCCTATGTGTGGATTCAAACAGGCCTTCTCGATTCTGTTTCCTAGCTGTGCTAAATGATCTCTCTAAACTGATGTAGTCTCTTACTCTTATTTTAACCTTTAGGGTGTCTGCCTGTTTTTTAATAATCCTCTAGTTTACTGCAGTTCCTCCTCAGACGTAAACATTGGCCACAGGGAGAGGTTCTCTCTCAATGGCTTGGGATAGAAGCTGTTGTATTTTAAAAAGTTGTTCTTGTCAGTAGGCTTATATAAGTCAGTGGTTCTTAACCTGTGGTCCGGGGAACCTTTGGCGGTCCGTGATGCCTACTCACAAGGTCCATGCATGCTTAAAAAATTAAATAGCATTAGAAGGTAAATAAAGTGTACATAAATGAACAAACAAAATGAAAATTTGAAAAAGTTCAGTAAATGTGAAGGAATTTGAAATTGGAGGCAATAAAATTAAGTTGGTATCCTCTGACTGATTTGTGGGAGAAGTGCATCAAAGAGAATGTAATATGGATGATAAGTGGCCTCATTTGAATCTAGAAAATCCCCAACCTTCCCATTAAAAGTTACAATTTGGATTTTTGTAATATGTGTTTTTCTTATTAAATAAAATATGTAATGATTTATGCATTTTTTTCATTAATACTTGTGTCTGCATTTATGTGCATTGTTTTGCAAATCAAATCATCAAAATTGATCAGGATGGGGCCCCTGACTTCCTGTTATGACTCAGTGGAGCTCCACAAAAAATACAATAATGATTCGTTGTGGGGGTCCCCGGATTCCAGAATTGATTAAGTGGGGTCCACAGGAGTCAAAAGGTTAAGAACTCTGCTGTAAGTTATTGTTCAAAGATGTCCTTGATCAAGTGTGATTTTCACATCTCGAAACAGACGTTTTTCACTACTTGTTGTATGTGTGAACTTAAGATTGGCACTGTAGTTAGGGGCGGCTCCTCCATAATGGCGGAGGAGCGTCGCCCCACTGGTAGAATCTGTCACAGAAAAATAACGTGATATTAAAAAAATAGTATCATTTTATTTTTCTGTGAGGGGCTATGGCTGATGGTGCATGCAGGACAGGGCCGGGCCATGACAGGCAGGAGTGGTGGGCACTTTGAAGTGCACATGTAAGTTTGGCCACTCGTCTTAGGCCAGCCAAACAGACATGGGCATTTCTATTTCTCCAACCCAGCTGTGTTCACAGTTGGGTTGGAGAAAAGCTGCAGTCTCCCAGGCAGGGTCTGAGAGGCAGACCAGGCTGCTCAGATCGATCCTGGTGCTGCTCTCATAGCATGAGAGCAGCGTCTGGATTGTCTAGGCAGCCTGTGCCTTCCCTAAGGCTGCCAGGAGTGAAGCACCGAGGTGGCTGACAGCAGCGAGAGGTGAGTTATTTCTTTCTATTTTATTTTTACCCATAATTCCTCCCCTCATCCTCCCCCCTCCCACTTTCGTGGTGTGGCGACCACCACTGATTGTAGTTATTCAGCCATACAAAAAAGGAATGGTCGAATTTGTACCACCCTCCCAGATTACGAAGGTATCACCTTCATATCTCCTCCAAATTTTTATCTGATTTAGGAATTGATTTGTAGTGTTTGAGACAGGTTTATTTTCAAATTTGTGTATATACACACCCACCACACTTGGAGCAAAGGTACTCCCCATTGATTTCTATGGGTCTGTAAGTATAGGTCACCTTCGTATTCAAAAATGTTTTGCGTTAGGGCCAACTTCACATATTCCAGAACAAAAGGTCAGAGGGTAGATTATTCCCATATTTCACTGAACAAGATTTTTGAAACAAGTTTCTCCTTTTGGAGTGGGCTTTCTATGTCCTGTTCAGTAAGCAGATTATTACTTGGATCAACATTTACGTCCTTCAGGAGGGTCAGGAAATCCTTCGCGTCCTTAAGGTTAATAGGTGCTCCTTGTACCCGAGGTTGTAAAGAGAAATCACAAAATTGTGAGAATTCTTCTAACACCGGAACAATACTCGACACAATTGGTCCAACTGGGGGTAATAGATTGTTCTGATGTACCTTCGGGAGGGTGTAAAAATAAGGGGTCATCAGCCTGTGGTTAACAAGAAATTCAGTTTCATTCCTTGTTATCCAGTCTCCAGTTTCTGCTGCCTCTACCATGTCTTTCGTTTCTTTACCTAGCTTTTGTGTGGGATCCGCAGTCAGAATTTTATAGTTTCTTTCCTCAACTAAAAGCCATTGGCACCCTTTTCTGTGGTTGTTTCTTGTCTGTATTACTATCCTATTACTTGTCTTCTGGCTTTAATATCATTTCAGTGTCTGTTCTTAATTCATTGAGAGCTATTTTTATTTCCCTTTACATCTTGTGGAAGGTTCTTAGCTCGGTGGGGTCAAGGTTATCAATTTTCTTAGTAACAAACTATTCAAAGGTAAGGATTTCCACTGGTACACTTTGTGTTGATGGGCAAAAGCTGATCTCTTCTGTAATCTTCTGTAATCCAGCGTCACCCTTATTTGTTACCATTGGTGTTTCTGAAAGTAAGCTTTTAATTTCATTTTAAAAAAAAACTGATTACTCACACAGGAGTCTGAATTTATCCAGGCTGTAAGAGGGATCAAAACAGAGGCCCTTATTAGTTACCTGGAGTTGTTTCTCACTTAGACCTTTTTGTGTCAAATGTATCTCTTGATCTGGTGATGCTACATGTCTGTATGCTCTGCTGAGTATCCTCCCACTTTACCTGATTGTTTTTTTCTGCCCTTTTACTGTACCTGGCCTCTCCCTAAAACAAGCATTTGCAATGCAACTGGTCTCGCCTTTGGGACCTTATAAGTATTTAGCCATGCACCACATTATCGCACATTACTGCAATGTAGCCTCACTGACATATCAGGATATTTAAATTCTGGTAAGTGTTTGGAAAACAGGCTACAGAACCTAACATAGGGGCAGATGTGTGGAAGGTTCACTTTGAGACCCTCTATTTAAGGGTAGAGGATGAGGGCAGCGTAATAGCAAATGAGCCTCCACCCGACAGAAAAACTGCGTCAAGGCCCCCATGATAACCCTCAAGGAGATAACTGACGCCCTGAGCAAAGTAGCACCATCTAAAGCTCCAGGACTAGATAAGATCCCCAGGGACCTCTTCTGAAGTGAACCTACTTTCTGGGCCCCCTATATGTGGACCGTGTTTAACGCTATCTTACAAGGAATGGCAATACCTGCTACTTGGGCTGGTGCAGAAATGTTTGCAGTCTATAAAAAGGGCTCACCACTCCTCCCCATAAACTACAGACCTATAAGTCTCATCGATGTTAGCCAAAAAATATTCATCCCTGTACAGTTGGGATGTCTCCAGAGCTGGATGGAGGAGCACAATGTCCTTAGCCCATTTCCGGCCGTCTTTACAGAGAAAATGTCCACAACGGACCAAATCTTTAGACTCCAACTTTTGCGTTGGAAAACAGTGTCTGTAGAGGGTGGCAGCCTCTATCTAATTTCCGTGGACCTAAAATCCGCGTTTGATTTGGTGCCGAGAGGCAAATTGTGGGCAACTTTAAGGGACCTGGGGGCTCCAGCTTATCTCTGCCACCAGCTGAAACGGCCCAAATCAGATTTGGCAAATATGGGGAACTTACTGCCCTCATACCTGTTGACTAAGGTGTTCGACAAGGCTGTGTCCTTGCCCCCACCCTTTTATGTCTTTTTATAAACGGGCTTGTTGAGGCTTTGACCGCGGGGAAGGACATAGATGCGACCAAGCTGGCGAATCGCAAAGTACCGGCTATGATGTTTGCCAACAACACTCTTTTGCTTTCAAAAACACCTATGGGCATACAGAGGGTCCTCGACAACTTCAACGCCTTTAGTAAAAGCAGGGGGCTTGAGATTAACATTCAGAAGACCAAATATATGGTGTTCAATGCTGGTAGTAGCACTCAGCCAAATCCTTGTTTAGAAGGCAGCCCCCTAGAGAGGGTGTCCGTATTTGAGTATCTTGGGATCACGCTCATGAAAAAAATGGACTGGGGTGCCCAAATCAAGAAAGCTAGCTTAAAGCTGGCTCAAACAACAGGGGGCCTGACAAAGGAATTCAGGAATTCCACCCATAAACCTGTTGGCCCTGTGGTTGAAATATATAAAGTGCAAGCCAGGGGTGCTGCCCTGTATGGGGCTGAATCTGGGTCCATCGCCCTTCTGGCAACATAGCAAAAATAAAGAATAACTATGCCAGACAGCTACTTGGCCTTCCCCCTAGCTCCCCCATTACATTGATTCGCCTGGACCTTGGGGTCAGACCAATTGCAGATGAAGTTGCTCTCAGACCCCTCATATTCTGGCGTCGGCTGTGGGTTACCCCACAGCTGGCTGAATATAGGGCAGAGCTGAGAGAGGTGTTGAGCCCCCAGGGGCGGGAAAATGACTGTGGTTGGTCTTTGTCTGGGACACATTTGTGGCCATGGGAAGGGCCAACCTTTGGTATAATGCAGAAGTAACCTGCCCTACAAAATCTAGGAAGGACTTGATGGGGACCTATAGGGAGCATACATTTACCTTCCTCCAGGGGAGCTCTACAACTGGCATGCTTACCGCAGTGTTTTTGGAAATCAAAGATCAGTAAAGATTAGAGCATCCAACCAGCCCTTGCAAGAAAGTTATACCTGTAGTTTAGGCATGAGGTACTCCCGCTGATTGCTTTTACAAATAAATGGGTGGGTTCACCTCTTTTGGGCTGTCCAGCTTGCAGCAATGCAGGGGAGACGGATTACCACGTAATGTTTTTCTGTCCAGGTTATAAGAAGGCCAGACATCGATGGTTGATTCAGCTTTGCAGAAACTTGGGAACCAAGCGGTGTGTAGAGGCTTTTAGGATACTGAAATATAACGCCAATCTGCCCATTGTATTTTCTGTATCACGTTTTTTTCCTTCTATGTGGGGTGTACGTAGAGCGTGCCTGAACATTAGTCCATAGGTACTGGCTGATTATCCCACAATATTTTTAATAGGACATGGAATATTTTAACCTATATACAATTTTTATGATTATTAACATGTTCTTACTAATTATAATATGATGCATATTTGGTTTTATGAATGTTTTTATATTTGTGCATCCTCTTTAATTTGACATGGCTGTGATGGTCCCTGTGTTAGCAATTTAAACCCTGGTTTCTGGGCATGGGTGTATGCCTATTCACTTTGTTTATATGAAATGGTATTGCAAGGCACATGCACTGTTCACGAGCAACTCCAACCGAGGACCATAGGGGTTTGGGCTCGTGTCCATATGGCCCATTTTTATGCTATTGTATTGCACGTGTATTGCACACACACTTTAATGGCCCTTGTATTGCCAAGCCAATCCCAGGTTACTGGGCTTGGGCTTGTGCCATTATAGACTGTTTTTATGGATTATTATTGTGATGCATATGCACTTTTTTTTTAGCAATTCAGGCCCGTGTTCTGATGGACTGTTTTTTAATGAAATGTATTGTATTGCACACGCACTTTTATGGTCAAGATGACCGAAATAAAGTTTCTTGATGAATATTTTCTGAATGTTTACAGCTCTACTGCTATACTAATGCTGATTTGAGGATTTTATATGAAGTGCCTACACAGTTTCGCTTAAACATTAGCATTGAAAGCGATGCCATTGCATAAAAAAAGAGATTGGTAATAAAATAAAGTAGGGTATATGTCGGTGTGCTGCAGTACAACCGCACATGCCAGCCCATGCCCCTTCCACCGCTAAAGAAAAACCACTAGTAACAATCTACCCTTCAAATCTTTCCATCCAGTTACCATGATATTATTTATGTGGCTTAAGGATTTACAGGGGTGCGATGATTCATCGGTGATGCCATCTGACGGGATTCACAGCTCCCTCGTGCTCGCCGTGGGCAGGGCATTCCTGACCGTAAGGCTGCACACCATCGCACATATTCCCTCCTCTGGAAAATACCGTCTGCACTACAAAACATTGAACACTGGTCCCTGCCAAGGGACACAGCAATCTCTTCAGTGTGTGAGATGTTGTGCACCTGTGCATCCGGAGAGCCTGCAGTTTGGCACAGTGCACTCCGAAGAGCTCCTTTCCTAGTGTTTTGAAGAGTGACTGATTCGGAAGCGCTATCAGAGATGCTCCTTTGCCAAAGAATGGCTGTTTCATAGCTGGCAACACCACATACAGTAACAAATATTAATTTTAATACAACTTCAGACAAGAGTTGTGGAGTGTGGGCAAGGATCTCACACTGAGCACACTGTCAGAATGATGCACGTATTTAAGGAATCAGATATCTTGAACAGAATTTTCTCTCCACATAATCCAGGCTGCTGTGCGGCGGCCACAGATCGAGGCACAGAGAATGCGACCTTCTCTTACACCCAGACACAAGTATGGGCAAGTTTTTTTCAGTTTAATATAGCGCAAACTCAACCCAAAGGTATTGAAGCACTTTAGATGAGCACCAGTTACATTACACAAGGACACTTCATTTTTGGGTTTTTTTACGCACTGGGAGATTAAGTGATTTGCCCAGAGTCCCAGGATGTCGAGGCCACGTGGAGACTCGAACCTGGTTCTCAGGCTGGCAGATCTGGACGTTACATCAATTGAGGACTGTTTTTAAAAAAATGTGGGCTAATCTTGCCAATCATGTTACAAAACATATTTACACAATGTACTATTATGAAAATAAATACAGCAAAATAATTGTATTTAGAGAAAAGTAGAATCAATGGCAACACGGCTCACATTTAATTTAATAGCACTAATCACTCAAATAAGCAAAATCATTTATTTTCTGAGTTACAGTAGTTGTTGCTTTTGATTATGAATATGTTCTTGTTGCAGCTAGGTCATCAAGCTCAGTAGGCTTGGTCACCGAGCTATGTGTTACAAGAGAATGGTGAAGCAGCAAAAGGGGAAAGAAGGTGGAGAAGGAATTCAAAGAAACAAAGAATGGGAACGGTGGATGGGGCGTTAAGAGAAAGGGAAGGAGGAAAGGGGTTGAGAGAAGGAGCTACCAGAGAAGAAAGGAATATGGTAGAAATAAAGGAAGGGATGGAAACAAGCAAAGAAAGATAAAGGGAAGTAGAGAAGTGTTGGAGAGAGGGTTATAGGTAAATGAAGGGAAAAGAGAACAAACATATGGGAGGAATGGAATGAAAGCGAGTAATAAAGAAACGTGCAACAAGAAGACGAGCGAGTGGGAAGAAGAAGAACATTGGAGTAAGTAAATAAATATAGGGAAAAGGAACGGAGGCAATGAGAAAAGTGAAGGAAGTAGATAAAGGAATGATGCAGAAATGGATGAAAGGGAGGAATAAAAAGGGAAGAATGAAAAAATTAGAGCAGAAGCTAAGGTAAAAGAAAATGTAACAATTGAATGAATGGAAGGTGAAGGAAACAGGTGAAGAGCAGAACAGAAGAAAGAACTTGTGAACAAGAAGAAAGGAGGAGATGAGGAAAAGTGGAAGAGAAGGAAGGCAAATGGGATGGAAGAAGAGAAGGATGAAAGAAAGAAAGAAAACATCAACGGATGAAAAAGGAAGGAGAAGAAAAGTGAAGGAGAATAAGGGTAAGAAAGGAGGAAGGAGAGGAAAGAAGTGAGAGAAAGAGAGCTAGGCAAAAAGGAAGAATGATGAGAAAGATTAATGGGGTAAAGAATGGAAGGGAGGAAAGCAGTAAGAGTAAGGAATTCAAGGTTTGGATGCTGATGTAGAAGAAGTGATGAAGGAATGAAGGAGAGGCAGAGTTCCAAAGAGGGGGAGCAAAGTGGGAAAGAAGAGAAAGAATAGAAGGACGGTACTAGAAAGAGTGAAGGAACCCGGGAAAGGAATGAAGAAGTAAGGGAGAAGAACATGAATACAGAAAGAAGGGAAGGCAAAATAGCTGAGAGAAGAACGATGAGGAGACAAGCAAGATGAGGAGACATCAACACATTGTGTATTGCTGATGATATATTAGGAAACAAGACCAAATAGGACAAATTAGCAAAGAGATGCGTGTTTTTAAATAAATTAAAGAACGATGTTGAAAACTGTCTTTAGTCAAAGAAAGGAAGGAAAGAGCAATACAGAAAAAATGTCTTAAAACAATTTGGAAAACCATATTTACATATATTTTTCCATTTGGTTGTCAACAGACTTGCCAATGTCACTTTCCATCTCCAGTGAGTAAGGGGTGCTCCAGTGCGCAGGGGCTTTCCACTGATCTTCAGAAGCATGAGCCCAGGTAGAAAATGCCCCCAAGCAAAGCGAGACCTTTATCTTGGCGCTTCTCCAAGGCAATCGTCAACAGGTTGAAAGTTGATAACTCCCCTGCCCTTAAACCAGCTGAACGCAGTGGGGGGTGTTCAGGGAAACCCCTATGCTGCCTCCTGGTTGCAGGACCCTGACGCTGCAAGGAAATGCGCGGAACATCCTCACCAGTCAGTAGTCTCCAAGTCCTAAAGAAAGCCGGACACCGAAGCAGCCCTCTTCAGCATCCTTGCCTCAGTCCCATCTCAGAAACCTCTCTGCTGGGGTGAGGCGCTCTGCCCCTTGTGCTGAGAAGGGGTGTCCAGAGGGAGGGGGCCCTGACAGGGGAAGACGAGGCAGTGGATATATATATATATATAGAGTGGGAGGCAGTAGAAAGATTGCAAGCCCCTGGCAGCCTTGCTAAAGTGTTGCCTGATTTGCCAGGGGTGCTCTCATTCAGAACTGCGATTGCATTTCTGCGCGTTCACGTGCATGTTTGAGAATTTTAGAGAGCTCCTCTGCGCTTGTGGTTAGAGAATACCAGCCAAGCATACGACTTCAAACAGAACAAGCGGATAATAATAATAATAATAATAATAGCATTCGTAGAGTGCAACAGCTACCTCAAGCAGAGGTCTTCCGGTGCTTCGCGGTCACAGCAGGTGAGGTCCAAAATTGGTGCGAGCCTTAACTAAAAAGCCAAGTCTTCAAGGTCTTCCTGAACTCACATTCGGACTTGAGCAAGGGCATATGGGAAGGCAGGGAGTTCCACAGTCTGGCTGTCCCCACTGTGAAGGTCCTGCCTCCTATTTGAGACTTAGCATAGCGAGGTGCAGGTGCTGGGAGTTGGATCTCAGAGTGCGTTTTTGTTGATATAGGCAAAGCATACGCCTGAGACATCCCGGGCAGTGTTGGTGTCATTGGCCACACTCGTTGGTGGGGCCCATAACACCAACAGCAGCTATCTTGCAAAGCACGAAAGGCCAGAGACAGGGACTTGAACTCTATCCTTTTAGCTACAGGTAGCCAGTGAAATTGTCTGATGTGAGGAGAGATGTGGTGACGGAACGGGACTCGACAAATTCATCTCGCTGCCGCATTATGTACCATCTGTAATCTATTGATCAGATAGGAAGGCAGCCCCAGGTAGAGACAGTTTGCGTAGTCCAGAGAAGATGTCACTATAGCGTGGACAATGACCAATCGACTATCCTCTGGCAATAGATGCAAGAATTTCCTTAAACCTCTCAGCTTCCCAAAGCATGAGACTCATATATGGCAGACTTTGGCAGAGAAAGAGAGGTCCATTTCCCATTAAACACCCACGTTTTTCGCTGTGTTTCCTGGTTAAGATGGCGATCCCATTTCAACTGGCCACCAAAGTCCAGCGGGGGAGGAGATGCCTGACCTGAAGAACAAGACCTCCGTCTTGTCCGCATTAAGTTTTAAGCTGTTATTATTCATACAGCTCAAAATGTCCTTCAGACATCACTTAAATTTGGTTGAAAGAATCAGGAGAGTGATCCTTAAAAGAGAATGCCAGCTGGGTGTCGTCTGCATAGGAGACTGCTTTCACTTCCCAAGAAGCAATGAGATTGAAAAGTGGCACTAGATAGGTGTTAAAGAGCAATGGACTCAAATCAGGGCCCTGAGGCACCCCGCACCACAGTGGCTTAGCTTTTGATTGATGAGGTTGGTAAAGACCCTTTGAGAGTGTTCTTTAAGGTAAGACTGGATCCAGGAGAGTACTACTCCCCGCAAGCCCAGCTGTTTGAGTCTGTCCAGTAGGATTGGGTACGCAACTGTGTTGAATGCTGCAGACAGATCTAAAAGGACCAGCATCGCTGATGCCCCTGCGTCTACAGTCATTCTTACAGAATCCACCACCTCCACAAGTCCAGTCTCGTGCTAAATCCCGACTGGAATCCGGGCTGAGCGTCATGCAGGATGTCATGAGTTTCCATGAAATTGGCGATTTGGCATTGCACCAGTTTTTCCAGCATGTTTGTGGGCGCTGGCAGTAGTGAGTTCGGGTGGAAGTTGCTAAGCTCTGCAGCGTCGGCTTTTGGCTCTTTGAATAGGGGCAGTAGCAGAGCATGTTTCCAAATATCAGGGAAAATGCAGGTGGATAGTGAGGGGACATGTATCCTCCGGAGAGCTAGACTTACATCTCAGGATTTCAGCCAATGATTCTTGCAGGGAGATAAGAAGATAATCTGAGAGGGTGCCCTTGGCATTGAGGATTCCCTGTGATTGTGGCTCTACCGTCTCACCCCCTGCCGTAAATGAGGTATATACCTTCTGTATTTTTTCCTCGAAGAAGTCCGACAACTTCATGCACAGGGATGGGGAAGGCTGTAAATTACCCTCCATCGCAGAAGGATTGGTAAAGGATGTAACTATCCACCACTTGGTTGTATTTTCCCCAGACGGAATGAGAAGGGGACCAGGCAGTGGTCAAAAATGAAACTAGCAGAGGAATGAAAACCAAAAACAAGGAGGAGGGGCCATCACACGCTGTACAGTGTGATGGGCAAACAAAACGTTTTCTGAGTGAAATCGCCAGGGATTGTACTAGGCACTCAAAGGAGGGGCATTTACATAAAGGCACCAATAATAAGCCAGCATTTTGGAATGCCACAGATAGTAACCAATGGCAATTGGTGGGTTTGCCAAACCCCACAGAACAGATACAACAGGTTGATTGAAGCTTGGCCTAAAAAGGTGGTCTGTAGTTGTATGAGTGTAAGCTGTATGGATTCATCCAACCATAGTACTGTGGTTGTGGGGGTGGTGGTAATGAGGGTTGGCATAGATGGAGCGGAGGGAAGTTCCCATAGGTATTCATTGGTTGTCCCAAAGGTTTCTTCCAACGTTCTCCCTTGTGTCTACCACATTGTCTTCATTGGTACACCAGAGTTGGACGATGCACTGTCCGATGACTGAAACTCAATCTTATCTCCACTTTTTTCTTTTGTTCGTTATCCTGAGCTGAGTGGGGATATATTCTTGCTTGAGAGAATCGTTTCACGTCTTTCTGTAATCTCTGCATTTTTAAGTGTGTAAGGAAGTTGTTTTAGTGAGTCATTTCTTTATTAATTTTCTTAAGTTTTTTCTCAAAGGTTGATGTTAGAACGCTCACTTTTAAATGGTTTTCACTTGCTTATCTTTTCATTCTGAGAGAGTCTGACAATCTCTTCACAGTTTTATGATTAATATAGGCCAATCCCTTGGTATTGCAGCCCAATCTTTTCTATTGTGGGTTGTTTAAGAAAATTTGAGAAGCATTGCTCACTATGAGTCCCCTTGAGGCTGCATCAAATATTTGGTTATGATGACCCTTGTAATTTTTTTTTTATTTGTGTGTGTTTCAACTCTTTAAGACTGTCCCCGTCTTCCGTTTGCTCTATGGTTTATACAATATTTAAGTCGCTCATCAGCAGAGGGCCTGAGAGAATCAAATCCACCTCATCATCAGAATAAGAGAGGCCTGGGTTTTCTGATGTTAGGTTACCTACTCTTTGTACAGGGGTAGACTGTGGTGAATTTATCTAATAAAAAGGGGCTCTCTTTAGCACTGGAACTTATTCATTTGGAATGGTGTCACTATAGTTCCGTATAGCCACAACTTGTGGTATCTATCCAAAAGTTATTTTCACCAATTTTTTTGTACTGAGTATTGGCGTTTACTCTTGTACGACAGTCACTGAAGATTTAACATTAATGGTGGTTCTCCGGTGCTGTGTTCACCGTGTGACACCAGAAAATGTGAACAGTTATGATTACATTATCCGGCACACACTTTATATATCTCTCGAATCCACTGATACCCTACCAAGAGAAGACTAAGGAGGGTTTGTATATGTAGGTATGCCTGAAAGAATGTGTGGCATGTCTGTCTTTGGGGAAACCACAAATTGTAGTAGGAGTTGTTGAAAAAAAGATTTATTTTTCTGAAACAAGAAGAATATCCAGGGATCCAAGTGAGGTCCAGATGAAAGCCAAATATAATAGTGGAGAACTCCGGTGGCTGGAAAATGCCAACCAAAGGATGCTAGAGTTAGTAATTCCACTCAATTAGCATTTCCATTTTGTTTCTAACTTTGCCAAGGTGCCTTTAAATAAATAGATGATAGAAACACCCTGGACAGTTCTAATCAATTTTAGTATGCCACAAAAAAAGACATCAAAGAGCTCTTTTGCTTGGCACGTTAGAGCCCTGTGAGGGTTTCCCTCCCACGACAGCGGGTCCTCCCGTGATGTACAAAAACAGAGGCAAACTTTTGACCCTGTCAAGGCAAAACTCTGCACGCTTGGGATCCAGTACATGTTGTTGTTCCCAGCCAAACTCAAAGTCATCTTCCAGGGTTCCACAGTGTTCTTCCAGACTCCAGAGGAGACATGGGCATGGATTGAAGAACGCCCCATACTGTGACGCACGATGCCCCAGAAGCAGGGGTTAAACACAGAGAAGAGGGTGAACTCCAGTCACACAGCGACGTACCCTGAAAGCTCGGAATGCAGCCAAAGGGATACCGGGGAGATCCCTGAAGCTCAAGGACGACAAGTCACAGGTGTCAGACTCAGATGAGGATACTGCTCGGGAGCATAGGACACAGCGCCTGCTGATATCTAGCGACAACATAAACACTGAAAATTCTGAGGGGGACGAATCAGCGGATGCAGACAGTGAACACCCACTGCTTGAGCACATTCAGTGGCTAGAAGCTTCAGGCCCACTCCTGCTCGATGACGGGACGCAGCAACTACAGCCACCCAGCAATGGCGAAGAGGAACGTGTTGCAGGGCCAGACGGGCAATAACAGACAGTAAGACGACCCTAAGGCTGGTTGAACATTGTAAAAGCTTAGCCTGATAGAGGGAAGTACACTGTGTATAGCCACTATCACCTGTTAATTGTAGGGGGGGACAGGGAGGGTTACACACTTCTTAGTGGATTACCTGTGCCAGAGTTGTCATGTTGACGAATTGGGGGGTGGCGCTGGTGCCTGAAGAGCGTAGGGTGGGGGCATGCTAAATGTGGCCAACTGTTGTGGGATGTGGTTAATACTAGGGGGCGATTATTTTTTACTGTTTATTTACATTGGTGCCAGGATTGGGGAGGGAGGGATGGACAGGGACACTCCTCGGGGAGTAAAAGGCTTAAACCCGACATAATATTCTTACAGGAGACACATCTGCTGGGCTCGAGCTGTTCTTTCTTGGGTAGAGGACACTACATTACCCTTGCACATGCGGGCTTCACTAAGGGTTTGAGAGGGGTGGCGATTCTCCTTAAAAAGCCTCCCCCCTTTCATGTCATTCACCAATGGGTAGACCCAGATGGGACCTATGTAGCAGTGCAGGGCAGATGGAAGCAGAAACAGTTTTTCCTTGCAAGTGTCTATGCTCCTCCGCGACTGCAGCAACGCACATTGGATAAACTGGCAGTGCTCCTACTATGATCCGGGCCTCCCACACATATCATAGGGGGATTTTAACGACGTACTTGAGCCCTCGATAGATCGAACACAAACACGAACGTGATCCCATGGGCCCACAGCATTAGCACAATTCCAAAGCAGCCTCGGAATGACCGATCTGTGGCGCCAACACCATCCGACTAAACAGGCTTATTCCTATTTCTTAGGGGCTCATAGGGGGTTCTCGAGGTTGGATTACTTCTTTGCTCCAGCAGGGGAGGTCACAAAGGTGGAGAAAATAGAATAGTTCACCACTTCTGTTGACGGTGGGAGGGAGGAGTGGCAACCAGGTAGGGAATTGAAGATTGAACTCCTGGGTCTTGAAAGATGAAAGAGTTGCAGAAGAGCTTAAGGTGGAGCCAGAGCTGTACTTTAAGGAGAACACCGGCTCCGTACAATCAGAGGCCACTTTATGGGAGGCCTACAAGACGGTACTCAGGGACAGAATAGTATCGCCCACAAAAAGAAAAGTGAAACCCAAGAATTGGCTACCCTAGAGAATACACTCCTACGCCTAGAAAGAAGGAATACCGCTACACCAGATAGCCATACACTGTGTCAACTCGAAATAACTAGAAGACAATACCAGGCACTAGCGACTCGTGAGGTGCAGGCTCAGCAACTGGCAGTTCAGCATCAACTGTACGAAACAGGTGATATGGCAGGAAAACTACCTGCGTGGTTGGGCAGAAAGGAAATGGAGGCGAGATGGGTATTGTCTATCCAGGAACATCAACGCACATACACCACACCTGCAGACATCGCGGGGGCCTTTGCCCGTTACTATAAAGACCTCTATACAGCTAAACCACAGACGAGCGTGGAATAAATCACCCACTACTTGAACACAATGACACTGCCCTCTCTCTCCCAAGAGGATAGTGACAGACTGGAGGAGGACCTAACTCTTGAGGAAGTGACAGATGCCATCGGCCGCCAAAAGTCGGGGAAATCCCCGTGCCCAAATGGACTCCCGGGGAAATTTTTGAATTAAAAAGTGGCCTACTGGCCCCATACTTATTGCGGATGTATCAGACATCGAAAGAACAAGGAATTCTATCACAAGATCTCCAGACGGCCACTGTATTGGTAATCAACAAAACAGGGAAGCCACCGGAAGACTGTGGGTCCTATCGGACCATATCACTGCTCAACATTGAAACGAAGATCCTGCCCACTATTCTTGCAGTGCGCTGTGGTAACAGCATTGGTACGTGGAGACTTAGAGAGGAAAAACTACGGTTTAAATCCAAATTAAGTTACGATGAAAGGAAAAGAGTCAAAGAAATTGTTGTCAATATAGGTGATGTGGTGCGGGTAAAAGCTCCTGTCGGAGCTTTTTCTTGGTCTAAATATGCTTTTCCCATGCGTGCCATTAAATGTTTTAAAAATTTTGTGAAATTAGAAAATGGTAAAATCTGGAATTTGAACCGTGTTACTATTCTAAAAAAAAAATAATTCCAACTGTGAGTTTGATCAAAGTGTTGTTGCTCATTCAGGTGATCCTGTCAATTCTCATTTGAGGATTAGTACTCGGAAAAAAATTGTACCTAGATATTTGAAAGACTATGTAAAGTGATTATTTAATGTGAATTTGTGTTTTATTATTCACTTTCTGTGAATCCTGTATATGAAGATTTTTCATGTAGTGTTCATGTTTCTATGGACTGTAAGGTATTTCCTTTTGTTAAAAGAATGGAGATGTGTGGTGTTTCCACAGGTCTCCCTGTTTGTACAAGTTCATCAGAACTTGGAATGTTTGATGTTGAGGGTTCTTGTGGTCAGTTACTCCAAGGTAGCAGATGGATGAGGTGTTTGTTAATAAACCTCTCAATCAACCATATTAATGTATTATTAGTATTCTTTGAACATTTCATGCACCTTTTAACAGTCATTGCCCCTCTGATCCATAGAGACCAATCAGGATTTATGCCACAAAGAGCCACCCGATTTAACTTAAGGTGCCTGGCTAATTGGATGGCCGAGATAGCCCCCACCTGCTCCTTTCTATCCACGCTGAGAAGACGTTCGACACCGTTCATTGACCCTTTATGAGATGCGCCCTAGAAAAATTTGGATTTGGTCCTATGTTTAGGGAATGGTTGATGCTTCTTTACAATGCGCCCGAGGCCAGAGTTCGAGTCAATGGGGCAATGTCATCAAGTTGGCCGATTCAACGAGGCACTAGGCAGGGCTGTCCCTTATCTCCCCTATTATTTGCTCTCATACTGGAACCCCTGGTCTGGATGGTTCGAACCGGCCAACGACTGGGTGGTTTTATAGATGACTCCCGATACTTAGAGCCCGAACACATATCTCTGTACACTGAGGATATTTTACTATGTATTACTGACCCTGCCGAGACATTGCCCAAAATTCTGCAAATCTTTGAGGAAAATGTCTGCCATGCGGGGTATAAGAATAATTTGAATAAATCTACCCTATACCCAGTGGCGGGGATGGTAGAACCCCAAACCTACCCGAGTTGCCTAAGATTGTCCCTGGAAGGGTTTACATACCATGGACTTTATATTACTACTAACTCAGTGGCTAACTTAGACCGTATTGTTAAGCGTATCCTTTTTAATTTTCAGGAAGATGTTAAGAGGTGGAGGAAACTCCCTCTAATGATCAAGGGCCGGGCAGCTATGTACAAAATGATCACACTCCCACAGTTGCTTTATATTTTGCAAAACTCCTACTGCAAATTTCCAGAGACCGTATTAACAACCCTTAATACCGAACTCCATTTGCTTCTGTGGGACGGGGCCCAACACGGTATAGCGCTACAAACATTACAGCGCAACCCATACAACGGTGGGTTGGCCCTACCAGATATCAGGGCTTACTATAGGGCGGCTCACCTCATTATAATTAATGAATGGAATCACGCACCAAGGGACCACCCCACCTACATGTTGGAGCGCCTGCAATTTAGAGACCATACACAATTACATTACCTTTATGGTGGTAAAGGCTGTAGCCGACTCCTCCCAGCCACCCAACGCACAGTAAAGGCGTGGAAACACGCGGAAAAGCAAATGAAATGGGATAAGAAACCCACAAGGGAAACTCCTTTATGGGAGGGAACTAGATTGAAGGAAACAGGAAAACAGAGGTTTTGAGCAATGGGATTTGATACGAATCTCCAAGGTGGGTGATGTTATGGAAAAAGGTACATTGGCCCCGTTCACCTCACTCCAAGCCACTTATCAACTTCACCAAACTCAATCCTATGCTTATCTTCGGCTGCAACATGCCTGGCGAGCTGAAGGATTAGACGCTGCTGGAATATGTCCCCTTAGAGGAAAGACCCCTACAGGAAGAGATCCCGAGCCAAGCAATCTCGTTAACATACAAAACACAAATAAACAATATGCCTGACAAACTAGGCCCACTTCGCGCTAAATGGGAACTCACTACTTGCCCGTTACAGGATATCGACTGGAAGGCTGCCCTTATGCACCCATGTGAAGTGGCGATTAAGCTACGACTGCGACTTATACAATACAAAATCCTACATAGGACCTACTTTGATAGAGCGAGACTACACGCTATGGGTAGGGTGGATAACGCGGATTGCCTTAGATGCCACACAGAACGCGGTACATTTATACACACCCTCTGGGAATGTAACAGGATTCAAACGAATTGGAATATGGTAGTGCAGGAATTAAATAATATACCCGGGGCTCAGCTTGAGATGGAACCTCGATACCTCTTACTGGGAATCCCAACTGAGGTGGATCTCCCGCGACAAAAGCTGATGTTGGTTAACCTGGGCCTGGTAGCGGCTAAAAGAGATATAGCTCACTATTGGGGTGCACCCCAACTCCCTACACTACAGGAATGGAGAAATTGTCTGAATCTGCACATGGTAGTGGAGAAAGTGATGTATGCGGCAACGGGGTGCGCTCGAAAGTTTCGCAAGATATGGACTCCATGGTTACAGTACTATGGTTTGGAACTAGGACCAGAAGGGGAGGGACCAGATCTGGTATTGGGAGAACCGGGAAAAGAGCCTTGAAACCTGTATTGTCCGACCTAATGTGGGAAACGATGGTTGCCTCTGGTATGACCATCAGCACATGTATATATGTATACACTGCGAAATCTGATCGTGCTCTCTTTCAGAGGAAGTGTTGTACTGTTTTCTGTCTCAAACAGACTGTCAGTATCCGTTGATCGCTTAGTCTCGTGCACTTGATTTTACTGTTCTATGTGTAAATTTTTAAAAGCAAATGAAAATATTTAAAAAAAAAAAAATCTTCCGGGCAGTCTGAAAGGGGCCTGCAAACCGAGAACAAAGATCCAACGGGAAATCGACACTTAACCATTTTGCCCATTGTTTCCTAGAAATCCCCCAAATGTTTGTGTTTATACTGCGAAACACTATTTACTTAATTAAATCTTTTCACCTGAAAATAAGTAGAAGTGTATCCAGACTTAGATTATGCCATGCACAGATATTGCTAAATTAGACGTTCATTTTTTTATTGCACTTGTGCTATTGAGTTCTTTAACACAAGACAAGTTTTGCTTGTAATGAACGGCATCTAAATTATCATATTGTTCCACGTCAAACTGTCCTTTTCTTGTACATGCTGAATTCATTTTTTAATACTGATTATGTCTATGTGTCTATCTATCTATCTATCTATCTATCTATCTATCTATCTATCTATCTATCTATCTATCTATCTATATATATATATATATATATATATATATATATATATATATTATCTACTGGCGGTCGCCAGTCGATAGTTATAGTTAGGACTGTGTTTCCATAGGAAATCTGAAAATTCTATTTTGAATAACTTTGGCGCCGGTTGACGAATCCTTGCGAATTTTTCAAAATAGGTGGGGCGCTCCGCTCCGCTCCTACCCTGAAAGTCTCGGGGTGATTAGTCAAACGGGGGCCGAGAAAAAAGGGGGGTCCCAAAACGTGTTTTCCCCATGCATTTTTCCATAGGGACCTTTAGTCCAAGGTACAGCCCGAACTGCTGAACAGAATTACTTGAAATTTGGCAGATAGGTAGTCCTCAGGTCAGGAATGTGCCTTTTGAATATCTGGAGTCAATCTGTTCAGTAGTTCCTGAGAAAATTTCAGTTAAAAGTACATATATATCTATAAGCGCGCACTGTGCGCGCACGGTGACGTGCGCGAGCGCAATTCTGATTGGTTGTTAGATGTCAGTAAACATTCTAATCGGTCGAAATCAGGAAGTGTCGGCCGCCATTTTGTCTCTCGCAGTCTGAGGCAGTGAAAAACAAAGGTGGAGAACGTGAAAAGGGGGCAGGGTGGACATTTTCTGACCCCCTAGCCTTTGTCAGGGGGTCATTGAAGGACCGCCAAGGATGAAAAAAACATTTATTTTTTTGCCGAAAAAGCGCACGGCACGCACAACGCATCGTGGGCGCTCGGTGCGCGAAGCGCACTTTGAGCACACGGTGCGCGCACGGTGAAAAACCTGAAAAAAAAATATTAAATACATAACTTAGCATTTAAAAAACTGTACAAATTCACTTAAAAAAACATAGGTTTCACACACGTTATAGTTAGGAATTAGCATTTAAAAAACCTTGCAAATTCACTCAAAAAACCATAGGTTTCACACATGTTATAGTTAGCTGGACATTTCCCTCGTAAAAAACCAATGAAATTCCCCCGTTATAGTTAGTGCAGGCAACTATAACTCACGCGACCGCAATCCTCTGCTGATGACGTCAGATATTACATCACTGATTACATATGTGTCTTTCTGAAAAATAAATATTTGTAATATATGTATAGCTAAAGATTAATGGAAGAAGACATGGGTAAATAGGTGTCTAAATACAGTGATGTAATATCTGACGTCATCAGCAGAGCATTGCGGTCGCGTGGAGTTATAGTTGCCTGCACTAACTATAACGGGGGAATTTCATTGGTTTTTTACGAGGGAAATGTCCAGCTAACTATAACATGTGTGAAACCTATGGTTTTTTAAGTGAATATATATATATATATATATATATATATATATATTCCAGCGTCGTTTCCACCAGAGCTTGCCGAACACACGGCGGGTGCATCCATAAATACAGGGGGTGGAGACCTGTTTTGTTACACAACAACTACCAAAGAGAAGGTGCACTCACGAGGTATTGTGAATAGGCTTTTAATTTTCGCATACGCGTTTCAGCATTTGCCTTCGTCAGTGCGTTTAAAAGTCATTCTTTTTAGCACAGCGAGAGACCTTTTAAACCAATGTACGGCCTGATTGGTTGAATTTCGGCCAATGGGAGGACTCCTTTCCACGTGGTATTATTCCGTATTACAATTCACTTTAGGTACTAATTAACCTTTTAGACCAATGTCAGATTATGCAAAAAACAATGTCCCGGTTAATGCCACTCGTGTCCTGCCACATAGTTATTCTAGGCAATTCTTCTCACTCTCGCTGTGTCACAACGCCTCTCGCCTGCCGCTCGATCTTAACTGTTGGCTTACTGCGGGTGTCCGTCATATGGCGAGGCACTCCTGGCTTTGAATAAGTCACGACCTTCTTGATCATACATATATTTATTTATAAACATATTACCTACTGGCGGTCGCCAGTAGGTAGTTATAGTTAGGACCCCTTTTCGATAGGAAAACCTCAACATTCTATTTTGAATAACTTTGGCACCGGTCGATGAATCCTCGCGAATTTCTCAAAATAGGTGGGGCGCTACGCTCCGCTCCTACCCTGAAAGTCTCGGGGGGATTCGTCAAGCGGGGGCTGAGATAAAAGGGGGGTCCCAAAATGCGTTTTTCCCATGCATTTTTCCATAGGACCTTTAGAACGAGCTACAGCCCGAACGGCTGAACAGAATTACTAGAAATTTGGCAGAGAGGTAGTCCCTAGGTCAAGGAAGTGCCTTTTGTAGGTTTGGTGTAAATCTGTTCAGTAGATTCTGAGAAAATAGCCTTTAAATCAATATATATATCTGAGCCCGCTTACGGTACGCTTACCGTACGCTTACCGTAAGCGTACGGTGGCGTGCGCGAGCGCGATTCTGATTGGCTCTTAGATCTTAGTAAACATTCGAATCGGCCGAAACCAGGAAGCGGCGGCCGCCATTTTGTCTCTCGCACTGAGTGTTGTTTATCAAACAAGATGGCCAAAAACATGTTACGGGGCTGTTTTGACAACTCCCTCCCACATAGTCATGTTGAGGGAGTCCCCAAACATCCCCCAAGAGCAAAAACGTTTTTATTTTTTTTTCGGCAATTTCGCCGAGTACGCTTACCGTACGCTTACCGTAAGCGTACGGTAAAAAAAAAAAAAAAAAAAAAACACTATCCACACTTACCCCACCCCCTGTGCTTTTGGTGGCCGTAGGCCACCAAATGTACAGGGCTTATTAATAGGTAAAAAAAACTAAATTTTGGCAACATGAAATTATAAAATCGAAATAAAAAAAACACTATCCACATTGACCCCACCCCCTGTGCTTTTGGTGGCCGAAGGCCACCAAATGTACAGGGCTTATTAGAGTTGATAAAAACCGTGCACGGAACGAACTGCGTTAAGTGGGCGCGCACGCCTCGAATGGCGTAAAGTAACTTAGCATTTAAAAAACTGTACAAATTCACTGAAAAAACCATAGGTTTCACACACGTTATAGTTAGGAATTAGCATTTAAAAAACCTTGCAAATTCACTGAAAAAACCATAGGTTTCACACATGTTATAGTTAGCGGAAATTTTACTGATAAAAAACCAGTGAAATTGCCCCGTTATAGTTAGTGCTGGCAACTATAACTCACGCGACCGCAATCTTCTGCTGATGACATATGTGTCTTTATGAAAAAAAAATATTTGTAATATATGTATAGCTAAAAATGTATGGAAGAAGACATGGGCAAATAAGTGTCTAAATACAGTATTAGCATCAGCAGAGGATTGCGGTCGCGTGAGTTATAGTTGCCAGCACTAACTATAACGGGGCAATTTCACTGGTTTTTTATCAGTAAAATTTCCGCTAACTATAACATGTGTGAAACCTATGGTTTTTTCAGTGAATATATATATGTATATAAATAAATATATATATATATATATATATATATACATATATTTTTTTTTTCACTGAGAAATGCAAAGGTTACAGGGATGTTATAGTTAGGAAATAGAATACAAAAAACCTTAGGAATTCACTGAAAACACTAAAGCTTATAGATACATTATAGTTAGGCTCAGGTTTCACTCGTACAAAACCAGAGACGCTCTGCAGTTATAGTTGGCGGAGCTAACAATAACTCAAGCCCTCGCAATGCACTGCTTATGACCTCACATATTACATCACTCATGACATGGTCAGTGACATCACTGATGACATCATCCACAGAATCTCCCACTCATACCCCAATATAACCTTTCATTCATCTACTTCAAATTCTACACTACCATTCTCAAAACCATTGGCACAACCATACCAGTACATACACACCCACTCACTGATTCATAGGTCTACATACACAGCCACTCAGTCACCCATACAGCCACTTATGCACCCCACAGGGACTTCATCTCCCAACTAGTTGTGCACCAGGAGGCACGTTTGTAGAGTGGTGGAAAAAGAGAGATGGACGGAGGCCATGCCCTCTTTCTCCACGCCTCCGGGCGCACTGCTGCTTGGGGGAAGAAATTCACTTTAGTCCTGAGGCCCTCAGGAGGCAAGGGGACGTCATCCCCTCACCAGCAGGGTGCCAAGAGGTACGTTTGCAGAGTGGTGGAGAAAGGGGCGCAGCATCTCAGCAATTCCACTGTGTGGGGCTTACTGGAGGTAACAGGAGGTCTTCTTGGCCCTTAAGGACTCTCGGCAGCCAAGGGGACTTCATCCCCCAACCATGAGTGCGCCAGGAGGTGCATTTGCAGGGTATTGGAGAAAGGGGGCTGGCCTCCCGCGAGTTGAAGCTTTGAATTTTTTTTACTTTTTAGGCAGAGGGGCCATGTGGCAAGAGCATTTTTAATGCTCTCGCTTCCACGAAGCGAAGCAGAGTTTGCTATGGCATGCGATGCTCCTGCCAAACCATAGCAAACCGCAATGTCCCGGTGAAGGCACCCCGGGACATTGATGGAGCTGGCCCCTGGGGGGTGGCGGTCCCCAGGGCCATGCAGGGCTCCAGGAGGGGGGCCGCCCTGCCCCGCCCCACTCACATCTTGTATGTAGCCCTGTGGAGGTGGTGATCCCCGGGGCCGGGGGGGCCGCAACAGAATCCCTTCATTAGTGTGTGTGTGCCCCAGGGAGGAGGCGGTCCCCGAGGTTGCTTGGGGGGGCAGAGCCCCTGCGCATTATTATGGCATATAGCGGCGGGGGCGGTGGTGGTCCCTGGGCTGCGGGGGAGGCTGTATGGCCTCCCCCGCAATTTCTATTTCTGTGAAAGTATGTGCCCCGTGGAGGTGGTGTTCCCCGGGACAGGGGGGTCCAGGAGGCCCCCCATATAATGTAAATTGACATCGGGGCAGGGGGGACCATGAGCCCCTCCCATATAATAGAAAGTTGCCCTGGGAGATGGCGGTCCCCGGGGCGGGGGGGTCCACTAGGCCCCTTCATATTGTTTTAATCGCCCTGGGGTGGTGGCAGTCCCCGGGGCTGCGTGCGAGCCCAGTGAGCCTGCCCGCATTAATAATGTAAAGTGTCCCAGGGAAGTGGCAGTACACGGGGCTTTGTTAAGCACTAGGAAGGGGGCCTGTGCACCTCACTGCTATATTAATCCTATGCCCCCAGGACTTAGCCCACCTAGGGGTTATTCGCGGAATTGTTTTAGAAAAATGCTTTTATGCCCTGGACCCCAAGACCATGGCTTCGGGCTCAGGGTATTCATACCCTGCCCCCTTTTCTTTATTTTCACTTTTTTGGGGGGGGGGGACTTAGTGAAGCAGAGTCACAAGATGGCTTCCAATAGTTCCTGGTTGAAGTGTTGGCAGCCAATCAGAGCAGTGCATTTCCCTGCACAAGCTCGTCTTTGCTCGCGAAGACTTCGCAACCAGAGATATCACTATCATTTTCAGCTTACATTTCCCAAAAACTACTGAACAGATTTACACCAAATAGGCAAAAGGCACTTCTTGAACCAACATCTTACTCCCTGCTAAATTTGGTGTGAGTTCGTTCAGCAGTTCGGGCTGTATGTGTGGCTAAAGGTTCCTATGGGAATTAACATTACAAACGCACCCTTAATTCACGCCCCACATTCTCGGTCCCCACTGCACAGATCACCCCCAAACTTTTCATGACAACCAGAACCTTCACTGACACTTTTTTGGGAACATTTCATGAAGATTTGTCAAACAACGCCAAAGTTATAGCCAAGCCAAAAAATGCTTTCCCTATGAAAACTAGGTCCTAACTATAACTACCTACTGGCGACTTGCAGTCTGATTGGACTCGCATGCAGACTATTTAAATTAATGTAAAACGGCACTCTGAACTGTTGATAAAGGCTGCATGAGACAGCCGATACGCGTCCTATATTCAAGCTGCTATTATAATAAATAATAAATAAACGGATACCTTGCACCCAGAGTGAAGACTTTTTCTTGCAGTTGGAGGAATTTTGTGTAATTTAAACAGACTCCAGTGGTAATGTCTTCATCTGCACCCCCAGCGTTTTGGAGCACTCAGGCAATACCCCCACTCAGAGGGTCACAACGTGTGAAACCAGAGTGCCCCCGAAGTATTGTGATGGAAGGAAATGAAGTGCTCTTTGTCCTGATGACAGTGGTACCTTCGGAGCTGGGGCCACAAAAGGCAGCTGCCCAGTGGTGAGGTGCAATGGTACAAATAACATCCAAGTCAGTAGAACTGAAATTGATTTTAAAAAGTCACAACAGCAGCAACTTGAAATGGATTGCTGGTTTTAATAATAATGGCCTATTTTGCACTGTGACTTTTTTACTTTTGCTCACACCTCAAAGACAATGGTCTGTGATTTATTTAAAGTGACACTGGTCAAAGATTTATTCCAAAATGGAGCTTGGTGTGGAGAGCAGAAGCATTTTCACTATTGCAGTCAGATTTGACTCACATGCAGACCATTTAAATTCATACAAACCGGCACTCTGAACTGTTGATAAAGGCTGCATGAGACAGCTGAAACGCGTACTAGATTCAAGCTTTTATGATCACAAATAATAAAGAAAAGGATACCTTGCGCCCCGAGTGCAGACTTCTTCTTGCAGTTGGAGGAATTTTGTGATATATATATATATATAATATACTCTTATGTTATTTGTTTGTGTTGCAATTTTGTCTTGCCCTAAAGCACACAGTGGAGTGAGGAAAAAGTAAATCTGTTAAGCAAATGCACTTGCAAATGTTTAAAAGAATATTGGAAGGGAAAAGTCACCTGCATGATAGTTGACGTACATCCCTACCCGGAGTGTTCTAGCTGCATGGATATCTAGATTCATGGTACTGGTTTTTGGTCATGAGCGAACATGGATCATGCGTGTGTGCCATGACCTAGTTCTGCCTCACAGTAATGTGATCTGGTTAGACCAGAAGGGGTGCAAACAGCACTACCCTCGTGAAGATAAAGGGCTACTGCCCTTACCTGGAGTTAATTGACTCGAGCACGGTGGAGACAGCATACCCATTTTTGTGTTCAGTAGAATCGGTAATGTGAACATGCCTTTTTACCTGTGTCACCAAAGTGATGCGTACTGGCCACTCATGTAAAGTTCTCTGGCTGTATACTTATTTCACTCTTGACCTGCATGTATTATGTGTAGAACTGGACAGAGCAGACTACCTGTGTGAGTATACAGGTCTGCATGTGTGTGCCTTTGGATGGTACATAACATGGAGGCCTCTGGATTTCACTATGAAACCAAGGACCTGGTGAGGACTACACACCCATATGGAGATGTGTATTAACATTCCTAAGGGATGAGGTGGGAAGCACACACTGAAGGAAGAGGAGCACAGTATTCACTATGCACATCAAAGGGCCCTTTGAGTCCAGGAAGTGTGTCACTGGTCCGTGGGGCCGGCGCTCAATGTCAGGAAGATAGTGGGACTGATAAGGTTCACACTACCTGGGAAACTCGATTGAGGGAGAACCTTAGTCCTTTGAAGGTTTATGGAGCATAGTTCAGTGGAGGCTGACAGCCAGGTGTGATCCCAGCTACTCCTTTGACCTGTGTTTCAGATCACCCAGAATTGGAGCCATTTTTACTGTGGAAGGCTGTCCCTTTGACGAAGGTATGTGCTGAGAAGAGAGCACTTCAAAGGAGTTGACAGACTCAAAACTAATTTCAAAGGCTATTTACCAAATCACATATGTGTTTGAACTCTAAAGAAGATGGGTGCACTAGCCCCATACTTTATTGAACAGCGCAGTCTCCTCAAGAGAGGGAGGATTGCTTCCTACTGGAACCAGGAGTGGGGACCAAGACCCGTACCCCTACTAGACAAAGATCTGAAAGTCTCCCTGCTGGGTGGGGGCCATCACCCAGGAAGTTAAGACCACTTGCCCTGAGTCTCAAGCACCAGCCTTCTGCCCGCCTGCCATGACCAGAGTCTCCTGTGAGGAGGAGAGTTCCCGGAGGGAGCAAGACCAGCGGTTATCCTGCCGAGTGGATCCCGGTAGGCGAAGTGTCAGACGCCGGGTACAGTTAGGACTGTTGCAGGACTGTGAGCCATCCAACTGATCTTGTGGAAGATAGGGCAGTCGCCCTGGTGTGCATGCTGTAGTAATTACCCCATGTACCAGGAGGTGCCATTGCCCATGTACGTGCTGTAGTCTGGAATGCAGTTTGCCAGGAGGGGGCCACTGTGAATTGCAGGTCATCGCCCGTGTGCGCACCCATGTACCAATAGGGGCCATTGTAAACTGATGGCTGTCACTAGTGTGTTCGCTTTTGTAGGTGACCCTGGGGCCAGAAGGGAGCCATCGTGAAGGCAAGGCAGTCACCCGCAAGGAAGCCGCAGTTCACACCCCTGTGTGCCTAGAGGGGCCATCATTGCAACAGGGCCATTGCACTGGTTTTTCGTGCAAGCATACTGTACAGAGCACTCACTGATTGCGGCTGGAACCGCAAGATGACATCCAACACTGACGAGGGACCCCCTGGGACTGAGAAGGCCCTGCGCATCACTGGGGAAAGAGTTCCCAGCACCTCAGAGAGGGCACGCTTGAACTTGCAAAGGAGTGCCCTGGGATTGCTGGCAGCCAATGGGTTGGGAAAGACTGTACAGGGCCCCTGGGACTGCTGAGGACTTGCACAAACTTCATGCTGAGGCGCTAGTAAACTCTCAAGGCAAAGCGCAGACTTTGGAGCGTGTGGGACTAGCTCATGCCCCAGCTGGCAGAGGCCTCCATTATTGAATGGCGAATGCCCCTCCCCCCGCCACCCAACACACCCTAGAAGGCACAAAGGGACTTGGGGATCAAGCCCCTGATCGCGCTAGTACGCTGATCGAAAGAGGGCTGTGTGGATTATTTAGTGTGTCATACATGCTTTGTGTGTTTACATTAAATACTCCTGTGTTTCCAAAAAGATATCATTTGACTGGAAAACCATCGTATTGCTGCTACAGTTTGTAAGTTGAGTTGTGAGGCTGTGTATGCCTCACTTCCACTGATGAGACTTTGACTGCTCGACCCGCGCTACCACTGAGAGTCACGTGCGGAACAGAGTAGTACTTGGCCCAGTGGCTCATGACCCATGGTACGTCCATCCCCGGAACATCAGGAGTAAAAGGCCACAACCCTCACAATTGGGCCCAGTAGCTCCCACGTGCTCGATGTCCCTATGAAAGAGGTTCTTACAAAGAACATTATCGTTTATCTACTTAATGTAATTGCAAAACGCTTTCATGCTCCTACTTCCAGAACAGAGAGGAGATATTTGTTTCCTGAGTTGGTGGCTCTTGTCCGCAGTTAAGACAGCAAAACGATTAACTGTTCTAGGTCAGCCCCGCATGCCTCCCAGATTGCTGCTGAACATGTTCACACAGGCACTGACGTGCTCCATAATTCAGCTTAGAAAAAAGCTTGCCTGGTGTCCCAACAGGACCTGAAAAGCCTGGGCTGCGGCCAGAAAGCATAAAGCAAAATGTCAGCAGTAGATTGCGTTGCAGTCTTGCAAAAAAACATGACTTGCTTGCTGTTTTTATTATAAAGCCATTAACTAAGTGAAACCACTTAGGAATTAAAACAGAAAGTAACTGTTGACAGTGCTTTCTTAACATAAATGGTGTTTCTTTATGTGCATTTATTTTTTAAATGATAATTATCAAGACATTTTTGTAGTCCTTGGGTGTGCAAAGGACGTCGGAAATACAGTGTGTTGCACATATTTGTACGAATGATTGATGGGACAGACTCTCTCAAACGGAGACCTAAATTCACTTGAACCTTCATTTCTGTTTTTACCTGACTTTCTGTTTGTCTGTGAATATGACCTAATGACACCCACCTTACCATTCCTTGTGACCACAATACGGAAGAATGCAACAATACCAAATTTCCAGAGACATCGGTTGCAGTCGTGACACGACCACAAAATGGCTTCCACAAGACACATTCGCAGTGCACCATTTGCATTATCTCTGCACAAACCCAAGGACCGAGGAGAGAGACACTCGTGACCGACCTCTCTGTTCCTGCCTGCCCAAGGGTTACAAACCAGACCCTATTCTCAACTCCAAAGTCCAAGTAAAACACTTAATACAAATTTCCACCAACTGTAGAGAGATGATCCCGGCCAGCCACAAATGTATATAAGAAATCATAGATCATCCACAAACTCAGAAGGACCAAAGACTGGTTCCGAGTCAATCCTGACCCGACAGAAGTGGTGCATCAAACTATTTTGAGAGCATCAGCGTCACACCCCATCAGCACCATCCTGGCACCTTGGCCTTTACAGCAATAGTACCACATTAAAACCACACAAACCAAACTGTACCTGCACTATCTCAGCAGCCTCAACAATAACACGTCTCGCATAGAACTCCCTTGGATTGGAACTTTCTTACTGTCTCACTTAAGCAACCCAAACCACTATCTCATGAGACCTATAATTATGGTAAAAAATCACTGAGATCACCCCAAATGTATTTTAAGTGGGCCTCCTCCTTTGTTTGAAACTTGTGATTTAAAGGGCCCAAACAGTGGATAATGTCACAAAACATCTCAAAACCCTAGCTGATGTCCTCAAGCAAAGCAACATTGTAGATGCTCATATCTAGGTCTGGCGTTATCCAAGAACTTTTGATTTTACTAAATTTATACACATATATAATATAGGTGTACAGACTTTCAAGGATCTGTGTTCACTTCATTGTCACAGGTTCAAACCTTGGTAGGTCCACTCAGTCTTTCTTCCTTTCGGAGTCAACAAAATTAGTCAAGTAATAGTAAACAACAATTATTTATTGCACCACAATGCCCCAAAGAGTGAACATGTGCTTTAGAAGTGCACAATTTATCTTATGTAATGTTAGATTAGATTATGCTGAGAATTTCGGTGTGCCTGCCAATGCACTACGGAGACCTTTCTCCTGCCCTGTCATGAATTTATGTTTCCAAAATGTTGTCTGTGACTGGTAATACTTGCTTCCTGCTGCTACATAGAGCTAAAAGTGTGTGTAGGGTATGCTAAGGAAGCATGCTCATCTTTCTGGAACTTCCATCCTGTAGATGGAAATTGTAGACATTTCTAAGATTGATGAAGATGGTTGCTACCTAGAAGAATTTCAGTGGCCAATTTGGAACCGAAAATGTATTTTTGTACCCATGTACAACTTACCGCCTGATGCTGAAAGATGTGGAAGGTCCTGGACAGACAAAGACGGTGCCATCCCATAAGACTTCTACTGGCTCAGTTGAAACAGGGCAATTCCTCGTGAAACTGAAGACTGAGTGTTCAGAATCTCCTAATACTGGGAAAGTGTAAGGAATTAGAAAAGTTAGCACTACAAATATAAGGACTTTTCTTGAAGGTAGCAGTGCTCTCTGAACTCCTGCATACTTTTATACATAGAAAACATATCAACGCGAGAGGAATATTCATGTCTTCCATACTGGGAAATAAAACAATCTGTGGCTTCCACTTAGTGTATTTTCCCACTGTGAACTTTTTTCGTGGGATGTGCTGGGCCAGCGGGATGGTACAACCAATGTATCTGACATTGTGGAGTCTTTTCTTGAAACATTTCCCATGAATGTCCTGCTAAAGATTTTTGACTGCCAGAAAACGTTAAAAAAAAATCAGTGAGTCCAAACACAAAATTGTATTCAATTACATTGAATCATGGGTCACCCACATAGAGTGTCTATCCTGATCAAACACACTGTTATTTTCACATTTGTTTTCTTTCCTATATGACTGAGTGCCTTCATGCACCGAGGATAGGAGGGAAACGGGCCCCTGCTCTTCTTTTTGCAGACAACACTTCTTATGTCTAAAGGGCTCCAGCAGCTGCTAGATGATTTTCAGAAATTTTGCTCGGGGAGGGGGCTGGAGCTAAATAGTTCCAAATCAAAATGCATGCTGTTCTCATCTAATTCAATGACTACATGTAAGAAACAACTTTAAGTGGGTGGTGAGCCACTAGAATTAGTGACAGATTTTGATTATCTGGGCATTAAACTTACCCAGAATATGAGTTGGGCCCCTCAACTGAATAAAACGCAGTTAACTCTGATCCACCAAACGGCAAGTATACTGAAAATCTATAAGAGAAGTAGCTCTAGAAAGCTTGCTCCAGCATTGAAAATTTACAATACTAAAGACCTAGGTGCTGAGCTTTGGGGTTGTTCTATTGGTAATAACCTCTCAGTTACTGAGCAGAAATTTCTAAGATCCCTAGTTAATCTTCCGTTGTCTACTCCGTTGATCCCTTTCTATTTAGATCTTGGTCAGAAGAGGATTTAGCATAAAATTAAATTGAGGTCACTTATGTTTTGGCATCGATTATGGACCCCAACAGCACTCACCCCTTATAGGGTTGGTCTTCGTGAGCTGATGATAGCATCTTGTGTGGTTAAGATACCCTGGATGCTTGCGGTTAAGAATTTGCTAGTTAAGCTAGGATTGGTTGCTTATTGGCAAGAACCAGAAACTCTCTGTCAGATTAATAAGCATAGTCTTAAAAAGTGTATTAGGGTTTTATTGAAACAGATCTGATAATGAATTGTAATGGATCACTTTCAAATGATTTTATGAATTTTAAGCAGACCCTGTTATTTGAGCCTACACTGGATGAAATCAAACCCCCATTAACGAGAAAATTATACCTACAGTTTAGGTACGGCTGCCTACCCCTAAATCACTTTAAAAGTAACTGGAGAGAGCGTCGAAGACTACTGTCCCTGTTGCCTCAGAGTTTCAGAGTCAGTTTTTTTTTTGTCCTTTGTACTCCCGATCACGTTTGAAATAGATTGCCCCCCTTTGCAGAAATCTGGGCATTAGGAGATATAAGGAGGTATACAGAATATTGAAGACGAACACAACACTTATGATTGTATTCTGCATTTCTAAGTTTTTAATGGCTGTGTGGGTCAGGCGCACAAAGTACTCCCCTGTCAGTTTCTAGGATCTTGGACTTAGGGTGTACCAACTACTAAGGTGCCGTAAAGTTTCTATGGGGGTCCTGGTTCATCGTACAAGCACATAGCACTTTAATATGTATTTTGGTCAACTTATATTGCTGTACTGTAAATAGGCTGTGAAGGTCTTTTAATTATTCTATGTTTTGCTTTTAATAAGAGTCTAGTTTTAATCCTGTTCCATTCCCTCCCCAAATACACCTTGATGAAGTTTTGAAATTGTAAATAACTAGTCATTTTATTTACTGCTATTGTTATAGTGAATTCCCTTTTGCACATACACTGATGCACTTTGACCGATTCATTTTATTGTGATTGTATATTGATTTGTAAATAGTTATTCATAATGAGATGTTTTATTTGTACTGTGTGTCTGTAAGTGTGTAATTATATGGTGAACTTTTATGATCCACAGTGATCGAAAATAAAGTCCTTTTGATTGATTGAGTGCCTTTATGGGTACTTTCCTGTTGGTGGTTTTTTCTATAAGTAATTTTCTTCATTTGTGTGCTATTTTCCTAGTAATTATTTTGCATTTTCAACTAACTTGAATTTGGCCTTTTATGCTGTTGGGCTGGATGTTGCAGTGTATCACATGCATTATATCTGAGGAAGGCCTTGCTGCTTGACAATATGATCAACTGCCTCTCACCTACCGTAACACCCTCCCGCAGTAATTAGCAGGTCCCTACATGGGTGAAGCAATGTATTTAGAGGTCTCAGGAGAGTTGTGTGAGTAGTTCAATTTGTCTGTCTAGGAGTTCCAGTAGTTGTGATCTTTAGAGTTGTGTTGTAATGGAAATCTCTGTTCTGGAACAAATACTATATCCCGGAAGCAATCACAACTTCAGGAATTATTCTACCAATGCGGCAGAGGAAGTGCAGTTACTCCAATCTCCTTCAGAGTTTAGCATTTCCTCCAAAAAGTAAAAGATTTTTCATTATCACCCAGCTCTAATTTACGTCATTAGCCTTTTTAGGCTTGTACATTAAGTTGTAAGGTTTTACCCAAAGGTGAATTCACAGAGGATCAAGATGAAACTCAGATAGGACATTGGAGAGGCACCACTTTGGGAGTTACTCAGATAGTCAGAAGGTTACATGTTGCTTCCTTTTGGCGTTTTCCATCAATACCCCAAGTTACAGGAAACTTTCTAACCTATATTACGGACACATTGGTAATTCTGAATCCGTATTTAGCTTATAATGTTGACCCTGAAGCTTCTAATATCTCTGTAGTTTCTTCCTTTGCTTCGCCGGGTCTTCCCTTGTCTGCTCATTGTGTTGTGCCCATTATCTACCTGGCAAACTCTCCATCTCACCAGTGTCCCCATGTCTGTTTTCCACCCTTATGGGAACAGCCATGCCTCTAAACACATGTTTTCTAGTGCCCCATCCCACAATGTTATCCTTTGTCTCCCCAGCATCTTCCCCTGCCTATTGCCTCGTATCTGTCTCTCCTCATGCCCGTGTCTCATCATTATCCTTGGATGTCTTCATCTCTGTTTGCCCGTGTCTCCCCAGTATACCACTGAATGTATACATTATAGTATACAATTAAGTCTGCTTACCCAAGTCTATATTGCCTGATTTCTTGCCATGACACTCCCATGTCTTCCTATGGTGGTGTTATCCTGTATCGGTCTGCCTTTATGGTCTTCCTATGTCTAAGTCTCATCAGTGTCTAGCGACGTTTGTCTCCCTAAGTTGTGTCTCCCCTGAGTTTCAGTCTGGTTGTCTCCTAGTGTCTGAGTCATCAAATGCTTACCCATGTTACTCCAGTTTACTACTTTGTCTACAGCTCTATTTATGGGTTCGCCAGTGTCCATGTCTTCCTATCCTCATGTCTGTCTCCCACTCTGTGTGTGCGTGCATGCATGCATGCACCCCTGTCCCTCTCTTGTGTCTCCCAAAGTTCAAAAGTCCCCATGCCTCTGTGTGTTAGCCAATGTTTCCCAACTCTCATGCATTCATACACTCTCTCACTCATCTGTGTACTCATTCATTCAGGGAAGGCATGCACCCGATTGCTTGACCCTTATTTCACACATGCACTCACTTGTCCATCGATTCACTCTCCCGTTTCTTTAATTTTCTCATTCGCCCACTGAACATTGTCCAAATCACGCATACAAAATTGACAGTTTATGAAGCAGAACTTTCATTTTAATACAGCCTGACCTATTGGTTTTGGAGGAAGCAGTACCTCGAAGGGATAGCAGTGCAATTGACTTTTTAAAAGTGATTCTCTGCCCAGTATAGTGGCCCGTTCTAAATTGCATGTCAGATACTGAACTATCGTCTGCTATAAATATACTCTTGCCCCCTTAGGTGGTAGGTTTTCTATCATTTATTCCAATGGGGTGATATTTTTGTACATGATTGTTAGAACATTGCTTTTTAGTCAGACAATAATCTGGCACCACACCTCCTTCATATGGTGCACTGCCACAAGTAGGTTGACAGGCTATGATAGCGTGAGGCTTTCATCCAATCATATGTACGCGGCCATGAGGTTTTAAACTACTGTGGCTATGTATGGTCCCAGAGATTGTTGTAGCAGAGCAGTCCTCTGAAGTGGGAACCCTAGAGAAGGCAGTGAGTGGTGTGTGCATAGAGCATGATTGCAGTGTTCTATGGCTGGCCTGGCCAAGAAATGGATCTATGCTTCAGAAGGTCATGTTGTGCAGCTGAAGCTATACAGTCCACTGGAAATATAAATAAAGAAATTCACCTCAGTCAGATATAATAGGGTGGTTAGCATATATCCAGAGTCCCTCTAATCAGCTTATAGGAACTTTGGTATTAGATTCTGGTCTTCCATGCAACTTGCAGGAACATGGCTGCATGGTGGAGAATGAGATCACAGGGGGACTCTGGGTCTGTCTCAGAGCAGTTTCAGTGACACCTCTCATGGCAAGTGCCAGCTGGTTTCTACTCCTAGGGTACTGGGCAAGCCAGGTGTCACTCAGTTCGGCAGGGGTGCTGTGAGGCTACTGTTTTCCTCTCAATTATGATGAGTTTGCCAGTGTTTTCCCTGGAGGAGAGGCTGAAGGGCTGCTACCATTTGTGTAAAAACATCCCTGACTACAGTCAGCCGGCTGGTGAACGCGTGGAGCAAGCCTGGCAGCACCTGCCAAGGGGGCAGTGAGAGGAATCATGCACGTTTCCTGTCTCTTCTAGTTTCTGTCTCTAATGGAGACATCTGTAGCCACTGCAAAAGGGCTCCTTGTGACAAGGCAAGGGGGTGTTGTGTGGACAAGCTGTGAGCTGTAAGGGAGTGAGCCATGGAGTGGAATGGGGAAGTAGGTGGAGGGAGGAAACATTGTTAATGAAAGCTCAACACCTACCTGAGCTAGTGGTGGTGTCTGTGAGTGGTTCCAGTGCCACATGAAGCATCACTTCTGCCTGACAGCAACAGTGCATTCCACACTTAGATGGTGCTGTGAAGGTTTTGCATAAGCAATACTAGTTTGTCCATGTTGCATTGAATGGACCATTCACCTTTCATGCATTGTAAAGAAAACACTTTTTCTGTATATCAATAGAGAGATTTGGTTGTATGCCAGTTATAAAAGCCAACAGGACATTTCATGATAAAAACCTCATTCTCCCTAAAAGATTCTAGAGGAGGCTTGCACAGGTAATACCCATAAAGTGCATGACGCTTGCCCGTGGTCCACCAGCAATGTAGTCCCCAAGATCATAACCAGGTTGTGGGACATTATCGATCTGGGCACACCTACCTTAAACACCCAACCATGGCCTATTCACAGCAAGGTGACCACAATGCATAAAGTGTCAGGTGCATTTGTACAACAACCTCAACTAGGTGGGTTAGGGAACTAACATGCCCTTAGCAGTCCACCGAGGCCTTAGTGTGCGGCTGGGGGGTTGTGGTTTGCCATGCCCCTAGCTACCCATCATAGTCCCAAATCTGTGGCACAGCTACGCTAAAAGGTGTACGTTTGAGCCTGCAGTGGCCAAAGATTATTCTAAGCAGGGTAGGAAATTAAATTACTCTTGATGCTACTTGTTTTGGGTTTAATTCACACATGCATGTAAAAGAACGTAAACGAGTCCTGCGGGAATACTACTTCAGTGCTCCAGAATGCCTCTGTGAATAGGTTCCAGGATCTTATGCTTCTCTCTGTGATGCTAGTACTGAAGGTGTGTATCTCTTGGTGCTCCTTTGCACAAAGGTGAGAAGGCAGCTTGCAGTCCAAATGTGGGATTGAACCATCCCCCAGTGCATTTGAGATCAGAAACTGTGCACTGGGAGAAGGGATCCTCCTAGGGTAGTGCTATTTGTAAACCACCTAATCTGTCCTAAAAATTGTAGTTCAAACGGGCTTTTTGGAGGCACCTATAGTGTTGGCAATGCTCCAAGAAATGGGAGCTCTGACCCCACTACCCCCATGCGATGGGCAGAAATTACCTATTACACGCTCATCCATGGATGTTGTTCATGTTACTTGCTGCAGGGCCTGAAAGCTCCCTGCCATGTTCATAATAGAGTGCATTTAATATCAATGCCCTGTGTGCACACAGTTTTGTTTAGAATCCTGTTTACATAACCAATCGTGTTGCTTACCATGAAATAGTTTTTATTCCAAAAATACAAGATACCAAAATCTTTTGTCGCAAAGAGTTTGTAATCATTTTAAATGTATCATATAACCTTGGTTTTAACTTACAGCAAAACTTAGCTTCTCCTGTAGTGTCACATGAATCATTTATTTGATTGTTAGAATGTTCTGCTTTATGCCAATAAACCCCAAAACACTTAGTAAAACTGCAGTATACTTCGTCTGCTTGGGTGAGATTGCCAAAAAGCACATCATAGGGTACTAGTTGTGAAAATCCTGTAAATTCATTTACGATTGCATTATTTTCATGTGATTAACAACTGATCCAGACCAATTTTCTATACCTTTGGTCTCTGGTGTAGTCATCAAACAGACTGCGCCACTGGTCATATGGACCTTTAGATATCAGCTAGAAGTGTATTCGGGAGCTAACATCAGTACAAATAGTCCAATTACACGAAACCCATTTGGCTCTAAAAGAATGACCAAGAGGATAGTTTCCAAAGCATGAAGGTTTATTAACAGATTAGTCAAAGTTAGTCTTTATTCATTCAATTGGTCACTTGTCAGATTAAGCATACAATTCCATGAAGTCAATCAATCCAACAGAGTAAGATCATGAAGATGGTAACATAAATCATTAAAGAGTACAAGATGTGAAGCATAGACAGTATCAGTCCCATAATGGAACATCCCTAAACTAAATAAAGCATCCAAAGATGACAAGGGGGAATTCTAAGCAGAAGGTGTCAGTCTGAAGTGAAACCAATTAAGGTTCAGGGTAAGTAAGAGACATAAGATTTAAAGAGTCTAACTCATGAAAGGGGAATATGAAATATTAGCAGTGTTATGGAAAGGTCTTCCCTGATCTCCTCACACCTATTCTAAAAGACACACAGTTAAAACATTGCTTTTCCTCTCCCAGAACATCTTCCCTTCGAATCCACAGATATGAGGCCAATCAGGTTGCGCCATCTCCTTGGAATAAGTAAATTCCCCTCACTCCCATCATCAAACAAAAGACATCACAGCTGCACAACCTTGGATGTATCAACAGTTCGGACTGGATGGTACAAGAGGATCTTTCTAATCCCCATTCATGGTGTAAACCTCAACTTCTTCCAAATAATCCTGTCTGTTCTAACATACCTAAAAGCAGAACAATGAGCTACTCTTCTCACTAGGATAGGTTATCTTTCTCTTGAAACAGAAAGGAAAACGTGAAAGCACATTTTGAAATCAGAGTTCTTTATCAGTGAAATGCTTTTGAGCAGCTGAGGCCTACTCGCAGTTAGGCCAAAGTTAAGAATACACATTTGATTAACGTGAATGTACTATAAGCTAAATGATGATACTTCAATCACATAACTTGTGGCTTCTTTATATGTGTTTGTTAAACCTGGCATCTTTTGGCATTGTTTCCCGTCTTTTTGCTTTTTGACCTCCCAGTTTTAACTGGTTTAGTGTCTCTGTGCACTTTCTCACTGCTGTTCAGTGTTGAAGTGCAAGTGCACCAATTGTAAATTGTGTTGTGGATTGGTGTTTCCATGATTGGCATATTTGATTTACTAGTAAGTCCCTAGTAAGGTGGACAGAGGGTGCCAGGGCCTGCAAATCAAATGCTGCTAGTGGGACTGCATCACTAGTTGTGCCACCCACACAAGCAGTCCTGTAAAGGGTTCTCAGACCTGCCCCTGCAGTGTCTGAGTGCGGTTTATAACTGCCATGTCAACATGGTAAGTGCATGCACTAGGGAGAGTACTGCCTTTGTTGGGTTGGCCTGCAGTTGCTGATTCTGCCTTTGGCAGTGAAAGGACTGGACTGAACTTTCTTTACTTGTGCTGAGTATCTCCTAGGGCTTTAAGTAGAGCTTGCCTCCTGTTCTGAGGTCTCAGGGACCGCAAAGACTTCACCGACCTCTGGGTACCGCCTCTGGAACCGTTGTTTCAGTTGCCACAGACGGAGGAAAGCAACTGACTCCGTCCCCGTCGCTGGCTCTGTGTCCGGAAGGCACCTCAGAGGGCACCGCCGCATCTCGCACCACAACCCTGGTCTCACAGACGACTGCGGCAACCGAGCCGCTGCTTGCACTGTGACCTGTGGGAACCGCATTCTGCACCACCTCACTTCACTTTGCCGCGCTGGTCTCAACGACGCCATCTCTGCCTGCTGACTTCGACACCTGTGACCGCACCGTGGCTTAGGGGCACCACTCGTGAGTCTCATGAAACACATCCTCGGCTCATATTGAAATCCGGACAGACCTATGCCAGCTCCCTGCAACTGGCTTTGTCACCTGCACGTGATCTGTCAGCACTACAACGAGCACCGCCTTTACTCTGCACTGCAACTCTGGTCTCACCAATGCTGCTGGACGACCGTCACGAGCGCTGCCTGCATCGCAACTTGAGGGCCCCACATTCTGCCCTGCTATGCTGTGCATCGCAACCGTTGCCACGACTGGCCCACACCAACGTGATTGGCTGCAACAATAAGGTACTGTTTACGAGTCTGCCTACGCTCCGACCGACACAGTCAGACGGAACTGTTGGATTCTGTTGTTCTCAGCACCGGACAGAGCTACTGACTTCAAGAAACTGCATTTTAAGGTCATTCTTGAAAGGTGCATATATTTAATTACTGTACGGTGGATTTCTATCATTTTTGTCTTGTTTTTCATATATAAAAATATTGGATATTTTTCTAAACTGGTGTGGTGTCCTTTTGTACTGTTTTTATTGTATTACTGTTGGTTATGTGAACATGCTTTACACAGTGCCTCTGAGATAGCCTGACTGCTCGTTCCACGCTACCAAGGGAGTGATCAGGGGTACTTCAGAAGTGTATCCCCCTAATCCTGACTAGGAAGACGGGTCCCTACCTGGACTTCGGTGCAAACGATTGCCAACTGGAGACCCCCATTTCTAACAGTGTTTATCCACACATCAACACATGGGTTCACATATGATTAATAAAGGTTATAAAGAATGCATTTTTCACTGCTCCATAACTATATTGTTTTATATTGAATGGATTTTTATAATGTTGTTTTCATAATTTCAGTTCCACAACTTTGGGTTTGTGGCAATGTCAACTTTTTGATTTTACATTCACCATACCTGCTTCTTTCCTCTTCCTCAGTTTAGCATCAGTCTACTTTCTGCGTGTTTTGCACACAGACGCAGATCCACTCTCCACTCAATACATTCTGTGGAGATATTCTCCAACCAACCTTCATTGCTGATCCTGCCTTGTTGGTGTTGTCCCTTACAACTACTGGGCGGGCAAACGCAGGTGATTTACTTGGGATGGTGCAAGTGCCAAAAAAAGGAAAAATAGGAGTAGCCCATGGTTTGTTGACAGTGTCCAGTAAGTGATATTCTAGACACTGAAGGGATTCTATTTTGGACCCCATAAAACACCCTTCACCAAACTGGCATCCATCTTTAACCCCTTGGCTGTGGCGGGAATTCCGCCGCAGCGCTGGGGGGGGGGGGTTTGGGGGCAGCGTGGTGGCGCTGTGCTCATGACGGAGCCACTCCGTCATGAGCCACGGTTGAGCTGTGCTCATGACGGAGTGGTTCCGTCATGACTCCGCCCACTGCGCTAATCGCCCGCACAGGCAGGGAATCAGCACAGCGTGGGAGGAGCGGCGGCCAACGGCCGTAGCATGACGGAACCACTCCGTCATGAGCACACGGCACCCGTGGCTCATGACGGAGTGGTTCCGTCATGAGCCCTGAAAGGGTTAAATAGCATTATACATTCTTCCTTTATGTTCCCAAGTATGTCAACCACTGAGAATGGGTCAATTTAAATGTAAATCAGTGTCATTGATCAGAAATAAATGTACTGCATGTTGACTACTAAGAGAATATTCTCTTAACTATAAATGATCCTGCTTTGCACATGTGCTAATGCTTTTCAGATGTCCTTGGTGAAATGTCTTAATGACTGACAGTTTAGAATTGTACAGTGTTGTAATTTGAAGACAACAGATATGTTTTCTACATGTCTTAATTGCTTCCATTTCCTTTCAAGGACAAGAGGCTGGGCCCCCTGTTGATCAAGACTCCTATGGTAAGAAATTTGAAAGGAAATGTCAACAAGATATTAACCCGTGCCTTGTGCTTATCTGCATGCTCAACAGTAGGCATGGCTGCTAGTTGTGAATTGTTAATGTTTGTGATTACGCATAGTTTCAGTAGCATAAGATTTTGCTTCATTAAATATTTCTCTAATGTAAATGTTCACTTGGTATTCTTTTTAGTATAGTCTCAGGTTTCATAAAACCCTGCCCCTTGTGGGATAATGACTGCTTTGAGTGTCACCTCCTCGCCGAGTGAAATTATGGGAAATATTTACTGCAACATTGGTGTGTTCTGGCCCGGAGGTCGGGCAACTCCATCCCTGTGGGAAAACCCAGCCCTCCGCACTAATCTGTACTCACTCGGTTGGGTGAGGGTTGTTCTCTGGATACTCCAACGGAGTACCTTCTTGTGTACCCGCTGCGAACCAGTTCTTTTTCGGAAGCCCAACATCTCAAAGTTTGTTTTAGTAAACATGCAATATAAGTCACATAGATCTCGACTGATTGTCGTGCCGTAACTGGTGCAGAGATGTGTGCTGGTGGGTGGAGTACTGTTCCTCAAGAGTTGTAAGGGGGTGCAACATTGCTTTCACCCAAGGATCCCCATTCCAGCCGGGGAAAGGCTGGCCCTGCTCTGCAGAGTCCTCTCTCTCTCTTGAGAAAGGCACATCTTTGTCCTGCTAGCCCTCTTCCTTTAGCCATGGCCACAAATCTTTCTCATACCATTACCTAAACTATACTCAGTTAAGATGAAGCTATGTGGTATTTGGAATTTCAATGCACAGGACGTAAATGATGCTCACGTTTTATGACATATTTCTGAAAGAGTTAAATATTAGGTTTCTACCAAAGAGTAGGGACAGCTCTGGTATTTATAAGTGTTTAACCTGAAGCCAGCAGTGGAGTCCGCTTCAGTCCAGGATTTTTTTTAATCAAGCAAACGAAGCGCAGAACAAACCACTTTTATTCATGATACCCAGTTGTACTGTTTGTAAAACAAAGCAGAGATAACCCAACACATGCTTTACCCCTCGTTGGCCAAATCTGCCGGATTCAAGCTATCCTGGCTGAAGAGGTGTGAAACCCCGAAACCGGTCCTAGGATGCTTGTTTCCGGTCCAGGGAGGACCTGGCTTGGCAGTTCGTGCTGGACTGATCCCATGAGGCACAGGGTCAATACATATTTGCATATGGCCAGGTCTAAACTGGGGTGGCATGGTGAGCAAAAGAATGATGAATTTAACCCAGATCTCTTGACTGGGGGTGAATGTTTTGATTTGTTCTGCATTCCGTCCATCAATTGTGTGTCTTTTAGATTCCAAAGGAAGCCAGACCGCCAGAGTCCTTGCTGTCTTAACGCATATTTAACTGGAATGAAGGTACTGTTTGTGCATCAAGGCCCTATCCTTTGACAGACGTGCCTGTCTTGTTTCTTCGGCGGTAATGATCATTGTATCAGTAGAATCCACTTACTGATTTGATTCGATTATTTCCTTTGGGCTGCTCTCACCACTTGACGTTGCTCACCTGGGATAGGGCACAAGGGCACAGCGCGGCTCCAGCTTCCACAGGGGTGGCCGTCAGGGCTGGACTGGCCGTAGCGGGCACCGGGCAATCCCCCGGTGTGTCACACGGGTTGGGGCCGGTTTTGGGCCCCGGGGGCCGTTTTTGTTACAGGGCCGTTTTTGCAGCATAGCTGCAAAATCGGCCCTGTAACAAAATCGGCCGAAAACCGACCCTGGTAAAGAGCTCGGAGGCACCCCCAAGCCCCAGAGGGGATGGCCGAGCACTTTGCCAGGGTCGGTTTTGGTTCCCAGTCCGGCCCTGGTGGCCGTGCACAGATTAAATAGTTATGGAGGTCCTTCTTAACTTTGATCTGTGACTCGAAGGTACAAGACAGAAACAGAAGCTAATAACACTGCAAGAACGACGATTTTATGACACAGTTGTGGGGTGGGGGCCGAAGGGTGGCAATGGAATCAAAAACATTATTTTTTTTAAAAAGAGAAAGGATGAAAAATGCAAAGAAAATAATAAGTCTTGGGCGAATGGAAGTGTGCAAGAAGAATGCAAAGAAAGAAACAAAGATGGAAAGAAGAATGGAAGGATTAGGGCACCAAATCCAGTGACCTAACTTTAAAATAGCCGAATAACAAGTTTCACTTCATCCTCTAGTGCAATATAATTCCAAGAGGGAGGTATTTTATTTTTGTGTCTACTCCCTTGTTAGCCCACGGTTATAAAACAAAGTATAAACAAAAAAATTGGGAAGAGAAGTAGTAATTCACTTAGGGCCAGATGTATGACCAAGAAAATAGCACTTCGTAAATTGCGAGTTTTTTGCGACTCACAATTTGTGAGGCGCTATTTCCTATGTACAACAGTGTATTTCACACTGTTTGCAATTCCCAATGGGGTCGCAAATTGAGATGCTCATGAATATTAATGAGCCTCTCGCAATTTGCAACCCCATTGGGAATGGCAGGCCCTCCCAGGTATGGTGGCCTGCTGGGCTCAGCAGACTACCATGTCTGGGACTGTTTTTAAATAAAGCAGGTTTTTTTTTTAATGCAGCCCGTTTTCGATGCATTAAAAAAAAAAATAGAAATGTGTTTGTTTCATTTTTTAAGGCCAGGCAGTGGTCCCTGGGACCACTGCCTGCCCTTGAAAAATATTTTCCCCTGCATTTGCAAAGGGGAAGGGGTCCCATGGGACACCTTCCCTTTTGCGAGTCTATTACCACCCTCTTGAAGAGGGTTGTAATTTGCGAGTGTTCTGCGCCCGCAATTGCGGATGCAAAACATTCATACATGGGGTTGCGCTCGCTATTAGGAAGGGAACGTCCCTTCATACTAGCAAGTCGCAAAACACTATTTTGCGAGTCGCAAAAAACAAAATAGGCTTTGTACATGGCCCATACTGTTTTTGCATGCGCAAACGGGTTTGCAAACCAGTTTTCGCATGCAGAAACGGTCGTACATCTGGCCCTCAAAGGCGTCTATGACAGAAAAATGTGATAAGAATGAATATGTCTACAGGAGATGGTGGAACAGACATTGGATCTACCTTTGTGTTTTAATACTCTTTAAAATATATGTACAGCCTAAAATTGCAGATCTGAAAGGCCCTTCCAATACAATTAGAAAATCACGTTTTGACATAAAGACCAGATATGCTTTCTCTGGCAGATAAAACCGGGCGCCCCATAATCTCTATCCAAAGACACTTCAATCTGTTCAGATCCACAGGGAGGCTCTGTATTAGTTTGAGGATATGAATTAGTTGCATGATCCCTCTTGGAGATGGTGAGCGACAACCACAAAAGCCTGCAGGGGACAAGTGATGCAGCCTCTTTCTTCTCCATATCTCAGTTTTTTATTCAAATGTATTTTCGTGAAAGGTTTTTAAGGACCCAATCTTAACCTATTTTAGTATGTGTTCGGATTATAACTAACCACATTAGATCAAATATATTACCGAGTTTGTAACCAAATTAAATGAGTACTATTTTTTATATCAAGACAGTATCCGGTGCCAGCCTGCCAACTTCACTGATATTAGGAAGCATATGTTTATTTATTTTATTTTCACTTATCATTCTTTTCTCTCTCTCTCTCACACACAAACACGCACACTCTCTCTCTCTCTATCTCACTACCTATGCAGCTCAAAACGTTGACGGTGCCAGATTGCACATGAAGTAAAGGGGGTGGGGCTGTTTAGTGGGGAGGGTATTCAGGTTGGCATAGACACATTCCCTATGCATGAGACACATCATATTGTGGGGGGAGCGTATTGCCCTAGGTTGGATGGATGAAAGGCATTAGGAGTTTCACCCCTGCAGAAGAGGATGTAGCTTGGCTTTGTTCCTGAAGGTGGCGGAAGGCCGTTCTATTGATGGTGTGCATGGAAGCGCATTCTTGAAATTCCGCGACTGGGAAGTGTCTCTCTCGCCAGTGTGGATGGAGGGTAGGGGGAGGTACCGGTGTGGCAGTGAGCTTCAATCATTTTCAATGCCACAATTTCTTCTACGTGTAAGAAGTATTTATCTGTGTAATAAATTATGCCAAAGAGTAAATGATTCTTTGGCATTGCTGTGGGGGAGGGGGGTTGGTATCTGCCCCCTCCACCATCTTGCCTTCACAGCAGTTTCATTTAGAAAATATAGAGCCTGCGTAGAACTCTAATGGACCGCAGTGGTACGCAAGGGTGGCAGCTGCCCCAGTGCAAGCAAGGAAATTGCCCCCCGGTTCCATGGTGGGGTTCAGTGGGCTTGTGACACTCCTGGAAGGCAGGACCTCAATAGGTCCACAGGAAGCTACCGAAGGAGAAAGTGCAAGGAGAAGGCACCAGGCTGGAGGGGGGAGGCAAGGAGGTGTCCCATGTACTTTACCAACCGCTCACCGCTCACTGTGGTAAAAGAAATGAGGCTCCAATGGGTCCCCTGAGACCAAGCCCAATTAGACTGAATGAAATATTTCTTCATATCAAACATATGTGCACCGGTTAATACCCTTTAACTTTTCAATGTGTGCCTGGGTGAGATTTAAACACAGCAGCTAGTATCCGGCTACTGTGTTCTTTTCTTCTCCTTAAGTCTTGTTGAGTTCCTATTTTAATGAATACTATTTTGCATATTTCAGCATGCTCATAAAAAAGCAAAGTGACTCAAATGAATTGAAGAGCAGTCGGTGAGGCGCTCCAGAGGTAGAGGGGGTGCAGTTTCACGTTGTCTTCCTCCCACTCTCCCCTGTGGTGCCTGCAGTGCCCGGCGCACGCATTAATTGCATCGTCCGTAGGATGAAAGGTTTGCGTTGATGAAGGTCAGCGCTGCTTCAGTTGCTCCTGGCAACTTAAGTGACTCACTGCCTTACAGTGTCACCAAGCCCATTGCAAGCTTTTCTTTCAAGAGATGCAGTACTTGCCTTCAAATAAAATGCTAGATTTTCTACCATATTTGTGGCAAGATAAAAGGGGCCCTTGGTTCGTACAATACATTTTTTGGCGCAGTGCTTAATTTTAGCTGGTTACAGTGCTTAATTTGTAAAATATTAAGTGCCAGGGCTCTTACCAGGAGGCCACTGCAGCTTGCACTACCCATCGCCCCTGTCATCGCTGCCAAAACAACCACTAACCATCTCTCTCGCATGTAAATGCGACAGTTCAGATTATTCCAGGTCCCCAAAGCTAAAGGAGTGGCTGGTGAGGCAGGTATTAGCAATTTTTTACTGTATATTGTTTTCCTAAACAACTGTTATACTGTTCATCTCTAAATTACATAAGCAGCACCACGATGTGGCAGACTGCCCTAAGTGTGGTGTTGACAATTAGGTGACGGTGCTGAGCACCTGAAACCAATTAAGTGCAGGTGCTCAGCACCCGAAAGCACCGGCTCAAATTAAGCACTGGCTGGTTGCTGCTGGTGGTGGGTCCCGGTGCTTATATTTGGGGACCAGCACTTATTCGTCTGCATTAGACATTTATAGAGAGCAAGAGAGAAAAAAAAATTTAAGTGGAAAGAGGGAGGAAGAGAAAGACAGAAAAAGCGTCTCAAAGGGAGAAAGCAGGAACTTGCAGGATTGATATATTAAGAGGAAAGGGGTGTCTTTTAGTGGTTTAAGGAGGCATATGGGGGATTTAGGAGTAGGCAGCCTTGGGATTTCGAGCACCCACATTTAATTGTACCGGCCGCATGTTTAACAGCAGAACTTCTGGCTGCGGCAATATTTATTTTCAAATCAAGCACTGGTTTGGTGTCACGATATTTAGAAGTCTTTGTAGCTAATTTCAGAAAAAAATACAAGAATGCAAGTAGACCTGTATCTAAATTGTAAAATAAAGTGAATGATGCCAAAATTTCCTTCGTAGCCAATTATTAACACCACCGAATGCTAGCATGATGATGAGAAATTTATAAAGCGCAACAAATACCCTGGGGTATCTAGGCGCTGCCCTTAACACATACAGGTCAGGACGGACTAAGCATGAGAAATATGCCTTAAACAGGCAAGTTTTTAAGCCCTTTTTAAATTTTAACAGGCTAGTACCTCCGAATACCAATGCTGCCTACTTGTGATTCTGCCTCAAACCTCTTTCTTCACCAACCTACACTTCAGTTTTTATCTCACTTTTAGGATTTCTTTTCATCCCTGCTGTCTCCTTCAGCCACTGTTTTCCTATCTTTCTCTTGCTCCACCTTTCACCCTTTTCTGTGTATCCCTCTGCTGCTCTTGGTCGAATTCTGATGTTGAAAAATAATTCCTGGTCCCAAAAATGAATGTTGGTGCTCACCACCCAACACAAATTAAGCACTGAAATAAGCACGTATGACAGTCCTCTGTAAACACGCTGGCGGTGGATCTATGTTTCACCTGTCCTCTGCACGCTGGAGACCCAGGAAAGGCATTGCACCCCAACTAATTTAATTGATTTGCTTTTAACAGAAGTTGGGTGTGAAAATAATTTAGAAAGCTAGAAGTTGCAGAATTTGCACTGTTGTCTTAGGTTTCATCTATGGCCCCCCTTTCTGTAAAGGTTCACTTCTTATGTGTGGTTGATATACACCATGTCCATAGGAGTTGTCTGATAATCCTCCCTGTAACTCTACACCTGGGGGTACCACTAACTCTGACACCACAGTGACTGGGGGATTAAAAGTGGGGCCCTGAATGACTCCTTAAAATTAGGAATTGTCAAAGTAATTCGTAATTACAGGTCCAATTTCCCTAGATATTCTTAATTTTGCCCAGCTTTCAGAAGATGGAATATCTGGGTGAAACAAAACAAATCCTCAATGTTCCACTGGATCCCATAATTCTGATTCTGACTATTTTTGTTCTCCCCAAAGGAATTAAGAAGCTGCTCGTTGTCAGAGCCCAAGTAATTCGCATATAAGAACCATGTTGTTGTGCCTGAGTGAAGAGTGTCACAAAAACATATTTTAGCATATGGCTGAATATTGAAGAATTGGTCAAGCTTTACGCTGAGTACAGAATCAAAACAATTGTATTTATAAATAAAGTTCTGAACTTGAGGAACATCCTCTCCAAAACAATAAAACATCCTTCCAGATAGGTGTCCTGTATTTCTTTTCTTGCTGTTGTCCTCATGGGAAAGGTGACAATTGCTTTGGGAATTAAGGAGTATCAGCTTCTGAACCGGTTTTAATACCATCCTCACTCTATCCTCCTCTCAAATTTAATCCCAGAAGCGCTCTAAAGTAGTCATCCAGCACTTTACAAAAAACTCAGATGATAAGTAAACAAAAGAGACATAGATAGTCACACTATTTTGGAATATTGAGTCATGATATGACGGTCTCTTTTCTTTCAGCACAGAAATTTGTGACACATGGCAAGAGGAAGGACAGACCTGAACATAACTCGCTAGATTAGCACTCAGCAAGTTAATCAATGAAACTGACCTCCTCTAAGGAATTTTCCAACCTACTGTGAATCTTACACTGGCGTCCCATATCTCGTGTGTATGAGATATTGTGTTTTCCATTAGCCCTGAAAAAGCGGAGTTCACCTCTTCTGCTATCTTGGGGGAGGTCTGCCTACTCAAGATCTCACCATTTCGTTGGGGATCATTTTGTTGAAAGCAGGTGGCGAAAGCACTTTTAACAAAAAATGCCATCTTGGTTGGCAGCCAATTCTCAGCGGCTGCTATTTTTTCTTCTGTTGGCAAAAACAAAGGCCGAGGTCAAGGTTTATTTCTGCAAAAAGAAAAATTAATACAGAAGATCTTCAGGGAGTTTGCAACCTATGTGTGTTGTCCCTTACTAACTTTGCTGCCTGGATCCACCATCTGAGAATGGTAGACCCAGGCAGGAAGAGAGTGCATTAGGAGGGTGGCCCCAAATGTGGTGGCATACACAGAGCAGCAGAACCCCTTGGAAACACTTCCAATGGAGGAGCCAGCTGAGGCCATAATGTCACAACCCTAGCTGTTCCAAATTTTACTTGAACTACAGGATTTTTTTAAAATTCAGATCAGTTTGCATTGCTGTATACTTTTCAACTAGTACTGTGATGCAGCGGAAGAGGGAGGTGTTTTTTTTTTACCATTTATAACAAAATTCAATAACCACCTATCTTTCCCCACATAAACTAAATTTGTCCCAGACCCATAATTACTGGGTTCCCTGATGAATCTTTGGAGAGTTGACAGGGACTGACAAATTGATAACACGTAATATTCCCCCCTATGAGGACCTACATTGAGAGAAATATTTCTACAACAAACTAACAAACTTAAACCTCACCATATATGTATCGCATTAATAACACTCACCCAAAAATTACAGACTCTGAATATGCTTTATCTGTTTCTCAAGAATATAAATAATCAACCAGCAAACACAGCATTGAATCACAGTTTATCACACAAAAGAAATAAGCGATTCACAATAACATCTCATTTAACGAGTATGAGTGAGTGGATAGGAGAAAAGACAAAAGAGCATTGTAAATAGATCAATGCAAACATTCATACGAACCTAGAGGAGTACTATAGCACAGCATGCTAATAGTCTGAAAAGCCATTCCTCCAGTCGGAAGGGAAAGCTGGGCAAACTCACGAAGATATGAGGAGCAAAGTTAAAGAGTCAGGAATCAGTTGGCAGCAGCCAAAGAGGAAGCTGAAGGATACAGCTTCACTCGCCACGACACTCATGGAAGATGCTCTCTCGAAGGTGTGCACGCACTCAAAAAGATGCGCTCGCCAAGCATTCCACAGTTCTCATTGGTCCAAAAGCATAGGATGTTCCATCACACCCAACTTTCAAAAGTTCTTTGTTAGAGCCAGGATGTCATCATGGTCTTTCAGCAGAGGAAACCACAATATCCTCCTCCTGAATCCCGTGCACACTTTTCACCTCTTCGCAACATTTTGTTAACGCCGTTATCCACAAATGAAACATTTCTCCGGACAGTGAGGAAGTTCCACTGTTTATATTTCACATAGGATTCGACAAGAAAAATAACACAAAATCCATTACAAGGACAAAAACATTTCTTTTTGCAGCCTACGTTAAGAAAAAGAGAGAAAATTGATCCCAACAGTGGTTTGAGGCCCTCTTTGTAAAGCGTGGCATTCTCTAGGAAAAACAGGACAGGTTTTAATTATTGGTTCACATAAATGCTTCAGTACTGTTATTCTAACATAAACACAATTATTGCTAAACATGTATTCTATGCATTAAATATTAAACTCGTTTATAAACATGTTCTTTTATTCGCTTTGCACTCTTCACGTTTATGGTGCAATTTCCAGGTTGAACAAAGGAAAATAAATCTCTTCTCTCTTATACATAAAAACCCAAACTCTTATCATTATTTCTCATGCTACCTCGTGTGCCGAAAAGCATTTGTGACCTACAGAAATTATTTTTCGTTTTCTCCTGTACATTTACTATCTTTCTCTAAAAGCCCCATCGGTTAACTTCACAACTTTTTGTTGATAACTCCACGCGTAGGAGGTATAATCCGAGCAGGTTTATTCGACCAAAATCTTGCTCCATCATATCCGCCATTCATATGGCACTTTACACAGTAATGGATGAGTTTGAGAAAGTACACTGTGTTTACGTATTGATTATTGCTGCATTATGATTAAATATGTTGAATTTCTGTAATGAGGGAGACCATTTTAGGGCTGTAACTTTGTATTGATCGCAACTGGTTGAATTTAAAATAGTTGTTTTGCTGCTATTTAGTGTCTTTCTGTGTTATAGAGATGGTTATATTCAAACTTATGTTTGTATATGTGAAGTCTTGAGGCTTCAGTTGGGATTGTGTGATTTATTTATATCATACCTCTAAAAAATAATAAAGCACAATATTGAGTATCTTTCCATTCTAGCCTCTCCCTTCCTCAACGCTTCCACCTGCGGTTTTACGAAGATGGTACATTCATATCTGCTGCAGCATACGATTGGTTGACGCCCCTTCATGATCGCTTGCTTCCTTCTCAGCAATCTACTTCTCTTTTCTTTCCTTCTTCCATAGTCATTCTGCTTCTCTCCCGGGTGGTAGTCTAGTGCCTTGAAGCATCAGTGAAGGCCCACCTTCGCTAGGAAGGCACTGAAAAGACAAAAAGTAATTTATATTGTCACCATATATAAGGGGACTCCCTTGTACATGTGCAAACAGGCATTGGAGGGCATGTGGGGCCCCCCAGAAGAGACTGCTATAGGTGACTTCTTGACTCCCTTATACACAGAGACTTTATAAGGCATGGGCAAAGTCGCCTAGGGTCCCAGCTTTTCAGGGGACCCCCTGATACAGCCAAACTGTTTTAATTACTTCTTTTCTTTAATTTATTTTTAATGTGTGAGAGCTTGTTACAAACATTTTGCAGAGAAACGTGTTAATGTTTCATACAACATCTATAATTAAAGTTATTTTAGATCAAAAGAGGACCTCACTTATGAGAATTGGAAAGGTGTCACAAGTATTTGCAGTAATGTTAATGAACTGCTGCTGTGTTGAATATTGAAAGCACACCTCAGTATCGCTGAATATCAGATGCAAACGCCTTTGGAATTTGGACGATTGTGCCTGTGACCTGGCCAAAGAAAGCATGAAAGAGCTGAAACAGGATCATAACTTAAAAGCTGTTCTGAACAGGGCCTTCAAAATACGATTGTCTCGGGGGCCCCCAAAATCCTTAAGATGTCCCTGCTTATACATTGAAACACCTGGTTTCTACAGAGTACATCCGGTGGACCCCTTTTTCCAGGTTGTCCACATTATAAATAAAAAATGAGAACCAAATAAGAACAATTAGAGGGAACTGCAGAAGGTAGACTGATTTTCCCTAAACATTGTGATTCAAAATAGTATATGAAATAAAAGATTGTCTAGACATTGCCAGGTGTATGCCTCCTAAATTGTTGCTTACTCTGTATCTTCTCTCAAGTTTCCAGATGTTTGAAAGGTTTGCCACTCTCATAACCTATGCAGGCTTTGCGAGTGCAAATATTGAAGTTACCGGGATGTATGACATTACATTGCATTCTGTTGCAACGCATGCCTTTACTAAACATGCATTACAATGCGAATGCCATTACAACGCAAAGCATTACCACAAATGCTATTTCAACGTATACGCCTTCACCACGCATGCCTTTTCAATGAATTTCATTGTAAAAGCATGTATGTCAAAGGCATATGTGTGACATGTTTCCCTGACCCCTACCGTAAACCCCAATCTCGGTCCCTGGTGCACTCCAGTCCCGGTCACCGACCCTTCTAAAAAAAAAACCCTTCCCCTTTGCTAAACCCTTACCCCTGCATGACCCCCCGCCCTTCCACTGCCCCCAGCCCTTCTTTAACCCGAACCCCGAAAATAGTAGCCCTCCTCCCCAGGCCCAATCCCCCTTACCTTTCGCCTCGTGCAGGCAGCTCGTCTGAAATGCGGTGGACATCATGAGGAAGCGGAAGAGTCTCTCCATTCCTCCAACGACGTGGATTGCCTACCAACGCGGCTGTTTCCACGCATATGCCTTCACCATACATACTACATACCTTTAGTAGTGAAAAAATATACAGTAAATGCTAAGTGTTGTAATGGAGCATGCCTTGTAACGGCATGTGTGGAAACAGCCAGACTGTAATGGCTGTATCCCCAGTTTCTGTGTACAGATGAGAAACTATGAGATGCAAAGGGGTCTGTACCTTGCGGTGTCCAGATTGCAACTCTTTGACTGACAAGGAGGCATAAATACAAGGGGGCATGAAGGAACATCCCAACGTACTTGAGAATCGGAAAGAGAGGTATCAATGGTTTACGAAGCCTGAAAAATGGTGGTATTCTTTTAGCAAGGGGAAGCTGTCTGTGAGGTACAGCTGCCTGTTGGTGAATGGGGGATTTAGGCAACAGTGGGGGAGGCTGTGGTGGTGGAACAGACAGTGGTCTAGGGGACTGCTACAATCTCCACCGATGCCCATTCAGTTCTTGAAACTTTCTTTTTTTTTAGTCCCTGTGAATTAAAGGACAGGGGCTGCAATCATAACATCTAGTGAAGGTGAATGTAAAGACCAGAGGTAATAATATACACCAGTCTAGAATTCTGTGAATCGCTGCAAATTGACTTTTGTCCTCAGATGAATCGGCACGGACTTCGCAGTGCAAAAAAAGATGGCATTGCGAAATGGCATTACAAAGCCATCAATGATTTGCTATCTAATGTTTTTTTATCCATCAGGCTGATCATTTTTATTTCCCAGAATTATAGTGGGATGTGCTATGTTGGTTCTTAAGGGATGAATCCATGCTCCATGTTTAGGCTATCCACATAAGATAAAATGTCATATCATTAAGCTGAGTGGGGGTCATGTATATAATAGCTGATTATACTGAAAAGCCCAAAATGGATGCTGCCTTGTGGGATTGGACACCTCCGCTTTACACCAGTAAAAGATGGCTGCATCACTGCAGTACTGCAGTGTTTGCTGATGAAAAATAGATGCACCAAACTGCAACGCAGCACCTGACAAAATGTCTATATGTATTGCCGGCAAAAGATTGGCTGATGGTATTTTCTGTGCAATTCAGAAGCTTAAGTGCTTTCTGTGTTTCTACTCACTGCAATAAATATCACCTGAATGCCTATTACCTAGATTAATGATGAAGATGGACGGCTGCTTTATCAGATATGGCCCTACATTGTGCTTTGTTGCATTAAACCACTGTCATGCCATCAATCAACTTGTAATATAATAGATGGACAATAATGTTTGCTCTGCAAAACACCAACAAACAAGCCTCTGTCACTGGAAGGGAAACACAGCTGCATTTCGCAAACTGTAACCATGAGATACCTCCGCAGTCAGTTTGTGATCTACTGCTATTACCTTGCGCTGCCAGCATAAGGTAGCATGTTCGTTTCAGATAACTTATGTCTCCAGCTCTTTTCCGATCACTTCACCTGTTTAGCACCAAATGTTTTTCCTTGTTTGAAGGGTATCATGAGGGTGGGCCCTAACTGAGCCATGCGTTCGCCATGACAGTTCTCCTACGTTACTGCAATCCGACTACTGGCGGCCATTTTGATGCACATCCATCAACTATTTGTATACAAAGGGGTGAACATGGAAATATGTTTTAGAAATGCCTCTACTAACATTTGCAAGTAAAATGCATGTACCTCTGGTATCTTTCTTGGAAATGTAATTTTCCCATTTGAATTTAAAAGTTTCATGAGTCATCTGAAAATATTCATGAGACACCACCCATTGGGCCATAATTTATAACTGGAATACAGTTTGCGCTATTCCTTTTCACTGTTTGTTTCACTGTATGATTTTGTAGGTTATCCCAGGTTTAAATCCAGTAGGAAAATGTGTGTCTGTCAGCACTGTGCTTCGAATGACTTTTTTGGTGTGGAAGCCACTGGGCTATTTACGACTTTCATTTTTGTTGATTCTTTAAGATATTTATTTTAGTTTTATAAAATGATAACCAGCATTAAATTCACACACATAATTGTGTGCTACACTAAGTGCTCGACCAATCCAAGCAAATTCTGTTGTTTATTTTCAATGCGATTGTACACCATGAATGTGTAGTTTCGCAACCAAATTAGCAAACCCCTTTCACATTCTGCTTAACACATTGTTCCCACCTCACAGAGAACATTTTTATTGTAGCTGGATGTTAGAAATGGAGTTTCTGGTTGGCTAGGGTATGCACCTAAGCCAGACAGAACCCACCACTCTAGTCAGTGTAAGGGAGCTACGCGCACAAGAGAACCCCTTATCAGCCCTTGGTAGCTGGGCAGAGCAGTCAGGCTTATGCCAGAGCCACACCAGGCACACCACAAAAAGACTCCACACAAGGTTATATAAAAATATCCTCTGTATTATTCATGAAACACCTTAGACCACAATCACATAAATCACTTTGCCACTAGGCAATTGTCAAAACATTACAATTCCTGCATTAAAAGAAAGGTTTTTATATGGATGTCATCAAAACACCCTTACTGATCATAGATATGCTACTCGTGAAATAATGCCCACAAACATGTAAATCCTCTATTAGCATTAGGGCATGAACTGACATAACAATACATTTAGCATGACACCGTAAATATCCTGGTATAGGTCATAGGTCACCCTGCCATAGGGCGATTGACACACACCACGTAGTGCACTAAGCACCTACTTAGAAGTTGCACATGTTATTAATCACTTTGTAAATACAGGCATTAGATCACCATTGCTTTGATAACTAAACGATATAGTGCGAACATTCCATAAACTGAAAACGCAGGTAAGCTTGCTTTTATAACGAGGCTTCCCCTGCACCCCTGTTCAGGCTGCCCGTGCCACCAGGAAACGGTCTACCGGTTTCCACGGAACAGACAAGGGGCACAGATCACACAGGTGCAATGTGGGCAAACAAATTGAAACTGCCTATGGTCCTTACTCTTGGGACCAACACCTCGGGTTAGCTGGTTGCGAGTACACCATCCCGGTGCACTCGCACTGATCCTCTTAATGCCAGCCCATCCCTGATTAAGCCCAGCGGTGGGACAGCCAGATCACAATGCTCCCAGTTGGAATCTTTGCAAGGGAGAGGGGCAGAACACCACCACAGTGGTGAGAGCCCTTGTTGGGTCTCACATCCGACAGGCGTGAGGGCCTTAGGGTCCAAACAAAGGGGGCTGTTTCGGCCCGGCAGAAAGACGCTACTGTGGTCCTTCCTTTGTTTCCCCAGCTCACCCGAGCCTGCGAGGCTCCGTCCAGCTATGGGTGGGGCTGGGGGCTGATCGGTGATGCTGCAGTGGCCGCTTCTCTCTCTGCGGCTTCAGACTGGTTGCCAGGCAATGCCTGGAGCTTCTCTGAATGCTTGCTAAGCCGACGAGTGGCTGGCTGAGCTTCCCATACCGTCTCTCCCTCTGGACCTTACAAAGAAGTACGGTGTAGCGGCAAATCACTCTCTGCACCCTACTGAGTAGGGTGATCGGCCTGCGATCAGGCAGGCAGTTTTAACAGACACTCTAGGTGAATAAGCGCTTCCTTCGCGAATTAAGTACCAAAAAGAGCCCAGGAGCAGAAACTGCACTCCCCATGCTTTGGGCTGACCAGTAAAGCACTCCTCACACGCTTTTCTTTAAAATAAAAGGGCGAAGAACAGTCTAGTCCTTCTACTATAGACCAGAGCAGTAACTGCAGGCCAGCACACCCCACACACATCAGAGGCAGCATTCCTCACTCAGTTCTTAGCCCTCCTTTCAGGCAGGCTACTTTTAGACCCAACAAGGATCTTTCCTGAAGTCTTTTGTATCCCTGAGGCTTCCAACAGGAGGCCAGCACACATAAGCCCTTGGAGATTCTTCACAAGCAGGATACCACAGCATGGCAAAAAGAGTCAGTCCTTTTCCCCCACCACAGACAGAAGCAGCAACTGCAAGCCAACCTACCCCTCACTCAGAAAAGCCAGCCCTCCTCACACAGTCCTTCCGCTCTTCTTCTTGTCAGGGTCCCCTTGTTCCTTGAAGTAATCTAAAGTCCTGGGGTTTTAGGTCTGGTACTTATACCCCAAAATGTCATTGTTCTCTAAGTGGGAAGGGTCTCTGGACCCAGTCCAAACCAGTCCTGTCCTCCCTGGTGCAGAATGACCACAGGGGAAAGAAACAGCATTGTGAAAAGGAGACTCAGCCTATTCAGGTGCAAGTGAAACTCCTGCCAACACTCTAAATGCAGACCAGGTCTATTCAAGCCAGCGATGAGTCACCCAGGCAAGGCAGGACTCCTCTCAACCCCCCTTGTGACTGTCTAGAATGAATGAACATCCCCTGCTCCTGCCATTCCAAAACCAGACGCTGAATACACAAACAGCAGAGGCACACAGAATGGTAAAGTAAGAAAATGCCCACCTTCTAAAAGTGCAATTTTCAAACACAGAATTTAAAAAACATCTTCACCAAAATGTGTGTTCATACATTTTGAGTTTAGAGAGCCTAAACTCAATTTTTAGGTCTCGCCTACGCAGCTCTCATGCGCTGCTTAGGAAAAAGACCTTTAGAAATCGATTAAGTTTTGAGGCCAAAAACGTGCATGCATTGCATTGCTTTAAATGGCAACGCATGCACGTTTGGCGATTCCCTTGCTGGAAGCGAGCGGTGCCATCTGTTAGCAATTATCACGCTCACTCCCGCAAGGTAAACGTTGTGTGTCCCTGCTCTCGGCCACACTAACCCCCACCCCTCCCACTTGTTTTCATTGCTGCTTGTTTTTAGTTGGATGGGTCCAGGGCACTCCAGAGTCAGGATCCTGGGCTGCCAATGCTCTGCCTCTGTGTTCCTGCTCTTGAAGGGTAGTTTGTGTGTCTAGGGATTGCCACACATTCCACTGACACTGACGTCAGTCAGCATTATTTCGACAATCTCGTGAGAAGGGAGATGTTGGGGTTGTGGGAATTGCCGAGCAGTCACTCCGGTGACATTATGCAAATACTTGTATTTGTTTTGTGACCATCTACCTTTATTGCTCTGAGTAACTAGACAAACGAGTCTCTGTATGGATAAGGCCAAAGGCCGCTAACTCCAGTAGACAGGCGTTCACACGTCTTGTGGGCGCACACTCGGCAACCTGCTTCTTGGCGCACAGTCCTGCTACTTGCAGGCAGGCTCAAGCAGCAGCGTAGGGTGAGTGTTTACCTGTCGTGTTGGAGCTGTGCTGTTTTCGCTCAGGGCAGGTACATGAATTGCCATGATGAAGCGCTTGGCAATGCTGAGTTGACAATCCACCGCGCCCAGAGAGGGCCTTTGCGAGGAGAGCACCCTGGGCTGAGAGAAACTTGCACCCATGCTGATGCAGGTGAATACAGTGAGGCAGCAGGGGAGCCCTGGGTGTTCACTGGTCAGTCCCTAGATGAGCAGGGACTGGCTCCTGAACACGACAGTCTCCGGACTGCCCCCAGCTCACTTAAATCACCCACAGCTTTGCTGCCTCGGGGTGAGAGGGTGGCGGGAGGACAAGGAAGGGAGCTAGCGAGGTGTTAAAAACCTCATCTATGGAGTGATAATGAAGGATTAAAACGACTTTCAAATGGCAAACCTGTCAGAAACGAGCACGCAGAGACACAGACAAGGTTGGAGCAATATGAGAGGAGCGCTGCTGTCTGCAAAACCTTAATCACACAGCTCTGGATGCCCTTCTGAAGTTTTCCACTGTGGGCCTACGCCAAGCTCGCCCACGCAAAAAGTCGGCCCTGACCTCACCAGTGCCCGACTGGGAAACTGTTCAGTTTAGATAATATTTTAAGACGCTGCGTGAGTGAGCATAATGAGTGATCTACAGAGAGTTCATTACTTTTCTAAACACACAATTCCAGTGAATTGCCTTGAAAGGATCAGAGGCTTGTTTGGAACTTGGCGCTACAGTCACCAAACGTCTGGGATTACAGAGGCAAGGACTGCTGGCCCAGTAGTGGCTGGTCCACCATACACAGAGAGAACCGCTGGGCGGGAGGTTGTTTTGTGTGTGTTTTGTTTGCCAGCTGGCATGGCTGGGGCAGTTTTGTACAAAAGAAACCAAGCACAGTAGGATTGAGGGTGTTTCTGGAAAACAAACCTCAATGTCCTTCCTGTGCTGGAAATGTTCTCACGGAACGTAGTAGTCGTTTATTTGTTCTCTACAACCATGATCCGCTCTGCACTATTGCTGGCCAGTTTTCACCTTAGCCTTACATGCTGTCTCAACACTTGTAACTTAACCTGGTATTTTATTGCTCATTTGTCATTTTTAATAGCGTGACTGTGAAATTTTAGCTTTACTAAGTTTTCTGTATTTATTCTGTTGGCTGCCCGTTGGTTTGTAAAGTTCCTTTTTGCCCCTTTGTGCTAGTCTTATGAATTGTCTTTTTCAATATAAGTGTATTCAGATTATGCCACTCAGATGTGCTATTCGTGTTGGCCAACTGTAAGAAATTGTGCTGTTGGTTGACTGGGGTGTGAGCCCTGGCCCAGCAGCAACCACAACACACAACACAAAATACCATTCCACATATTTACACTCCATGACACACAATACCACTCCACATAATTCCAATACCCTCAAAACCACATAATTACTATGCACATAATTCCTCTACACAAATCCACTGCACCCACTCAAATCTACGCCAGACAACCCCACAACTAACCATTCCAATCCAAACCACTACACACCATACATCCACTCCACTCCACACGATAACATATAGGTATAAGACATTTACATTTACAAGACCAATAGCTCCAACTCTCGTTTTACTTTCTTTTGTAAAGTACATACTTTTGCCTTAGGGCATCTATACCAATTGCAAATCATGCGTTAAATCCTGTTTCAGGGGTCACTTTGTAGGCCTTATCTGTTCGTTTTTCTAAACTTAATATATTTTGTTGCTTGGAAAAACTTTAAAAGGTTTAAATGAACATAGCTCACAAAAATGATATTTTAAAATTTGTAGCTACTACTGGTGTGTGGGAGGGGGGTTAGTGCATTTCTAAACTTTATTATAACTTTTCAACATGCTTCTCAGCAGGCACGCTGCTGCACAACACAGCTTAAAGACATTGGCAAAGCCAATAGCTCTGGCTAAACACTTACAAGGTCCCAAAGGCGAAACCTATTGGCTATGCCAATGCTTGTTCTATCTTGTCCCTATGAACTGTGAAACTTTTAAAATGGTACTAAGCAACTCCCATGTTGGCCTATGGGACAGATAGCCTTTCAATAGTGAAAAACAAAATACACTGTACATCAGTACATGTCCTACTTTTCAAATATTCTGCACCCTGCCCATGGGAGTTCCTTGGGCCTACCTTAGGGGTGCCTTGCATGTAAGGAAAGGGAAAGTTTGAGCCTGGCACGTGGGTGCACTTGTGAGGTCAACATGGCAGTTTACAACTGCACGTGCATACACTGCAGTGGCAGGTCTGAGATACATTTACAAGGCTACTCGTGGGTGGCACAACCAGTGCTGCAAGCCCACTAGTAGCATTTGATTTACAGGCCCTGGCACACATTGTGCACTTTACTAGGGACTTACCAATAAATCAAATATGCCAATCATGGATAACCAGTCATATCACAATATATGCACTTTAACACTGCTCAGCAGTGGTGAAGTGCCCAGAATCTTATAGCCAATCAAAACAGGGTCAGAAAAATAGGAGGGAAAAGCCAAAACATATGGGGATAAACCTGTCAAAGGGCCAGGTCTAACACTGGAGAATCCCAAACATAAGGTGCTCTTCATAGCTCAGAACAATTGTGCTGGGCCCTCCATCATCAGCGCCGTACAGCCAAAATAATAAGCATCACCAAATGAACAGGAATGTAATAGCAAAAGAGATCTGTCACACATGCATGGACTATTCGGAGGACTTTAATATAGTCCACCACTGCAGTCTCCAAATATCTATTCTTTACACCACACAACGACACTGAGATATGGGAGGATAATAAAAATGCCCACCCCAACAGACCTCTCCACTTCTCTCTCCCTCCAACCATGCCGATCAGGACCACAACTATACATAACATCTTAGCTTGAACAGCCAAGTACACAAACAAGTCAAGCAGACTATATCATAAGAAAATCCCCATCCAGGGACCTCCAGATCTGTTCAGTTACCAGCATACTGAAAACCACAAAACTGTGCATCTGTATCTCACACTTAGTCATCCACCACACTGCCACATGCTACCTTCCATAACACGATAACTGCACTTCGATGGTCATCAAGCATGAGGGCACAGATGGCCGTAACAGGCTGAAATGTTTTATTTATCTTATGGTATAAAATACTATGTGTACATATGATGTCTTAAATCTCATTGCATGCTAGTTCCCATAACACGATAACTGCACTTCGGTGGTCATCAAGCAGGAGGGCACAGATGGTCGTAACGGGATGAAACTTTTTATTTATCTTATGGTATAAAATACTATGTGTACATATGTCTTAAATCTCATTGCAGAATTACTCATTTTATAAGAAGGTACATACATCTAGGCTTTTTCAGGTAAATGGCATCTACCTCTAATGAGATCTAAACAAATGCTTGCATTCATGTCATCAAGGGTTTGCAACCCAGGGTCAGTGAGCCTTCTTTATGCACATGTGCTAATTAAGACCTAGCAACCTGGCATACAAGGCCTTGTGAAGGAGAAATACCAATTTTTCTCTGTGTGTTTCTTTAAAAAGTAGTGAATTACAGAGACATTATGTCAGATGCATAATTAGAATATGCACATGTTATCAATTTTTACAAAGAAAACCATAAACGCATAGCAAACCCAGTACAAAATTAGCATCAAGGACTAAAAGAGGCAATACAGTGGCTCCATCATTTCACCAAAACTTGTATCAGGAAGTAAGCGAAGTCTAGAAATAAAGGAATATGACATCATCGCAGCCCCCAAAAATGCAAAATACACAAAATGTTATATCAACCAAAGTAAAATCGCTCATCAGAGCCCCATAGAATGCAGGATAAATAACAGGTGCTATATTAGAAACAATCTCATCAAGACAATAAAACTATCCCTCATGGCCCCATAGAGTGCAAAGCAAATAAGGGATCTCATATCATAACCATAAAACCAACCACCCTGGCCCGCTAAAGTGTAAAGTAAATAGCAGGAACTCTAATTAAGAAAGATCTTTAGTCACCCCTGTGCCTGAGATTTGTCCATGAAGAATTTATTACAACTGGCCCCAAGTCTGATGTAGGCCCTTAAAAAACTAAGAACATATAATACAGTGTTCCTCTAGAGTAATTGTAAAAAGATGAAAGCGGGTCTAACATGACAAAAACTGCCTTTTTTAAGAATAGGAACAAACAAGTCCATACACTAAAGCACATGGGGTAGTTGAGCCAAATACATATGCCTCAGTACCCAGAAGAGGTCACCACAGGTTGCAGGAAAAGAATGCTTATGTACCTGTAGTGTTTCTGTGAATTGTCTGCAGCCTCAGTATACACTGTTTACCTTGGACCATATATTGAAGGCCAATCCTTAACTCTGCCCTCTCTGTAAACCATCGACCTCTTTGTGATTCAAATTAACACTCTGGCATCTCTTTCCTGGGTTTTCTTTCTGAACTAGTGTAAAAGTACAGCTGCTGCTACTTATTTATATAGTAGGGTGTTCTGTTTCACCGGACAAATGGTGGGCCTGATCCCAAAAGTGCAGGCAATGTTCATTGGCCCTTAACACAGGGATAGGAATTAGAATTAGGAGTTGTCATAATGATCACACACTCAGTTTTTCCTGATAAATTTCCGAAGGTCAAACCAGCCGAAATTTATTGGAGGAAAGAACCCAAAAAAAAGGCAACATTTTGGAATTCGGAGTGATATTTACCTTGTGTGTTAAATACCCCACCCTATTCCAACAAACAAATAATGAGGGCCATAATATAATATTAGCAATAGCATTCACCTATGTACTTTCAAAAGGCCACCCAAAACAACGATTCCGCCACCGGAATGCAGGCGGATCACCTGGAGAGCAATATCGCTCTTCTCAGATAGAGCATCGCTGAGATATCAGCTGTGGCGTCCCCGCCGGTGAATATTCTAAGATGGCGCCTGGGGAGCTGTGAGAACGCGCCCGATCCCGAATGTAGTGCACCGTGTTGCAGCCAACCTCCATTCTATTCTACAAACAACGCCCCCACCCCTCGGCTCTCATCTCGATGTACCTGCTGAGAGATGAAATTGTGAGTCAGAAGTGAAGAGAGAAGAACTGATTGAGCCCAATTGCGAAGAAATGGGAGCGGCCTGGTTGAGGCGCAGAGAGATTCCCACAGCTTTGGCGGTTAGACCGGGGCAGATTCCAACGAAAGAGGTGCCCTGAACAGGGTGAGGAGCTGGGTACACGAGAGCCTCCACTTCCGCACAAAGACTAACAGACAATAGTGTGGGCCCATCCTGCAGGGACAGAGGAGAGAGCGAGCCGCACGCTGTGCACCATGCAGAGTCCATAAGGCGCCCGCTTACAGAATAAAGCAGGGGATCCAGCGTGAGAGCCAGGTGATGACCCTGGGTCAGCCCACACTGAAACGGGCACAAAATACCTGATCGGAGCGAGGGAATCTGGCAGGGGGCCCCAAGTAGTAGAGGTCCGATGGGGAGGAGCCAGTTGCCTGACCCCAGGATGGCGCCCGATCGTGACGCTCCTACAGTTCACGGGCCCAATTACAGCAAGTGAGGGGACGAAGCAATAAATTAAAGGTGATGCAGATGCAACCTTAACCTGTCCCCACAAGGAACCAGCAATCCTTGGCACAGGTATAATACACATCAGATGTAGAGTAACTGGAAAAGGAAAAACGGCCTGATCAGGGAGGAGTCCAGCACTGAAGGGGAATAACCCTCAGATAATCAAAAATGATGCAAGAGCCTCTCAGTCACTTAGCGACACATAGATAGTTCTCGCTGAGTGGGCTCAAAATTAAGACTTCAGAAAACCAGGCCCGGGCTTGCCTGACTCTAAAATGGCGCCCAGAACAAATCTACAATGTCGCAGTGGGGGGCTATGAAGGACTAAAGTCGGATGAGGACCAGGTCTCTAGGCACAAACCCTCTTCAGCTTCACTCCCACCAATGAGGTTTGAAGGCATGAACGATGGGTTGTCCTACAATCTGCCGACCCTGGAATCTGTCCCTTTAACCTCTCCTCTCACCATTTTCACCCTGGGGACCAGCTGGAGAACCTAGCGGACAACGCTTCCCAGTAACACCAGGACCGGTGCCTTTCGATGGAACTTTGACGATGCCCCCTGGGCGAATACAATAACTGTGTGTTCTTACCTCGGGCCCGAGCATCCTTGGCCGATGCCCGGTGAAGCTGTGCCATGCAGCTATAGAGGAGTTTTGGCCCTGGTTCGCCCCCTCGGACGACACCTACCCAGCCAGACATCTGACATTGTTTTCCTCATCGCCCGCTGTGTTTCCTTCCCTCCCCAGCTTCTCATGTTTGTTTTTTCTCTCCTACGTCTTTACTTCTTGATGCCTGCAATTGATGTAAGTATGTAACCTGTAACGCTCTGATCCTCCTGTAAAGCGCTCTGATACCTCCGGGTCTAAACGCGCGTAGTTCACATCTACCGCATTGCTTCTATCATCTACATGTTTATAAAGTCTTTTGTTACCTGTCCTTATGATATCACAGTCATTTGTGTCTTTTTTGATGAAATATTTTTATTGTATTTTTCTGCTCACTGACTTGTAAATATTACCATATATTAAATTGTTATATATGATATCAAACAAAGATAGAAAATAATATACATAAAAGAATATCAAATGAAGAAATAAAATTATTTTTCTAACTATAATCGTGTATAAAGATTCTGTCTATTTGATTGGTACTTTAGTGGTTACATTTATGGTTTACATTGGGCATACGTTATGATGTATGTTTATCCACTTGCTACAGTTTTTTACCTACATGACCTCCGGGTCTATAGCCAGCGCTATATAAAACTTTGCAAATAAATAAAAGGTAGAAAGGCGCCTTTTGTAATTGTTTACAATCAAAGTTTCGAATCTGTGCTCTTCGACGTGGTTCAGGTCTACTAATATGTGCCCCAAAAGCTGGCACCCATCACAGGGTCATCCAGAAACGTTTTTTTTTCATCCCAAAAGTTTAAGACATCTGAAATGCCTGGTGTCCTGGCATTTACACCCCAAAGTGCTGGTATTCCTAAGCAATACAGCCAATGACAAATACATTAAACATGTGACTTTTAAAGCATGCATAGAATTGTTTGTTCACTTTGCAGTTTTTGTGTCAGGAAGTCCTGCTTACTTTGAAGGACGAAAGACTGTCGCCCCCCTAAAGATAGCTTTGAATAATCCCCTGTGCAAATTGACAATCATTCATTATTAATGTTTTCATCACAGGATCGCCTCCAGTACGCACATTTGTCGCGTAACTTACACAATATTATCACCTGATACGAATGATATTGTGAGTTTTGTCATCACCTTAAATCCATTGTTAAAAAAAATTAACATTTATTGTTCTAATAAATATTCAACTGTATTGTTGTGGTGACAATTAAAAATTAAAGGACTATGGGTCAGATGCACAAAGCCGTTTTGCAACTGCAAACCCTATGATCCACAAACTCACACGTTTAGCAACCCATACCAAATTGTAGTTTGGAATGGGCGTGAAAGACAAATCTAGTCCTAAATGTGAAACTGTGTCACATGCATCAAAGGTTTGCAATTGCAGTTGCAAACCATTGATCGGTTACTGATGCCTCAAAAGAGGTGTTAACTAGGTCACAAAAAGGGAAGGTCCTATTTGTGGATGGTGTTGGGTGATCTGGAGGGGAATAGGCACTGGTCCAGGGGTCCACTGCCTGCTCCCCCTGAAGTCTTTCCGAACTAGATATTTTTTTAAAGCTTTACAGGCTCCTTTAAGGAACACAGACTGCTTAAAAAAATGAATTCTCAATTTAAAGGCAGACACAGGGATGGTTGTCTACTCTTCTTGTAGGCCACCATTCATGTGGTTGTAGCCAATCACAAGGAGTTGCAGATAGTGGCCTATCTAGATAATGTTCACTTGGTAGGTCACTTTGTGACTGAAGATTTGCTCGCATTGTAGAATCAGACTGTAAGAAGTCAGTCTGTGCCGGGCGCCCACCATCCCTCCCACTCAAGAAGACACAAAAAGGTTGACGGGTATGGAAGAGGGTTTTTTTTCTTTGTTAGTCGTCAATTGTTGGTATTCCAAATACTTCCAGGGTATATCCTTTCTTTTCAGGTTGGGAGGGCAGGGTCATTTTGGAACAAGAAACGCAATAAAGGGGTAAAGAAAAAACAAGGCTTCGGTAAGTAAGGCAGTCAGCGTCCTAGGGTTGTCCTTGCTTGGCGTATTCCAGGTCTCGGTCGGCTTGCAGCAGGGCTTTGTCCGTCTCCGTGGAATGGGAACTGTAGAAAAAAACGGAGAAAACACAAAAAACGAGTCAGGCTGCTGTGCTGGCGTCATATGTAAGGGAATAGTGCTCCCATTGCCTGTCCCTACTCCCGTGAGGTGCCTAAGTGTGGGAAGGGGTGAGATGCTTTACAGTGTGGTGCCCCGTAATGCTGCCCACAAGCCCCGAAATGAAAATAAACCAGGCACTTACCTGAACCCACGGCCCTCCTGGACCGTGGGAAGGGGAGTCACAGCCTCCGCTTCCCTTGCTGGAGTACCGAACTCGGGGGGCACTGTTCCAAGAGCGGACAACGTTGCTGTCTTCCTTCTCGCTTCGAGATGGGTTCCCGGTCTGCGGTGTGTCCGAGGCTCTTCTCCACTGGATGCAGGGCTCGTTCTCCTCTTTGTCTGGGTCCGCGTTCTTGGGTCTCCCTTGCTCTGCTCCTCCGGTGATAGCAGTCCCCAGTTTTAAACAGACCTTTTCGGCCCCACCTCCGTGGCTTGCTGCTGCCGGCATGTGGATTCCGGTGTTGCGGTCTAGACTACCAAGTCCGCTTCCGGTCTATATCACCTCGTCTGCCATGTTGGAGAGGTTGGGCAGTTCCGGTGCGGAAGGGAAGCTACCACATTGCCTTCCATCCAGGAATTGACAAGTGGGCCATTCGGACACTGGATACCGGGAGAGGAAGTCCACATTGGCCTGCTGTTTTCCCGGAACATGTAAAGTATGAAAGGAAAAAGGCTGTAAGGCAAGGAACCAATGGAGCACTTTTGGGTTTAAGTCTTTGTGAAGGGAAAACCAGGTTAAGGGGGCATGGTCTGTCAGGAGAAGGAACTGCCGTCCCAGGAGGTAGTATTGCAGAACCTCTACTGCCCACTTGATGGCCAAACATTCTTTTTCTATGGTGGCATACTTTGTCTCCCTGAGGAACAGTTTCCTACTCAAGAAAAGGATGGGGTGTAGATCGCCTTTGTCATCGGGTTGGGAAAGGACAGCCCCAAGCCCTCTACCAGAGGCGTCCGTTTGGAGGATAAAGGTCTTATTGTGGTCAGGACAAGTAAGGACAGGGGCATTGCATAGGGTTTTATCAATCAATCAATCATAAACTTTATTTCGGCAATTACTGCCATAAAAGCACAATAAAATAACATTAAAAATACAGCATCATGATATAGCTTAAAAATTAGGAGGGAGTAGAGACAAATAATGGTACTTTTTACGTTTTAGACCCAGCTAACAGAAAAATAACAATAAAAAAGGTTCTCACTCCCACAGATTATTAAATCAAAAAAAGCTTTAAGCATGGAGCGATATGTTAATTAAAGCAATTTTTATCCACGTAAGGGAAAATATCATCCTCAGGCACAATTCATTTAAAAAACATAAATAAACTAACAAACATAATTTAAAATGTAACGTCATTTAATAACATTTAAGATCAAGGGAAAAATAGTCGGTTGAAATAACACCATCCAGGTCTCAACCCTAACTTTTTACCAAACATCTGCGTTTGCACCAGAATGCAAAGAGAAATTTAGATATAGCAGCAACAAAGACCGGATGTGTATCACACTTTAGTAGCCTAAAAACCTCTCTAAAATTTCTGGTTCCCAAGTTCCTACTAACTTGAAGAACCCATTTAGATCTAACAACCTTGTATGCAGGACAAAAAAAGGTCTCTGTCTCTTCTGACTCATTACATCCAGGACATAACAATTTGTTGGCCCCCGCCCAGTTGTTAGTAAATGCATAAAGGGGGAGCGTCCCGTATCGGAATTGGAGAAACAGTTTCTTGGCTAAAAAGGGTTGAATAAGATCTAGGGCTGGCTCCAATTTATAAACTATTTTAACATCTAAAAACCTAGAGGTTAGACAAGATGTCTCAGTCGCCCTATTGATACACATCAGTCGATATTTTTTAAGAGCAGAAGTTAGTGATTGTTTGGAAAGATCAAGACATGATTACTCAGGTGAAGACCACAAGTCGCTCCTCCCAATTTGACGGAAGGCATCCCGAATATGGGACAGCCAAGGGATTTTACCCGCCCCCCGGATGGTCATGACTGATTTTAGTTCCTCTCTCTAAATAACCAGCTCAGGGGTACTCCATAGCCGTCGCCAATACAATAGTGGGCGAAAGGCTATCACTTCGGTGATGGGGAGAATGCCCAAATCCATCCTTAGGGTTTTTTTCAGGAGGGAAAAACTGCGTACTTGGGGAGAAGACCATTCGCCACGTCGCCCGACTATACGACCTCAACATCATCTCCTACGCAGACGACAACCAGGCCCTCGTCAGCAGCAGACTGGACTACGGAAACGCCCTCTACGCAGGAGCCTCGGCCAAACTCCTGAAACCGCTCCAACACATCCAGAACGCCTCCGCACGCCTGATCCTCGACATCCCCCACCACAGCCACATCACACCCCACCTGAGCGATCTGCACTGGCTCCCTGTCAACAAGAGGATAACCTTCAAGCTCCTCACCCACGCACACAAGGCACTCCACAACACCGGACCAGCGTACCTCAACAGCCGACTCAGCTTCTACACCCCCACCCGCCAGCTCCGCATACCGCACCCTCGCCACTGTCCCCCGCATCCGAAGAGTGACCGCCGGCGGAAGATCATTCTCCCACCTTGCCACCAAGACATGGAACACCCTCCCATCCGCCTACGGCAGACCCAAGATCTTCTGACCTTCAGAAGACTCCTCAAGACCTGGCTCTTCGAACAGTAGCAGCATTCCCCTCCCCCCCCTTAGCGCCTTGAGACCCTCACATGTGTGTAGTGCGCTTTACAAATGCTATGATTGATTGATTGATTGATTGACCATTGGAGGGGCTTCCCTGAGGTGGGTTTACTCAGGAGGTCAGTGAGAGGACTAGCGATGTTGGAGAAGTGGGGTATAAACCTCAGATAATACCCAACAAAACCCAAAAAGGAGCAGACGTCTTTCCTGGTAAGGGAACGGAGAATGTTTGTAATGGCCTCTGGTTTGTTTAGCTGGGGTCTGATTTATTCCGCCTCTAAGTCATACCCGAGATATTCGATATGATTCGTAACGAAAGTGGTCTTTTTGGGGTTGATTGTTAGTCCTGCCCTCCTGGGAGTGTCTAGAATTGCCTCTAGATGTGTAGATGTGTGGGGCGGGTTTCCCAGTCTGGGCTATGAACGACTTTGTTGTCCAGGTAAGCTACAGCGTAAGTGTGGTGATCCCACAAGAGGACATCTTTCAGCCTTTAGAATGTGGCCGGGCGCCATGAAGGCCGAATGGAAGGACTTTGAAGTGGAAGAGGCCTGATGGGGTAGAGAAGGCGTTTTTTTCTTTGGACTCCTCAGCAAGAGGAATTTGCCATTAGCCTTTTGTGAGGTCGATTGTAGACCTGATTCTAGCGTCTCCCAGTCATTCTATAAGTTCGACACAGGGCATGGGGTACGCATCTAACTTGGATATGGCATTAAGCTGTCGGAAGTCGATGCAAAATCTTATGCTCCCATCCGGTTTGGGAACAAGGACCACCGGGGAGGACAAGGCACTATGGGAGGGTTTGATAATATCTGCCTCCAACATAGCGGTTATCTCCTGGTCTATGGCCTGTCTCCGTGAGGCTGCTATACGGTATGGTTTCAGTTTTATAGGTCGGGCCCCTGCTGTGTCAATCATGTGTTCTACCAAGGATGTTCGGCCAGGTGCTCCTGACAAGACGTCCTAATAGGTACTGCAAGTAGTCGGTGTGTTTGTGACTCTGACAACTGTTCTCCTAAGTGCACAGACTCGTCCCCTATGAAAGAGGGAGCAACTAGAGGAACGTCAAGGGGTTTGTTAAGGGCTACATGCAATACCGTTTTTTATTTTCCTGGAGACGCAGGTATGGGGCCTTCCCAGGCTTTCAAAAGGTTCACGTGGTAAGTCTGGCCTGTTTGTTGTTTGTGGGGGACTGCTAAGCAGTAAGAGACTGGGATGATCCTATTTAGCACCTTATATGGGCCCTGCCATGTGGCTAACATTTTTTTATCTGTGCTGGGAAGAAGGATCAGGACGTAGTCTCCTGCTTTGAATTCCCTGAGTTTGGTGTGCTTATCATACTGAGCTTTCTGCATGGTCTGTGCTTTTTCTATGTTCGTATGGACCTCCTCCCAGAGTGACGCCAGAGTGTCTTGTAGTGTCTGGCTGTATTGTAGGAGGGGCTTGCTTGCTTTCATCCTCTTCCTCCACCCACTGTTCAATCGTCATGTCAAGAATTGTGCGAGGTTTCCTCCCGAACAGCAGTTTGAATGGTGAAAAACCTGTAGATTTTTGTGCATTGGTCGGTCCCAGTCCCTTCCTGCTTTGTCTATTACTTTTTTTTAGCATAGTTTTGATTCTTCGGTTGTACCTCTCAACTAGGCCATCTCTCTGGGGGTGGTACACGGCTGTGCGTATTTGTTTGAAACCTAACAGATCGCATGTTTGTTTCATAAGGCGAGATACAAACGGGGTACCCTGGTCGGTTAGCAGTTCCCGGGGGAATCCCACCATAGAAAAGGAGATCATCGCCTGGGCTACAGCTGTGGTGGACATGCCGGTCAGGGGTATCGCCTCAGTAGCGGGTGGCGTAATCCACCAGCACAAGCAGATATTGATGCCCACGAGAGGAGGGGATAAGGGGTCCAACTAGATCCATTCTCACCCTCTGAAAGGGAACGTCTATAATTGGGAGTGGTTGTAACAGGGCTTTGGGAAGTGAGGGGCTGTTGACCAGCTGACACCTGATACAGGAGGCACAGTATCTGGCTACTTCATGATAAACTCCAGGCCAATAAAACTTCTCTAAGAGATGTCTCGGCGTATGCTCCTTCCCATAGTGGCGGCCACCTATTTGGCTATGGGCTAAGTCAAACACCTAGTCTCGGAACGGTTTTGGGACCAACAGTTGTTCCTTTACCTGTCCTGCCTCTCAGGTTACCCTATACAACAATCCTCGTTTTACACAGAACAGCGGGCCTACCTTTTCAGGCTGATCTTCTTGGGTTTGGTCCCAGGCGTGCTTCAGTGTATCGCCATCTCTCTGTGCGGCACGGAAGTTCTGACCTGGCATCTGGGATGTATCTGGGGAAAGAAGGACAGGAGATGGTAGGGTACAATGGTTCTTAATGTATAAAGCCCATTCTTCCCTTCTTTCTTTACGGGATTTTGTTCTTTTGGGTTTGGCGCCTTCTATCCTTGCTTGGGAGAATGGGGCATGATCCAACCACCCCAACATAGAAGTTCAGTGCCTAGGAGGACGGATTAAGGGAGAGAGGGCATTACGCCTACTTTCCCTAACTGGGACTCCCCGTCTATCTCTAACAGCACTTCAGCAAGGGGGTACATCTTTTTTTCCCCGTGCACACATTCCTGTAAGAAGTCTCTCCCGAGAAGCTGGGAATCGGGGATAAGGTTCTTGCTGACGACGGTATGATGACACCCGGTGTTTAGTAGGGCCCTTACTGGTTTCCCGTTTATGCATATGTTCTTTTTATAGAGTTGTGGAGTTTCCCCTGCTATAACAACGCGACCTTGGGTGTACCCGACCTCCATAGGCTCTTGGGGAGGGTTGCGTGTAGGGCTCTGTCAGGCTATGTGCCCCCATTCAGCACCGTGGAAACACAGAGGACCCTGTAGGGCTGGTATACCCTGGGTGGGCCGGGTGTAGGTCTCACTGGTTTTGGAGTCCTACTTTCTGGGATCCTGACTAGGGGTCTGGGCATGTGTAAGGGTTGACGTTGGGGCTGGGCTTTAAATTTGGGGATACATGAAAGGCGCATGCCAGTTCCACAGCTAAAGTAACAGTTAAGTGGGGATGCTGTTTAACCCAAGTCCGGGTGTTGAGAGGGAGGGCTTCAAGGTATTGTTCCAGGTATATCTTTTCCATGACGTTGTCCATGGTGGAGGTGGAGGGTTGTGACCACCGGTTCCCTAGGTCAGGTATCCGGTAGTCTACGGCTCTAGGGTTGTCCCCTGCCAACCACTGGTCCTTGCGAAACCGGCTACGATAATACTCCTGGTTGCAGCCCAGCCTCTCCAGTATGGCCTTTTTTATGTCCCTGTAGGGGGTGTTTCCGGCTGGGTTGGCTGCTTGAAAAGCTGCTTGCAGCTCTCCGGATAACAAGGGGGCTGTGTATTGTCCCCACCTTTACTGGGGCCAAGCAGCAGTGGAGGTGACCCGTTCAAAATTCACAAAAAAGAAATTGGGGTTATCTCCCTCCTGGAACGTTTGTAAAATGGTGCCGTTCACATTGGGATGTACCCGCACACTGGCAATGGGATCTGTCAGATGCAGGATGGCTGTATCCTGGAATTGGTTCGAGGCCATGAGGGATGCCTGGTCCTTCAAGCCAAGGTGTAGGGCTTCCCGTTCGCGTTGGGCCAGTTTAGTCTGTTCTTCAAAGACGAGCTGAAGGTGGCATTGACCTTCCGCCAGTTGAGATATGATGGATTCCATGGTGAGGAGTTGTGTCATGTTGGGCTAGACACAAATCCCACTTCTGACACCACTGTGAGAAGTCAGTCTGTGCCGGGCACCCACCGTCCCTCCCACTCAAGAAGACACAAAAAGGTTGACAGGTTTGGGAGAGGGTTTTTTTTCTTTATTGTTAGTCTTCAGTTGTTTGTATTCCCAATACTTTCAGAGTATATACTTTCTTTTCAGGTTGGGAGGGCAGGGTCTTTTTTGGAACGAGAAAGGCAATTAAGGGGTAAAGAAAAAACAAGGCTTCGGTAAGTAAGGCAATCAGGTTCCTCCGGTTGTCCTTGCTTGGCGTATCCCAGGTCTGGGTCGGCTTGCATCAGGGCTTTGTCCGTCTCTGCGGAATGGGAACCAGAAAAAAAGGGGACAACACAAACAAGCATTTGCAATGCAATAGGTCTCGCAATGATAGAGTTTGAGCTATTGGCATTGTAAATAGGCATTGTCTTTTACAATGTCAGTAGCATAAACTTGCATAAAAGCAGTGTATGGAGTGTAGCAGTGTGTGATGTGCAACATTGTGTGGTGTGTAGCAGTGTGTGGCGTGCAGCAGTGTGTGGCGTGCAGCAGTGTGTGGCGTGCAGCAGTGTGTAGCGTGCAGCATGCAGCAATGAGTATTTCAGCAGTGTGCAGCAGTGTGTGACGTGCATCAGGGTGCGGTGTGCAGTAGTGTGTGTTGTGCAGTAGCGTTTTGTGTAGCATTGTGCGATGTGCAGCAGTGTGCGTTGTGCAGCAGTGTGAGGCGTGTAGCAGTGTGATGCGTGTAGCAGTGTGAGGTGTGCAGCAGTGTGTGGCGTGCAGCAGTGTGTGGCGTGCAGCAGTTAAGGGTGCAGCATTGTGTAATGCAGCAGAGTGTGCATTATTGTGTGGTGTGCTGTAGTGTGAGGTGTGCAGCAGTGTGTGGCATGCAGTAGTGTGTTTTGTGCAGTGGCATGCAGCAGTGTGGCGTGCAGCAGTGTGTGGCGTGTAGCAGTATGTGGCGTGCAGTAGTGTGAGGCGTGCAGCAGTGTGAGGCGTGCATCAGTGTGAGCTGCGCAGCTAATTTTTTGTTTTAATAATGCATATCTTAAGAATATAGGTTTTTAAATTTATTTGGTAAACATGCATTTTCTGTTATAACATTAATAATTATTTGGTTATATTAATACACATTGTAATTTAAGCCCTTTTAAAAAAAATATTATGCAAAGTATGTGTAAAAACAGTAAGCATTTTTAATTATTTTTTTTGCATTTTAATCAGTTTTTGTTGAATAGTAGGTGTTACGAAAACATTTTAATAATAAGGTAAATATTACACATTTATTTTTTTAATGCACAGTGTAATGTTGATAGCTATGTACGTTTTTGAAAATGAATTTAAAAAAAAACATAAGCAAAAATAATGTTATGAGCAAGGTAATAGCTGTAAGTTTACCAATGCCGAGATTTTTGCATTGTAAAAGCTTGTTTAATGCTTTTGTGTTATGGTTTTTCACTTTTAAGTAAAGACTTTAAACACGTATACACGTGTTTACAATATGTGTTCAAATATGCATATAATTAGTGCGTTGCTGAAAGAGCAACATCGTAAAAGCAATATATAAAATATATCTTTATTTATAGAGTATTTTTAATAACAACTAACATTTATCTTAAAACTGTTCGTCATGCTGAACGTATGCTAGTTGGGAAAAAAATATCACGTGCTCGTGCACATTGCTGCTGGGAGCATTTTGCTTTCGTTTATACACAGGCACAATGGAAACGTTAGCTGGATGGGCACACGGAAACTCGTAGCGAGGCTATTTTAAATGCTGCTAACTGTAAGTACCTTAAAAGATTATTACATTAAGAGGAGCGTAGAATCCTAGCATGATGAAATAGTTGTAAGAATGCTAAAGTAAAAGGATTGAATGTTGTAAGAAGAGAAAAGGTATGGCGTAGTAACCGCGTTGGTAGTGTAGTGTTTATGTATTGCAGATAGAGTAAGTGCTAGGTTGCAGGGGAGTATAGACTATATTTAAATATTAGTGTTAGTAGGAGAGCGCAAATGGGTAAATACGAGTAAAAATGTGTTAAGTGCTAGGTTGCAGGGGAGTATAGACTATATTTAAATATTAGTGTTAGTAGGAGAGCGCAAATGGGTAAATACGAGTAAAAATGTGTTTGGAGCTATGCTAATTATGTAGCAACGCAAGAGGCAAATTAACGTGGCGAAAACAGTCAACTAAGCAAACGCTGATGTGAGTCACTGAATGCTGGGGCCTATGTATGAGTGTTCACAGACACTAATGAGGAAGAAAGTGAAACTGGATACTGACTTGCTGAGGGAAGAGAGACAGGAGATGTGCACGCCGCGTGGCTGAAAGCGCGTACACCAACTCAAATCCGCCGAGACCATGCGCGTGCCCATCTCCTGTCCCACTTCCGAGGCAAGTCAGTAACAATAGATCTCGCTGGCGACAGCGCTTTGCGCTGCGTTCGCCAGGCGAGACCTAAAAACGAGTCAGGCCCCCGTCCTGGCGTTATATATAAGGGAATAGTGCTCCCTTCGCCTGTTCCCTACTCCAGTGAGGTGCTTTACAGTGTGGTGCCACGTAATCCCGCCCACCATCCTCAAAATGAAAATAAACCAGGCACTTGCCTGAACCCACGGCCCTCCTGGACTGCGGGGAGGGGAGTCACAGCCTCCGCTTCCCTTTCTGGAGTACCGGACTCGGGGGCACTGCTCCAAGAGCGGACAACATTGCTGTCTTCCTTCTCGCTTCGAGACGGGTTCCTGGTGTGCGGTGTCTCCTGGGCTCTTCTCCACTGGATGCAGGGCTCATTCTCCTCTTCGTCTGGATCCGCGTTCTCGGGTCTCCCTTGCTCCGCGCCGCCGGTGATGGAAGTCTCCAGTTTTAAACAGGCCTTTTCGGCCCCACCTCCGTGGCTTGCTGCTGCCGGCATGTGGATTCTGGTGTTGCGGTCTAGATTGCCGAGTCCCCTTCGGTCTGGATCACCTCATCCACCATGTTGGAGAGGTCGGGCTGTTCCGGTGCGGATGGTAAACCACCACATAGACACAAAGTCATCGCTTAATCTGTGACCACTTTTTGCAACTTATCTCTTAGCACCTCTGGTACCAAGATTTATAAACCACTTCTAAAGACTCGCCAGTTCTGGTTTTCCAGACATTACCATAACCTTTCTTCATATTTCCTAGTCATATATTGGTTGCAATATAATATATTGCTAGTATCAGTGTTTCACCTAAAAACAACTTATATTCTAGAATGATAATCTACTTACATAATATTGTTAGCGCTAATACAAATTCGACGTACATTTTTCAGTGTGGGACTACAGGAGGCGCCACCCCTACTCATACCATTAAGTCTTATAATAGTCCAAATAGGGTCAGGAGGAATGTTGAATGAATGCCCCACATGTTTGTTTGTACACCTTAATTTGTATGCTGTTGCAATGTCACTATCATCATGTGTGCCATTTTATGAAGGACGATATGACTTCAATTGCTGCAATAAGAATGGTATTTCATATATGAGAATTGTCTACCAATTTTTTTTTCTTACTATGCTATATATGATAACCCTACAGGAAAGGGCAAGGTAGGCTCGTGCCTTTATTTCTTCATACTAAGAATAAGTGAGGGATCTTTTTTGAACCCTGATGAATCCTCAAGACCAATGAATGGCTACGGAGAGCCAAAAACATGTTGGCAAGCCAGAGGGATACCGGGGACATTGCACCCAGTAGTATCCACTAATTATACTTTATATTAATGTTATGGTTATCTATACCTAAGGAAGCACCTAATAAAGGTAATCCTTGTGGCATACTTTAAAGTATTTTTCGATTATCACTGGATCCCCGGAACGTTATCCTGAAGATTAATATATCTGGAGAACTCACTCAGAACCTTGAGGTTGAGTCTGCCCTGGTGCACCATCTCACTAGGGTGTGGTGAAGTGGCCAGCAATGAAGCATGCCACATTACGTGGGTGAGGCCGTCTTATCCAATATCTCAATATTCTGAGAGTTAGGTGATCACCTAGGATAGAGAACACTTAGGCAGGTCTTCCCGCATCTGTTGTACTTCCTGCCATCCCCAATACATAAGGACAGATTTCACCTCAAAACATGATTTCATTTCTGTGAGACATACAGAAAACTGGATAGCCAACCTTGTCCCTTCCAATACACTTTAAAATCACTCACCAAATGGACTGACCACGACACTGTGCTCCTGCTAATTCCAGTGCGCTTCTGGCATCTCCAATGCAGCCATGTTTGCAAATAGAAACAAGCACTGGCAAACGCAATAGCTTTTGACGTTTGTATGGCATTACGGTTGCACATGACTTCGAAACATCAGATGTATTTAGATTTTCAGTAAATGTTTGGCAGACCTGGGGAGTGAGCGCAAACAAAAGCATCTTCAGAATGAGTGCTACAGAAAATAAAGAGTCGTTTTTTCTGATGCATTCATTTTTAGATACTTTTGTCAGTACATGCTCCCCAGTACTACTGGACAGCTAATGGATGATTTCAGGTGTAAAATATTCCTTCCTGCTTTCCAACGGAGGTGGAAGGACACATCAAACAGCCAGTAGATGTTGGTTGAGGCTAATCTGAGATGTGATTGACAATGTCTCGAGCCATGACTGAATGTTCTAGAGTAAAATAATCCGATGACTGAAGGAGGCTGACTCAAAACCCATTAAAGTATAGCATGCAATATGTTCTGCATGAATGGTACAAGAACCATATACAACAAACCTAAAGAAACGCAGTGAGGAGCACTTCAGCCTACAGGCTAATGAAACGGCAATATTGTGTACATTTGCTTTCATGCCGCTGCACTTCAGAAAATAAAAAAAATAGCATTCCTAAACACTAGCTAATGTTTGCCAACTTCAGGGGCTCTATTAACTGCTTCAAAATCAGAATACCAATGTAATTTATGTAGAATAATATACAATCATCAATACAATTATGATTTAAGTCACTGTAAACTTAAGTGCCTTTATGAAGTACTCTGCATAGACATTTGCACTCTATATATGGCAATGGTTTCCTCACCTGTTATCAAAACACAATACTCTCTGATCTACCACATACCACTTAGAGTACATTTCCTATTCACATTGCAAAACGACCTAGAAAACTAGGATTATGGCCTGATTTAAAGATTTGTTTCTAAAAAACAAAAGAAATGGAAAATGTTTGATGAATGGCCATCTAAACAGACAGTGATCGTCCCCCAAACAATTTGTATATTGATGGGAACAACCGTGAGGGAATTTCCTTTCAATGTACATCAATGACTGCTGGGTCGGCGGTCTCCTCTAAATTTGTTGGACGGTGTCCTCTGCCAACTTGATGGACGGAGAACTATTCACCAAACTCGACCAGTCCAATAGTCCTCGATTGGAATACTTAAACACTCTCACTCTATAACCCACACTCAAAGCGTCATCCTCATGAACACAAACTGCAGTTTGATGCACATAACAAAAGTGTAGTGTGCAGTCTCCTACTTTGCTGACCTCTCACATCTAATACAAAATAAGGACACTGCGCTAACATTCCTCACAGAATCCTGGTTCAGCACTTCCTCTTTAACACTTTCCCATGGTTATAAAATACTGCCCAAGGAAGGAACAATAAAGACAGTGAGGGTTGGGGCACTCATGTATAGATCATTTTATTGCAAGTTACAACAGCTCCACAATTTCTCATCCTTTCAATGCTTGAGATTGACAGCTGTGCCGTCAAAGTGCCTCAAGCTAAATGCTGTCCTTTATCCACTTGAAAGAACCTGTTTTTTTGTGGAGAAGTGCATCGAGCACCTAGAAGGCCACCTCCTCACAACCTGGAAGAATGTCATTTTTGAGTTGCTTAATCTTAAAAGGGAAATTGATGATGCCTCAGCATGTCACTTGAACTCCTCCAAGCAGTAGATGACTTTCCTCAACACTAAATATTACCTGCTTATAATGAGCTCTCCGCTCTAGACCTGATTATTGCTAAACAAGATACTGTGCAGATCCTCAACTCTATAACTGCGGATTGGTCCGAGCATTTACACATACGTTTTGCTAGCCCTATTCCCCTCAATCACCTGAAGCTGCTAAATAATGACTTTGATTTGAGGCATAAACTCAGTAACTTGTAGGATAGGACTTGAACCATCATCATTTTAAAACTGTCTCACCTCACATTAATATGGCCGGGCTCTCCCCAACTACGTCTGGGGACTCTGTGCTGCACTTTACTGCTTCACTTGCCTCAAACACTAAGAAATGTCTTCACATCATCCTCTTCTTGAAATCCTGCCTGTGGCTGCCCTCAGAAATAGCATGCATTAATAATAAAGCCTAACATTTGAACACCTCCAAATATCTGGCATAAAAACTGAAAATGTTTGGGACTACAATAAACCTGAGAAGGAAAACACTTCTACTTATGGAGTCCTCCTTGCCCTGTTTCAGGAAGACAATTACCATTAGACACTTATTTTCCGGAGCCATAATAGCTCTCTCCTTTGTTTTCAGACAAATGTTTAAAAAATCTGTTACAACTTCAGCTAAATTTTTTGTAACACCTCTAACCATTACCGTGGATATTCTCAGGCTTAAATGTTGTTCTTAGCTCTGCATATAGATTCCTTCAAATGGTGATTTTCCTCTGACACGTCTTGCTAATTTGTTTTTCGCACATTGTTTTTATTGAATTATTGGGACGCCTAATCGTAAATTTGTATTAATTAATGAAAATGGAAAGATAATGATTTTTCCTTATGATCTTTTCTCTTATAAGATGTTTGTAACATTTAAGAGGGAGGGCTTCTTACTTTGTATTTATAATTTCTGGCTAACATAGAATTGGAACTGATTCCTGTTACATTACGATAAATATGTTAGTGTGGTATATATTCCACCATTGTTCACTTCAAATAGATATTAAGGGGCCGATAATGATGAGGCCTGTAAAGGCTCCAACGGTTGGTCAGAGCCTTTCCGGCCGCATCCTAATATGCCGGTTGGATTCCTTTCTTACCGCCTCATTACGATGAAGTTGGTCGGAAAGTAATCCGAACAGTCATTCCTACTGGCTTCCAATTGGCTTGGCTCTTTCCACCCTTTGGATTACGTTATCTGGTTTCAGCAGCCTACCCTGCCGGTCTTTCTGACACAGAAAGGCTCTTGGAACTCGATTTTGGGGGCCCCCAGCAGGGCCTCCTTGGGTGCACGGCTCCAGTTGGATGCCGAGGGGTACCTATAGTGCCCCCCTGTTGATCCCTGCACACAAGGCAGGCACCTCAAGGGGCCTGTCACGGGGTGCAGGGATGACCTGCACCTCCTATTTTACAATGCAAACATGCATTCTGGCCGGTTAATGGCCGTAATGCAAGCTCCCATTGTAAAGTATAGTAATGCTACCGAACAGTGTTCGGTCGCATCCTAATTAGTCGATCGGGTCCGCCAGCCGGGTGTCGGTCGGTCCCATGACTGAGACGATGTCGGGCAGAGGAAACTCCACCCGACATGGTAATGAGAGGCTAACTTGTTAAGAGATTTTAGATAGTAAGCCATCTCCATGATTGTAAATGTATTTGATTCACCATAAGTTCGCCTCCTAGCAGGAAGAGCGGGACTAACTCTCCCAGGGAGCACTGCTCTCTTTTCCTTTATCTGTCTGAATAGTGCAATCAGCAGACTACTCACAGTTTGCAATTTTGTTGGAAGCCCTGGATAAGTTCCAGCCCTGCTCATATCCACCTGAACGGGGCTCTTCAACACAGCTTGGTGAGTTGTAACTCCGGCTTTCATTGATAAGATTTGAATGTATCAGGGTGACTTTGAGCACTTAATGAGTGTTTGGGATTTATTTCCTAGAGATTGCATCAGAGGTTACTTTGCCAGGGACCACTTTTTGGTTGGAAACCTTGGTAAGAGTCAGCTATTGTTATTTATACATGGGGCACTTTGAACTTATTGGCATGTAATCACTCGTATGCCATACTTGTTTTTCAGCGTCTGAAACCTAACTCTATGGCATTCTGTTTGATTGAATCTGAAATGAAGTTTGGCCATTCATCACTTATTGAGGCTGTATTAGCGAAAATGGTAAAAGCACGTAAGGCTATGTTCTTGATGTTACACAAGGAGATCTGGTACAGGATTCACTAAAGTTGCAAGTATGTAGTATGCAGGAGGTCCATTAATTCTTTGATTTTCACATCCTTCTTGCAAAGATCCTCCTAGTGTACATTATGTTTAGTCTGGAATTTGCACACTGACCTCACACTCTGCCGTGTAGTTCATAAAAATATATATAGGGTTTGTGCGTTTAGACAACATAAGCTAATGGATTGGTGTCTAGACTGATTCCAGACATCCCCAAAGGATATGTTATCCTTTAGACCAGCTATCTCACAGTGCCTCTATAAGCACCCTAACCTTACTAAGGAGTGATTAGTTTCTGGCAATTATGGAACATGGCAACCCTTGATCCTTCAGAGATTGTGGATACAGTACTTTTGGATCAGTCACTCGTGCTCACTTCTTCTCAGAGAGATATACAGAATAAACTATGGGTATGTTTTCAATAAGCATTTATTGAACCAGCGTCTAGTATAATATATGTGTGCTGCGACAACCATTAGACAAAAACAGATATGTACGATTGCAAGCACCGACCGAGTAAATAAAAGGTAGAATTCTACCATGGTGCTTAAACAGTGAATATATGCAGGCATTTAGATACTTGCCAGTAATCACACGCACTCCTAAGAAGCAAACCCTAGCTAAGTGTACCTAGGTGTACTTAGCATGTATATAGGTGTGAACCCAAGAATCCCCCTAGGAAAGAGCCAACCCCATTACCTAATGGGAAAGAATGAAGGACCCCGTCTTGGTTTCGAGTTGGACACCTCGCAAGGGATGCCAAACCACTACGTACTGGAGTTTCTCCATGCAGGAATCTCAGCGTCTTGTGTCAGCATTGAGGTTTCTCCTCAGGTTTGCCCAGCGTAGATGTGGTGCTTATGTACCCAAAAGGTACCCTCAGGGGTTCTACCTAGATCTGTAATGATACTGTGGGCCTGTTGTTCAAGGATGGTGAGAGCAGTGACTTTTGTACAGAGTTTTATACAGGAGATGGTAATCCTGCAGTGTGACACTAAGAATCCTCGTTCATAATTAATGAGCCTAGTTTTTGAAGAAAACCAAACAACATTTATTCAGCACATAACTAGGCCAAACGTCAGCGCCAGAGGCGTTATGTAGAGCAAGGTAGGACAAATGTTGGTAAAAGGTCATGCAGCTACCTTGGCCTATATTGGGGTACATTGGGGCTCATAATAGTACCTGTGTCTCCTTAAGTAGTAGGAATGTGACACTGGATAATATGTATTAATAAGGTGTGGTATTCGCAATAACTATGATTAGGTGTATTACTCATCCTGTTATAATCTTCTGTAGCATGTATTTTTATGTAGGCAACACTGGCATCTTTTTGTGAAATATTGACAAAAGATTAAGGTGTTTTCTTTTAAAAAGAATGAGTTAAAAAATAATTTGATAGTTTATATTTTTTGATTCCTAGAATGGGATTTCTTGTTTTTTCCGTTGGTCCTGAAGAGGCCTGAAATTGTAAAGGCCGAAACGCGTCAACCTGGTTTATGCAATGGAGGAGTTGCTATAAGATGAACTATGATACAGAATTCTAGTGGAAGGGTCTGAGCTACTGAATGGACTATTTTATTGTTCTGACCTTCCCCTTGCTATCTTGTTACCTCTAGGTGGATCATGGACTCAAAATATATTTGATGAACCATCTGTTGTACTTAAAATGGATATTTGGAAAGATAAGGAATAAATATAACATACAAGAATGTATAAACAACATTAGGTTTTATTTTTGTTACTGTGTATTTATGTACATGAATTTCCTTGTTTTATAATTTGTTAATGATGTGTCTTTTTTGCATGGACTGTATTGTTGTTTGATGTTCAAAATAATCATCAATAAGCACACACAAGTGATTGAGCAGAGAGACATGGGGTGCTATAAAATTATATTTGAATATCTTAAGATAATTCACAGAAATTCAATTGTTTGTTTTACGATGAAGCATTGCGGATATTTGTCCTCACACTATCTGTAATATGTGTTGGGGATCAGATCTGAAGGCAAGTCTGATTTGTGTAATTATATCCAATTTTATTACTACATGTAAAAAAAACTTGCAAGTGTGAACGAATACGCAGAATTACTATACATTTATGTGATTTCTGAAGCTATGCTGGATGTAGGAAGGGTGAAAGGAAATAATGTTTAACATTATCTGAGTATTTCGGAGCCTGGGGGGTTTCATTGTGCAAGTCCGCAGATTTAAACCATTTTGCAGACACATCCCCCATATACATCAATCATAAACTCGCTGCCATTTATAAAGTCTGGGAGAACTCCCATTGACTTAAGCTCTAAAAGTTATTGGGGGAGTGGTACCCTGGAGCTTCACAGCTCATGGCTACAATTCCCTCTGTTAACCCCACAGGTTATATTCTTTGGACAGACCTCCACTGAGGAACTGAATCAAGCAGTCTCATGAGTAGCAACAGAGACCGCTGCAGCTCCTTGTGACTGATTAGGAAACGTAATGTCCCCTTTGTCAGCAGATTCCTTTGATGAAGGTGGGTTGAAGTAAAGTCTTGCTGCTTCATTTTAAATGGTTTACTCTTGGGATATCGCCAATGTGCGGAATTCTGTTACCGCCCAGCTAGGTTTGCCCTATAAAATAAGTTACAAACATAGCGAAACACCAGATATTGTACTCATTCTGCGACAAATTTCAGCAAATTATGACATTTGCAGACTGACTAACTGTTACCTAAGGGTGAATGTCGATTTCGTAATCCACGAAACATGGTGTAAACCACCAGATCATCCTCCAAGTCAAAGATGTTGGAAGTCTGTTTCAATACATAGCTTACATACTAATTATATCACTGACGTCATCTATGATTATGTTTTACATGATGTGGGTCTCAAACAGTATGATCTAAGGGCATCTAAAGCATGTTTTGCCAGCTGATGGCCATTTGTATAAATTGTGTGTGCCCCTTATCCACCAGTGCAATAGGCACTTGTCTACTATGTCATCAGCTGGACATATCATGAATTCGCTGATGTGCAAATGCAGGCTGTCTTTATTTCCAGCTGAGATAAGAGAAATGATTAAACCTTTAAAACCTACAACAAAGCGCTTCATTCATCAGGAGTTTGTCTTTCAGGTGAATGGATCTCTGAATAGTTTGGCATGTTCTGTAGGCTTCTGACTCCCTTCCCTTCCTCTCCTGCACTTCATGGATACATTTCACTATTCTTGCATGTGGTAAACCTAGGGACAACTGAAAACCATCCATGCATTGGTTCATACAGTCCACCTGCAGCTTCATGTGCTACTTCTTCTTTCTCAATGGTACCAGAGAGATGAGTGTAGGAAAAGGACTGCCTTCGAAGCTGTATATTATACTACTACGACATCCTGTGGGGTTGCCCCAAACAAAGAACATAAAGCGAAGTGTGGGACTTGGAAACATTCTGCATATCTTACTTACAGAGAGAGCTGAGCTGGATGGCTACCAATGTCCAAAAAGTCTCACTTAATAAAACAGTTTTGGTCTATGCCAGAGAGTCATTGCAGGGGGCATCTGACCAAAACATTGTTGGAGCAAAACACATCCATAAATGAGCAGCACACATCCTGGTTGGATCTGTACTCCTCCATTGGCAAGGGTTTGAAGTACACAGGGGATGAAGTGGCTATCCACCAATAGAACATGATCCCGAAGACATGGAACTTCAATGCCCAGAGTGGGCCACTTAAGAGGAGGGAAACAGATAACAAGCTACATAAAAGCACAGAAGAGGAAAAAATGCAAGGACCACAGAAACAAATACAAACACCGATGTACTCGAAGGCTACACACGCAGGTATCCATACAGCACACATCCTGGCATACAATTAACATGCATTCAGGGACTGGTGTACAGGGCACGGACAGGGAAACCAAAAGCATCCATGGCAAAAATGCTCAGACCAGCCCCATGGCCTTCTTCTGCTCACTCAATTGCTCTCTTACCAGCTATCCTTTCTCTCGCTTCCTCTCCCCCATCTCTCGGTCTCTCCACCCTCTCTCTCTTTATCACTCTCTCTTGAAGTCCTCTGTTCCTGCTTCAATTCATCTCGAGACGGAATGGAAAGTGAAAGAGGCACGAACAGTGGCCCTAGGCTTTCAAAATTGGCCTCTAAGGGCTTCAGCCCACCCGGGAAATGACCAATGGAATAAAAGGCCAGTCTGGCCCTGCTGATATACATAGACATATTCATCTAAAATGCAAACTGACCTGGACGGCACCTACATTTTTCCATTGTCTTCTATTATACATTCAGCTAGTCCTAATTCTTTTTTTTGTTTTTTTTTGTTTTTAGTGTTGACATTTTTTATTGAGTTTTATAAGGCGAATACATTAGAGCATATACAGCAATAAATAAAGAGAAAATAAATTCATGTTGAAAGGAATCATGGACTAAGATATTGATAAATAAATACGATATAAATATGCGTTTAAATAAATAAATACTAGTTAATGCAACAATGAGATCAAAACACAGAATGAAATGTAATAAAAATGAGCTGTAGGGAAAGAAGAGGGGAAAGACCTAGAAGAATAAAAAGTGCTGAAAATATAAAGAAATAAAACGAAGAAAAGGTAATTGGATCAAGGCAGAAGAACACAACAACGGAGGAAGCAAAGGATTGGAGAAAAACAAAGAGAAGAGAAAAAACAAAGGACAGAAAGAGTGAAAGCTGATTAATGTGTTTGGGTAGAAGTGGAGGCCGGAGAATCAGCAGCATTTGATTTAAGAAATGGAGACCAAATTCGGAGAAAGGTGTCAGCTTGATCCTGAAGATTATAGATTGTGCGTTCATGGGAGGCAGTTTGCATCATTGCCACCAACCAATCTTCCTGGGGGGGAGGTAAAGTTGATTTCCAATGACGCAGTATACATATTTTGGCAGTAGCAATTGAGGTATGGAAAAGGCGGAGTTGTGGTTTCGTGAGCTTTGGGGAGTGACGTAAATCATGCAAGAGAATATTAGTAGATGTAAGTGGCAATTTTAGGGGCATAGTGGAATTCAAAGTAACACCAATAAAAGTCCAATAGGATTGGATACTAGGACATTCACAAATGATATGAGTAATATCACAACCTGAATTGGAGCATCTCCAGCAATTAGAATGAGAGAGAAGGCCAGCTTGGTGTAATTTGACAGGAGACCAATGCCAATCATGCAGAATTTTGAAAAGACAAAATTTGAGCCTTGATTCACGGGCTCCCTTGTTTAAATTCTCTAGAATCAAATCCCATTCAGTATCGGAAAAGGAAATTGAGAGGCGAGATTGCCATTTACGCTGAAGATCGTGTGAAAGAGATTTAGAAAAAAGATGAGATGAAAATTTTTTGTATATACCAGAAGTAACACCCTTAAATTTCCCCCAAATGTGCAAATAGGATAATATAGGGGAATCTTGCAGGAGCCATGGTGATGATCCCATATGGGTCTTCAAACATTGTTGAAGTTGAAGATATTTGGAAGAATGATGAAGGGGAAGATCAAATTCTACCCTAAGCTGAGAGAATGACTTAAAATCCCCATCATGCAGAAGTTGATCCGGACAGAGAATACCTGCAGCTCGCCATTCAGGCCAGGATAACATACGACCATTAATACGGATCCCCGAGTTATTCCATAGGGGAGCCTTAGCATGGATTCTTGAGTTTGAGCCTAATAATCTATGACTTCTCTGCCAGGATTTATGCATGGCAGATAATATCGGGTTTTTTGGGTCAAGACGACTAGTGCCACTACCATACAGAGGAGAGAGGTTCGATTCTGAGGATAGGAGATGTCTTTCTATTTGAACCCATTGTGGTAAATCTTTGATGCCAGGTAAAAAATATGAGATTTGGGAAACATGTAACGCCAAAGAGTAGTGTTCAATAGATGGAAGGCCAATTCCGCCAGATAACTGGTGAGCCTTTAACTTAGTGATAGCAAGGCGAGGCTTAGCAGTACCCCAAATGAAAGTTTTAATCTGTATTTGTATTTGTATTTGTGGGGTATTTATAGAGCGCGACGTTCGCTCCGGAGGGAGCATCTTAACGCTAGGGAACCTAAGTGAGCCAGTCCAAGAGGATTAGATGGAAGCTTTGGAGTGATCGTCCGGGAGATTAAAGATCCAGGTCTTTAGCAGTTTTCGAAAAGGTTTTTCCTGGGTTTGTTGTCTGAGGGTTTTGGGTAGTTTGTTCCAGGCTTTAGTTGCAAGGAAGCTGAGGGTCTTCTCACCCTTCGTTTTCAGATTGTATTTGGGGAGAAGAATGAGGTTGTCGTTGGTTGAGCGAAGGTGACGGCTGGGCAGGTAGTGGGGGAAGCGTTTGGTGAGGTATTTAGGGCCTGTTTTGTTGTAGGCACGAAAGGCTATAATCAGGATCTTAAAGAGAATCCTTTTGTGAAGGGGGAGCCAGTGAAGTGAACGAAGTGCTGCAGAAATAGAGGATCTGCGGGGAAGGCCCAGGACAAGACGGGCAGCTGTGTGTAGTACGCTCTGCAGTTTTTGGATGGTGTTCTTTTTGGCTCCTGCGAGCAAGCCGTTGCAGTAGTCCAGTCGCGAGATTATGAGTGCTACTGTCACCGTCTTTCTGGCATCGATGGGAAGAAAGTCAAAGATCGAAGTAAAGATAAGGGGATCTGTAGAGGAAGCATACCTAGAATGTATATAAATCTCGGAAGGGTAACCATTTTAACCGCCTGTGTTCTGCCCCAAAGAGAAAGACCCAAAGCCTTCCATTTATCAAAATCCCGTTGCATTTGGGATATAAGAGGAGATAAATTATCTGCAACCATGTCTTGCAATCCTTTATTAACGAGGACACCCAAGTATTTAAGGCGTGAAGACTGCCAGTGAAAAGGAAATCCAAAAATGGCTGCTTTTGTGGTACCGTTAGAGATGGGCAAAGCCTCACTCTTGTCCCAATTAATCTTGTAACCTGAAAAAGAAGAGAAATCATTAATAATGTGAAGAAGAGAAGGAATCGACCGGGGAAGACGAGTAAGGGTGAGTAGAATATCATCAGCATACAGGTATATTTTAGAATGTCCAATTGGGAGGGGGACACCAGAGACCTCATCAGATTGACGAATGGTAGCAGCCAGAGGCTCCATAGCCAGAAGAAACAGAAGGGGGGATAGTGGATACCCTTGGCGTGTCCCTCTCTTAATCGTAAAGGCGTCAGATAGAAACCCACCACAATTTACCTGAGCAGAAGGGTGATCGTATAGTAAGCGTACCTTATCAATAAATTTCGTACCTAAACCGAATCTATCCATGACCTTGAAGAGATAGTTCCATTCGATGCGGTCAAACGCTTTTTCTGCGTCAGGTGAAAGGGCTAACGCATCATCCGTAAGATGTTTAGCCGACCATAATGCATGGGCCAGAGAACGCAGATGATTCCGGGAGGAACGGCCCGGTACAAAGCCTACTTGAGAATGGTGTATCAAAGAAGGCAAGACTTTACGCAAACGCGAAGCAAGAATGCTGGCCAAGATTTTAATATCAGAGTTCAATAGAGAAATGGGACGATAACTACTGCAAAGCTGGGGATCTTTACCTGGCTTTGGAAGCACAACAATAATAGCCTTGTTAGAAAGGGGTCCTAGTGAAGATGCACTGTCCGCCTCCTGGAATGCGGCATGTAGGGTATCAATAATATTGTGACCTGCCCAGCGATAAAATTCAGGAGGAAATCCATCCTCTCCAGGGGCCTTGTGGTAAGGCAGGGCAGCAATCGCACCAGAAACCTCATCTCTGGTTATTTCACCCTCGAGAATGGCTCTGCCCTCCGCCGAAAGAGAAGGAAGATGCACTTTTGCAAGAAATGCTGTCATTTTATCCGAATCCATTCGATTATCGGAAGTGTAAAGAGATTCGTAAAAGGAGGCGAACTCATTAACAATGTCTTGAGGTTTTGTGCACAAGTGTCCTTGCGCAGATCTAATGGCCGGAATGGCCATAGACGCCTCCCTCTGACGCAGCTGCGCGGCTAATAGCCTTCCCGCCTTTTCCCCTTGCTCGTAATGTCGACCTTTCATTTTCTGTAAAGCGTATTCTGCTTTAGATGTAAAAAGGCTATTTAAGGCCATTCGAGCTTGCTCGAGTAATTTACGGTTTTGTAAAGACGGAGATGTGGTGTATAGGCGAGAATAAGTTTGTATGTCGGATTCGAGCTCACCTTGTCTCTTTGCATTTTGCTTATTAGCAATTGCTGCATCACGCATTAATTGCCCCCTCAAAGTAGCCTTCGCCGCAGCCCACAGAGTCCTGCTAGAGGTGACAGACCCCTGAATAGTAGAAAGATAATTTTGAAGGTGAGATTGCAGTTGGGACTTACCAGTAGGAGTCCTGGGGCGTTGGATATTCATTCGCCATGGCTTACGTCCAGGCCTAGAAAGACCCAGATCAAGGGAAAGGAGAACCGGAGAGTGATCAGACAAGGCCGCTTCCAGGATGCAGGAGTCTGTAACCAATTGAACTGTGCTATGTGAGATGAGGAAATAATCAAGACGAGAAAATGTACCATGAGCCGATGAAAAGAAAGTATATTCCTTATCCGTTGGATGGCTGAAACGCCAATGGTCAACCAATCCAATATCTGATATGATGTCCCCTAACAAAGCTCTGTCTGACGCATTGCCCCTATCTAATGGGCCAGTTTTGTCTAGAATGGAATCTTGCGTTACATTCCAGTCTCCGCCAATCAAATATTGCGATGCATTAATTTCGAGCAGCAGGCGGGATAATTGAAGAAAGAATGTTTTTTTGGTACCCGTAGGGGCATAAACAGACCCTACACAAATGTGAGACTCTCCAATTTTAAGTGTGGCAAATACATAACGGCCATTTACATCTGACCATGTTTTAGAGACAGTGACCGGAAGGGATTTGCGAAGAAGGATTGCTACTCCACACTTGCGGAGGGGGCCTGTGTCTGTGGAATCGTCTTGTTGGACACTACTATGGATAACCTTGCCCACCCAGTCTCTACAAAGTTTATCGGATTCTAGAGCATCCAAATGGGTCTCTTGAAGCAGGGCCACATCTACATGTTTGGTCTGGAGATAGGAGAGTACTTTCTTCCGTTTTATGTAATGGGTGAGGCCATGTACATTCCAAGTAATTGCATTAAGAGAATGTGCCTGTGCCATAGTAGAATAGAACAAAAATCAGAAACAGGAAAATGAAGCACAAAACAACGTGTTGAACCAGACAAAGAAAAAAGGAAAAGAAATGACAAAAGGAGGGGGAAACAAAAAGAAAATAAGTGGAAACGATACTCTGATTTAGATGAGATACATAAAGGAAACAATAAAAGAAGTAATGACGAAAGGAGATAAGATTTAGAAAAGCAGTACAGTAATAAAGAAACTATAAAATATTAAATAGTAGCAAGTAAAGAACAAGAAACCGTAGACTGTTACCCGCGGGTCTGGGCGCACTAGAGCGCCGCCGCGGGAAAAGACCCCACAGAAAGAGAGAAACAGTTAGGAATGCATTAATAATATAGAAGGGAAGCCCAGAAGAGCATTGTAAAAGAGAACAGAAGAAAAGTAGAGAAAGCAAAATAGAAATTGAGAAGCGACATTACGTAAGAAGAGAAATCTAACAATAATTAAATGTGAGGTAACCTAAGAGCATAAGACATATCATACTCATATCAAAAAAGCCTATACCAATATGCATGTGAGCAAATAAAATAGTACAACTATAATCAAACAATTAGGCGCCAAGGCACCCAAGTAACTGCAAAACCAGTTAGAAATATGCAATAAAATTGTAACATGGAGAGTAATAAATGCAGGGAGAAAAAGGAATAGCATTATAAAGCAGAGAAATAGCAGAAGGCATAGTGAAAGGGAAAGGAAATAAGATAGGAAGCTAGTGAGAAAGAGATGAAAAAAGGCAATCAAATATTATAAGAACAGCAAAATATGTCAAAATATAATGATGAATTAACAATAGAAACAAGACTCGCAAGGAAAAGGAGTCTACCATTAACTGCCAATAGGACTGGAGATAACTATTTCCACAGGAGGAAGCATTATTCAGTCCGCATCTGAAGGGGTTTTAAGAGGAGAGCGGGACTTGTCTCTTTGCAAGTCTTGTGGGAATGTAGCGGCCGAAACCGATTGTAATGCAGATTTCCTATCTTCTTGTGAGCGATGAAGTCGTTCAAGATCCCTACCCCGAGGTCTAGGGCTACTGGGAGGGCGCCTGCTACGATCTGACATTGGAGTAGAAGATTTAGAGGGTGATTGGGACGGGATTTGCTGCGAAGATGCAGTGAGAACCTCCATATCTTGAGGTTGAAGGCAGTCCAAAAATTGCTGAAGATGTTCTGGATCAAAAAAGTCCTTAGAGACTCCATCTTTGGTAACACGAAAACGTGCAGGTTCAAATAGACCATACTTGATATCTAGCTGACGTAATTGAGGTCGCATGGAGAGAAAGGCCTTCCGCCGTTCATTGGTTTCCTTGGAGAAATCGGCTGCCATATGGATGCGATGGCCTTCAAAAGAGAAGGAACCTTGAAGCCGAGCAGCAGACAGTAGTTGTCTAGTTTGGTCATGTCGGAGAAAACAGGCAATGATCGGCCGTGGGCGCGCAGCAGGATCACCACGTGGAGGACCAATTCTATGAGCCCGCTGTATCTCCAGAGGTGGAGTGAAAGAAATACCAGTCATCTTAGGAAGTATACGACACAGAAATGCACTGGAACTCTGTTCTTCAATGCGCTCTGGAAAACCAAAAAAACGAACGTTATCCCTCCTACTTCTGTCCTCCAAATCAATAAGTTTGCTATGGAAGAATAAGAGGTCTCGGTCTTTGTTGGGAAGGGAGTCCAAGCGGTTCTCCACCGTCTGAACTCTAGAGTCAAGAGATTCAATCTTCGCATGAAAGCTGGTGAATTCTGTTTTAATTGATTTAGTCTCCTCAGCTAATGATGTAATTGTAAGGTTCATGTCATCTAATCGACGACTAACCTCAGATATTTCGTGCAGAATACGTTGTAGAGTTGCCGCCGACGCCTGCTCCCCGTTAGAGGCCGAAGCCGGGGGTAAAACGGGAGGAGAGGAGGCAGTACCTTTTGTTGGCATGTTGATGGTCTGCTTTAGAGCTTCTGCAAAAAGAAGTGGCTTAGAAGACTTATTTCCTTGCTTAGGAGCAGGCATTTGAGGAGAATATTTGACAGAAACTTTGAAAATGCGTGAGGGCGTCTTGCCGGTAGACAATGCTTATATATGATCACAAAAATACAGTGGAATACCAGGACATACAAAAGCCCAATAATAGCAGTTGGTGTATGGTAATAATATATCGCAATTCCAGACACTAAAATGCAAAAGTACATCACATGAATGGGAAATCATTGCTTAGTGGTCCCCAAAACCATAAGCAAAGGATTAAGGCATTGGTGAAGATAGTGTAACTGTCGCCATGCTCAAAGGCGCATAAATAGAACTGAGATAAGATGAAACAACATATGCGTGCTTATGACATTAATAACCACAGTTGTATTTGCAGAATGAACAGAACTGCAAAATGCAGGGAAATCATGAGCCATATCAGAGCAAAGAATACACAACCTGACTGAAAAGATTGGCTAAAACACTATAATGACATTGAATTAAGGCAAGCTATTATGTGAGTCACCCAAATTGCGCTAAAAAGAGTCATTTCCGTGCAGCACCAGTCGTTATCAAAGTCGAAGGGCGCAAAACTGCAACTATCAAAGGTGAGGCCACTCATAGAAGGGTGAAAAAGTTAAATTTGGAAGTTCAGTTTTGAGTGACAAATCGTGAATTGTTCTTGCAAGAAGATCGCTAACTTTGCAGAGGGTGAGGCGCAAGATGACTGGCTGAGGTGAATGACAAAAGCGCCACAATGAAATTGTAAAAGGAGTTAATCCTACCAGTAGCAGACCAGCAGCACAACAAGAACCATGACTCCTGTCAGGTAATATTTCTGAGGAAAATAATGCAGCAGACAAAATTGAAGGAGGCGCGGCTACATGAGGAGGCAGGTATTCAACAGTAATAGCGAAGGCGTGACTTCATGAGGAAGGCGCTTGACAGCAGCAGCGAAGGTGCGGCCTCATGAGGAGGCGGGCGCTCGACATCCACAAGAAAGGCTTGACCTCATAAGGAAGCAAGCGCTCCTCAACAGCAACAAAGGCGCGGCCTCATGAGGGGGCAGGCGCACTCCATGAGCAACAGAGGCGCGGCTTCAGGGGGAGGATGAGGCAGCCGAAGGAAGTATGTCAGGCGGGCTGCGTCAGGCAAGCAGCGCCACACAATCTCGTCAAGACGATTAACACCAGGAAGACTACGCCGTCACATCCCTGGAACACGCTCAAATCGTGCCCCCCACCTTCCGGCAACCACAGGGCACGTGAAGAGGACTCCAAAGCCGATATGGGGTAAAATATTTCCGTTAAGAGCCCATCCCGTGGCGGAGCTCACTCGTCAGGCGGCCATCTTCCTGCGTGGCCAGACCACGCCCCCTAGTCCTAATTATTAACCAATAGCTTTTTGCACCCTTGATTTTTAATCCCTTGTTGAGAAAGATAATATCAAAAATAGAAGCAAGGCAAAGTTTTGATGCATAAAAGTCATTTTTGACATGCCCCTGAAAGGTTGAGTGGAGGATGCCAAGACCATTCTTGTGAAGGACCCTGCTTTTCCTATCAGACTTCGGTTTCTGGGTTTATAGTGAGTTCAATGCTGTTTCAAACTGGGCTTTGAAAATGTCCATAGTGGGTAGAGTTGGCCACAGGTGAGCAGGAACCTTTACCCCATTGGTCAGAGGAGTAATTCCCATTCACTACCACTTGCCAGGCATAAATGCAGCATCTCCAGACGCCCACTTCAGAACACTTTCTGGACCTGAAGAGCATTAGACCTACTGTCTGTGAACTGAAAGGGGCCCTGATTGACTGAACCTGCTCCATCTTGTACCAAGGACAAACACATGGGAACTCGAAGGGTCATAAGGATAACCTCCTATCTAAGCTACAGGGATGCAATAAGCTGCAAGAGACTTTTCCTGCAACTGCCCAGCTGACCAGTGGCAACAGGACCTAGACTGGACCCTGCTATTGGCCTGTGCCTGACACTCTGGGAGTCTCTTATTGCCTCTGTTGAGGTCCTGTGGGGCTTTAGAAGTGTACTCCTATGATGGATTTTGGGCTTAAAGGATCAAGTCAGAAGGTAAAATCTTTTTCCAGGGCAAACCTTGTTGGTGTATCTGACCACCGTCCAATTACTGCTGGCCTTGAATTGTGCCTAGGTCCTGGTCTGGAACTTTGTGCTTCTTGGCACTATTCCTACTTAAAATGTATCTTTGGTTCCCCTTATTGGAGTTTTGTAATTTTGTTTATTTAATTTTACTGTATTTTCCAAATTCAGTTAGGGACTTTTATTGTTTTGCATTTTGACTTTGTTACTGTTTTGGTACTGCATAAAAACTTTACAAATTGCCCTAAGTGAAGCTTGTCTGATGTGTGTTATAGCTACCAGGTTGTTAACTTCATCCTAATTTAGTGTCTTTCAGCGTTCACCATGACTATTGGCTTTGCAAATGCGTGTTTACATATGTGTTGTACAAATAGCAAAAGGGGTTTTACCCCCAAGCAAACCATTCAAGCTATTCTAAAGTGCTTTTTTTGGGTTCCCATAGTTTCACAATGTTCTTCCCTCATATATATATATATATGTTTCTCATGTGTGATTAATGAGCCAGTACCCTTACAGGACATTTAGTTTTATAGTTGACAATTCTGTTGAAAACAGCATAGTCTATTTTTGAAAAAATCATGCTTCAGAACATCGATTTGTGAATGTTCAACATCATAGCACAACAACCTTTATAAACAGTATAGTGAAACTGAGAAATTACTGGCATACTGAGTCTCACCGCTTCATAACTACATTGTGTTAAGCACAGATAGAGGTTATGTTTTATGAATCATACATCAAAACCTCGTTTAATTCTTGCATTATAGGAAATGAACCGAATGCGAACCCTTCTGGCAGAGGAAGCTACCCACCGCCTAATCGAAAACCATCAGAGTCAAGAATGGCTCCTAGTGGCAGCGAATATCCCGGAGGAGACGCCGAAAGCCGCGACTATTCTTATAGCAATATGGACAATGACATCAACCGGAGCCCCGGAGGTAAATTTTATTGACATTTTTGCTACTTTGGAGTACATGCAAGAACATTTTTTCAGTATTATGTCAGGCATAATCATACCTCGGCCACAATATTTCTGCATTTATAATAAGCTGTAGATTTCTCAGTTTAAATGTGTAGATTTAACATGATTCTTAACATTGTAGACCTATTTTTAAAACAATTGCCTGACAGTGGAAAACCTGAAATATTTTGTGTAAGTATAGTAGAAGTACACCCTTGTACTGGAGATGGGCAAGATGGCCTTTTTGCCACTCCAGAACACAATGAAATGACTTGCTTTTTCCTCTAGCTGACTGCATTCCGGTCAGGTGGGATGCCATCCTGCTATTGAGAAGCCAATGCCACAGGTCAAATGCTGTCATGGATTGCCGGCACCTTGCTCTCTGTGTGGCATATTCCCCAGCCTTCTTGAATCACAAAGCCAGCCTGTGAAAACAGCAGGATGTTCCAGCCAATCTGACTGCCTGACCTGTAGTCAAAAGAAATGAATGAAATTGCCAATCTGATAGGTCAAAGGTTAGGCAGTAAACCTGTTTGAAAAGCCCAGAGGTGTCAGTCATCTTGTTTGGCTGCCCTACAGCCAACCAGAATTGGCTCTGCTTTGAGACCAATCTTTTTGGTCATCAGATTAGTTGGTACCTCAATTTCCGTCTTGGGCATGCTTTGCAGTCAAAAAGCCTTTTGGGTGCTTCATGAAGGCAGATAGCCTGAGATTCTGCCGGATGGGAATGAACTGAGGAATCACGTGATTATCATCCTGCTTGCTGGAATGTCGGCGCAGCCAGGTTTCAGCCATATTGAATTCAGGCGAAACCTCTGCCCCTTTTAAACACTACATCATGGTTTGTACTTCTAATTTGTTCTGTTTTGCTCATGATCTGATGTAGAACATTTGTAGGACACAGGTTTCATCTTGAGAGGTTTCCTGGTGCTGGACAACCAAAGTTGTATTAAATGTATTATTGCTCAAAACGAGAGGATTTTAAAGCCTTTCAAAATGTTGGCTGGTGAGGCTGTGTGCGAAGATGATTTGGGAGTGAATTCCAACTTTTGACTGCAGCCATGGAGAAATTGCTGTCTCCCTTTCTTAAGGTCGGGTTTTATGAACTCGGAGCAAGAATTGGTGATTAGATCTGAGATTTCATTGTGTGACATCCCATCTAAATGTTTTTTCGAAAAAGATAGGTTTATGAGAATAAACATAATTTTACACAATACATATGGCCTTAAATATATCACATTTGAATGTACTAGAATCTAATGAAGATGCTTCTTGACCACTGTTATTGAATCGTGTGTTTTTAATCCACATATAAGACATACAGCAGCGTTTCAAACGAATTGAAGATGGGTTGCTGTTTCTTAGGAACTCCGAGGAGAATGGCATTTCTCTAATCAATTATTGATTTATGAGGGAAGTAACAATCGGCATCTCACTGTGGAATTCGAAAAAGGGAATATCTTGAGGAGGAATAAGCATACTTCTGATGCACGCAATATGTGGAGCTGTGCCTAGATGTGAGTCAAAGGGAATGCTGAGGTGAAGAGTAAAAGTGCCTTTGGAACTGCACCAGTAGACACCATTCACATTGTTATTAATAAATTGAAGTAGAAGTTCTGTCTTGCTTCAATTTAACTTCAAGAAGTTAGAGGCCCATCATCTAATAACTATAAGGCTTTCAAATATAGAGTCCGTGTGAGCTGAGTGTCAGTGTGTGCACGAAGAACTCCGCTCTCGTATGGCTTAAAAGCAGTGCGAGTTGACACATGTAGATATTAAACAAGCATTGGCATAGCCAATAGGTCTTGCCTTTGCTACCTTACAAGTGTTTAGCAAGAGCTATTGACTTTGTCAATGTCTGAAGCGGAGGTGGTGCTGGTACTGAGGTGGTGCTGCGCTGCTGCTGCTGAGGTGGTGGTGCGCTGATGCTGAGTTGGTACTGCACTGGTGGTGATGCACGGATGAGAAGGTGGTGCTGTGCTGATGCTAAAGTGGTGTTGTGGTGCTGTGGTGGTGCTGTGCTGATGCTGAGGCAATGCTGCGCTGATACTGTGTTGGTGCTAAAGTGGTGCTACACTGGTGGTGCTGAATGATACTGAGGTGCTGCTAAGGTGGTGGTGTGCCTCTACAGAGGTGGTGCTCGGGTAGTGTTAAATGATACTGAGGGAGTGCTGAGTGATGCTTTGGTGCTGCTCAGGTGCTGCTGTGCTGATGCTCAGGTGGTGTGGTGTGGAGTGATGTTGATTTGGTATTGCACTGGTGCTCAGGTGATGCTGTACTGGTGCTGAGGTGGTGCTGCGCTAATGCTGAAGTGGTGCATTGATGCTAAGATTGTGCTGCGCTGATGATAAGTTGGTGATGCGCTGGTGGTGGTGCACTGATGCGGAGGTGGTGCTGTGCTGATGCTGAGGTGGTGCTGTGGTGGTGCTGTGCTGGTGCTCAGGTGGTGCTGAGCTGGTGCTCAGGTGGTGCTACGTGATTCTGAGTTGGTGATGCGGAGTTGGTGCTGTGCTGAGATGATGCTGCCCTGATTGTGAGGTTGTGCTGAGGTGGGGCTGTACTGGTGCTGAGGTGGGGCTGTACTGGTGCTGAGGTGGGGCTGTGCTGGTGGTGGTTCACTGATGTGGAGGTGGTGCTGTGCTGATGCTGAGATGGTGCTGTGCTGATGTTAAGGAGGTGCTGAGGTGGTGCTACACTGGTGGTGGTGGTATACTGATGAGGTGGTGCTTTGCTGATGCGGAGATGGTGCCGTGCTGATTGTGAGGTGGTGCTGAGGTGGTGCTGTGGTGATGTTGAGGTGGTGCTGCGTTGGTTCTGAGGTGATGCTGCCTTGATGCGGCGTTGGTGCTGCAGTGGTGGTGCACTGATGGTGAGGAGGTGGTGCTGTGCTGATGCTGAGATGGTGCTGTGCTGATGCTGAGGTGGTGTGCTGATACTGAAGTGGTGCTGCGCTGATGCTATGCTGGTGCTGATGTGGTGTTGCACTGGTGCCGAGGTGGTGTTGTGCTAATGCTGAAGTGATGCTGTGCTGGGGTTTAGTTGCTGCTCAGGTGGTGCTGCGCTGGTGCGGAGGTGGTGCTGTGCTGATGCTGTGGTGGGGCTGTGTTGGTGCTGAGTATGTACTGCGCTGGTAGTGGTGCACTGATGCAGAGGTGGTGCTGTGCTGATGCTGAGGTGGTGCTGTGGTGGTGTCGATTAATGCTGAGGAGATGCTGCGCTGGTGATGAGTGATGCTGTGGTGGTGTCGAGTGATGCTGTACTGGTGCTGCCCTGATGCTGAGGTATTGCTGTGCTGGGGCTGAGGTGGTGCTGTGCTGGGGCTAAGGTGGTACTGCGTTGGGGCTGAGTAATGCTGAGGTGGTGCCGTGCTGGTGTTGCTTAAGTGCTGCTTAGTGATGCTCAGGTGGTGCTGCTGACATGGTGCTGAGTGACGCTGACTGGTGCTGAAGTGGTGCTGCACTGAAGCTGAGGTGGAGTTGTATTGTATACTTGCAGGACATATTGTTAAATAACCTCATGTTGCATGCCTCGTTTGGAGAGCACAAGAAGGCATCCCTTGATATTAGTTTTATTTCACCAACGATTGAAACCTTAAAGAAAGCATCAGAATTTGAAAGCACGCAACTTATAGCTGCTTTCACTTTCTTAAAACGGAGCGGTAACATGTTTACCTCTTTAATCATATCCAAATAATCACATTGTCAAAAGCATAATATAAATAGGTAAATCCTACTGTCGACTGTCTTCTTAAACTAGTCTTCCATTAAGAAAGTATATTATTTAAAGTCTGGTCATTTCAGCTACAGAAACCAAAAATGTTTTAGGATGAAAAACAGCCACTGGCTGAAAAAGCGCTTGTGAAACCAAAGACCGTGGAAAACAAGCTAAAGATATGATTTGCAGCACTCAGCTGAGCGCGTTCGGAAAGCCAAAACAAGCCCAGGCAAAAGAAAAAGTAGTGCGCCGAAACAAATTCATATGGCCGATAGTAAAGTGATCCATGTAACAGGACTAGTCTCGAGGGCGTGACCAAAATAGCAAAAGGAGAGAGAAATTTAAACTATTCACCAACAAAAGCAAAGGAATTTCGAAAGGCACATTAAGGAACTAATCGAAATGAATAGGCGTGCTGAAAGCCCATACAGCAGAGACAGCACATGCGCTGCCTAGGCGAGACCTAAAAAAGTACTGTGGCAAGAAGAGACTCCTGTAGTACTCCAAATTGTATTGCTTTAGGTTTGGTTGAAAAAAGAAATGACATTTAACTCTGATTCATTTAATACTTTTTAATATGACAGTATGGGCTTGGCAGGGTTGATAGTCCTACGCTATGATGACACATCACTTTACTTGGGGTTCCATGCAGGTAAACCAAAACATTTAAACTCCAATAACTTTTGAGGTTATCAAATGAAAGCCCCCATTTGAATAAATTGTACCCTACTGACCTGGGGCTTGGTTGTAACCGAAATGAACCTTATAAACTATAGATAGAAAGTCATAGTAGTTTTCATTACAAGCTAATCATGGAACTATATTCTTAACATATGATGTACTCATTTTGTAAATCATGTTTGTGTGCGTACTTACTGCCCGAACAATGTCACATGTCGCTTAAAATGTGACGAGAAAACATGTTGAGTCCCACAGAAATATAGTAGGTTTATATTTTACAAAATTAGCTTTGAACTGTGTTCTCTTGGGAACATGCCACTCATTCTCCATTTCTGTATTACTATTTGGTGACTTTCACAATGCGCTACTCGTTTTTACACACAGACAGGCATCTCATTCCGAATCTGCGAATTGGCAAAGATTGACTGGCAAGTGAGCGCGCTGAAAAACACAATATGGTGCAGCCTCATTGTGGAAGCAGAGCCCTGCTGACCTGTAATTTATTCACTCCGTGCTGGCCACAAGCCCAAGAAACCTGGCCGGCTTCCATCTGCATCAGTCTAGTGTTAGCTGTAGTGTCATGGCTGACAGCGGCTCTACACTTGGAAGCGACTGCTTCTCTGCCTACGTATGAGGGATGTCTCAACAAACAGTGCTAGTAATATGCTGCCATTAATCATTGCCTTATCATTATTACTTGATGAACTCCTTCAGGACAAGGTTTCGCATTTAGATCCTCATTACACGCTGGGCGGAGCAGAGTTACAGTGCGGAATTTCCGCTCAGCTGGACAAGTTGGATCGCATTTACACACCCAGTTTTCCCAGGTACGGGAATGCCATACCTGATCATACCAGCTGGTAAAATCACTTGAGGCTTTAGCTGCAAAGGCAGCCAGGCCCCTTTTCTCTACCTGCTGAGAGTTCTTTTACAGGAGGGGGAGCTACAAGACCTGCCTGGGTCAATTTTTCCCCTTTGCACCTATGCTCTCAACTTTGCTCCCTCCGCGCCCACCTAGTACCTGTCTCCATCAGCACACATTTACCACGCGTTCGAGGCATGTGGCAAATGGGTCAACCCCCACACAACAGGGAATTCCTTGCAGTTTTACACCTTTTAAAACCGGTTCCATGCAGTTATTCCTCATTCCATGAAGTTTAACCCATAATTGCACAATAGTGGCGGGATGTTACAGATACAGCCACCCAGTACCGTACAGCTCGAATTGAGGGCTTTAGTGGGTTTGAGTAGGTGTGGCATAAAATGCAAGATGCACCTTGATAGAGTGCAAGATGATACTTGGCTAAGTGCACTGAACCTAATATAAGTTCATATCACCAACATCAAAACCAGAATCACCTCTTTGGGCTTAATAACAGGTATTAATTAAAACTTGCTATACTAATGTGGGTCAATAAAGCAACATTCTTAATTTAAGCTCTACTGAGGCATGCACAGCTGATTGCACAGTGAGCATTACGTAGCAATATGAAGTTGGCTATGAAAGGCAATGTGCCCTTATCTCACTAAAAGATGAGCCTGGGCATCTCATGGAAGAAACTGTAAAACATTCATCACTGCCAAAAGTTCTTGACCTGTTATTAGTATGAGGTCGCAAAGGCACACAGGTGGAAGATGTCTCTATTAGTTCAACATGGACTGCCCACATCTTTCATCTCAGGTCATGGGTGTGAGCCTGCCAAGGCCAACTCAGCTTTCCATTCTTCCACGTTTGGTGAATTGAGTACTGTTACACTGGGCAAAGCTGATGCCTGTTGTGTACAACACTTCTCAGTAGCATATTTGCGGTATAAAGTGCAATAAAGAAGCATGTTCTAGTTTCATTTTAGCATTCTCTCTGTTCCATTTGACACTCGTTATGCAGAGCTATAGTCAGTTCTCTGAATTGGGTGACAGGGGAGCAGCACAGATCATGTACTCAATCTTGAGTGTGAAAAAGGCCACTTTATTGAAACAGGTGAATATCACAAACCATCCCCCAGTCTTTCACACCTTTACAAAACTAAACCTCAATAGACAACATGTTAACTATGGTCACAGATCCCCACCCCTAAATTCCCCCCAACATAATTATCCAGCCCATGTCTATCTCTTACCATGCTACACCAACCTAATGGTGACCTTTATCTTCTAACACGTAACTCACATCTATTATCAACTAGCTATCTAAACTTCTTACAGTGTAACATTTTATGTTCTGCCTCAACCAAGTGTGCCCTCGTTGACCCCTCCTATTTATTTCCTGATTCGCCGATGGCAACAACAATAAACTTAACTCTAAAATATGCCAAACTATTGGCCAACCTCCACTCAGAGAGAGTCGTGAACTTTCTGCCCCCCCCCCCGACCAGGCTGGACCCTTTCACTCCTGAATATTCTCCAGGCTGACTTACAACCCGAGCAGAACACTCGTGAGAGGCAGAATGGTTCTACCAGTTGCTTCTTTTTTTAAATATTATATTGCTGCTAATTGAAAGTGATTTTACTGTTTTACCTGTTTTTACTGTCCCGCTCCTCTGCCCAGTAAAGAGCTGTGTTCAATGCACTGGGGGTAGGGGGTTTCACTCTCTACGTCCGCTTGCTGCACTTTAGGCACCCGGGGCAGCGGTCTAGTTGCTGTTCTCGGCGCTGGATAAGCTGCATAAAAGTGTCTGATGACACGACTGTGCCGCTAAGGCAAGCCCGTCTGCGCCCGTCCGCGCCAGAACAGGCCAGGGGCCAGGACCCCTGCACTTTTCCCGCCAGATCACTACTATTACTCTAGTGCACAGCTTCATCAATTAAATAGCGCACTAGGAGCAACTTGCTATCATTCTATTTCGTGTGAAAAGTCAACGAAAAAGTGCCCATACTACCCATTCACACTCTCCTCCTGGACCATTACACCCTCCTTATCCACGGGCGCCTATAAACTCCTGCTATTGAACTGCAGATCTTTGCCCCAACACACTACAGAGATCTCGATGCTTCTGCAAGACTATGACCCAGAGGTCCTGTTCCTAACAGAAACCTGGCTCAACCCAAGCTCAGAGCCGGACATTGTTCAAACACTCCCCCAGGGGTACCTGATACAGAGGGTGGACAGAACAACAGGCAAGGATGGTGGGATTGTTATCCTATATAAAGACCACCTCACCCGTCGCCTTCTTGGGAATCCACTCCTAGACTGCGAGAATGTCCATTTCTTGATAGAATTCACCCCACCCCTCTCGCTCACAGGCATCCTGATCTACCGGCCCCCAGGTGTGGCAGGTACCTTCTGCAAAGCTTTGTTGGAAACAGTCCTTAACCTAGCCAGTACTGCAGCAAATTTTACTCTTTTTGGGGATTTTAACTTGCACTTTGACGATTTGGGAACAGCAGTCGAATTAGCACGAGATCTTGCGTCTTGTCAGCTGTCACAAAAGGTTGTGCGAGCTACCCATGTCAAAGGACATTGCCTCGACCCTGTGTTTTCCAATCTGGAGAACCTGATAGGAAATGACCCCACCCCTATCCCATGGTCTGATCACTTCCTCATCCCCCTTTCATGGTGCCCTCAGATCACCACTCCCCATGCTCCACCCTCGCTCACCCTGAACCAGCCCTGGTCCAAGCTCCCTCTGGACAAATGGGTCCAAGAACTGGAAAAGACCAGACCAAAGCCTGATCCCAGTCCAGTTGCAACTAACAATGACGTCTACAGTTGGATAGAGGACTCGCTGAACTTTGTCCTCCCTAAAACATTGATTAAAAAAAGAATGGTCCTCATAAATCTCCCTGGTATTCCTCGGAATTGCGCTCTTTAAAACAGTGCTGCAAGGTACGGTAAAGAAGCTGGAGGAAAGATTTCTCACCTAGCAAAAAGCTCGAATACAGGAGAGCCATCGGCACGTATAGAGCAGAAATTAAAAAAAGGCACAGGCCTCCTTTTATGAGGAAAAAATTCTGTCGCCCGCTAATTCCCCCAGAGAAACCTTCCTTATCATAAAAAAACTCCTCAAAATCCCTGTTCCACCTGTTGCCCCTGATACTTCGGGTCAATGATGCAATAAACAGGCAGAGTTTTTTTACCACCAAAGTTCAAAACATTCTTAAACTCCTGCCCCAAATGGACGACGAGTATGACACCTCAAATGAGCACGTAGGTCGGGGTCCTCTTCTTACCAGACACTTGCTGGAGGCTATTCCCCCTCTTCCCCAGGAAACAATTTTGACTCTGCTTTCCTCGGTGAAAAGTGGCTCGCCTAGGGATACTGCACCTATGAACGTCCTGAAAAGGGTAGCACCCATAATTGGCCTCACCATCGCCGACGTGATTCATGCCTCACTGGCCACAGGAATAGTCCCTCCCCCAACTAGAAAGGGGCAATGGTAAAGACACTTCTGAAAAAACCAAATCTGGACCCGGCGGATCTGGGAAATTACCGCGCCATTTCCCTTCTTCCGGGGATTGCCAAAATCGCTGAGAAATATGCTAACCATACTCTCTCAAACTTTTTGGAATCCCACAATCTGCTACACCCCTCCCAGACAGGATTTCGCCCAAGACAAAGTACTGAAACTGCTCTGCTAGCGGTAGCAGAAGAAAGCATAAAGATCCTGGACTCAGGAGGGTCAGCAGCCATTATACTCCTTGACCTGAGTGCAGCATTTGATATGGTGAATCACCGCATCCTAATTCACCGTTTTAGGAATATAGGAGTAGCTGACACGGCACTGCAATGGCTGCGTTCTTTTCTAGAGGAACGTTTCTTCCAGATATTTGGAGGGAACATGAGTTCCAAACCCTTGCCTTTGTTGTGTGGTGTCCCTCAGCTGAGCCCGACTCTTTTTAATGTGTATATGGCCCCATTGGCGGCGATCATGGCCCCCTTTCAGAATCCATATGGTGACCTACGCCGACGACACCCAATTGGTCGTGGCGCTTAACCAAGCAATGCAGCAGCCTAATTACCTTTTTGCATGCCTAGAAGAAGTCTCTAAGTGGATGGGGGCGTCCCACCTGAAGCTTAATGGTGAAAAGACGGAGGTCATGATCCTGGGCAACCCCTCAAATGTTACACTGAGGACTATGTGGCCAGCATGCATGGGCCCAGTCCCGGTCCCCAAGACCGAGATAAAGAGTCTTGGCATTTGGTTAGACCAGAACTTGACATTTGAAGTGCAAGCAAGGAAGACAGTCGCCACTAGTTATGGCCTGCTTAGAATGGTCAGAAAAGTGCTTCCTCTCTTTCCTCCCCAAGCCAAGAAAATCTTAGTCCAATGACTGATACTCTCAAGGATAGACTATGGAAATGCACTTTACTTCGGGGCCCCGATTGCAGTAATCACAAAACTGCAAACGCTCCAAAACTGCACGGCCAGACTATTCTTGGGAATATCAAAGCGCCTCTCAGCTAAACCTGCCCTACGCTCCCTTCATTGGCTTCCAGTGAAAGAAAGAATTAGCTTCAAGGCCCTCTCCGTCATCCACAAGTCCCTGCAGGGGAACGGGCCACCGATAATCTCGACCATGATCCAGCCCTACAAAGCGATTAGGAAACTGCGCTCGGATGAACTTCACTTGGTTGAAGTACCAAGGATTAAGAGGGCCAGAAGTGGTGGCCGACTCTTTTCTCATAACACAGCCAAACTCTGGAACGCACTGCCGCTCCATCACTGCAGGGAATCTAGCCATCCTGTCTTTCGAAAGCAAATAAAAACACTACTGTTTCCCTAAGTATCTCTGTCACGGGTTGCTAGTCATGCACAGCGCTGGGAGGTCTCCGGGCAGCCATGCGCTATACAAGTGTTTTTTTAATTTAATTTCCTGAATATTCAACGCATGAGCCAAAGCCTCCTTCAGCTATATCAGGTACAGTTCCATCCGTTAGTGTGACAGATGAGCCCCATCCCCCAAAAGAATTCCACTGCGTCGTATCTCTGTTCTGGGTGCTTCACTCTACCCAGTAACTCGCCTCACCTCATGCCACCCTTTCTGTGCAATGACACCTTAAACCAACTTTCGCCGAAGTCCGGGTTGGTATCTTGACCCCTCTGTGCCACATGCCTTTGGACCCATTCAATAAAGGAATGGCCCAGATTCCAGATGGAGAGGTCCGAGGTGTGCGGACCAGCCACGGCACCTGAAAAGACAGATATGTGAGAAGAGGACCCACAACCACATTCGTACATCAACAATCCCCCTGTCCAAGCTCACGTGTCACCGGGAGCAATCTGAGAACATCTGCCCAGCCCCATGATCCATGTACTGTCCCAACTCTTATATGCAGCTGCTGTGGCTACCCCAATCCTAAAAGAGTGTGTGCCAAACGTCCTTGGCTTTTCACCCAGCTTCACTAATGCCTTGCCCAGTATCGCCAATAGTTGGAGGAATGTCACCTGGACCCCACTGGCATGATAGTAACCCCCGCACCAGGGCCCCCGTTTTCACCTTCAATTGCTCACCCCATTGTACCAGACACAGTCTCTGGACAGGGTAGTCCTGTAGGTCTACCGTCTTCCCCTTTGAACAGTGATCGGATTGAGACTACTAGAGGCCCAGCACCCAGCTCGATCCCTGTCTTCCCACATTACTCAAGTCCAACCCCCGGGCACTCACCAATAACTCTGACACCGGAAAACCCCTGAAAAACATCCACAACATTAATGTGGAAAAGAGGGCCACTTCACCTTACCCATCACACACCGATGACAAAACCCTTAGCACCTCCCCAAACAAATGTAAGGACAAAGGTGTCCTTTTCCCGCACCCAGGGCCCCTTTCTCTGATCCATCGTTCCAGCATCCTTCTCCCCAGCTCCCCTGCTGATGACACGTAGCCCCAGAACAGTGGCCCACTTAAAGATTCCTGTCAGCTTCCACATTATAGTGACTCTTGTCAGACCGTTCTGAATCAGTGTCAGGATGAATTGAACCACATCTTCCTTCCAGTTTTCAACCCGGAGATCTCCAGCTCGCCCTTGAACTTAGGAACTCCTCCCATGCCTGCGTGTACGAACGCCTAGTAGACTCTGCCAACAAAGCTACCACCAATTGGAACAGCCTCTGTCTCCTATTCTCTGCATGTCTGCCGGCATTGGCGTCTTATGCCTGTCCTCCTCCGTAGCCAGCCCATTGAACCTCTCCCACTGCAAATTATACAAATCATCTGCAATGTCATTGTCCACTCCTACCACGTATCTAGCCTGAAACAACATGTCATTCTGCAAACAACTCAGTAGAAGTACTCTCAAAAGCTTGAGCAACTGCTCAGATGGATAGTCTGTTCACAATGTGCACCACCGCCCGGTTAGCAGTCCGAAAAAGGAACTTCTTGTGAGCCAGGTCCCTTCCCCACAGCTGTACCACCACTATGAGGGGGAAAACCCAAAAAATGCGATGATCCTGCCACCATGCTTCCAACCCTCAGGCCACTCTTCTGTGCACCACTTCCCTTGCCAGTAAACACCATAACCAAAGACCCTAGCCTCATCTGAATTGATCATTACATCCCAAACACACTCCTGTGGCACTGCCGATGGGATGCCATTGAAGTCATCAAAGCCTCCACATTTGCAAATCTTAGCGCACCCCTGCTGACACCTGCGTGTGTTGATGCAGTTGTGAAAGACCCGTCCGGTACAAGCCCAGGTGCCTGCGAAATGTCCTGCCCTGCCATGACCACCCTGCATGAAAAGTTCAAGAGTCCAAGTAAAATCTGCACCTCCCGCACAGTTACTGAGTCCACCCGCATATACATCGTCCGTTTTTTATCCAGTGGCACATTCGCTTCTATAGCTACCGAATTCAGTTTGATGCCCAGAAAGAACAACACCATGCTAGGGCCCACAGTTTTCTTTGGTGCCAGTGGCACCCCATGTCCCCCCTGAGCTCCTGGAAACTTGCCAGCTGCTGCTGGCAGTCTGTGGAACCGGGCCGACCCACGAAAAAGAAGTTGACCAGATAGTGTGTCACTGCCTGCGCACCTTGTGAACAACCACAGTAGGAGGAAGCTAAAGTGCTTGAGCAGCACACATGAAATTGAGCACCCCATGGGCAGCAACTTGTTCACATACCAGAAACCATCCAATTGAATGCCCAACAACTGAAAATTCTGAGGGTGTACCAGCAACAGTCTAAAAGCAGACTTTGTCACTCTTGGCCATGTTAGCCCCTTGTTCCACTTCCTCAACTAATGCCATAGCCACATCCACAGAGGAATAAGAGACTGATGCTGTCTCCGTCGTTATGAAGTAGTTGACCAATGAGATGCCGGATGAGCTGTAATTGCCCCTTCTCTTTTTTGGGAACCACACCTATGGGTGATATGATCAGGTTCTCCAGGTGCCAATCAGCAAAAGGCCCAGCCATCCTACCTTCCTTGATCTCTTTCGGCAGTTCATCCCTGTCTACCTGTTTGTCCTGGCAGATTTCAAATTCCCAGCACACCTGTGTATCCTGGGCCCCTCATATGCCAGCTTAAAACTCCATTGAAAACCTTCCTGCAGCATTTAGCGTCCTCTCTGAGATCATAGTGCGCCAGCCAAAATTCCAATTGTTCCTGGCCTTCCCGAAAACCAGAGGGTTGAGCATTGTATTGTCCTCCAAAGTTCCCTTGCCTTGAGCCACTGCCCCCCTTGTTGGCCCTACCCCACGCCTGCTGCTCTGGAGCTCTCGACCAGGGAGTGTTTCCCTGCACATTTGGAGCATCAGGCCAGAACTTGCAATATTCTCGGGTATATAGCCCCTTTTTGAAGTCCCAGCAAGCTCGGAGTTCCCCAATTTGGATTTTTGTTGTTGCTCTCACTTACCTTGGGTGGGACGCCCTTGAAAGGGGTGGTGCAATATGGCTAACTCGCAGCAAATATTGTCTTACCAAACTTGGCTGACCCCATGGTGTGTTGCGCAAGTCAGAATCGGTCTCCCTCCCACTTCACCTACGCGTTCAGGGCCAAACATGCCCTGAACTCGTCATCATACTGCACCCAACCGTAACCCCCATACATGATCTGTGATTTCCTAATTACATCCATGTATTTAAAGAGCGCTACAGACCACTCTGGGTACTTTTCACAATAAACACTTGCAAAACTCAGGAAGCACCTCAGGTCTTCTAGACAGTTCGTATTCCTCTTCCTTGGACCCTTTCTTCACCCTAAGTACCCTGTGAAGGAGCTTAAACATCTCTACATATTCTCCCCTCCATATCTTTTCTTTCATGGACAGCATCAGGTGTGTGCCCAGTGGTTTTGTGGTTCCCATGGATGGTAGTTTCTCTATTTTAAGTTCCTTGCTTTCCGCCCCACAGACCGTCTGTGTACCCACTACCTGACCCAATCCCTTCCTGCCGGTCTGTGCAGCCTGAGTTTTCTTCGAAAGTGTCCTCCCCCACGGGCTCTCCTCCCCTCCTGACTGGGCTCTGTCCTTTGTCAGTTGCGTCGGGCAGTATTGACCTCGGTCTTACCTTCCTATGCTATGTACTCCATACCAACCCCAGTATCTGTTAAATACCAACCCTTACTGAGGCGCATGCAACCGCTGTGTGTGTCACCCTTTGCATCCACACCCTTGGAAACCATTACTATCTTAGCCTTATTGCCCTTAACTGGTGTCCAGGTCCGTCTCCACTCCTGGGTATGTCGCCTAACCAGTTGCGAGGGTCTACCATGGCCATCATCATTACCATGCCTCTTCCTTGCAGCGGATAGGTCCTGCAAGATACGAGGGACGACCACATTACCCGACCCCTGCATGCACAACTCCGCCACTACTGGCGTTCCTCCTCCACTGGAGCCACCTCATCCACCAACTCAACTTCTTCCAAACTCATCTCATCATAATATAACTGAGAGTAATTGGTCCCCAACTCATGCAAATTGAACTGTGTGTCAAGTTGTGTATACCTGTCTTGGGCTCCGCAACACTGAAGCGGCCCTTGATCTCAGCTTGCTGCCCAGGGGTTGTACTACACTCTCCCAGCCATGCCGCTGTTGATTGCCAATGAGCGCTGTCAATCTCTGTGCCTGGGGCCATACTGTACCCTCTGTCCTGGTGCCCTGCCGAGGACACACCGGACCTTCGTTTGGCAGTGGCGATGCCTTCCCACGAGGCCATCTGGCTGGCCGCACTGCGCCCTGCCCTCTCTTTACCTCGTGGTCGCGGAGCCGTACCGGGCTCTTCCGAGTCTGCTCCGCTGCTACCACTGTACATCTGCAAAGGGAGAGAGAAAAGGCCCAGAATGCTGGCTTCTCCAAACCCGTTATCTTGCCCCTCCAGCACCCAATACCACTTCCCCTGTTGAGCACCTCCCCCTAAGGTCAATGCCGAGGGGCCCAAAACATCCATAGGCCACCCCGGGGTATATACCTTTGTTGGGGGCATCCTGACCCTTCCCATGAAGGTTTAGCTTGATCATCCCTCCCTCTCTCCATCACTTCCTCTCCACCACTCCACTCCATGAGGGGTGCAAACAAAGAGGTGGCTGGCCCTCCACCCCTTTCCCTCCCTGCCTCGTCCCCTTTTGAAGCCCCCCCCCGGTATGCTCATCCATCACCTGGGCCCCTTAGCCTGCTAGATCCCCATCTCCCAACCCGACTCCATGGACCACCACAACCTCAGTCCTTCAGCGGTCCTGTCTAGCCAACCATTGCATGCCAGTGACTCTGACAGCCATTTTTTAGTACCCGAAGCTCCCATGAGGGCATCAAGCTCCATCAGGGGGCCTGCACCTGCCTCTTCCACCACCCCTGGGTAGGTACCCCACTTCATTGCTTTCTCCTAAACCCCACCCTCTGCCCAAACCCTTCCCAGCCTCATCTGACCTTAGGGGGCTAGTAGCTGGCCCCTAAATGCAGCTCAATCCTCGAGATTTCCTTTGCAGCAGAAAATTAGACCTTGATACCGAGTCCTGCGGCACCTCACCTCAGACAACAAACATTTATTGTCATCCTGGCCCCTTGGATCCCCCATGCCTCCTGCACTCCAATCCCTTCGGGGGAGGGGAATTTGACTCCATCCTCTTTTCCGCTGCAGTCCCGGTCCCAGCAGCTTCTGCACCAGTTACAGCTGCTGTTTCTGCTGCCCGCCCCCAAGTGACAGCCCCTCCCCTCAATGAACGGGAGTGCCATCTACCAAGCGCCACGCATACTACGCCCTGTACCTGGGGCTGCTCTCCTCCCCATAGAGCAGCCTGGGGCTGCTCTCCTCTCCATAGAGCGGCCCCTCTGCCCTACCTGGGACACAGTAGAAGGTGCTGCGCCGCATGGCTGTGAACAGGCCAGGGCCGCGCTGGAAACGCCGCAGGATGCTCTGCACATTGAGCGAGCTAGAGCCCCCCTCATGTAGCAGGCGCAAAACCTGCTTCACACGATCATCAACCACTGCCATCGATAACTACACAAAATGCCCTCCCGACCCAAAGTTACTCTGGATCACCAGCCACTGTCACCTTTTCGCTAATGTTGGCGGTTAATGACAAAATGGACAGTTTTATACTGTTGGACTCCATATACTATGAAGCCCAAAAAATAGCCCAACCTTGATCTGGGCTACCCAAATCCCCCAATCACATCCATTGGGGGCACACCTCCCTTCGATTGGTTGCCCCCCAAGCCCTTTTGTGATGCTCTCTGGCTAAGCCACTTCTCAGTTATAGATCGAAATTGCTTAGAATATCAGTGTTTACTTAATACTGTAGCCTTTGCAGGAAATTAGCACAAGGTGGGAGGAGGGGTAAGAGTATGTTTCTAATCTGCAGGTTAAACAGGAAGAATAATCCTCTTACATCCAGTGCTATCCAGTCACGTCTTGCTGTTAGACATCCCATGATAAACAGATGCAGCATATTTTTTTGCACGACAGCTTGGCCCAGAAAAGGGTCAAATCTTAATCCCAGCCATTATCCAGCACGGTTGCATTCAAATGTGTTTACTAAACCCAACACAAGTGAATTTGCTGCTAGATTATTTATTAACCAGCCCCCAGAGCTTTATACATTGCTTGGTTTCACTGGTAACATAGCACAACCTGGAACCATATCTCATGAGAGCAAACGGTTAGAATTGGAGGGTGCTCCAAAGAAAGCATTTTTAAGTAAAAGAGACTGAGTAACAAGCTGCAGTAAGCAGCAAATCCCAGCAGGATTGATCTGCATACACAATTGCACAACAGGGTGCATCATAAATTCAAGTTATTTGTCAGAAAAACTTTCTTTGTCTCCTAGCTTAGGGTTAGGGTTGCACAATTCCTTTAAAGCTAGAAATCCCATAACCTGTAGGCTCTAGAAATACAGGGTCAATGACTTTACGTCTAGGAGAGCAGACATGCGTCTCACCCTCAAGAAACCTTGGAGTGTTGATCTACATGCCTAAGGGACACACTTATGGACACCAGGCAGGACATCATTGAGCTTCTGGATCCAATTATATGCCAGCCAGCTGGATGCTCGATCAGCGTATCCCCATGTTTATCTTAGGGATACTCCATCAGCCAGAACTTGCCTGGGCTGGGAACTTGTTTCTCTGATCCAGATACACACATCGTGTTATAGTGTTCAGAGCACCACTGTTTTACTCTTCTTGTACTGCTCTAAAGATAGGGATGTGCAACTGCTGTACCACTGTTGCCTCTTTGGATTAGGATATCATGCAGAGTGATGGCAGGCCAAACTGATGTCCCACAAAATTGCCATTAATGTGTGCTGGGAAAGGGCAAGGGATGGGGGTTCATGAAGGTCAATAAAATGTGAGCATAGGGATGGATGCGAATATCAGGTAGTGTTATTCTTCTTCTAATTTGCACTTGTTAATGGACAGAGAGCAGCATGTTCCAAACAATCAAATATAAGACTATTGCTATGAATCCTTTGCTGGAGCTGCTCTCTCTTATCTTATCTTATCTTATCTTATTGTTTTGGTAAAGCGCTACAGCTGCCCCGGCAATGAGGCGTCCCGGCGCTGGAACCCAGATCAGATCCTAAGCGTGGAGAGTCCATGGACAGAGGAAGGGTTACAGGCAAGGGAATAGAAAAGTTTTCACTGCTTTCCGGAAAGCTGATAAGTTGTCTATCGAGCGAATATGATGTGGTAGTTCATTCCACATCTTGGCTCCCAGGAACCTAAAGGAGCGGCCGCCCATGCGGCAGAGTTTTATGCGTGGGACGCATAGAAGGTTTTGGTTGGAAGATCTTAGGTTCCGTGACGGCGCGTAGGGAGTGAGAAGGGGTTGAAGCAGAGGGGGGGTATTGAGTTTGAGGATTTTGAAGGTCATAATGAGGGTCTTGAACTTGATTCTGGAGTCAACAGGGAGCCAGTGCAGTTTTCTGATGGTCGCTCTGGCTGAACATCTGCGGGGAAGGCCGACCAAAGTTCTAGCCGCAGAGTTCTGCACGCGTTGGAGTCGTGCTAACTCACATTTGTTGGCACCAAGAAGGAGCACATTGGCATAGTCTAGACGCGAGAGGATGGTGGCTTGGATGATGAGTTGGCGGGTCTTTGCGTCGAAGAAGCCTAGTATGTGGCTGAGGCTTCTCAGTAGGCCAATGCAGGTGCCGGCAACTTTTTTGGTGTGGGCTCGAAAATTGAGTGAGTCGTCCATCCAGACACCCAAGTTTTTCACTAGGGTTTTGGGGGGAGGGATGGTACCAAGGGAGGGCGGCCACCAGTGCTCATTCCAAAGGCTGGTGTTTTTGCCAAGGAGAAGCACCTCTGTTTTTCCGCCATTAAGTTGTAAACAGTTCGTTGTCATCCATTGGGCGACCGCAGAGAGTCCGTTTTTGAAATTAGAGGAAAAGTTGGAAGGACCATCTGAGAGAGCGATGGCCAGTTGTGTATCGTCAGCATACGATACTAATGTCAAGCCCCATTCTTTGGCCACTGCCGCCAGAGGCTGAACATAAAGATTAAAAAGAGAGGGGCTTAACGCAGAGCCCTGCGGGACTCCCTGTTCAATAGGGTGGGGTTTAGATAGAAAGGGGGGGGCAGAGACTCGAAAAGACCTGTTCTCGAGAAAGGATCTGAACCACTCCAAGGCATGACCAGTTACTCCAAAAGTCTCCAGACGTTTAAGAAGGATGACATGGGATACCGTGTCAAATGCCGCGCTGAGATCCAGAAGGATCAGCGCAGCACTTTGACCGGCATCTAAGATCGTGCGGAGGTGCTCTGTGGTGGCTAAGAGAGCAGACTCAGTGCTGTGGCCTGGTCTGAACCCATTTTGTGATGGGTCCAGAATGTTGTTTTTGACCATATGCTGGGATAGAGTGCTGTTGACATGCGCTTCAGCGAGTTTGGATAGCCATAAGAGCAGGGAGATTGGACGAAAATTCTCCGGTTTAGATGGATCTAGGGTGGGTTTCTTGATGATAGGCGAAACCCACGCTTGCTTCCAGGCAGAAGGTACACACGCTGAAGTGAAGGAGAGGTTCAGGATGGCGGTTAATGCTGCTGTAAATATACTCAGTCCTAGGCAGCAGTCCACTGTCAACCAGTTCAAATGCATTCCAAGAATTTCGAAATCCAATCAGCCTTATTGGGCAGATTTTCTCCTCTGAGAGATGATGCTGGGTAGAGTAGACCTAATCAGCACACCAAAAGGCATGTACACCATGTATATGCCCTTCTCACAGGACCTGGTGACAACGGAGGAAGAGGTAGGGAGAAGTGGCTGATAGCATGTCCTGTTGTTTCACTGAGGGCAAGAACCATCAGCCACATTAGCTTGCCCATTCATACAAAAATATGTTTGTGATCATGAAAGGTAATCTCAGGGGCAAGTGCACTACATTGATCAGGCTCAGACTCCCATCTGCACTCACTTGTTTGTATGTTCACTGTCATAATTACACCTTCTTCATAATATTTGTGAACATTCCCATTTATTAAAAACCACACAGACCGGGACTGGCCCTGGACCTAATTTATATGGGTGACCAAAAGGCATTACCCCTGAGAGAAGTTACTGTACCTCAAAAATACATAAAAGCTTTAACCAGCTAAGGGGGACCACTGAGGCAAGATGGCAGCCTTGTGAGGACAGTAGATCAGACCCTCCTTTCTACCTAGCAGGGCATAGATTTTTGCCTGGCTGCTGACCATCGGCTGGCGGATGTGGACGCTGTCTGAATCGCGGGACAGCCTGCTGTATGGGTGCATTGCAGTACATAAGATACTAGCAGTACAATACCACATTGTTAGGATGCTGGTGTGGCGAGCGGCCCTCGATACAGTCGGACTGAGAAGACGTGGGGAAGCCTGGCCCCCTGCTACAGCCCGGATGGCACCGAAGCCGGGGCATTCTCACTAGCCTCCTGGAGGTGCTGCAGGAGGTACGGCAGCCAGTAAATATAGCATACGGTGAAGCGATGCAGCCCTCGTAAAGGAAGTTGTGGAACGAGGGGCAGCCTTGATGACGCTGTGAGTGGCCCTACACAAACAGGTGCAGGAACAAGTTTGGCAGCAACAGTGGAGGATTTCTTTAAAAGACCTGCTTGTGAACGTGCTGCATGGGGATCTGAGGCAGAGGTGGCTGAGGAAAATGCTGACTCCTTAACGGTAACGCAATCTGGAGACCCCCACTGGGTTGTTGCCGGACCCTGCTTGATTGATACTGCTCCTCAGAAGGACCCAGTGGGGGATATCATAACTGTAATTACTGCCCCACGATATGAGGAGATTAAGCCTGTGGGGGGATGGCTTGCTGGGCAAGCGGCAGCAGGGAATAATGGATTTGGCTCACCCAGCAGGTCTGGACTGGGTACCTAGCTCATTCACCCACTGCCTTGCAGGATTTGAGCACTCAGGTTGGGCTAGTCAGAGAAGGGGTTGCAAACCCCATGGATGAAGAGATGGAGGGAGGGTGAACTGAGCCAGGGGGCTAGCCGGGGCAGAAAGCTCTTGAGTGTGAATCTGGCCCAGAGGACAACCCCGAAGAACCCGGGGGGGCCACACCCTAACTGCAAAATACAACGGGCCCTTGTTAGGCAGAAGTGCAAGCTGAAAGATTTTCCCCTTATCTGATCAATCGGAATGGTCAAATAAGGAGCATCTAGGAGATATTGGGGATCGCCAAAGAAGAACATTGCAAGGCAGCATATCCAGCGATTCAAGCATTTTAGATGGGACAGGCAGTGTCCCATCGCCTGAGGAGGACTTGCACAATCCATATTTGACGGTTAGGAAAAAGGAGCCACAGCAGGAGACTGGCTCAAGGTGTGACCTCAGATGGAACTACACTACATCACTTTTGCTGGGTGGGAGTGTTGGGGATGGCAAAGAAGTCCGCTTGAGTCACCCCGATATATCAAGGTATCATGGCACACCGTAAGGAAACATGGGCTGATAGTCGCAAGGCTCAGAACGCCAATCGGAAGCTACAGGGGGCCATTCGCAGAGGGGTCAAAACATGTACTGAATTTTCCAAAAGGACTACTGAAGTGGAAAATAGGGTAGTTACGCTGGAGAGCAAACTGGGAGCACAAAAGATAGTATGTGAAACTATGGAGTCGCATGTGTCTGATACCCACTGGAAGGTTGAAGAACTGAAAAATCGATCCAGACGCAATAACCTTAGAGTGCTGGGCATGGCAGAAGACCTAGAAGGGACGAATACCTGAAAATATATAGTGGAGCTATTCAGAGCGGCTTTCCCAGAACTGACCAGCTGGAATGGGACCTTGAGATTCAACGGGCCTATAGGTTTCCATTCAAACAGTGCCCTTGGCATGTGCAGGAGCAGAAGGGCGAAAAACCGAAGGCGATTCTGTTTTTTGGGGGGGAATCTTCCTTCTCAGACAGGCAATGTTTGAACTCGCTTGCCCAGATTAACAACATACTGTTGAAGGTTGCTCACTCTTTGTTTGGCTCGATTTTTGTCATGCCACTGTGTAGCAGCGAACGAGCTTGAGGCAGTTGATACAACACTTTCAGAACCACGGGCCCAGTCTTACTTTATAAACCCAGCCATATTAAAGGTGGTCATTCAGGATAGGCCCTCTTTTTTCACCTTGGAAATTAAAGCAAAATCATTTTTGGAGAGCTTGGACTCCGGCTCGGGATTGGTCTGTGTATCAAGTATAAGACGGGACTGGACGGGGCTGTATGATAGTTTTCTGATGTATATTGCAGTATATTGAAGGTTCTTGTTTATGCATTCTGATTGCAATTATGAATCTGATTGCTTACTTAGTAGGAGTGGGGTGGTGGAATTTGTTGATTGTTTATTATGTGGGATGGGCCTACATGATGGGCTAGCATGAGGGTTGGATAGGGGCTGTATGTTTTTTTTCTTTTTTGAGGTGGGTCAGATTTTGGAAGAGGGTACATAAGCATCCACAGACCTGGTTGATCCAATTGCTTCTAGTGGTTGGCTGGGGGTTTGGGGGCCTGTTGGTTGGGAGGTGGGGTTTGGAGGAAGAGTTAGGGATTTTCAGCAGACAAAGGAGGTATGTTAAATCATCATCATCTAAACATAGCAGGAAGGGATTTTTTTTGCAATTTATTCTTACTGTGAGGTTGAGTGGTTTGTGTATGGCCTGACAGATGGTGGGTGGCTCCTTGAGGTTAGACCAAGCAAGAGGATAAATAACTGATCAAAAATTATGCATTTGTACAATTAATATATGTAGTCTTAACGATAGGGCTAAGAGACGTCTGGTGGCATTTGGATTGAAGCTTATGAGTGCAGATGTAGTGTGTGTACAGGAGATGCATATCCCTTGGGGCAAGAAGGACTTCTGGCTGATCTTGGGCTATCACTTTTTGGCTCTACACATCAAGGCTCTGCTTCTAGTGGGGTAGTGATTTTGGCTAATAAAGCTTCTAGATGCTCAGCGATCTGATGCACAGCTGTTAATTGGGCCCGTAGGTTACCCTAGAATGCCGTGTTGGTGTAGGGAGATTTACCCTCTATGCCATTTATGGATCTAACCTGGACAACGCCATGGTTTTTGAGTATTTGAACACTGAGCTCTCATCGTGGCCTACACCTATCAGTTCCGGCGGATGGATATGAGGCCTTATTTGACTTTTTAGATAAAGACAAGTTGAGTGCAGAGGGGCGGGCCGTTTTGGAAGTCCCAATTTCCTCTGAGGAAATATCAGAATCAATTAACTCACTTTCTTCAGGAGAAAGCCACAGGGCCAGATAATTAGCCCCTGGAGTTCAGTAAAGCTTTTTTTTTAAACGTACTCTGAAAAGATCTGCTCTCTGTCCTCTCAAAGGCACAGTCTGGGGAAATCCTCCCTCATGGGAAACAACTAACATCATTATATTTCCGAAGAAAGGCAAATCCCCTCTTAGCCCTGGGTCTTATAGGCCCATTTCTATAAAAATATGTTGATGCTAAAACGTATGCAAAAGTGTTTACTCCTTGGTGTCATCACAGCAGCACTGCTTTATTCCTGGGCATGGGACGGTGGATCATGTTCGGAGGGTAATAGCTGTGTTTGATATTGCTGATGCTACTAGGATGCCTATGCGTTTGGTACTACTTGATGCCAAAAAGGCCGTTAACTGGGTTTCATGGGACTTTTTGTGGGCGGTCTTTGCCTGGAAAGTGTTTGGCCCGGGTTTTATCAAGTCTGTTAAAGTGCTGTATCAAGCTCCAAATGCAAAACTGTGGATAATCAGGGGCTGAATCTGATCGTATATCGGTTACCACGGATACTAGGCATGGGTGCTCTTGCTCAACGCTGTTGTTCACTCTTTATATTGAGCCCTTTATTACAATAGTAGAAGGAAACCAACTAATAAGGCTTGTAGTGGTAGAGCAGTTAGAGTAAAAAGTATGAGCTTATGTGGACTACATAGCGGTGGTTGCAATGGACCCCCCAAGCGCCCTTATGGAAATAGATAAAGCTGCTAAGTATTTTGGGAGATTTTTTGGGGTACAGACTAAACGAGGGGAAGACTCCAGTGATTTGCTCTAAAGAAATGGGATTTGACGATTGGCGGGTGGTGGAAGAAGCGGTGTATTTAGGGATTAGCATAACTGTGACTTTGGATCATCTGATTGAAACAAATTTAGTCCCACTGCTGCACAATATCGAGCAGGAACTTATGATAATCAGCCACTTTCACCTCTCATTGGTGGGGAGGTGTAATGTGTTAAAAATGACGATTTTGCCAAAGGTGATGTTTGTATTCAGGGCTGTTCCCTTGGAGATTAACAGATCCTGGCTGACTAAACTTGAAAGAGTCTGCTATAGTTTTTTTGTAGGAATTTAAGAAACCTAGAAGGGCCGCTAAGTATATGGTTCTCCCTAAAGCTAGAAGGGAATGGGGGTTGCCCAACCTCATGTTTTACCATTGGGTCTGTATGCTTCAGCATATAGGGGTTCTTATTACAGATAGGACAGTTGGGCTAAACACTGCAGAAGCGCCAACAATTTATGAGTTAATTTTAGGGACAGAGGCCAGGGGTTGTTTTTTAAAGAATTTCAAACCCATTTACTATAAGAAGACCAGATTTAGGATTGTAAGAGGCGCATTTATTGTATGGAGACAGATAGCAAGGACAGTTGCAGTCACCAAATTGTATCGCTATACGTCCCTTATGGGGTTCACCGGCACTTCCATCCATATTTCATGATGGAATTAGCATCAAATGGGCATGGAATGGCATCATGTTGTTGGATGATCTTTATGGGGAGGGGCAGTTGCATTATTTTAATGGTTTCATTTGGGGAGATTTTTCTTTACATTTCTACAGATACAAGACTTTGTAAATTAGATAAGAGTCAGATTTCAGTCTTCAAAACCCCCTGATAGACGCAAGCATTAACAAGGCTAGGATTGGAGCTATGTAAAACATATTGATTCAAGTGCTGCCAGATGATTTAGAGGCCCAAAATCGCAAATGGGGAACTAGGTTTGGGGTACAGGGTGCAGTGCTTCAGGAGTCATTAGATATTGGTGGGAAGGTCTTTCTGACGGCTGGGTTAAAGATTCAACACTTTAAAACAATATTTGATCTGTACTACACTCTGGCCAGGTTGCATATATGGGGTAGGAGGTCCGGCAATAATTGCCATCGGTGTGGGGCAGAGCAAGCAGAGATTGTACATATGATATGTTCTTTGCATGTCCTGTAGTTATTAACCATTTTATTCAGTTCCAAATCACCCCTGCGATGATGCTATTGGGAGTTAAAGGTAGAATGGACAGCAGTGGCCCTTTGCAAAAAGAGCTGTATCTGGTATTTGTTTCTATGGCCATTGTACGATTGTGCATTGCATCAGGATGGCTAAGCCCAGAGTCACCTACCTTTCCGGAATGGAGGTCCCGGTTCTTGGCAATACAGAATATGGTGAGTAGCTTGTATGCCTTTAATGGGCGGAAGTTGCAGAGGCAGGGAGATAGGATTTGGTCTGTAGCAAAGTGGATTGACAATATGAATTATTAACTTTATATGCACTTTACAAGATGTTCTGCACGTTATGCTTACCTTGGTAAGCTTCCATTTTGATCGGTGTAATGCAGCATGTATTAGTTGATCGGTTGGTGTCAGCTTCACATAGTGAGAAGAGCCAGCTGTCATTTTTATGTGAACATGCCTTACTGGTTGCTTCTACCATTGCACTTTATTGTTATTTATGCCAATTTTTAACTGTATTTATACCTCTATTTGGATTTGGTAAAGAGGTGGGGAGTACTCTCTCAAGACTAGGGATTGTGAAGACCAGTTTAGCATCTCCCTTGCACTAGGATACTCCAAGTAAGCCCCTAGGGAGCACTAGATCTTTCAATTTGGTGTGCTCCTCAAACTCTGTCAAAAAGAATAAAATGTAAAGTAGTTTAGGTACATTGAACAAGTAACTGGAATGGGACTGGTAGCATAATCAGTTGATGACTTTCATCATTGCGGGTCTCTAAGGTTAAGTAAAGAATGTGAAGATACTTGTGTTTGGGTGAATAGAGATGGTGAAATTGCACCACAAATCTGGTAAATCCACTCCAATTCCTATCTGCCTCAACAGTTAAATGTCAACACATATAACAGGAGTAACCCGTAAACTTTAAAGGCAGCTTCAGTACTTTCCTGAAGATATAATTCATAAACAAAATCTCATTAATTACACAATTCTATAAAATGTATTGTTCTTTACCACAAGTCAATAAGTAAAGAAAGATGTGTTCCGAAACTATCAGAAATGAATCCATATATATTTAGTAATATATAACTAATGATATTAAGCAGCATCAAAATTAATTCAAAGTGATAGATGCTCAAGTTGCAAGGTGCAATGAAACAACTATGGGTAATGGCTCCAATCAGTAAGGCTGAGCCTACATAATCAAACAAACCGAAACAATTGCCTATACTGATAACACCTTCAACTAGAGACTGAGCAAAGGGACATACAAAAACAAATCAATAAGACCCTTAATTAATTATTTTAACCATTTTGATTAGGTGTTTATTTAATCAATAACAAATGACTCAATAATTACAAACACATAAAAAAAAAACAGAGTATCACCAGGATTTCTACAAAAAAAGATAACTAGACATCAGTGAAAACTTTCATTGCCATACTACCACACATACTTACACACACTGCAATACATGCATACAATGTGAGACAAAGACAAACATATATAAACAATGTATATTAAAGTTTACCCACGCCAATGGTACCAAAATAAATTTAGACTGCTATCAACAAAGATATTTTAGGCAAGCGCAAACAGTGTAAAGGTATCAACAATTTTACTGCAACCCCTGCCAACATCATAAGGAAATATACAAAATCAGAGCTTAATTTAAACGGGGCAGAAATGACTCTTTGATACACTTGTTTGGTGAAACAAAAAAGGTCGACACGTTTCAAACGCGTGTTTAAGGGGTTCTCTTCAGGACCGAAAAGCTGTAAAAGAAAAGAGATAAATTCTCTTACATATCTATGTTTGACGTGAAAGTTTAATTAATAGTGCACCCTCCAGTGTGTCTGTCTCCATGGCGCCTGCTTACCTTTCATACAGAGATCTAGTCCTCTCTAAAGGATGAAGTCACACTTTCTCTTCAAAGACATACTGTGGAAGGACAGAGAAAGAAAACCGAAAAAGACTCAAGAGGCAAATCTAGGTTAAACTGTACAGTTTATCTCGTCAGTTTAGTTGACAGTGTTTGGGTTATAGAATATCTGTGTACTCACATTGATGCGGGTAGGAGTGGACAGAGCACTGTTGATTTGTTTCTCCTAGTTTATGGAATTATTTGCCGGACTCTAAGGAAATAAAGTGCAGAAGGAGATTTGAGTCCTGAACTGAGTAAAACAGTGGGGTTCAAATGCGAAGGATTGTTTGGAATCTCACCTAATGAATATGGGTCTTATTGATTTGTTTTCGTATGTCCCTTTGCTCAGTCTCTAGTTGAAAGTGTTATGAGTATTGGCAAGGTGCAAGGTGGACACAAAGCGTTCAGGATTGTGCAGGCGGCGCAAAATAGTGAACACAAATAAAAAGAAAGAAGTGGCAAAAAGAAATAACAATTCAATGATGTGCATGGAAATTTTAAAGACAATTCAATGATGTGCATGGAAAATTTAAAGACAACAGTTCATAGTAATTCCATTGCTTGTATGCTAACTCAATAATCCACATCTTTGCCAGTATATTATCAAAGCTGTTTCGACCTTCCATAATTCATCGGATCATCATCAGGGCAAATAACGAAAAGAGCATCAAAATATACGTTTCTGGTCATGTCTTTCTTTACTCATTGACTTGTGTCATGTGGCAATACATTTTATAGTAGTGTGTGATTAATGAGATTTTGTTTATGAATGAAACTTTCAATAGGTAAATCAAATATCTTGAAAAAGTCGTCTTAGTATATACATGATTTTGGGATGCCAAAGATTGGATCACTGTCTGTCGAATGAGCTTTGAGTGCCCAACTGTAGAAGCCACTTTATGCAATGGCAACATTTAGAAGTTGTGTTTATAAACAAAGATAAGGGTGAACATGCAGCCATTATGAAGGGTTTATTACCTGCCTTCCTGACTTGACAACAGATTAAATATTTCTATTCAAATTAATTTGTCTCCCTGTACTTCAGCTCACATGATTTCCATCAGACTTGAATTGTCTGTGAATTAAGCTGTAAACCAATGCAAGCAATATATAAAATCATAGAAGTGCACGGGTGAAAATGTTCACTCTCTTGTGTCACACAATTCTCCTCAATCCATCACAGTGGTAAGCGTACACCAGTTTCTCAGCACTTAATATTGAGATTTTTTGTTAACTTGGACCTGCAGTATTATAAGAGAGTAACCATTTTGATTGGATTAAACTAGAAACACCTTCTTTCTGTCATAGACCAGCACCCCTGTGTTGAGTCCCTTGCTCCAAAAGCTATGAGGTAATTTTACCTGGTCTCCCACTCACCCCTCATGCTATTGTCATCGCTAAAGGGTACCTTCCAATGAAGAAAGCACTTACTTGTACATGAACCACAAATGAACTCTGCAGAGCCCTTTTTTGATTGAAAGTGGATTGTTAAAACATTGTCCTCACAAGTCTTCCAAAAACATTTGCAAAATCCTCTGCTTCCTCAGAACCAGGTGAATTTCTTGGTGTGAAATGGTTTGACCGCCTTGTGCCCCCTCCACACTATGGTTTGTAGTCTAACTGAGTAATGTTGAGGCACAAAGTCTACTGGGGAAAAGCCGGGCTTATCTTCAGGGACTTGTGTCTGACTGAACCGCACACCTATGACCTAGCCACTCCTTGTACAGTACACACACCAAACCAAAACAAATCATAATAGAATTAAGTTAATTTATAGCTCAGGATGCCCGGCTCTGAAATCTCTCTGAAACAATTCAAACCATCAAGGAGAACAGAAAAACAACTTGGTCCTGGCAAGCCTTTAGAGCACCGGCACATCCCAACAAGGGTGCTGGCCAGCAATGGCTGTGCAGTGTCCAGCAGCTCAGAGTCCACTAACCACGGTTACTCTACCATTGATCACAGAAGACAAACAATGTTTTTGTGCACCTAAGTGTAAAGTCCATGCCCAGAAGCTGCTTTTCCAGACCTATCGTCAACACTATAAAAACATGTATTTGATAAAAAAAAATACTTCGATTCAAATTTAAAGTGGACTAGAAAGGCAAAGATTTTGTAATGAACAATTGTTTCTCTTTTTTGGGGCTGAAGGAGAATGTGTGTTTTCTTTTTGAAGGGGATGAGTTAAGGTGCGGGAGACTTTTTGCATTGACTCACCTGCCAAATATCTCCGGTCATTCCCTCTTTATTCTGCAGTTCAATAAAAATTCAGTTTGCCCTACGCCAAGGCTGACGAGGGGCATATTTGAATACTACCAAGTTAGCAGTGTACACTTTTTAAAAAAAAAATTTTATCAGGGTTTTATATAGGGCGAACTTGACCCACATCGGGTATCAGAGCGCTTTACACAGCACCAGTTGCATTACATGAGGACACATTTATTTTTGTTAGGCACGGGGAGATTAAGTGATTTGCCCAGAATCCCAGGAAGTTCAGCGTCATTGCCGAGACTCCAACCCAGCTCTCCAGATGCGAGGTGGACCGCCCTAGCCGTTAGGCCAACTCCTCCCCCCTATGTGTATTAAAATCCTTTCTGTAACCAATAGTTGAAAGGAGTGTATGAAATCGGAATTCGGATTGTGAAGTTCAGTGAACTGCTCATTTGTACAAAGTTTGATTAGTTTACATAACTTCGCCTAGCAACAAGGGTTTCAATATGAACATTTCTATAAGAATGATTTTGCTATGAAGTTTGCACACTCATCCTACATTATGAGTGGCCCCTATTCCACATACCATGGGGTCTGTTATTTGCACTGTGACTTGAAATATCCTTATAATGTACAGAGGCGGCACTTTATCCCATACATCCTGAGTTTTTCCTTAAAATGGGCATAACATGAGGATTTTGGTGCCTCAGGCATCTAAATCCACATGTCAGTATTTTCAAGGGCTTTTTCTCTCTTTAAATTCTGGCAGGTTTGGCCTCCTGAAATTTAATGGAAGGTGTTCTTTATTGCACTCAGTATATACTTGGTGCGATGAAAACAGCAAATCTCATACCTCTTATACGGTTACATCACAGAAATGATCAAGCCACTCATAATGAGGGCTGAAGAGTAATTTTTTGACAATGTATCACCCGCGCTTAGTTCTAGATATGTTAGTGTTGTTTCACAAACTTTGTGGTGACACAGATTTTGCTCAACATTCTACGGAAATGGACAAAGTAGGGGAAAGGAGTTTTACAATTGTACCTACCATTTCTTTGAATGAGCATTTTATCAGCCTAAAATCTTTTTTAGAGTCCTATAGGAACAAGCAAAATACTTTTAATTTGGTTAAAATTCTTGGGGATTCTAAAGTGCATTATGTCCGAACGATTGCCATGTATAGGATGAGCCTGGCCCTGGGAACTGCTCAAATGTTCATTTTGTAAAAAGAAGAACCTGAACTGTTATTAATAACCTGCTGTTTCAACTAGTAAACAGACTTAGACCTTTATCAGTTTCGAATTGTCTCAGTAATTTAAATACTACATTTATGCAACCATTTCAAAAGTTTAGTCGATTTTAAACAGTGTCTTTCTGAAAGACACACAACAAACCAAAATCAATGCATATCAAAAATTCAACAGAAATTGAAAGAAAATTATAGCGCAGTACATGCGGACATACATAAAATGCATACAAAAAAGCAATATTTATACAAGTCAGTCAAATGATTTGATTAAACAGCAGCAACCGCATTTACAATTTACTTTTCATCGCTTTGTCTACGTAATTGTGCAGTTGTTGGACTACTGGGTAAATATGCATCCCTATTCACATGGATGTACGCTTCGTCCTGGGGAGCACATACCTGGCAGCAGCAAGTTTCAGCTTTTGCCCGGGAGACGCCAGGAGTAGCAGCGGCAGTGCGAGCAGCGGAGGCCCCGCCCCCTTGACCCCTGCACCTTCATCTGCACCTCGCGCCTCCCGCTTCGCGGGAGACGCTTCGTCCTGGGGAGCACATACCTGGCAGCAGCAAGTTTCAGTTTTTGCCCGGGAGACGCCAGGAGTAGCAGCGGCAGTGCGAGCAGCGGAGGCCCCGCCCCCTTGACCCCTGCACCTTCATCTGCACCTCGCGCCTCCCGCTTCGCGGGAGACGCTTCGTCCTGGGGAGCACATACCTGGCAGCAGCAAGTTTCAGCTTTTGCCCGGGAGACGCCAGGAGTAGCAGCGGCAGTGCGAGCAGCGGAGGCCCCGCCCCCTTGACCCCTGCACCTTCATCTGCATCTCGCGCCTCCCGCCTCGCGGGACGCGCGCGGGTGTGCGCCGGGCTAAGCCCGGGCAAAGGGCGGGCCGTCTAAGGCCGTCCGAGGTCGCTGGAGGTCGGGTTGGGCCACCCCTCCAAATTCGAGTGCACTGAGGATATCGTATTGACTGAGACCTGAGGTACTGTGCTACGTTAAAAGGCTTTTTACAGTTTTGGTGGGGGCTTGTGACATTTACGCTCCATTATTATTAAGACTTCCATAAACTAGTGTGTGTTTCCTCTGTTTTGTGGTAACTCCTCCGGCTGTGGATCGTGTACCATGGGTAAAAGGAAAGCTGTAGAAGGAGGATCCATGGCCAGTAGTAAAAAGGGTAAAAAACCGAAGAAAAGTATTCACTCTGCCATAAACTGCGTCCTGACAAGAATTGAGGGGATAGTTAATGATTGTGAGGATTCGCTAGCTGATGGGCAGGTGGAGGATCAGTTAACTAAAACACCTTCTAACTCAACTCGCACGATTCCATCTATGTTCCATATTCAGTGCTCGAATAAACAGCAAAGTATTATCCCACCCCCCGATACAATCACCTCTGACCCTCAAATATCACCTAAACAGACCGTGGGCACTATGAATGGCACAGAAGGAGACTCAGACACTCCTCATTGTGCCCCCCAATCCATCTTATGTTCTAACAGGTTTGCCCCCCTTGATCCTGATTTATTCCAAGTAACTAGCTCTGTCACAATACTTGCTGACGATTCCGAGGCCCCAGTTACACCTGATGCTTACTCCTTAGCGACTCTTTTGGAGAGAATTAAGAAATTAGAGGAGTTAGTGGGGGCCCTTACCAAGAGGGTCGAGAGTCTTAGTTTAGGTCAAGCACCCCCCACGATCTCTCCTCTACCTCTTCCATCTTCCGGAGCAGTTCCCTGCAGGATGAAGCCTGTTCCCCCAAAGCCAATTCCTGCCAAAACTAATGCCGGTCATGTACAGGAAGGGGCTCATAATGCGGATATTACATCCAGAATAAACGGCCAGATTGATTCATATGCGGACATGACAAGATGCCCTGACCCAGCAAGCACACCGAATGTTAAGACCTTTAACAGACGCCCCCCTCGTTTTTTTCCATCTCATAGACAGGGCAATAACAACCAACCACTCCATTCCCCAGCCAATTCGGCAAATTCCCAACCTGTGCACGCCAACCCCTCTGTCCTTATGACCTATGTTCCAAAATTGTCACCAAGGTCCACCTTCGAAAACAGTGTATCTCTTCATAACAAAGTCATACACTGGTTGAGACATGTTCGAGGGTGTAGATCAATCATTAGAGAGGACATCATAAGGGCAAAAAGGCTATCACGGGCGGATGCTTCTTCAGATTGTATCGAGATTGTGTTTGGGGACCCTGTCTTAGCAGAAAATTTATTACTCCTGGAGTTTAGGTCATCTCCTCCCGCTCCCTCTTCAATCCAGGTTCGTAGGCTCCCCGCATGGTCTGAACAGAGGGGGGGACAGGACTCAGGCTTAGGACAGGTGGATTGACTAACCAATCTCCACATGACTTCCCCTGCACATATTTCCACATCTCATTCCATTGGGGGGCTGGATTCGAACACTATCCTTATTTCCAACCTGTCCTCAAACGATTTGGGTGAAACAATTGATACTCTGGTAATCAATGAGGGATGCCAAGATAGTCAGGTGGTGGACTTGAGGACCCCCCTAACTCCTGCTCCCTCGAGCGTTATCAATTTTTTATCATGGAACATTGCGGGGCTCGGGAAGAATCTTGCAGATCCTGTTTGGAGCGATTTCATCGACAAGTTTGATGTTATCCTCTTCCAGGAAACCTGGAGTTTGGTACCCCTGCATAGATCAGGGTTCATCACTCATTTTGTCCCCGCAATTAGATCCATAAGAGGACGTCCATCGGGGGGTCTCCTAATTTGGATTAATATCAACTTGAACTGGGCAATCAAGAGGCACGTAATTATATCTCATGACCTCCTCCATTTATCCATCAACGGGGTGGACGACCAACCCCCGCTTGAAATATTCAACATCTATGCTAGGGGGACCCCTGGAGCACGGGAAAGCCCTGCTGTATCGGCTCTTGAGTCCGAATTAACAGCATTCACTTTCAAGGTGGATGTCGTCGTTGCCGGGGACTTTAATTGCACTTTTGAGCCCCTGAGCAGCGACGACATCCTGGGCATTGGAGATGCCGACTCTAAGCAGGGCATACCCCAACTTACTCTTCCGCCAATAAAGAAATGGTCTAAGAGGGCTCTGCAACTTAATGCGCTAACATTGGAGTTCAATCTGAGGGCCACAAATGGACGAACTCGCTCAGATGGCCAGGGAGCCCCTACTTTCACAAGGACTAGAGCTCCCTCGCGCATTGATTACATTCTGTTGGGCATCGAGCTTTGGCCAGATCTTATTGACATGGAAGTAATCAATAGGTGTGAGAGCGATCACAGCCCCCTGTTCATGAAGCTCAAGCGTGAGTCTGTTACTACTTCCATCGAGTATTCCAACAAACAGAGGCCTGGGGCAAGAGAGGCTGTCCCGACTAATTGTAATAGGCGTCTTAAGTGGCCAAGGGTGGTAAAACGCGAATTGGACCTGGGAAAAATAAAAAGGATAGTGGAAGAAGGTTCTATAGCCCTGGATACGCCCAGGGGCTGTCTTCCACAGGCCCCTTCTCCCCAATATTTCTTAGAGGTATATCATCAAACAGTGACAAGGGTGGGGAACTTTTTTGTGTTACAGGAAAAGGGGGACCATAAGTGCCCTCCCCCCAAATCAGAAAACCTTTGGTTCTCACGGGACTGCAGGGAAAAAAGACAGATTCTATCCGAAGCCATCAAACATAAGGTTCAACCGGCCATTGTTAAAGCCCGAAAAACTTATTACGAAACTATCAGGAAGGCAAAGAGACTGTGGGAGGAAAGCCATTGGCAGGATTTAAAGGCCGCAGCCTTACAAAAAGACTCAACTCCCTTCTGGAGTCTCATTAATGTCCGGTCCAAGGGAAGAGCTGACCCAATCCCCAATCATATAACGGGGAGTCAATGGCACCAGCACTTCTCTGATCTTTACTCTTTTGGGGAAAAAATGGCTCCAGAGAATCTGTCCCCGGTAATTGAGAACTTGGCACCCCTGGAGATAGAGGCCGCGTTTGGCCTAACAGAGGTCCTCTCTGCAATTAATATGATTGCCCCAGGAAAAGCAGCAGGACCTGATGGCCTCCCTGGCGATCTCTTGCTACATGACAAAGATCTATGGGCAGAATTCATTCTACGCATTTTAAATAACTTAGCTTTGGGATGCCCGGTTCCGGATTCTTGGAAGGGGGCGGAGGTGGTGGCCATTTATAAGAAAGGGGACAGGGGGGACCCTGCCAACTACAGACCGATTAGTTTAATCGATGTCCTACAAAAAGTGGTTGGCAGAGTCCTCCTCACTAGAATCAAGACCTGGATAGATGAGGAGGGTATCCTGAGCCATTTCCAAGCCGGTTTTAGGGAAGGGGTTGGCACCATTGACCAGGTCTTCAGATTCTGTACCATACATTGGAAATCTGTAATTATCGAAAAAGGCAGCCTGTATTTGGCTTTTATTGATTTAAAAACGGCCTTTGACCTGGTCCCACGATTACAGCTGTGGCAGGTCTTGTATGACTTGGGCATCCCCCCCCTAATCTTGGACCTCCTCAAACGCCTTCACGAAGGGAATTTCGCTAAAGTCCGTTGGGGGCATCAGGGACAGCTCACAGAGAGGATCACCGTCGAGAAAGGAGTACGCCAGGGCTGTGTTTTAGCCCCGACCCTGTTCTCTCTCTTTATAAATGGGGTGGCAGACCACTTGAGAGAGGACACGGTCGATGCACCAACCCTGTGCGGGGAAAAAACACCCACCCTGCTCTTTGCTGACGACACTCTGTTGATATCTAAAAGCCCTATGGGCCTACAAAGATTGCTCTCCCGCTTCTCCCATTTTTGTGACACCAGGGGCTTGAAAATAAACACTTCTAAAACCAAGTTAATGGCACTATCACCCTCTAGAAATTTTAGGAATAACATTAAGCTTAATGACACCACTCTTGAGCTAGTTGAGGCTTTTGATTACCTTGGAGTCAGGGTAAACAATAAGCTAAAATGGGCTCCCCATCTATCGAAAATGCTTCTTGCCCATAAGAGAGCCTCAGGGGCAATAGCGAAACACCAGAGACTCTCCTACACCAGGCCCATTGCCGCGGCAGTTAAGGTCTATGAGGGGAAGGCAATGCCAGCGGCCCTATACGGGGCAGAACTGTGGGGGTTCGATAATCTAACAGAGCTGCTTAGATCTGAGAATAAGTTCTTCAGAGACTTATTGTCGCTCCCTCTGTCTACCCCACTAGTTCCTCTCCGTTATGATCTTGGCAGACAAAACTTTAGCAATGTAGCCAGGCTGCGCCCATTACTATACTGGGCAAGGCTACGGAGAACCCCTGAACTCCTCCACTATGCATCTGCCCTCGACGAGCTATTAAAACTCGGAGCTGAGCGTAAGATCCCCTGGGTATCAAATTTGAAAAAGGAGCTCCAGAAGATAGGTCTGGAAGAGGCCTGGGTAACCCAGCTCCCCCCACCCAAACCTCTGATAAAGAAGGCTTACTGGGAATGGGTTATGATTAATACCCTAAGAAATCAGGGAGGTGAGCTAACTTTAAAATTCCTGGATGTGAAACCTGCACCTAGCATGGAACCCTTTCTGGACATTATTGAATCTCCTGAAGATAGGTCCCTTTATCTCAAGATGAGATATGGTACACTCCCACTCTTCGAGGTTCAATCTAGATGGAGCACGGCACCCGTAAGTTCGAAAGGCTGTCCCGGTTGTGCCTCGCCCTTGGAGTCTATTGGTCATTTTCTGTTTGCATGCAAAGCATACCGGCAACCAAGAGCGAGATGGTTGACACCGGTTTGTAAAAATATGGGGACCAGGTCCGCCAGGGTGGCATTGCGTATCTTGATCTATGACACATCAGTCCCTAGTGTCATCTGTGGGACTGCTAAATACCTGGGCTGGGCCTGGAGGATCAGACGCAAGCTCCTTAAGGTGCAATAAATTTAAGATATAAACTTATCCCTGTTGCCCATAAAGAATATCATTGCCAAAGGTACTGACAAATGGGGGTCTTTGTTTACACTGTACATGCATATTTATTGCCATTTTTACTGCTTTTAATTGTATAAGGTTTAAAGCATATAGTTGTAGTGGGTTTTTTAAAACTGTTTTTATATTTATTCTACCAAACTTTTATGATATGTTTTTAATATATCGAATAAAGTCACTACTACTACATGGATGTACTATTTTTGGATTACTATTTTGAGACCCAGTAGTATGGTGTTTACCATACTACTGGGTCTCAAAAACAATGGTTTTATACCCATCTCCTTTGCTGACGATACTCAGCTCCAGCTATTCTTTGATAAACATGACCCTAATGCTCAATCCATCTTCTCAGAAGGAATAATTACCCTTTTTCCAGCTCAACGCGGGAACAGCGGTAATTATGCTGTTTGGTGATGCTCCTTTGAGATGGTTCCCGAGCTGGTAGCCAACGGAATTGGGACCTGAGCCCAAGACTGTGGTTAAAAATGTAGGGGTCCATCTGGACCAGAAATTAATTTTGAAGGAGCAGGCTTCTACCACCATTGGCGCCTGCTTCCATGCTCTAGGTCAGTTACGAAGAGTATTTCCCTTTCTCCCCTTGTCCATTCCGATAACCCTGATACAGGCACTAGTACTAAGTTGACTAGACTACTGCAATGCGTTGCTGATCTCAGCCAAAGAAGTATCCCTGAACAAATTGCAAGTGGTCCAAAACACCACTGCCCGACTGATCTCCAATGCATCAGCCCTTACCCCCTCCCTTCCCCTCTTGCAGAGACTGCATTGGCTGCCAGTGCGGAAGCAAATCCGCTTTAAGATCTGCTGCATTGCGCATTACGCTCTAAATGGCAAAGGCCCCAGTTATCTGGCAGATACATTTTAAAAATATCAGCCTCCCAGGACACTGCGCTCAGGGACCAAATCTCTACTTGTGGTCTCACGCTGCAAAAAAGCTTGGGTAGGTGGGAAAGCTTTCTTCCACTTAGTCCCTACCTTCTGGAACCAACTTCCAATCCATTTGCGGGAATGCTCTGATCACCTGCAGTTCTGTAGGCTTCTGAAGACTACATTGTTTTAACCTATACCCCTGTATCTGACCGATTAAGCAGTTTGTGAGCGCGGAGATACCCCTTGGGGGGTGATTCAGGTGCTTCATAAATCCTAAATCGAATCAAATCCTAAACCAAATCATTAATATATCTCCAGATGATTAGTCCTCTGGAATGTTTTAGTATTTCAATATTTTAAATGTGGCGGTTAGGAGGCACTGGCATAGAGAAACTTGAGGGGGCCCCCTGCAATGCACGTGGAGGGGTCCCCTCCAGACCCATTAGGGGAGAGTATTATGCTGAAGGGCCCCCCCTTGACACCGCGGGGGCTGCAGCGGCCTGTGTTATGCCACTGTTAGGAGGAGGAAAAGACAGGCTGTCTAAACATGTGTAAATATGGGCTCTATGTACAATTTGTTTATATTTTTATAATTGAGATTTTAGGGGAGGTTTATTTCTTTATTTATTGATTATGATTTTTATGTTTATGCTTGATTTTACTGTGTGTACTTTTATGGTTTAGAGATTCCATCGCGACCAAGGTCTGAAGTTGTTTAAATCTTTGAGAAGACTTTGAAAAAAATCAATGTCTTCTTATTGATAATAACTTGTGTTAGAAATCTGCTGGGTGTGGCCCATCGTCTAGCGAAGAAACGTGCGTGGTAGCTGCGTTATTTGGCCACATTTCACAGCAACTATACAGTAGCGTAATGTAAAATGATGGGTCCCCCCTTCAGAATGTGAAGAGGGGGCCCGGAGGCTCCAGGGTCTCACAGATATTCATATGCCTTGGGTGGAATGGGGCCCCTCTGAAGGCTTTTGGGGTCCCTGGAGGGCTGAACATCCTGTGATTCTGGGCAATTCACTTAAACTCCAGGTGCCTAAAAAATTAATCTGAGCTTGTGTAATGTAACTGGTATTTATGTTAAGCACTACATTTGGGTCAATGTGGCACTATTTTAAATTGAACAAAAATTTTAAATCAGAGCATCCTGTATACACCATGGAGGAATCGACTGTTCTGTAGACATGTGGTCCCATTCGCTAATTGATGAGGTCTTTTGTTAATTTCTCCAAAATGTTTGTTCTTTTTTTTGGTTAATTTTCAAGTTTTAACCAGCTGTGCAAATACGTGAAGCACACAGACCATTAAAAAGATAGTCCAGGACAGCAAACAAACCCAAGCGATGCTGAGGGCCCCCCTCAAGATTATGAGGTGTGGGCAGCCCCCACTGCAGGGCCTTCAGAGGTGTCCATAACGCCCTTGCAACTATAAGTTTTGGTATTTATTGGAGGCATCAGTAGCGGCTTGTCCCCTGCCAAAGTCGGGGGTGGCGGCCGGGCCAGAGGAGGGAGGTGAGGAGGGTTTGGGTAAAAAGAAGAAAAAAAACCTACTGTAATGCTTTTGCCGCCGCCGCCATCTCCCACGCATCGGCTCTTCATGCTGCTGGGGCTGGGCACAGGCTCCGAGCCTGCCCTGCGGCCAATCTTGAAGCTGTTCTTGCATGCGAGCAGATTTAGGATTGGCCTGATCGTCGGCAACTTGCGCTCCCAGGCAGACTGGGAGCCTGTGCCTGCTCTCTCCAGCCCCAGCTAAGCAGCTGAGGCTGGACAGAGCTTCACTGTGCATGAGGGGTTTGGCCCGCCTGAGACAGCCGCCGAACACCTCATACACAGTGAAGGGAGTGCCCACCACTCCCCCACCAGCGGTGTCATCCCCTGGACCCGCCCACAAGACTCATCAGAGTCCTGGGGGTGGGTCCAGGGAATTAAAATAAAACGATAATAAACCGAATTTAAGCCCGTTTTATTTTTGTTTTATGTACTGGTGGTGGCAGGGGGGGTGGCGCTCCTCTGCCCTAATAGAGCAGCGGCCACTGCTGCTTGGTATTAGTGAGCTCTAGTGAGCATCAAACTTTTTAGCCAGACTTTGTTTAATGTATGATAGGGGTGGGGCGATATTTAAAATGAATGCTGTTGTGGTCATGATGATACACCCCTAAAGATTTGATTACTAGCGGCGAATTTCCTCACAGAGAGGTAGACTCTGGTTGGAATTCTGCCAATTACCATCATGAGTGGCCGGGTGTCTCTAGGTCAAAAATGATCAGGTCTGCAAATTTGGAACCATTAATCCCAGCACTTCAATCTTCAGATCTGATCCAAGATCTGGGAATTCCAAGCCCAGTTACACCGGGAACAGCTATCCCCCACCAGACTCCTGCAGCACTGTGTGGGACCATATAATGAACACTCCTACCGGGCAGACCTATAACTTTCCAGGACCCCATACAAAAGGTATTTCGCCCTTGGACATGTGGCCAAGGCTATGGGCAGCAAGTGTCCCACCCACCCCAACACCTTCATGGGGGAAATAGACTAGGCTCATACTAGGCTTAGGTATCCCTTAAACTCACACTCACCCCCACCCCTTTCCAGTAGGAAGGACAGCCCCATAGACATAGGGAGAGTCAAGGACTGTGTGTGTTGGTCCCCCTTTCTCACCAGTGCACATCAGACAAGCAGACAATGTATCTCGCAGACTAGTCTAGTCGGTCTTGTCCCCCAACTCGTATTGCCAACTCTGACATCCACCATCCCTCCTACTGATATTGTTGGCCTATTCCAAGCAGGCAGAAAGTGTCATTGTTTTTTTCCCCTCCTGGAATCGGAAATAGACGTGCGGTTACATCCATGCATTTACTCCTTTTAGTGGGAAAAACACTTAGAATTCTAAGAATTTGGTGCTGGATACCAGTGACCAGAGATTCTGGTCCCCCTTCCCCCATACCCACAAGAAATCCCAGAAATATGGTAATCCGACCTTAAGTGGTATGGCTCTGTAGAGTTGGATGTGTGTGAGGTGTTCTGTTCTCATGTTGTGTTGGATAATGATGTGTGTCATTCATTGATGGTGTGTCATTCATTGATGGAATGTCTAGCTGTGAGCAGATTGATCTGTATCATTGCATATGCGTTAAGTAATCTGAGGTCACAGTGCTTGTAGGGCCACCAGATTATTTCATTTCATGAGGGACTTCATGTCCCTAATCTCCCTTTTGCTTAACAACTCTTTGCTTTAGGGAGGCTTGTAGTCATGGTTCAGGAAGGATAATGTCCTAAAATGCATTGGGTTATAGCAAACCGTTGTCTGGAATATTTTGTCCCGATGAACATTCAGTCATTTGATCATCTCAAGTAAGCAAGGAAGGAAACTGGACTCCATCCTTTGGCCCTTGTGCGCCTGCACCTGCTGAATTATTAATAGCTATGCAATTGGTTGAGGTTAATTTAAACATCTGGACAGAAGCCTGCTGCATTAGTTGAAGCCTCTTCCGCTCACTCTGTTGTCCATGTGGTTGCCCCATCCCCAGCGTCCATAGACATTCTGATTGCCCCAGCCCCTCCCTCCCACTCCTCACTGTCCATGTGCTTTCCACCGACACCTCCCACCCACGCTGCGTTGTCAGTGTGCTCCCTTCTACTATCATTTGTCCTCTTCACCCAACAGAGTGCTTCTCCCCCTCCTGTCCTCCCTCTGTGTTCCCACAGGAGCAAACCGCTCCAACGAAAAAGAAAGACTTAAGACACTGCCTGCGCTAATGCACTTTGAAAAAACAAACACATTAGTGCCTGTTGTTTTAAAGGCACTTTAAAAAAATTAATTTTAGCCATGCTGCACAGCAGCGGAGCTGCTGCTGTATAGCATGGCTACAAAATATAGCCAAAGCCAATTACTGTCCTAGGTGAGACCTATTGGCTTTGCCACTGCTTATTGCTTTTGGCAGCAGGCTCTGATACATAAATGGGAACGGGGGCTGGCTGTCTTTTCAGAGATGTGTGTGTGGAGCAGCTCAGCTGGGCAGGGCCCACCCTTTCCTTTCACTGCTCTGTTTAGCCGTGCTGTCAGTGGTCCCAGAAGGGTGCTCTTTGCTTGGAAAGCACCAGCATTGTGGGCCATGTATGCGAACACAACAATAAACCCCACCCAGACCCCTAGACGAGGAGCTGGGACGTCAGAGGTTTCTTTTGATGGTCTCATCAAGTTCTACCCTCCCCTTCCCATCCCCTTCCTATGCCCTGTCAGCAAATCAATTGATGAAGGGTCCACCAGAACTACCAGCACAGCAAGAAGACAGTTCTCAAACACAGCTACAGCAGTGTCATGACTAGTTATGATGCATCCACGCACCTAATTTATTTTTTAGCAGTGGCACTTTTTCTAAACACAAATTCTAACCTTTGGATTAGGAAGCACAATGACAAACTGATGGCAAGATGTGTGATCAACCATAATAGCACGAAGCCCGTTTGAGTCCCACCAGGGAGGTTGGGTCTCTCAGGCTAGCAGAACAGAGTAAATAATTTGCAGCAATTCTGAAATAATCAGAAAGCCCCAGGCTTGTGTCCCTTGTGGTCCTCTCGCAGCAGAACTGGGTCACGGATAGAACTCTTATTGATTTCTGTTTCCGTCATACATGCTGCATTTGATAGCACTGGGAAACTCATCATACCAGAGGGCCAATGTACACGGGGTCCAGAGAAAATGCTGCGGTGTTAGCTCAGATGTCATTATTTTTGGGCAGCTGGATAGGTTTTTTGGTTATCATATTAAAAAAGTTTTCTATTTATGTGAAATGTGTGCATTTGTGCGAGATTTCTTCTGCTGCTCTGTTCAAGGATGCACATTTTTTACTGCAGTATTTAGATCTTTTTCATTAGAAATGATCTTGGACTCTTAGTTCTGCTTAAATTGGTTGTCTTTTATCTAGGGATAGGCGTTAAACTCCACTCCGCCAGCTTAGTTCGCCCACTCCGTGCTCCGCTTGGAGCCAAGAGTTCAGCAAAAACTTCATCAACCGCCACATAGAAGAGTTGTTCTCATGCGCAGCTCGCCAATGTTGAGTTGGCAAACTAGAGAAAAATAGCCCAGACCGCCCCCCGGCGAGATTTCTCAAATTGGGCAGTCGTGGAAGATCACTACCGCTCGCATCGACAAAGTTGACGCTCGCTTTGTGAAACCTACCGCTCAAGTAGAAAATCACCTCAAACAGCAGAAAGAAGCAGCGCCCTCTGGCACGGTGCCTGGTTCTGTTTGCATTGATTGAACAGTGTGGGACAAGCTCCTGGTGCTAACAATCCGTGCGAGCAGTGCAACGGACTGAGATTCATCCACTCACGGAACTCTGTATAATCTCAAAGTTTTTAGGTAACTCTGCAGGATTCTGCGGAGTAAAACTCAGAGAGTTTCGCCCATCCCTACTTTTATCTCGCTTACCATGCTGACAGAGTCTACCATGGTTTTGCAGTCACTGCGGCAGGACCAGCTCTAGAAATGGCCATTATCTTTGCCCAGTTGAGCTCTCACTCTGACTTGGTGTTAGATTACTTCCCCTAGATGGCTCAGTAAGTTGATGTGATGCAGCGCGGAATGCAAAATCCCTCCCTTCGTCACAAATCATGGATCACACACAATCGCTACATTCGCTGGTGGGGCCCATAACACCAACATTCATCCTTCTAATAACCTGTTTCCAAGGAGGCGATTGTTCCACTCGCTGTAATGGAAGGAAATACTCATAAATGCCTATTTATAAAGGCCTAAACTTCACCTTTTAGTACTCCTCCCATGAATAGGCCATGGATCAGCTAGCTGCAGGTTGGAGTGATAACGAAATCTATAACATTATTTACATAAATACATTTTTCTCATAATAACGACCCAACACAGTTCTTGTAATGAATCTTAAATTTTTATCTAAATAATCAAATTTGAGTCTCTGGTTTAATCAAGCAGTAGACCATCATATTTACCTAATTTGGCTAAAAGTCGTCCTCTAAGTCAAAATCTTGGTCATCAGTTCATACTATCAGAGTCTTAGGAAACAGCTGTCCTGCAGTGTCACCGTCCTCTCCATCAGCATAACGTCAGGAAATCGAAAATCTTCTGAAGGGCCTCGCTTTTCAACCTCTCTAGTCTACCATTTTTATAGTAAAATTACATTCCAAAGAGTAAAAAATGATATTTTGAACGTTTCTAATTGGTCCGTTTAAAATGGTTCCATAGCTTTCCCATACGGATAATGTGTCTTTAGATATAGTTCTTATTTTCTCCTCGGAATAGTATCTTTTCATTGTTTCTTTCAGAGCAGCTGGCTGGTAGCCCGCTGTGTCCTTGGGTGGCACAGTTGATTTAGGGTCGTCCAAAGGCTACTGCAGCTGATGGTGACGCATGCGCACTTCACCCAAAAACCTTCATAATGGAATCGTGTTCGTCAAATAGGGATGTCAGCCATTTTATGGCCACCAAATGGTCAACTTAAGCAAAGAAACACAAAAATGTAATTAATACATGGAAATGACTAATAAAATGTTATCCCCTTACTAATACCCATATGTGTGTGTATATATCTAGCAGAAGCAACACTTAATGCAGGTTATATTCATATTAATAAAACACAAATCACGAATACATCACGAAAACAACATATAATCATGCAATTTCTAATTGTCTATTATTAATATGCATACGAAATTTGTTTACGTTATTAATTAGGCCATGCAAATGCAATTCCCACGTGTATTTCTTATATTAGTAGTGTTGATCAATTCACACAGCAAACAATTAGTACAATTACTATTAATTAATTATTCTTATTAATGTAAACATGCAAAATGGAGAGGGTATACCATTTTTAAAGAAACCCTCACTCCAGCAGATGCTCCCAGCTGTGGTCTACAGATCATGAGTTTTGATTGTGGCAAGGCCAGTCAAATCTCCATTACTTCTCAGTCATAAATTGAATATAATTAAAGACCAGTATTTAAACTGTCTGCTGCTTGCTGTGCTATTGACATACCTGTTGGGCGTCCCTGGCCTATCTTCTCGGCGCTATCTTCCCTGCCACTGCCGCCGCATTTGCAAACCCGCGCGGCCGCAGTGAGGACTACACCTCCCAGTGTCCTTCGCGGCAGGAAGCCGCTCACGCCTCTTCCGCCCCCGGAGGCGTATTAAACCGGAGGAGAGACCCGGTGGAGCGGGGCTCTGTCTGCTGCTTGCTGTGCTATTGACATACCTGTTGGGCGTCCCTGGCCTATCTTCTCGGCGCTATCTTCCCTGCCACTGCCGCCGCATTTGCAAACCCGCGCGGCCGCAGTGAGGACTACACCTCCCAGTGTCCTTCGCGGCAGGAAGCCGCTCACGCCTCTTCCGCTCCCGGAGGCGCATTAAACCAGAGGAGAGCCCCGGTGGAGCGGGGGCTCTGTCTGCTGCTTGCTGTGCTATTGACATACCTGTTGGGCGTCCCTGGCCTATCTTCTCGGCGCTATCTTCCCTGCCACTGCCGCCGCATTTGCAAACCCGCGCGGCCGCAGTGTGGACTACACCTCCCAGTATCCTTCGCGGCAGGAAGCCGCTCACGCCTCTTCCGCCCCCGGAGGCGCATTAAATCGGATGAGAGCCCACGCGTCGCGGGACGCGCGCGGGCGGTGCCGGTCGAAGCCCGGGCAAAGGGCGGGCCCTCTGTGGCCCTCAGAGGCCAGAGGAGGCTGGGCTGGGCCTCCCCCCCTTCGGCCTGCAAACCATTGTTGAGTATGACTATTACGTACACAGTATTTGTAAATCTGTTTATAGCCCCTTGTTTGGCCTCTCGGTAAACTGTTAGCTGTATTAATACATTTGTCAAGTGTTAACTGTTAGAGTGATCTGACTTGCCACTTATATCTTTTGTAGCTCGTACCATGACCCTACCTGTTTCTAAAGAGTAATCCTCGGTAGGAGGAGTTGTCAACCGAGGAACATTAGATAATTATGTTATCAGGCCCACCACAGGAATTGACAGGGATATCGCTCTTGACGAGCGACGGGTCGAGAGACGTCGTTCTGTTGAGTTTTTTAAGAACAAACGTTCATCTCTGGCCATGTCACAGCCACCCATGTCATCGCAATCTAGTGCGCCTCGCGAAAGCGAGGGCCTTGATGCTTCTTTCTGTGACAACGTACCTTTACTCCTTCGATATAGATGCCCTCCATCTGGGCCAAATAATGATCTAATTATAACCCTATCTCCTTCCTTTAGTAACTCAACATTACAGCCAGATGTTTTGCCAGACGCACTGTCACTAACTCCACAGATCGTACAAAAAACTATCAGTACTCCGAAAATTTCTCGACTACAAGGCCCACCACCGAAAAAAAGAAGAAAGAGGGGGAGTGGACCAAAGAGAGATAAGACCAAATTAATTAATCTTTATAACTCCAAGATCTCCTCATCCAAAGTATCCATACTACCTACATTGGCTACTCCATTACACCTCCCAACACCTGAAGCATTAGATACTCAACTATTGGGACATATCGAAATTATTGAAAAATTGATGAGATCTTTCATATCGCCACTACTAGAGAGACTAAAAAGAATAGCCCTACAGTTGGGGAATTTAGAACAGGCAATTGGGGAGATCAAAGAGGGAACTAAGGATCTATTAAGGTCCCCATTAGTGCCCCTAACTATTGTATCAGCCCCAAACACTACTGTCCAAAAGGGAGCAAAAGCTACGAATCCGACGCCTCCACAAAAACTTTATTCAATAGTAAAAATTTGAGAAACAGAGCTGGAGGTGGGTGGGAAATTAAATTCTCAACAAAGTGCCCAAAAACTAAATGACAATGAAGATTCGGTAAGGACATCCATGCCTAAAAGCCATAACGTGGATCTGCCTCCGGAAGCAGCTCCCCTCGTGGTGGTCCTTACGGGAGTCCCTGTCCTAAAGGACGGAAAAAGAGAAGACCACAGCCAGCTAAAAAATAAGGTCATATTTTGGCTTAAGCAGAATCGCCCACTTCCTCCAGACATAAATGGGGAAATTCTACATGTTAGGCGTCTTCCCTGGCTAGGACGCAGAAAAAAAGACATTATGGGGGACATTATTATAATTAATTTAAGAGATAAAAGGGCAGCTAGATATATTTTAAATTGGTTTCCTTTTAATGCCAGTAATACAATTGAAGCACATGAATTGCCCTACTTTTATCCTAGAGTAGTGCTGACCTCTGAAACTAACTTGAAGCCATTATTTCAAAATCAGGATGACTGCATTAGACCCCCATTCCAACATCAGGATGTGCACTCTAGGCCCCCATCTAAACACCAAGCTGAGCCACTCACTTCAACATCCGGAGGATTGTTTCAGGCCCCTATTCTTAGGTCAGAAGAATTATTACTATAATTCTCTATATAAATACCAGAATGACGTCTTTAGGCCCCTACCTCCAAATCAGAGTTACTGCCCTGTTCCACAATTCTACCCTCAGGCTGATCGCCCTAGCCCCTTAATTCAATATCAGAATGGTCACTTAAGGCCTCCACCCCAACATCACGATGGTCGTTTCAGGTCCCTATCACAATATCAGGAGGATCGTTTTGGGCCTGCATTTTGTCATCAGGATGATCATTCCTTACCCCTTCACAACCGCTATGCGGCATTATCAGGCTTGGAAGGAGTGCACTGACTTGATTTTTGGGGTATAACAAAAGATGCTGCCGATAGTCCACAAAAGGTGCCTTTTACGAGCACAGAAGTAAACTCTAACTACACTGTGCATGTCTCTCATGTTTTCCATTCAAGACCTAACCGGTACCAGGCCATATCCACTGACCTATTAGGCAAGTCCATAGGTTTGAATCCGGCTGAATCCATCCCGGTTTCAGAACGGGACCTAAATTCTAACTCCATTACAAGACCCGTACTAGATATGCAGGAACGTATAGGGGAGGAGAGCAAACCTCGAATTGTAGCTTTATTCTGGAATGTAGCAGGCCAACGATCCAAGGTCACAAATGACATATGGATGGATTTTAGCTCTAAATTTGATATCATAGCACTCCAAGAGACGTGGGCGATTGATGTGATACATATGGAGGGTTTTAAAACCTATTTTACACCCGCCCAACCCTCCACTTCAGGTAGAGCAAAAGGAGGCTTAACAATTTGTCTCAAACCTCCTTAATACAAAGGAAGTAGTACCTATAAAACTGGATCCGAATTTCCAGATTCTTAGGTTGACTCTAAACAATAGGGACAGCTTCCTAATAGTGAATTTCTATAATAACCTTTCTGACGTTGAGACAATGAATCTGGTATCCTTGATCCAGTCCATAGTAATAACTAGAATAAGGAAAGTCAACTAATGAAGAGGTAATTATTTGGGGCGGGATTTCAACCTGGAACCATGCTCTACTACTAATAATAATTAATAATAATATCTGTGGTATCCTGGACGAATTTGGAAATCCCATCCCACACTTTACTCATTCCATCTTAGGTAATTACTTAAACGAAACCCTATTCGAGCTAGACCTGGTCCAGGCAAATACCCGGAACAACAAGAACCTAATACTGGCCCCTACTTTTCATGGCAGAGGACACCTAACAACTATAGACTACATTTTGGTCTCAAATGGTGAAAGGACTTTAGATGCAGGATTCACTAGACACACAATTGCGCTAAGTGATCACTATCCCCTTAGTATTTCCCTGTCACTGACTTATAAACCAAAGAGTGGTCTGGGTTCCATTCTACTACAAAATAATCTGGCATTAAGCAGATTAAATGGATATGCGTTTAAATGGGGGAAAGTAGACCCCATGGAAATAACAAAGCTAGTGATAGTGAGGGCCTATTCCTCTATTTTGAAATGTCTTAATTTAGATACTACCCATACTGAAGTCATTGTAAATTTTGAACTGATCGTTAAAGCGATCAATGAGGCTCTGTGGGTAGAAATAAAACATAAGCCAAAAAATAAGACGGGCTGGTTCAATCATGACTGCACAGTCGCTTACTCAAATCTAAAAACTGCATTGAGAAAACTGGTTAGGGTACCACATGAGATAACATCATTAAGGAAAGCTTATAACACCGCACTAAAAAACAGGAAAAAAGAACTAAAAACCAACTCTGGGACCAATTGCATGAAACGTGCTCCCAGAAAAACTCTGCTGCTTTTTGGCAAGTGGTCAAGTCCCCTTTTCTAACTGACAACACTAATCATGCAAAGTTAGATCTAGCAATAGAAGAAAAGGAATGGGTTATTCATTTTTCTAAGATCTTTTCAGTTGGTACGGAGTCTGTTAAACCACAGGACTCAAAACTCCAGAACTCTAACTCCCGGAATGACCTAGATAGCACCTATCCCATTGCCCTACAGTTCTCATTGAAACAAACCGCCCAGGCCCTGAGTGCAAGTAAAAATGGAAAGGCACCGGGCCCTGATGGCGTGCCTATCGATCTATTCAAAGCTCAAATGGACCTCTGGATTCCCCTTCTAACTAGAGTCCTGAATGCATCCTGTAACATAGGTTTGCTAGCTTCATGGTCAAAATCCGTATTAGTTCCCATCTTTAAAAAAGGTGATCGAGAGTCAGTAACCTGCTATCGTCCAATCTCTCTTTTAGACTCCCTGGGAAAGCTGGCAGGACGAGTCATTTTAGAGCAACTACAAGATTGGGCGGATGATGGCAGGAATATTTCAGATCTACAGTACGGGTTTCGCCAGGGCCTGGGGACCATTTAACAGGCTTTAAACCTTTCACTTTTGATAGACAAATATGTCTATATCAAAGGAGGAGACCTGTATATGGTCTATGTGGATTTATCAGCCGCATTTGATTGCGTCTCCCATTCCAAACTTTGGGCTCTATTGGCTGATATGGGGGCTCCACTGAACTTGGTCAAGTTTATGAGGGAACTTTACGCAAATGCCACTGCAAGAGTGCGCTATGGGGTGGGGGAGGAGTTGACGGAAGATTTCCCAGTAGAAAAAGGGGTTAGGCAAGGGTGTGTCCTGGCCCCTTTCCTCTTTACCCTGTATACTAATGGGCTGGAAAGAGAGATGTTGAAGGGTTCTCAGGATCTCCCAATGGTGAACAACCGTCCAATACCTGCACTCCTTTATGCAGACGACACCGTTATTTTAGCCCGTACCCCCCGTGAACTTCAAAAGAATCTGAATAGATATTCCACATTTATGGCAAGCCTCGACCTGAAGATAAATATCAGTAAAACCTTTGCATGAGGGCAAGTTCTTGCCACAAAAGAACAAGTAAAATGAGGGGTATTTATCTGAACCAAGAAAAAATAGCTACCACGCAAAAATATTCCTATCTAGGCATAACAATAGATCACAAACTATCCTGGAAATCGGCTGTAGAAACAAGAAAACTTCTTTTTTTAAGAACAACTACAGCCCTTGCCAATTTCACCAGGAAGTTGGGAAATAGAGCTCCCCCTGAAATTATTGCGATCTATAAAGCTAAATGTTTATCTGTGGCTTTGTATGGGGCGGGTCTTTGGGGCTTTGTGGGTATAGATACCATTCAGAATGTTGAAAATTCGTTTCTGAGGTTTCTTCTTGCAGTTCCTGGGAGCACGGGTACCTTCGCTTGTCATACAGAGCTGGGTCTAGTTCATGTGACGGACCTAGCCAAAGTTGAACCACTTTTATTATGGCGTAGGATTTGGTCTTCAGATAAAGCAACCCTCTCTGTCTATTTTGTCTGATTGTCTAACCATGGATAATGTTCGTAGGTCCAGGTGGCTGTGGTACATTGCGAGCTTCTTTCACGACCTGGGTTGGGATAAATATTATCATAATCCCTCCTCAATACGTGAGGTTTCGAGCAAGGTTCTAAAAAATAAAGGTCTCGCCCATTTGGAGGAGCTGAGACTGATGAGCGAAATTCCCAAACCTTCTGTTACCCACAGTTTAATGGTACAACTGGTGCCTACAATACAGCCGTACCTTACTTAAATATCACGAGTTACGAGCGTTACCTATTGGTAAGATTTAGGATGAATTTCTTTAATCGAATGGTTACATTTCCAGTGCGAAATAACTGGGCTAAGGTACTTTCTTCCTGTCCCTGTGATGACATCTCTCCACAATCGACTCTGCATACTATTCTTTTTTGTAAATTTTATACAGAACCAAGGAAAAAATGGCTTATTCCGTTTCTGAGGCGTATTGGTTATAGACAATGCCGTCCAGCCTTACTTTTCTTACAGATGCTGGAGGGTGAACAGTTGGTATTTATAATAGTTAGTTTTCTGAAATGTATTGTCCGTTATCATAGGAATTTAGACTAACATGGTACGGAGATCACCCAATGTCATTTTACCTTTAATGGATGTATTTTGGTGGTTGTGAATCGTTTTAACCAAGAATCAAATAATTGCCGTGTATATGCCCTTTCAGATTCCTCATAATAGGTGAGGTGGGGTATACATTTTTTTATTAACTTGTAAATATTATGTTTTTAAGATTGGTATTTCTCATTGTATGTTTCTTATGAATGATTATTTTTATTGTACGCTTTTATGATTTGCATCCAAAATCGAAATAAAGCAAGAAATTGAAAAAAAAAAAAACTGTCTTTTATTTACAGCATTTAGGGACTACCTTCGTCTGCCCTACCCTCTCCCAAGACCTCAGTCCCCACTACCAACCTCCAGAGGCACTCCTTCTGATATTTTCAGCCTGCTCTAAGCATACAGTAAATGCCAATGAGTTTGTCTCTGGCATCAGGAATAAACAAGCATTAGAAGTCTATTGATTTATTCTTCATTACGAGAACAGCATTTATAAATGCCAGAATTTGGGGGTGTCAGAAAGAATCAGAGCTGAGCTGAGTCAGAGTTGAGCTGTAACACTGATTGGTTTTAGGTTACACTAGCAAGATGGCTCAGTGAGTTGATACAGCCAGCTGTGCTCTGCAGGTCATGAGTTCGGATAGTGGCAAGGCCAGCTCAAACTTCTATATTTTCGAGCAGAGTAAATTGAATATTATTAAATGAGGCCAAATACTTCTTTTATCTACAACATTTAGAGATAGCAAAAATGAGGTATAAAGTGCAACATAAAAATATATTATTACTGTCATAATATCAATATTATCATTTTTTAAGAAGACCTGCCTATTCAAGCAATTACCCTTTAGATTAATTGTGTGTAAACGTATTCCATGTGCATAGATTGAATATCTGACACGCATGGCGTAAAGAAGCAGACACTAAAAAATCCAACACGCACCCTACAGTCCAGTATCATGGTCAAAGGCCCACTTTTTATACATCTGGAAAATGCTCACTAACACTCACCAGGGATTTTTGACACTTATGTAAAAAATAATTAACAGTGAAAACATAAGTTTGGTAAGGGATATTCTTCATCTCTCTGTCCATTATGGTGCGCTTGGCTAGCAAACCAACCAGCACAATATATTTAAGAATACTATTAGTAAAACATAGTGATGGATTGAGAAATGTTTCTTCCTTTGGCAAACTCCTTAAAAAAGAAAAATGAGAGCCAATGTGTTAGCGGTGTCCCTAACCAATGGGCCAACTGAATGCCCGTGAACAGTTTTTTTAAAGGAGTCATTCAGCAATCCACATTTAGAGTGTATCTCAAATAAAGAAATGAGTGCCCATGGCTGAAAATTGCAATTTTATTAGCTGGGTAAAAACATCCATGGAAGCCAGGAGGCATTCCACATTTTTTGCCAATGGATGCAGGTGGTGGGTTCCGACTCATTTTTTGGGGACTTATTGTCTCATCATCAGACTTTGACCCACAGAAAGGAAGAAAAGAGTGACAATGAGGAGGTGAAAATTACAACAGTGACAAACAGAGACAGCAGGATAGAAAGATCCACCTGCAAGAGTGACATAAAGATACATGAGATGTGTGGCAGTGGAAGAAAGAGACATTAGATGAAATCAAGGCTAGACAGCTGTGGTTCTTTACAAATCTAGCATTCTACAACCACAGCAGTGGGCTCCCAAGAAAACCTTTGGACAGCAACACTTTAAAAATTATAAAATTGAAGCACTGCTTGGAGGAATGGCAAAGGCTGGGCTTCTTTCTAGCTGTAGAGAAGTGTAATTTTGCCATTCGCTTACAGTGACACTCTTTTTCAGATTTGTATCATAGCAATGCCTTGTCCTCAAATCAACTCTGGTCAGATGCCAGGTTCTCCATTACTTAATTGCCACAGTTGGCTTGCAGGTGACATTTGGAAGAATATGTACTTTCTCTGCGGAGGTTTGGCGGGATGCCCCGGCTTCAATTATATTCACATGGGCTCATGAATATTTTGGTTTTAAGACCAAGAGCCCCATTGAGCTCAATGTTAATGTCCAGAGAGTACATATGTCAAACTGCGGTCTCAGTCTAGGTACTTTCCCTTTAAAACAGCAAAAGATGCGTCTAACAATCCACTGCACTATCTACTCACTGGTACTACGACTATGCCCATACAGAGGAAATTTGAATCATTTTGTTTTTATTTTTCAATGTTTTTATCTGGCATTGGTGGAATGTTTAATTCTACGCATGGAATTTGGCGACTCTGTGTTACTCTTGCAATGCAGAGTTCTGGATAAATACCGCCAATCACCACGTGGCTGAATTATTTTCCTGCGCGGCTCCATAAATGCGAGCCAGCATGAGATTTGGCATTTCGAATGTGATTTTTCTAATGGGGGCAGTCGCAGTCAGAGGGCTAGTTCACGAGTAGATTTGCTGCTGCTCGAGTAGATTTTCTACTCGAGCGGCAGCAGAATCAACTCGAATGGCAGGAGCTCTTGTGCACCACATGTGGTGTTCGTGCTGATTTTTTTCCTACGTTGCTCGTGCTAGCAGCACTAAATTGCAGTGCAAGCAGCGCTATGTGCATATTTTCCCACCCAGTGATAGAACTCTGCAGAATCTTATAGCATTTTTTTTATGTAACACCACAGAAATTTTACAGAATGAAACACTGCAAGTTGTGCCCACCCCCAGTCTTTAATGTCTTCCCTTTGTCTTCCTACCTTATGAACTGCACCTCATTTGGCACACTTTGTCGTATAGTTCCTGCGACTCCTGCTCCAGATTAATGTGATTAGACGTGAATGGGGAGCATGGCAATTCGACTGACAAATGTTAGTGAATATCTACAGAGTTAAAGTATGGGAGTTTTCACCTCATTTGCTTGAATTTCTCTGATGACTCCTTCTGACACTTCCAATGGAATGTCCACTGGTCTTCGTGTGTGGTGTACCCATGGATCTGTACACTTTGAAATGCTATTATCACCTATATTTAAACATGTTGAACACATTGTGAATCACACTTAAACAACAGAAGTATGTATAAATGTTTGCAGGCATTACTCAGATTTGCGCATGGTTCGTATAGAACTTGATCAATACTGCAAGCCACATTACATTTTGCTGCAAAAATTGTTTAGCATTTAACCAAGCACCAAGTTGATAAATTTGCACCTAAAGTACCTATCCTATCAGTGGAGCCTAATCCCATAGCATATTGAAAATAAAATACACAAAAACATATATATATATATATATGAAATGTAAGACTGTTGAAGAGATTTAACTACAATTTGACTAGGTCCTAACAAGCTCATCCACAGAGTTAAAGTAGTATCTTGAAGGAAGTCCAGGCTCAATGATGGAATGCTTGACGCAAGCAGAAACGACTGACACAGATAAAAGCATATGGTTTGTGCACAAAAACCTGCCGAAACAGCAATGCAGTTATGAAATTATGATCTCAAAAGGTCTAAACCTGGGCATTTGCAAAAACAGGAATCTAATGAGAAAAATGCCACAAAAGGGAAAACATCTGATAAGGGGATCATAAGACATAAAGTAACAAAAACCACCCCTTTAAAACATGTAATCAATATTCTTTGGGGAATACCAAAGAAACATTTGAAAACAACTGTGTCTTCCATAAATTAGTTGGGAACAAAGCACACTGTGAAGCGGATTCTTCAAGCTCGCAGCCAGGGATAAGAGGATTGTTGCTTTCTATTAAAGATTTTACTTTCAGACTTTTCTGAAGGCAAATCTTGAAGCTGCACCTGGACCACGATCCACAATGTTGAATACCTTGTTTAAGTGATTCCTCTCTGTACATACTGTCTATCTGGTAAAATGATGTGAGTGTTGAAATCTAGGGAGAAGTATACTAAGGTTATTTGTTTCTGCTAAGCTTTGCACTTTGCTCCTGTGCTTCCTGGATGTGTTATTTCTAAGTTCCAAATTTGCTGTCTACAATCTAGCAGCACCATGTAGAAAATTTCTCAAATACTTCAGGACTGAGTCTTCAGACCCAGATTCATGGTTTCTAGTTGCAGGTATCATATGAACAAATTCACTTTTAAATCCACAGGAAAATGTCCATTTCTAACTAGTCCACCAAAATTCTCCCTGGCAGGCAGTAGCTTACTCTGTCTCAGGACCTACTACTCAGTGAGGTAGGAAGGAATACTTTAGACGAGCAGCAGGCAGAGAATTATTCCTTCTTTTTTACTTTCATGTACAGTCCCACCGTGAAGAAGGATAAGCATATTTTCTAAACTGTAAATTGGTTTGGTGATGGGGCCTAAACAATCATAATGAAATTTTCAGGCTAACTACTCCAAGTTGTTCAATGGTCTAATGCATTTCCTTTACTGCCAACATGCTTTGCAACAAAAAAAATCGAAGAGTTTCATCAACACAAAACAAGGGTGGTGTTCCCCTTTTTCAGCTGTGTGAAGCACTCCGCTGACCCCAAACTCCATCACTGGCCCTCCCAGGTGAGCCAACTAAGATTTACAATCAATTCCCTTCTTTCAGCCAACTCCTGATCTAAGCTTCTTTGAGTGCTGAGCTTAGTGAGTGTGGGACAACCTCTTGTATGAATGTAAGTTTGTTCCTGGACTTTTCAACCCAGAGAAACCTGCATGCTTAATTTGGTTTTTGTCCGAAAGAGGGTGATGAGTAGGGACTTACAATTTGTAATAAGGCCATAATCACAATTAAAGGTTCGGTCAAGGTCACAATAAATTATTCTCTTGCTCAACCCGTGGTAGCTGGCAACAAGCCGGCAGGCTTAACTTAGGAGACAGGTGTACAAAGCATTTAAAAACACCAATACATTAAATAAGTAAGACACAACACACAATAAAAATCCAACACCAATTTATAAAAATAGGTTATAGTTTTATCTTTAAAATGATACCATAACAACAAAAATCCAATGTAAGGAACATAGGATATTAATTTTCAAGAATAAACACTTTCTGGTGCTTAAAAGCGCCACTTTGGGACATCTGGTCGCCCTTTACCAGGACAAAGTCAAAGTTTGAGGCTGACTGCGATGGAGACCTGTTTGGATACACTAAGCAGGAGGCCTCTGTCAAAATTTTACTTTCGCACTTAGAGACTTTTTCAGTGCTTTTTCTCTCGACGTCTAGCGAGACTCCTCTTCAGGCCGGGATCCGAGTCGAAGACAGGCGGCTTGGCACAGCATGAAGCCTCAGTGAAATCCTGAAAGTGTTGTCGATAACAGGAGCTCCGGAGCTTTCAGCATTACAAACCTGAAATCCAGGCCAGTTTGTGGTTCGACGTTGGCAGCTTGACTCCTGTCAACAGGTCGGTCCACCTAAGGAGCTTTTTACCAACCTTGCTCCAAACTTCTGGTCTACTTGAGGGTTCAAAGTTTCCATATCACCAATCCAAGGGTCTAGAATCTCTGAGATGGACGTATGGATATTGGGACTACAATTCCCACAATGCACCTGTCCAAATCCTTAAAAGTCCACTGGACGCACTCCAGGCTGGAGGCTTCTTGGTGGAGATGGTGCAGGAGAGCTCTTTTAACCTGTTGCTTACAGGAGGGCCACTCCTTAATCCTTGTGAAGCCAAGCAAAGTCCTTAGGACTGTAGTTCCAAATTGTGCAGCAGGTGCAGTCCTTCAGAGTGCAATCCTTTGGGTGCAAATCAGAGTTCCAGCAGGGCAGTCCTTCTTCTACTTCTTGTTTCAGGGAGGGATCTAAGTTACTCAGCAATACTCCCATATATATATATATAAAAAATATGGTAGTTTGACTTTGGAAGTACCTTTAATTCTAAAGTTGAATTTGCTTATAATTTAAGTTTAAAAGCAGCCTGCAAGGCAGGACTGTCTCTTAACATGGAAGGAGCACCACAGTAGTGCGCACTTAAGATCATTAAATCTACTGCCCTACAATATACTAGGGACTTAAAGGAAGGTTGTCAGTACCAATTGTAATTATACCTAATAGCCATTTACTTTTAAACAGTGCACTGGCCCTGGGTGTTTTTAGCACAATCCGAGTTAGAAAACCAGCATCTAGTAGCCAAAATGGGGGGGCACTGCAAACAGGTCCTAGTTTCTCATAGTTTTGTTGTTACTTTCCAAATGAACGATATATTGAAGGATTTCATATTTTTTCATAAGACAACTGTTAGACCTGGCATCCTTGGCGTGGTTTTCCACTGTATTTTTGGCTCTCCCTCCTGTGTTTTTGCTATGTGCTGGACTTTGTTTTTGCTGGTCTAGATGCTTTGTTCACTTTGCCACTGCTGCTTAGTGCCAAAGTGCAAGTGCTCCCTCTGTAAATAGTGAATATGAATTGGTGTTTCCATGATCGGCTTGTTTGACGTTCTCCTACATCCCTAGTACAGTGACCTGTGTGTGCCCAGGGCCTGTAAGTCAAATACTGCTGTGGGTCTGCAGCACTGATTGTGCCACCCACATTGGCAGCCTTGCAAAAGGTTCTCAGACCTGCCACTGCAGTGTCGGTGCACAGTTTGGTACTGCCATGTCGACCTAGCAAGTGCACCCACTTGCCAGGCCCTAACCTTCCCTTTTCTGACATGTGAATCAACCTTAAGGTAGGCCCAAGGTACCGCTGTGGGCAGGGTGTAGTGTCTGTGAAAGGTAGGACATGTTTTGATGTGTGTAACATGTCCTGATATTAGACTACGGGGAATTTTGTTTTTCACTATTGAAAGGCCCTTAGGATAGAATGGGAGTTTTATTCATAACATCTTAGATAGGAAGGTAACGTTCAGTATGTCTGAACTCAGAATATAAAGATGCATCTTTTAGTAAGGATGTTTTTTTACATTCTGTGTTTGAAAATACCACTTTTAGAAAGTAGGTATGTTCTTGCTTAGCCAACCTGCGTGCCTCTGCTGGTTTGTGTATTGACTGTCTAGCTTTGGAGTGACAGGGGCTGGGAATGTGCATTCACTGTAGCCAACCACTGTGGGGGTTGAGGTGTGTCCTACCTTTTCTGGATGAGTCAAGGTTGGACTGAATAGACCTGGGCTGCATTTAGAGTAGGGGGAGGAGATTTTCTTTCACCTGAATGGCCTGGTCTGCCTTACACAATGCTGTCTCCACCTCTTACCAGGTAGCTGCATCAGAGAGGCCAGAACTGGTTTCGACTGAGCACAGAGCCTCTCTGACACCAGAGAACAAAGAGATATGGAATATAAATATTGGGGCCCAGAACTTCAGATTACTTCTGGAGTTCAAGAGGAACCTCTGCCAAGGAGAAGAGCTGGGATAACTGAAGGAGAAGTACTGCCCCTTTGCTGTGTGCTGTTTGGGGTTGGCCTTCAGTGGCTCTTTCTGCCAAGGAGAGGATAAAAACTTTGCTGTGTCTCCTGCTTGAGGAAGATCTCCAAAGCCTTGGAGTAGAGCTTGCCTCCTGTTCTAAAGTCCCAAGGATACAAAGACTTCACCACAAGCTACCCTTAACTTCCTTGCTGGGAGTTCTGACCTGCCAGGAGGTGCCTGTTGCTGAATTGGGCCTCTGGAGGTTGTTCCTGCTGTTGGGAGCTGGAAAAGGGCCACAACTACAAGAAGCACATTGCATCCGCACCTTTTTCCGACGCATCGCTGAAGAAACCAACGTAGTGCCTGCCCGTGGCTGGAGAAATCGTCGCAAGCCGAATCCTGTGCACCGATCTCTGAAGTCCGAGATCACCGCACTGATTCCGACGCAGGCCCTGCAGTGCAATTGCAAGAACCAACATCTCATGGGACCGCGGCTGGAGAGACCAACGCTGTTGCCGCATCAAGAACTGGCGCATCCCCCATCCTCACGCATAGCACCAGGGTGCCAAATCTACAAGAACACCGGGCCACAGTAAGAAACCGACTCATCACCTCTGCGCACAGTAAGAAACCGACGCATCATCTCCCCTTCAGTAAGGAACCAACGCATCACCTCCCCTGCGTGGCAGTAAGGAACCGACACATCACCTTCTCTGGAGTAAGGAACCGATGCATCACCTTACCTGGGCTAAAGGAACCGACACATCATGTTCCCTGTGGCTGTTTTTGTTTATGATTTTGATGCATCAAAGGTACTTTGTGTTGAAAGTGTCACATCTACAGTTTGCTACCGACAGAACTGTTTTAATCTTCTAAGAAGTACATTTTAATTACTGTACTGTGGATTTTTGTAATTTTGGTCTCATTTGGTTTAGATAAAGATTATGTATTTTTATAAACTAGTGTGGTGTCCATTTGTAGTGTTTTCACTGTATTACTGTATGTGTGCACAAATACTTTACACACTGCCTGAGATAAGCCTGCCTGCTCATGCCAAGCTACCAAGGGGGTGAGCAGGGGTTATTTTAGAAGTGTATCCCCCTGACGAGGAAGAACGGTCCCTACTTGGACAAAGGTGCAAACCATTGCCAACTAAAGACCCCCATGTCTAATAAGAATGATGCCCTGCAGCCTAAGCTGCTGAGTAAGACATGCAGTATAGATTGTTGTTTGTTTTTATGTGTGCATTGGATAATATTGTTCAGACATCATATCTGTGCTGGGGCTGGTGCACAGAGCAGTGCACTTAGATAGCTACTTTATGAGAGTGATGTGACTGTTGGAGATAAAAAAAGATTTGTTCATATAAACAGATCTCATGTCGATGATTCTTGAATAGATCACGGCTATTGCATAGGTCAGCATAGCTGATGTCCAAAGCTAAAATAATGGGCAAAAACAGGAATTTCTCTAGATAATACTTGACGATGGTCATTATCATTTATCATGGAAAAGTGCATGGAAAATAGAGTATATAAATTTGAAAGTTGAAAGAGAGAGGCAAGAGGGAGGATACCTAACATGCTGCCACAAGTGGTAGATATAGACTGTATACTTTTTTGTTCAATATAGTGGCACATTATCACCACTGAGCCAATTCATATAGCACATTACATGGCATAAGGAAGGTATAGGGAAAGCATGCCCAGTCTACTATAATTTGCACTACGTCGTTGAATGTGCATCACAAGATGCTCCAAATTGATATCAGCTTGGTGCCCTGATCCTGTGTAATGCAAATTGGCTTTTGCCTCGTGATTAGTTGGTCGCAGCTGTATTAGTGTCTCTTGGATTTGTCCCTTACTTCTTGCAAGTCCTTGTAAAGTAATGTATTTTGCCTGATCTAGACATGACCACTAATCAAACAAATTCTCAATCATCAGTTAGAGGGCATATGCCTTCTGCTGTTGTACATGTCATTTTCAAGCCGCATAGTACATCTTGGAAACCTTGCAGTTGCCAACACACACTGTCACTGGCAAAGTGGCTGTAAGAGCTCAAAAAACGAATTACAAGATGTACTGTCAATTTTCGGCAATAGCTGCTACAGCCATATTAGGCTCTTATTTTATGCAGTTCATCTTCTTCTAGTTCTGAATTTTTTGTATACAGCAGTTTGGAACTACGTGTAATAGCATGCAAAGAGCTGTTAACGCCCAAACCAGTAGTGGATAAAGGCACCCTCATGACATGTGCCAACAATCAGGTTGACATTTGGTGATTCAGTGGCCACTGCTCTTCCTTAATGCCGTCTCTCTGGGGATTCCATTTTTGGCGAGCCCATCAAGTGCCAAGATTACTTGTCTTGGGGAAATGCCCTTCCTTCTAAATACAGACCTGCACTTATATCAGTGCTGTGTACTGTGGGATCATCAGGTCTTTGCAAACACATAGGGTTTGAGGAGCAGAATACTCCGTCAAAACGTGGCGAATATCCCATCCGCAGTTCAGACTATAATGCACTTGTAATACGGCAGACGGGACATCTGCCAAACTTGTGACCGAGCACCCTGTCCCCCAATCTTTAATTAAGGCCCGCAGCATCTTGATGTTGTGTGCATTTCCTGTGTTAACAGTATCCCAGTTATGGAATTGAATGGAACAGGGTATCGGGCATCATCTGCAACGACAGACCTGCTTAGGGTGGGGGGCTAATTTTAAGGTTACATCTAACACTCAAAACCACCACCGAAAGAACAAGAGGGGATGCACAGTAAGCACCACATAGGCTGGCAAAACTGCTGAACTAGTTCATTAGTCTGAATAAAGGGGTTAGATTGCCCCAGTTGCCCAAAATAGAGTTGTCAACCTAATACCACCTAAAGACACATCTCAATTCTGAGGGTTGGTGCTGGAATATGAAAATCAAGACATTTAGCATTCAGTTCCCACCCAAGCAGCATCTTATCGAAGCCCGTACAAAAGGGGGTGGTGATGGATGGAGCATCAGAACCAATCAAACACTCACACCCAGTCAACAGATCCATCACCGTTCTTTAGCCCACTCTGCCACCCCAGTTCAGACATGGCCATATGCAAATCAGTCTGACCCTGTGCCTCATGGGAACAGTCCAGCCCGAACTGCCAAGCCATGCCTTCCCTGGACCGGAAACAAGCTTCCTGGGACCGGTTTCTGGCATTTCAGCCGTCTTCAGCCAGTATGGAAATAAATTAAACCAAAGGTTTCACTACAATCTCCCCAGCACCACCTCAAGCTCAGTGGAGGAGCCTGACTGGAGCGAGAAAGTAATAGTTTGCTCATCAGATTACATTTCATTACATTAGGTTTTTCCAGTAAGCATAGCATTCCCTCTCTTTGACTCATAGTGGGATATTATTCTGGGCAGTGTGCATCAGGCATTGCCTCTCCCCTAAAGCCCTGTGATGGAATAATGCGCTTATCACAGAAGGTTTCCATGAGGCGACACTGACCATTACCTGTCCTGCGTCCAAGGCACTCTACTGTTCATCTGCAGGATGGTATATAATGTTCATAGCTTTATTGAATTGTTTTATGACCTGCTACATTATGATCCTATTGTGGTCAGTTTTTTAGCTACTGGTGTGGTTATACCTTATAGACCATGTGTAAGCACTTAGGCACTTTATCGTTCATTTGTATAATGGTATATAATGGTACACTTTTTATCGTATTGTTTCGGGAATTACTTGATCATTATATGTTACTTTTACTATGATTGTCTGCACCTTGTCTAAGATAGCGAAGCTTGACAAAACCCTTTCAATAAACAAAGCCAAAACGATCGGCGTTGCCATTGCTTCTCTCCATGGTGACAGCTTCGGGGTAAGTTTCAGTCTCCTCCTATTCTCAGATATTCAGTGTTCATGCGCCCTGCAGCGTGGGGTGGACTCATTGGCCCTTTAACGAGTCTCCTGATCCTCATTAATATTTCTATAGAGATGGACATATGTGCACTCGTTCTTTTAGAATGATCACTCTCTCTTCCTAGTCCCTTGTTTCCCCTCTTGGTGTCCCGTTAGATCAACTTCATTATGATGTTCCTTAAACATGAGCCCTAAATGTCAAAAATTGTGATTCGAAGATGTTGCTATTGTTTTGCAGTGTACGTGATGCATTGACACAGGGTCGTTTTCATTGTGTGTTTTTTTTGCAGGCATTAAGCGGGCCAGTTCAGCTCAGCCGTCAAGGCCTCCTCCCAACTCTAACCAGACCCCCAACGCTCAGGCTGCCCAGCAAGGTATGTGGGGTTCTCGTTGTGACATTTCCCCCAATTTATGAGGCAGATAATTCTATTAGAACAAATCATTTTGGGTGAAAATCAGATGGGGTAACATCCCATACCGCGTTCTATATACACATACTGTCATATAAATACACCTATCTCTTCCTCACACACACACGCACACGTTCTCTCATAACACATGCACACAGAAGTACATTCTCTTCTTCTCACGCATAAACACTCTCGAATATATTCCAACACATACACACACACTCTCTCACACTCACACACACTTTCACTCACACACAGCTGCATCTCACATCTTGTGATCAAACTTAGGGGGATCATTTTGAGCTGGGCGGGTGGGGTGCCAGACAACCGGGGTGACGGATACAGGCGCCACCTCCTTTATCACCGTGACAGCCTGTGGACTGTATTATCATTTTCCTACTACACTAATGGGCCATTTTTGTGTCACGTCAAGCGGGCTGCCGAGTCATAGCCTGCTCGACATTATTATTTTTTCTTTTCAGACCTAAACCCCCAAAATAGAGTGTGGAAGGGTTGTGTTTCTAATAAACAACATTAAATAATCAAACAAGCTGGGATGTGGTTCCTAACATGACAGGCCCAGTTCTGCTTTTTGCTGCTGAGTTAATTTGTCACGGAGTGGTCCCTGGCGGGAATGTTGAAAGGCCTGCCCTAAATAGGATGGCTTCTGACATCCCTTTGCTGGTGGCCAGTATGTGGACGGGCGCCAATTAAAGACATCCCATGGGTAGCTGAGAGCCTGTCACTGGGACTACTTTCTTTGCTTGGGCTTTATGGCTTTTAATAATAAGGAAATAAAGGCAATTAAAAGTTTTCTTATCGGGCTGGTCCACATCTGAATGATGCCTGAAATTTTATCTTCAGACAATAGACTGCACAGAGGTTAGAATACAATGTATAATTGAATACATAGCATTTTCTGTGGCTTTAACATGCGCCCTTTGTCTACATTTTGAGTTTACCTCAAATGGAGTAGGTGAATGCTGGCAGGCAGCGCATCTACTGTCATGTAGTTCCTATATAACCTATACAGGATCTGCGCGTTTGGATAACATAAACTGTGGGATTAGTGGCAGACTGATTCCGTGCACCCCCACCGGGTATGTTGGCCTGTCTGTATCAGCTAGCTCACAGTGCCACTATAATCTCCTCTTACCAAGGAGAGAATAGATTCTGGCAACCTCAGAACATGACAAACCTGATCCCTCAGAATCGTGGATACAAAATACTACTTTTGCTCAGTCACTCGTGCTCACTTAGTTTGTCTCAGAGAGATACACAGAATAAACACGCTGGGCGTTTTCAATAATAGTTTATTGAACAGTTGTTATTCTAGTGTAGAATAGATGAGCTGTAACAACCATTAGCAGAGGTATATGATTAGAAGTACTATAAAAGTAAAGGGATGGTAAAGCTCGACCATCTTGGAGTAATCTTGAATATATACAAGTACATAAAATACATGATAAAAAGTGCGCACTCCTACGATGCCTCCCTAACTAGATGTACCTAAATGTACCTAGCATCTGTGTAGGTGTTATGCCAAGAATCCCTCTAGGATCTAGTCAACCCCATTACCTGAGAATGAGAGAATATGGGACCCCGTCCCGGTCTCGAGTTGGACACCCCGCCAGGGATGTTGGACCACTGCGAGCTGGAGCGTCTGCATGCAGGAGCCTCAGCGTCTCTGGTCAGTGTGTCAGCCGGTAAGTCTCGGTCTCCTCTCTCTTTCTAAACAAGATGTGATGTATATATACCCATAGGTCTCCCCAGGGGTCCTACCTTGCTGTGTTACTGTGTCGGCCTAAAGGATGACGTCGGGCTTGAACTTTGTACAGAGATATTATACAGGAGATGTTAGTCCTGCTGTTAGTCCTGCTGTGCTTCTAAGAAGCCTCATGCATAATGTCTGAGATTCAAACTAGGGAAAAACCTGCATTCTGAATGCAGTGTCGTATCTAGGTAAAAGGTCAGTCCCTAAGAACCATTATGTATGTAATGTAGGGAAGAATATAGGTGAATGGTTGCAATGTTACCTGCGCCTATATAGGGTACCTATAACACCCACTCCTCTTCCGACTGGACGACATATATAACTTATTACTAGGGGTGGGCGACAATTTCCGTTCCGCTCCCGGAAATTGCGACAATTCGACATTGCCGCGTTCCGACCGGAACGCGGAAATGCCGAATTGTCGCAATTTCCGGGAGGGAACGGAAATTGTTGCCTGGCCAACCGCAACAGGAAGCACTTACAGATATAAATAAAGCAGGGGCCCGAGTGGAAGCTCAAATTCAGTAACGCTTTAATCAGCACAAAACATTCGGGAGCTAGGTCGAGGCTGGGCAGGTGTGCTTTTCCCCCATAAGGTCGTCGTCACTTTCCTGAGGCTGCGATCCGTGATGGAGCTCTGTGCATCCATGACTCAGTCTCTAGCGCAATCCCCGCGTAGTCTCTGACACCAGGAGGTTCAGTCTCCTCATCTGCTGCTCTGCTCGGTCTCTGGCCCATAAACAAAAGGCATGTGAACTGCATGGAAGCCCCGCCCCACACACCAGCGGTGGGCAACGTCTTCCGCCCTTTCCCCCACTGATGGACAGCTGACTCGAGGGACCCCAGGGACGTCGGCGCCGTGTCAACGTTACAGACACACATGGTCACTGTAAAGGCAGCGGCAGGCCGGAAGCACCAATTTCCGCGATCACGGAAATATCGCGTGATCGCGGAAATTGTGTGCATTCTCGCGAGAATTGGCGGAAGTGCCTTCTGCCAATTCCGCCCACCCCTACTTATTACCATACCACTAGCCTAACTAGATATAGGTATGCACAAAGTTCATAAAAACATTTGTTTTGCTAAAATATTTAAAACTTCTAAAAAACGTAAAAATGTTAAAAGAAAATGTCTGCAAGCCATAGCTCTAAAGTGTCCGTAGTTCTAGTCTGAACCACTGTAAGCATTAGTAAGCCATGTATGCCCAATAAATGAAAAGAATGTCAATTTTGTTTTTGATTTCCAAATTTGAGCTTGTTTAAAAAAGGGCAAATTTCTTCCAGCACACGATGAGCCAAAATCAGCCAAATGTTTGTGTCCTGACTGGTAGACGCAACATTTTTGTTGCTTACTTCGGCAGTAGCACCTTGCAGAGTATGTCAATTGAGCACAGATGATGTTCCACACTGTCCGCAGCTGGTGCTGGGGCAGTCTGTGCGCCGTCCAAAGCCTGGGTGTCAGAGGAGGAGCTGGTGTCCATATCAACAGGTGCTATTACTGCCTGTGGGGGCTCAAAGAATGCCACCATCAACATTGGAATACGCTGAGGACACTGCAGAACATGGGCCGTTATCGGGTCCAGTAAAGCATTCACTTCCGGTTGCGCACATGATGGGAGTGTCAAACAAAGGTCTAACATGCATTCTTCTCCGCAAAACAGGCATCGGAGGACAGGTAAGATGCAGTCCATCCAGACTGGTCGAAATGACAAGAACCAAGATGCACGTAGTTCTCTTAGGCGAGGCATGCCTAGATGTTGTACCATGCGGTCACGGTATTTACGCTCCAGGAGTGCTATTTCCATCTCCTTGGTGACTGGGATGTCCATTGCGTAGCAGATGCAAAACAATCAGGATACCCGCTACTAGAAACAGGATGAGCAGAAGTCCTCCAAAGATGCTTCCGAATACGGAGTGTATGAAGTTTGGTATAACTCCAAGTACCGTCTGAAAGGTGCCCAGAGGTCCAGAACCTAAGTTCTTAAATAGGTGGACTATGCCTGTCGTATCAGACATGTTAAATATTCGATTTACCATTTCTGCGAAATGGAAATGGCATTTTGTATGGATAAGCGCTTGTATCTCTGCCGAAGACCTTGCGATCTGGAGATCAAAAGTCTCTCGAGCGGAGGTTAAGGGCACAGACTTCTGTAAAAGCATGGCTTTCATTCTGCTTAGAGTATCAAACCGCATTAAAGAAACATTCAGTGAAGGCCATAACAGTGCCTCCCTGACTGTATGTGTCGGTGGAAACAATATTTGTTTACAACAAGTAACCCTGGAGCTCACGGTTACCAGATATGCGATGCCCTGGAGCATTACGCAGCAGCCTTGACTGTTCAGAATCAAGTAAATCCCATTTGAAAGTTACCTAAATGCTAGAGCAATCACTGCAGCTGGGGCACTCCTCAAATGGCAGGACAGGTTCGCTACACAACCATTACAAGCCCTGCGCAGCATTATATCCTGGCATATGAGTGATCCACTTAAAGCGTTCTCACAGTTTGTACCGCTTAGAAACACTTCTCGATCCCCACTCCGGCATCCAAATCTGTATGGTAATACCCATGATTCCTTAATGTATTCCTTACCCATTTCTTCATATCTGCCTGCTTGCTTTTGTTCAAGGCAATACTAAAACTGAAAAGTGGTGACCGGTAGAGTTATGTGGCCATGGATTAGCGATTCTGTGGACGGTAATTCTGCCACTGTAAATGCTAATCTATCCAGGTTTTCGATACGCAGCATTGTATATTTTGCTCTCCTTTGTGCCAATTCTATCTGTTTATCTGTTAGATTGTATTCAGAGAACAGAAATGTGCTGTTAATATAATGTCAAGGCACATAGCCTGCACGCAACGATTGCAGCGTCCAGCTTAATGACATAATAGAACGTAATTGAGATTGCCCGTGTTGTAAAATGGCCAAATCTTGCTCTAGTATGTCTATCGCAGAAGATACAATGTTGCCTAAGGAATATATCCTGGAGGTCAATGTAGTTAACCCATTGTCTACCACTGCTAGAGATTTTCCTAGATTTATACGGCCTAGTTCACGTAATCTCTCTGCGGCCTCTTGTTGGGATATTTTCCATATTTCATTGTAGACAGCATAAATGAAACTTTTCTGACGTGGCTTCCTGGGACCTAGTAGAAAATCCCTGAGATCTACATCCTGTGACAATAAGGATAAGTGTTGTTTCACCTTTGTGAGTGTTGAGGTTTTTAGCCAATCAAGGCACAACTTCCCAACACTGTAGGATGTCGTTACCCCTCGACGTTCTCTCTGTACATAACGTGGATCTGGCCTATGGATACTGAACCCTTTGGTTTTACCCATGAATCTCGCCTGACAACTATTGGTGTATGTGGCCCAAATCAACCATTTCTTCCAATCGGGGTCTGATCTGTTGTATTGTATAATGTCATCCACTGTAATCTCTTTCTGTGATGTTATGTTACCCTCGGTGTGTGATGGAGATGGCAGCTAAGGTGTGTTCAAATCTTTGTTCTTGGCTAGTCCAAGGCAAGACGTCTGTTGCACTGTCTCATTAAAAACATGATCTGTTGAGGGATAAGGCATGCTCTAAACAAAGCTTCCATTCCCTGTAATTTCCATTCTCTAGTACTCCAGACTGATTTTAAGTCTATGTTGTCTTTCCATAAGTCAAACCTTGTTCAGAACAACTGGGCAATAAAGGAAGCAGAGTAAATCTGTTTGGTGTTTGTCAACATATTTTTCTGTGCTGATGTTGGTGCAACCTTATAATAATATGAGGCTGGGTCAGACATATTACACCCTGAAAAATATGGAAACTTTTGTGTAAATATTTTTGAACTGCCTTTCGGTGGTGTTGGACAATGTTCCCATTGGTGGTATGTGAACACATTTCTAGGATTAGCAGATTTATGCAGTAAGTGATGACCATAATGTTGATAACAACACATTGTTTCAAAATCTGATGTGCTTTCCAATGTTTCACTATTAGAAAATGCAGTCAGACAACATATTATTTACAGTTTCAAAGTCCCAATCATCAGAAAATGTACTTGAGGTAATGATATCACTCAACGATATTTTACATAAATGAGGAATTCTTAAAAGTTCGGTTGGACCAAAAGTATCGAAATCAACCTTTTCCCATACTATACCATCAGGTATAGGAGCTGCTGTAATGTTCACTGATGACAAGTCTCTTTGTTCTCGATGAGATGATTGGTGGGGTTTTAAAATTAAATTCACCTTTTGGGCTGCAGAGCCTTGTCGAAGGTATTTTCCATTAACAAGCATGCTAAAAACTATTACTAAGCCTAACCAGAACATAAATAAAAGTATCCCTGTGATTACCCATAGTTCTACCCAAGGTGACACCAGGTAAGTCTTTTTAAGAAAGTTCAGAAAGTCTTTAACTTGCTGCTTGTGTGATTGTTGGGCTGGCATCGTTTCAGGTTCACTTGGATCCAAAGAAAACATATCAAAGTTTATGAAGTAGCCAGAAGCAGTTCGATCAATTGTTGGTATTGCATCAGGATTTGTGGAAATCGTAGTTTGCTCTTGTTGAGGCATGTTATGTTATGTTATTAGGATTTGTAGAGCGCATGGCTACCCAAAGGCCTCCCAGAGCTAAGCATGAACACAGAGAAGCGAGAAAAGAGGAGGTTAATCGCACTCATTGAACAACCAGGTTTTTTGTTTTTTCCTGAAGGTGGATTCTGATGCTGTGTATCTTATCTCCCTAGAAAGAGAGTTCCATAGCGTGGGCGCAAGGTGGGAAAAAGCTCTCCCTCCCCCATCTGGCCCTTTTTATTCTGGTTGTTTTTAACAGTTGCTCAGAGCCTGACCTCAGGCTTCTATTAGGGAGGTACAGGCCTACCAGATTTTTGATCTTGCTGGGCCCTGTGTTATTTATGGCGCTATGGGTAAGGCAAAGTGCTTTAACATTGATTCTAGCCTCAATCGGGAGCCAATGTAGCTGTCTGCGATTCTTCTTCACTGATTCCTTCATTGGCTGGGTCTGGTGGCTCAGTGGACTATTGCGTCCATTGCAGGGGCCTGTGTTTGACCTCATGGTCACAAGTTCAAATCCCGGCGGGTCCACGCAGCCTTTGATCCATCTGAGGTCGATAAAATGAGTACCATTGAGTTGGGTAACAATGAACATCTGTTATACAGCGCCAAGAGACCTCTGGGTGAACGTGCGCCTTACAAATACACATGTTATGATGTCTGGCTGCTGCATTCTGAACTAGCTGTAACTTATTGATGACATACTTCGGAGTGCCCTAAAGGAGAGCGTTACCATAGTCAAGGCGGTACGTAACCAGGAAGTGTATGACTGTTTTCCTTAGCTGTAAAGTAATTAGGTCAAGGATTTTGCGGAGCATTCTTAACAGCCCAAAGCAAGTACCTGCCACCTTCCTTGCTTGGGTCTCCATGGTAGGCTCCTTATCCATCCAGAAGCCGAGATTTTTAATAGCAGTACTCAGGACTGGAGCGCTCCCTAGGCAGTGTGACCAGCTGGCCAGGGGCCTGGGTACCCCTGCGTTGCCGTGGACCATCAGTTTGGTGTTGTCCCCATTTACTTTCAGACAGCTCCCTGTCATCCATTTAACCACCCGTTCAAGACAGCGCTCCAGCTGGCTTGACTCGCCATTGGCCCTGGAATCAAGTGACACCACCAACTGGGTGTCGTCAGCGCATGAAATCACTGAGATGCCATATCCTTGAACTATGTCCACCAGCTGGCGCATATAGATATTAAACAATGTGGGGCTAAACGATGAGCCCTGTGGCACAGCGCAAGTCAGTGGCTTGATATCAGAGAAGAGGTTAGCTTCCATAACCTGGAAGGACCTCTCCTCCAGGAAGGACCCCAACCAATTCAGGGCTTTGCCCTGAACACCGATTTCCCGGAGTCTGTTAGCCAGCAAGCCATAGTCGACTGTGTTGAAAGCTGCACTTAGGTCTAGGAGTAGTATTGCAGCTGCTCCACCTTGATGAAGGGTTATTTTAAGTTCTTCGGACACCGCTAGCAGGGCGGATTCCATACTGTGCTGGGGGTGGAACTCCATCTGTGTGGAGTGTAACCAAAGATGATCTTCCAAGAATTGTGACAATATTCTGTTAACATGTTTCTCCAAAATTTTCCCAATATATGGGAGAAGTTATATTGGTCAAAGTTCTCTGGCTGAGCAGCATCTAGGCTAGTTTTTTTTAGCAAAGGTTTTATTATTGCCTGCTTCCATACTGTGGGGACTCTACCTGACTGTAGGGAGAGGTTTGACATGTAACAATAGATGTCAGAAGGGCCTCAATGGCCTTTGCAAGAATGGGGGGCGGGACCAAGAGGGGAGCCTGATCAGATTTCCCTCATGAGAGATTGTGCCGTCTCTTGTCCAAATCGGGAAACTCAGTAAATGCAGGGGTTACCCCCACCACTTAATCTATTTCATGGCCTCTGGAGGTGTTCAGTTCAACATGGAGGGAGCTATAAATGTCTATCACCTGTTTGTGAAAATATGTGGCCAGTGAGTCACATTTTTCCTTTGAGGCCTGCTGATCGGGGGCGTTTTGTATAATCGTGGTCAGGGATTTCACCACTTTAAAAAGCTCTTTGGAAGAGTTCTGAGCCTGTGCGATCTTGTCCTTAATGAACCCTGCCTGCACCTCTCTCATTTGGGCATGATAGGTTCTTATATTTAGCTTTGAGTTGGAGATCGTAGGTCTTTCTCCATTCCCTTTCCAGCTTTTTACACCATTTCTTTAATGATGGTTGCTGAGAATTAAACTAAGGTGCCTTTTTGCTGATTTTAGTTGGTTTCGGATTAATTTTGGGTGTCGTTTTCTCCAGAGACTTATGAATCCACCTTTCCCAGTTAGCATATACTTAATCAATGCTACCGGATGTATTAAAGCCAGAGGACAGCAGGGAATCGACCCAGGCTTTTACATTCAACTTAGCCCAGTTTCTCGCTTGGGGAGAGGGGGCAGCCTTAATAGGTTGGAGGCTAGTCTTAGCTACCTCACCCTTATCTAGTGCAGGTAAAATTAAATGGTGGTCAGACCAAGGTACTGGAACATGAGGGAGTATTGAAATTTATGGGTTATTGGTGATCACATGGTCAAGTATATGACCTTTTATGTGAGTGGCTGCTGTTATTAATTGGGATAGTGCTAAGCTGTCCAGTTCATGCTCTAGCCTCTTGCAGTTGGGGATACTCAGATCCCTGAAGTGCAGGTTGAGATCTCCTAGGATGGTGATGTAGGTGTTCTTCATCAATAGACTGGAGGCTATGTCTATAAATCCGTCTAAGAACTCCGCCTCAGGCTTGTAAATTAGCACTGAAAAGGTATGGGTAGGTGTGAACGTAATGGTAAGTGGACCGCATTTACAGTCTGGGACGGGGAGGTGTTGGAGAGTACATTTGAATCCTCTTTAGCCACTATTTCAAGTCCTCCTCCAATCTTCCCCTTGTGTCGAGTCTATGAATATGAGACCCAGGGGGCAGGGCCATCAGAATGTCTGGGGCTGAGTTGTCATTAAGCCAGGTTTCAGAAATAAACAGAACATCAAACCTGCCCTCCTCCAGAAGTAGATTAATTTGTATTTTATGTTTGGGGAGCGAGCGACAGTTGATGAGGCCCAGGGTCAGTGAGGTTTTGTCTGATTGGCATTTTGATTCATTTGAATTCATTTGTCCCCAAATCTTTATTGTGCAATTACAGTGCTTGCATAATTGTGGTCCCTCGACCTGCCATTCCAGTAACCCCCCTTTCCTTGCATGGCATCGGAGTTTGTCCGAGCGAGAGGAGCTGTTCCTTGGAATAATGTATTATTGATAAATGGGCAGGGTCCCTGGACCCTGGGCCAGGTCGGGTGTGGACGGGCGCAGATGGTCTCGCCTTTGGCGCACCCGCTGCATGCGTCCGCTGTGCGCCCGCTTTGCAGCTGTTGATGTAGACATCTGTATTTGGTCGAATTGAAATGTGTCTTTCATTTTGATTCTGAATTTGAACTTCAGGTTCAAGGGGAACGAGTTCCATTGCATTATTGCATAGTCCATCATTCCGTGCTGGAGACTCTTCGAACGTGATGAGTCTTTCCGTTTGAACTTCTTGAATTGTAGTGAGAGGAGGGCGTCTGCTACTTTGGAGTCCACGTGGCCTACTACTCCGTATCGGCCACATACTGTGGCTTGATTAGGTCAATTGAGACAAATCTTTTCTCCTTTTTTCTGGCAAGAGGCGGTAGAATACAGTTCTTGTTCCTTCAACTGCTAGGACCTGTTCAGGCTTTCTGTATGATGGCCCAAATTCTTTCTTGTCCACTATTTTCTCTCTTATCAGATCCCGGACTTTTGGGATCCAGACAGGTCTTGCCGTGACTATTTTGACATCCCCATTGGCAGTCTGCTTCGTATGGACATTACTTTGTTGTGTCCTGGATTCATTTAGATCCTGTAAAACAGCCAAACGATCATGGATGTCAAAAGGCTTTTCATCCACCACTGCGCCTTCACAATCAAGATCAGGTACTCACATTCTTGTCCCAAATAGGACTTCATATGGAGTGACCCCCCTAGAGAAATTCTTAGTATTTTATTCGATGCTCGCAGCACTCCATACAGATGTTTTACCCAACTCTCACCCATGCCTAATACTCTAGCTGTTAAAGACTGCTTTAAGTCTTGGTTTTTCCTCTCCACAACCAAATTTCCCTCAGGATGGTATGGAGAGGAGTACCGCAATGCTACACCCAATCCTCGCATGGCCTCCTTGTAAGCCCGAGAGCTAAATGCAGGGCCCTGGTCAGAATGTAATGTGCTAATTGCGTATGTCCCTATAAAGACTCGCAAATCTTTTATAACAGTTCGAGCGTCAGCCGAGCGTTGAGGCCACACCCATAGGAATCTTGAGCAGGAATCCACTAAAACCATGATATACCTGTAAGCCCCATCTCTTTGTAAGGGGCCGCAGTGGTCCAAGTAAACACACGCTAGTGGTTTTTCAGATATAAATAATGGTATCTGCGCTGGGCGTGTTACGGTGGAACCTTTCATCTGTTGGCAGATGTCGCATTTCAAAACATAGCCTTTAGTCTGCTTTATTAACCCAGGCCACCAATAGTGTTGTTTCAATAAAGAAACAGTCGCCGTAACCTCTGCAGGCGCAGGACCTATCCCTTCATGTGCTGCTAGAATTAAACCTAACCTACGATCCATGTTTGGAATTACTCTATCCCCCACTCCAGGAATCTGAGCAAATGGAATGTTATTGGCATCTAACTTGTAGGAGTACAAACCTTTTTGATACTGCTTTGCTGTTTTTGTGTGAAGCAATGACAGCCACCATGATCTCACCGTCTATTCTCATTTTAGAATGAGTGATTGCAGCTAAGAAAGCTGTGCCTACAGCCTCCTTTGCGGCTTCATCAGCCAATGAATTCCCTTCAACATGAACACCATCACGCTGATGACTCAGTGTATGTATCACATGAGCTCTCGGTAGTTCGGTTTTTAACTCTACTACATGTTTCCATAGCATTTTATGCTTAATTGTGCCACCTTTTGCATCTTTGAGCCTGTTTTGAACCCAGTGCTGCAAATATTCATTATATGACTGTACACAATAAAATGAATCGCACACAATTAGTGTGGGGAATTCTCGACCTGTATTTACCAGTGCTAGTATCAAGGCTTTTAACTCTCCATCCCGCATGCGACCTTTAACGATTGCGCATGCCGCGCTATATTGTTGCTTACTTTCTATGGCCGGTTGAGCAGATCCGTCAGTGTAAATTATATATTCATACTGATCTAGAGGCATTATTTTGTTTGGTAGAGGATATTCTTGTTCGTATTGCAGAAATGCTTGTGTCTTTAAATTTGGGTCGTACCTGTATTCTACATCTGTTGCAGTGAGAGAATTAGCCCGTTGTATCCATCTTGGATGTAAGGCTTTAGAGTTAGGAACACTTGCTTTTGTCACAACCTCTAAGGCTGAAACTGGAGTCACTACTATTATTCGCTTCCCCTAAGCCAGTGCTCTTTCTTTCAGTACAGCAGTCTGTACTGCTGTCAGAATCTTTTCTGCAGATGTGAAGCGCATCTCAGCATTTGTTTACAAATGTGATTTGTATGCAATTGGTAGTGTTTCACCTTCATTATATGTCAGATAGGTGTACCAAGATTGACCCGCAACTATACAGATCACCAGGTTGCGTACGTTAACGTGTGTCTGGAGTGTGTTTGGAAGCTATCATGTCAGCTTGTAAGGAACGAAGTGTATCTGTGTGTTCCTGTCTCGATTGTCTAACTGAAAAATCAGGTTTTATCAAATCGTAGAAAGGTTTTACTCTTTCTGCGTAATCTAAAATGTATGTTCTACCAAAATGTAGGAATCTCAGGATTGATTGTACATTTTTAATGATTTTGGAAGTTGGAGCAGCGTGCATTTTTCTTACAGGCTCTTCCTTTCGCTTGAAAGCTCATATCCTAAAAACAGGACACTATGGTGGGCAATTTTAGATTTTTTAAAGTTGAATTTGTAGCCCTCAGATGGAAACCCCAAAATTATGGTATTCACTCTGTTCAAGTGCTCCTCTAGGTCATCGTCCTTTAGATAAATATCATCCACATAAGACAATGCCTCTTCATCCAAATTTTGAAGTAACTCAGTTACTCTGGCTGAAAACAAACCTGGGCTGTTCTTTTACCCTTGGGAGAGTCGACAAAATTGACACTGCGGCCCCAGCGCTGAGAATGCAGTTAGATACCTGCTTTCAGGTGCTATATTTTGGCATAAAAGTACATTTGAGATATCATGTGTCATTTTATATTTTTTCCCACAATAATATTCATTAATGCGGCATTGTGTGCATTTTGGACTGCAAATGTCTTAGTGCAAGTGTTTAAATGTCTGTAATCTAACACTAAACAATATGAATTTTCAGGTTTCATGACCGGAAACATAGGATTATTCTTCGATGAGGTGCAATTCTCGATCACCCCTTGGTATACAAGTTGATCTAAGATCTCCCTAACCTGTTTTTTAGCTTCTTGCTTTATTAGCTACTGCCTTTGTACAGTTGAAGTATTTTTTAAAGGAATAATGTGGTGGGTTGAATCCTCATCCCATCCAGCATGGTTTTTGTATAATGCAGGGGCTTGGGCTACTGCCCACTCCTGCGCATATGTGTGTTTCAGGTGCCTGGGAATATGGGCTGAGATTGCCGATAAAATTGCTGTTTCCCCTTTAGTGCAATCCATGATGAACGCTGGCGGCCAATCTTGTTCAGCTAATAAAATGTCATAGCCAAACGACAGGTTCTCCCAAAAGAGACCTCTAACTGTCCTACATATGTCCCTCTGCATTTGGAGTGTTAGTTCATATAACGTATGCGGGACACTTACCCTCGTATCAGGTGTTTCCACCGTGATGTATTCATTCAAGTCCGCTGTCACCAGAAATTCCAACAGGTTCCGGCGAACTATTGTTACTTCTGCCGCACTGTCTAGCATCGTCAGAGCCCATTCCCCGTTCAGTAGTCAAGTCCTCGGAATTCTGGGCATGTCGGATCTTTAGACCTGCCACCTCTTTCTTTTTGAACTGTGGCTTTTGCTTTGGTTTCTCTTCTTTTTTAAAAGTGTAATCTTGAGCGTGCTGCTTGTCTCTGGACTTTGTACACTCTTCTTGTCTGTCTCACCGTCCTTCCCTCTCAGAGTTTTTCGATGAACCCTGAAAGGAACAAGAGAAACGTGTATCAGTATCCTGATACCTGTCGGGTTTCCTAATATTATCCCCATTCCTAAGGTTATACCTCTTTTCGGAGGGCTCCTGTGGAGGAGATCTACCTCTGGATTGAGATTTTCCTTTAAAGATTTGTTGGTTTTTATTGTCCCACTTCTTCTAAGTTGAAGCAGGTATCTGCTTGGAAGTGTCCTTTTCAGGACTGCCCATCAGTTGTGGTTTTAAAGCTTTCCCACCTAAACTGTCTCTGCCTAATTCTGCATATGCAGTTTCAATTATTTTTGGTATTTCGTGTTCCTGTTCTAAAGGGCTGAACTCCCTTAGGCGTTGGCGGATAGCCGCTGAAGCTGCTTACCCGTTAATATTAGCTAATATTATGGCTGGTCCCTGGGCATAGTTACCTAGTAACTTCATACCTAAGTTCAGAGCAGGCTCTACTCCGTACTCGTTTTGAATTTGTCTCAATACATCTGGTATTACTGCTAATGACGGGATACCATGAGTTCTGGTATAAATGGCAGCAAAGACTGTACCCAAAGTGGTGCAATCCTCTATTTGTGGTGTTATCCCCATGGGCAACCAGATTGTTAGCATTCTGTGTTTTTCATACGGGGTAGTATTCGGGAATACTGCCTCTAGCAGTGGCGGTCCATCTATTGGGGTCGTTGGGGCGTTGCCCCCCCCCCCCGCCCGCGCCCCGTGCCTGCAGCTTCCTCGGCGTCTCTGAACTTAAGTAAACTCTCAGTTTACTTAAGTTCAGAGACGCTGAGGGAGAACTGTCAGTCAGTATGACGTTGGACCGCCCACCCCCTTCAGAGTCTGAAGGGGGTGGACGGTCTGGCGTCATGTTGACTGACAGGCAGCCAGCAGCACACAAGTGCGCATGAGTGGGGACGGAGGGCGATTTTTGTACCGTGCCCAGTCATGCGCACTAGTGTTTCCAAAGGCTGGCGCATGCCCATTAGGAGAGCGAGGGTTGAGCCAAGGCTCAAACCTTGGTCTCCTAATGGGTAGGCGGGCGGAGCGTAAGCCTGCTCTAAGCCAATCCTGGTGCTGCTCCAGCACCAGGATTGGCTGAGAGGGGTCTTGCAATGCCAGCACTGATGGGCTGTTCCAGTGAGTAGGCGCCAGAAGTAACGGACCCGAGGCGGCGCGGCCGGTGGACCCGGAACTGCTCAGGACAGGTAGGATTTTATGTAAAAAAAAACACCCCCGCGTGACACCCCTCCCCCCCCCCCACACGACACGAGCCGCGACAGCACTCATGCATCTGGGTGCAGTGCAAGTGCCCTTTAAATCTTCCATACCGTAAAATAACAAACCTATAACTTTAAATCAGCCATGCAAAGGCCAGCGTGAACAAGAAAAACAACAGAGTTCGTATTGCAGAATCTGTGTGACCACAAACACAGGGGCTGCTGAAACCCAAGGCCTGCAGAGTCCTGGGCAAGGGAGTTGAAAGAGGGGGGGTCTGCGTCTTGACCAGAAAAATGATCGGACTTCTTTCCTTGCTCCACAAAATTCCTGCCCCGGCCTCAGGAAAACTAAAATGACATGGTCGGGGTGATGAGCTGTCGGCCCCTGGAATAATAGTGCAGGAAACACAGGCCCTGCCATTTATCTTACAGAATTCTTTCATGCCAGTAATTGACACCAGATTCTGCTGGTATGAGATCTCAGCATAACCTCTCCCGTACATGCACACACGCCAAGAATTCCCTCCAGTGCCAGGGCCGAGCCAATGAAAACATCCCCCCCGCAGGGAGAGATCGCCCCCTCCTCTCATGCCCCAATATTGATAAAATACACACACCAAAATCCAGTCCCATCTGTGTGTGATCTGGTGCGGCAGCCGGGCCGAGGTTTATTATTACAAACCACCCTCGTGTGGCCACCGCCTCCCCCGCTACCAGCATCTGAGCCTCCTTCTGGTCCGGCAGCAGTGCCCCCCAAAAATAAAAAGACCCTATTTCTTCTAAGCTGTTCTATGGACTGCCCTTACCCAGAGCACTTATCAGAGTGCCAAGCAAAGTGTGAGAGAGATGGCAGGGTGGGAGAGTCTCCCCTGCATTAGCAGATTTGGAGTCTCTTCCCATGGCCATGAGTCTTTTTACATAAACGTGATCCCCATAATAAGAGGCCCAAGAATGAATGGGCACGAGGAGGAAACTCCGTCTCCTTCCTACAGAGAGGATGTGCCTTAACTGCTAGAGCTCCCTACTGTATGACCGGAGAAGCAGGTCCCAGTCTCGGCGTCGATTCAACATCCTGTGATTCTGGGCAAATCACTTAATCTCCCTGTGCCTAAAAAATGAATGTGGCCTTGTGCAATGTGACTGGTGCTCATGTAACACCTCCAATACCTTCGGGTCGAGTTCACACTATATCATTTTTTTTTTTAAACCATCCTCTCAGCACATGGAGATCGGGCCCTGGGTAGTGGGGCACGCAGATTTTTTAAAGACAAGTGGCACTTTCAGACACTCAGGCTTTTTAGCCCTTGGCACTTTGCATGCTTTGACTTATAAAATTACAAGTAAGTTAACCAGATGCCTCCATGTAAGAGCTCCAATGCACCAACCCTGTGTTCATTGTTTTGAGGTATGTTAATGAACCAGGACTACAAGTCCCAGCATACATTAGGCTAATCTCTGGCACCAAAGCACCTTGGTAACCTGGAGTCAACTGGTCCCAGATCACACAGCGGGGCTGTCAGGAAACAGGTGACCCGCGACAGATGGCGCCTGCAGACGTCCAAGGATAAACAGAGGATTTTGTTATCCAAGCCTTTTCCCATCACACTGTCAGTCTGGCATTTTTCATCCAACATCTCATGTGAGAAAAAAGAAAACCACATCATCCTGCTGTGTTTATGTCCAGTGACAGAGACTTGGCTGGCCCGCCAATGGAAAGCCAGGACTCGTCTTTCCATCCGGCGCTGGCCTCGGGGGTCACCTGTGCCTGTGGCGGCAGGAAGATGGCCGTGCCCAGCCCTGGCCCCGTGCCCAGCTCGGAGCCGCCTGTTTCCTGCCCCCATCGGAGGGTGGCTGATGAGATAAGTGACCCTGGCTCTCTTCTTCACCCCCTGCCTTTGTTCCCCGCTGCCCTCGGCTCAGTCCCGGCACCCCGACTCTGAGGGTAGGTTTGTGCTGTTTATATTTTAATTCTGGATGTGAGGAAACTCGATTATTACTTTCCGGAATGGTGTAAAAAATCATTGAGAATTCTGCTTATGAGAATAATTTATTATTGCATTCTCGCACAGCTTGAAATGTGGAATGTTTGGAAATATTTGCGGTTTTGTGGCCATGTCATATAATGTCATTTTGGATCGTATGAAGCAGGGATGTCCCGAGTTTCTCTTCACAAGAGCTTGAATTTAGCCATAATTTCAGGATAACCAAAGAATATGTAAATGATACAATTTAGATACCTTTATGCATGATTGTCATATATGTATTTAATAAAATCTGATATGAACCCAACCTTCATGGACCAACATTGGACATCACTGCCAGAAAGGGAACTGTGGTGGAGCTAGTCTGGTAACATTGGCCCCTTAGTTTTAATATACATTGGCTATGAGCATGTGCGTTGTCGGACTCTCTCTCGTCGTGGTGATGCCTGGGGATGCCATTGGGCCACGTACAGGTCTTCAGACTCTATGTTAATTAGATTTTAATTTCTGTGAGGAGGTTGTTTTCGATGCTATGAATGAATTCACATATGTCCAGAAAGCAACCAGCAGCTACTTGTAAAGTGTTCATTAGCTTTCACACTCATTTGTTTTTCGGTATATAGTTCTCTGATGAAACAGTGTGCATCTTTGAGTACAGTGCAGCGAAGGGTGAGTGATGTCTGCGTGCGTGCAGGTTGAGCAGTGTGCCTGTGTGAGTCCAGGGTGAGTTTGAGTTATGTGGATGGGTGAATGCAGGCTTAGTGAACCCCCGGTAGGTTGTTCTGGCTCGCTCGCTCGCTACGCTCGCTCGCCACAGTGCAGTATTTACGCCTCACCACTTTCAAATGTCACCAGCCGCCACTGGCCTCTAGCTATGTTATTTTCTGAGCTACCCAGAATGGCATTTGTACACGTTTTGTGGGCATTTTACCAATCACTGTGTGTAATGTTTGTGGTGTGATTTTTGTTGCTGTACGCCGAGTTTGAGTTCCATTTATTGCAACTATTGCTGGTTGTACTGTAAGTGTCCTCATGACAAATTGCGTCAAGTTTCTGTAGATTTTATCAATTCCTTGTGTTGTGTGAGTAAGTCTCCTGGTGGCATTGTTTCAATGTCAGGATGTGGTGTGTAGGCCGCTAACATCGGCCATGTTGCCCCTTCTCTTCCAAGCGAGCCGAGTCTCACTCTTCTGATGTGGGGTAGGGCACCTTTAAACCAGTATAAGTGTTCCTGGTACGTGAGCAGAACCTCAATGTCCTTAAACGCACAATATTCCGCTGGTGCATCTCCTTCACTAGGAGTGAAATGTTTTTTTCTTGCACTTGCTGCTGGGAATGTAACCCACAAATAAAATACCTCTGTTTTGTATGATTCATGCGCCTCAATCACGAATACTACCATACCACACCTAGGTGTTAAGCCATGCTCTAGCAGTTTCAGGGTGACAGTATTGCGTCTGCATCTTCTTCTCTGGCTGAGAGGTGTAGATCTTGTACTACGTTATCTCTTTCCTCAGTCATTTTTTTAGTAAAGAAGAGTTTTCCAAGAGAGCTAAGATAAGGTGTTATGCACAATTTAGGAACAATTTGTCCTTCAAGCTTCATTAACCAACGGCAAATTAATAGGATTTTTTCGCCTACTGTGGCGGAGTTTGTGCCCACCCACTCCAGACGACTCTGGTTTTGTGAGTAGGGGTCTCTGAGAATAGCACGACTGAACTACTCAGATTCTAACGTTAAATAAGTACCCAACCAACATTGGCGGCGCCATGTTGTGTAGTTCCTATATAACCTATACAGGATCTGCGCAATTGGATAACATAAACTGTGGGATTGGTGGCCGACTGATTCCGTGCAGCCCCACCGGGTATGTTAGCCTGTCTGTATCAGCTAGCTCACAGTGCCACTATAATCTCCTCTTACCAAGGAGAGAAAAGATTCTGGCAACCTCAGAACATGACAACCCTGATCCCTCAGAATCGTGGATACAAAATACTACTTTTGCTCAGTCACTCGTGCTCACTTAGTTTGTCTCAGAGAGATACACAGAATAAACACGCTGTGCGTTTTCAATAATAATTTATTGAACAGTTGTTATTCTAGTGTAGAATAGATGAGCTGCAACAACCATTAGCAGAGGTATATGATTAGAAGTACTATAAACGTAAAGGGATGGTAAAGTTCTACCATCTTGTAGTAATCTTGAATATATACAAGTACATAAAATACATGATAAAAAGTGCGCACTCCTATGATGCCTCCCTAACTAGATGTACTTAAATGTACCCAGCATCTGTGTATGTGGTAAGCCAAGAATCCCTCTGGGATCTAGTCAACTCCATTACCACAGAATGAGAGAATATGGGACCCCGTCCTGGTCTCGAGTTGGACACCCCATGAGGGATGTTCGACCACTGCGAGCTGGAGCGTCTGCATGCAGGAACCTCAGCGTCTCTGGTCCGTGTGTCAGCTGGGAAGTCTCGGTCTCCTCTCTACTTCTAAGCAAGATGTGATGTATATATACCCATAGGTCTCCCCAGGGGTCCTACCTTGCTGTGTTACTGTGTCGCCCTAAAAGGTGACGTTGGGCCTGAATTTTATACAGAGATACTATACAGGAGATGTTAGTCCTGCTGTGCTTCTAAGAAGCCTCATGCATAATGTATGAGATTCGAACTAGGGAAAAACCTGCGTTCTGAATGCAGTGTCGTATCTAGGTAAAAGGTCTGTCCCCAAGAACCGTTATGTATGTAATGTAGGGAAGAATATAGGTGAAAGGTTGCAATGTTACTTGCGCCGATATAGGGTACCTATATGGAATATAACACTAACTGTTATATAAGGGGTATATGCTGTGTTAATGAGTGTGACTCCATAGATGAAGTTCGGATTTTCAAGCTCAGCAAGTAGAGCAGATCAGTCAATTGCAAGTTGATGGATGTGGTGTGGGGGTCGGGGGGAGGTGAACAATTCGATCTAGTTTGGCTGGGCTCACAGGTTTAGCATGTTCAAATACCTAGGGTAGTGTACCCTCAAGAATATTGATTTCTAACATTTCTGATTGCATTGTTTATTAACTTACATTGCTTCAGTTGGTGCAGTGAGGGTTACTGGTTTATGAGTGGTGTGGAACCAGCTTAGGCAAGTAACCCACTCACATGTCCCAGAATGCCTCATGCATTGTACATTGTACATTTGATCCCGAATTGTAAGGTCCAGCAAATAGAATGCTTCAAGCGCAGGCTTGCAGGTCAGAGGTGTCTTATCTAGGTCCTGGAGGGCCAGATCCGAGACACATTTTCAGGATATGCAGGATGTATACAAAAATACACATTTACTTACAATGACTTTTAAATTGAACTGGTTTGCATAGTTAGAGGGAATCCTGAAATCATACTTGCACTGGCCCTTCTAAACCTACAATGAAAACCCATCTTTGTTGATCCAGCTTACTACATGTTTCCATGCCCACTGCAAACTATCAGCAATCTTCTAACCACACCATCATAAGGGATCTTGTTAGCTTCAGCTGGTGTTTGTTTAGGAGAGGGGTAGGACCATAACATAGATAATGATAAGTTGAGTCTGTTCTATCAGCGTCTCATGTTCTGGGCTACGACTGGTCCTAGGTATAGTGGTCAGTTCATTGGCTATATGTTTACCTAGTTGGAGTCCATCACTAGCATTTTTAGTCAGAAGACATTACATTTCTCCTAGATTCAAGTATAGCTGTGGCCCGGACACAGTTATCTTGCCTGTTCTTTAGCTCTAATCTCCTGGCTGACATGTCTCTTCACGCCATGGGCTTACATCTGAAACCCAAACTTCAATAGGTTGAACCATGAGACACATACAGATTGTCATGTATGGTGCTTAGGGGCACAATGGAGGACCATTGACTTTAGGACTCAGTGGACTTAGTTCTTATCCACACACAAGAAGGAATGTCCCTTTTTGGGAGAGACTGAGTAAACTTCAGAGGTATAGAAATCTTTGTCTTGTCAGGGCCCAAAACTTAGGCCTGTGTGTACAACTTTCATGGATTATACTTCTCTCAAGGGGTACGTCCCAAAAAGCTCAATAGAAGTCTCTTAGCTTATGTTTAACCCCTTCCATGCTCATGACGGAACGGTTCCGTCATGAGCCACGGTTGAGCTGTGCTCATGACGGAACCGTTCCGTCATGAGCCCGCCCGCGCTCGAACCCTTCAGCACCGCGGCGGAATTCGCCCAGCGCTGAAGGGGTTAACTAAAGGGTGAGCATGGAGACATCTGCTGACATGGTTAACCAATGAAAAAACTCTACAAGCTGGAGTGAATCCTCAGTAAAGGCACACGGTTGCCAGACTATATAAAAGACTGCATTACTAGCTAATGCTCCCCTCATTAAGTTTACATCAGATTACGAGAATCTCCAAGGTAAAACATTAAAAGGGGTACAGTGGAAGCTCACATTAGTTGCCGGTATTCACTCTTCAACAGCAGGATACTAAGCATAGTGTTCTTTTAAATTCTTCCTTAAATGACACCTGATGTTAAGGGGTCTGAATTCAGCTCTTACCTCATTCTCACAAGGTATGAAAGGACGATAACCATCCACTGGCACCTTCTGACCTACTCCACTGTGGAATTGAGGTTGCATGGAACAAAAGAATGAGTTTCAAACAAAAAGAAAAAATATGACATTTTTATCTTCAAAACTTTCTCCGAAGAATAAAATGCCTCCAGGGATCGACCAAGTGCTAGCAAGCCACATAGACAGAAGAAAAATCACAATAGCAAGAAAAAGTTTGAAAAACAGCACATAAAGTTGATGCACTGGTAGTAAACAATGCAAAGTATTTGAAACGAAGCGAGGCACGCGATAGAAGAAGTCTATTAAGCCATGCAATGCTAATAAAAACCATAATATTTCCACTTAAATACTTGTTCCAGTGCTAATCCTTGCAGTTGTAACCTGGAAAGAAATTGCCACCATGATGAAGTGTACAGGTGGTCAGGTTGGATTGGTCTGTGTGCAACCTACCTCCAGCAGCAGGTGTAATTCTGCTCTAGATCAAGCACATATACCACCTTTACATTTGTGTGGCCATCATCTTGCCCAGGTTAACTCTCCCATGTCCTGGAGGATGAGAGGATGCATGTGCTGATCCTCTTAACCTCAGAACCACATAGTTATGTAGATATTCTGCTGACCTTAATTCCAGTGAGTAAGGCAAGTCCTACTGGCCTCACAACCACATCTATGAGCACGTGCAATGCTTGACCTGCATTCGCACATTCAGGACACGAGCAGCATGTGTGGCGAACATCTGTGACGTTAACACCCGATTCTCAAGTGACTGTCCAGAATATATCCATTCATTTCCGGCAGATCCTAGTAGCTAGGAGGAAATAAGGGACCTGACAGACTTCATCCCCCCTCTCATACTTTCTTTTCTTCTAAACTCCCCTTCTGTTGAAACAGGTGAGACTCTTTATTTTTATCTGTGTATCTATAGTAGATGGGTAAGAGATCAAAATGCTATCATCATGTTTCTCCTAATGTATGTAAATGTAATCTTAGCTTACCTTAGATTTAGGTATTTGGATATAGCTCCATCCTGTTACCAGAGTTTAAGCTAACATTGTCTTGAGGAAGGTTGGATATAAGGGTCTAACTTCCGAAGAGCAAAACACACAAGATGATGGACGGATGTTGCACATTGGCAAAACATTCACCCCCAGTCACAGATCTGGGTTTAATCCATCGTTATTTTTCTCACCACGCCACCCCAGTTCAGACATGGCCATATGCAAATCAGTCTTGACCCTGTGCCTCATGGGAACAGTCCAGCCAGAACTGCCAAGCCATGTCTTCCCTGGACCAGAATCAAGCATCCTAGGACCGGTTTCAGGATTTCACCCCTCTTCAGCCAGGATAGCGGACCGGTTTCAGGGTTTCACCCCTCTTCAGCCAGGCTAGCTTGACTCCAGTGGCGTAGTGAGCACGGGACCCACGTCTGGGCATACCCTTCCCACATAGGGCGAACAGCAAAACACACAAGATTACATTGTTCTGCATTCTGTCCATCAATGGTCCTTTTTGCATTTGTCACCCCGAGTGAGACGGGTATGCTCAGACGTGAGTTCCGTGCTCACTACGCCACTGGAGTCAAGCTATCCTGGCTGAAGAGGGGTGAATCCCCGAAACCGGTCCTAGGATGCTTGATTCCGGTCCAGGGAGGACCTAGCTTGGCAGTTCGGGCTGGACTGTTCCCATTGGGCACAGGGTCAAGACTGATTTGCATATGGCTGGGTCCAAACTGGAATGGCATGGTGAGCAAAGAAATGATGGATTTAGGCCCAGATCTCTGTACTGGTGTGAATGTATGACAATGTTCTGCATTCTGTCCATCAACTGTTGTTTTTGCATCTGTCATCCCAAGTGGGAAGGGTATGCCCAGACGTGGGTCCCGTGCTCTCCATGCCACTGGAATCAAGCTATCCTGGCTGATCATTGTTCTGCATTCTGTCCATCAATAGTTCTTTTAACTTCCGAAGCAGCACTGTATCATAGTGAGTGGACCACTGTATCAGACTTAGAAGAGACTAAATGAGGATGTACTGCCATGGTCCTCCTCACGACCTTAAACACAGGACCACACACTGAAATGTCTTTCAAATTAACTCCTATTACTGCATGAGAGGAGTGAATGAATTTAGCAAATAGGTTGTCCCTATTGTATATGATGTGTGTATATGCTTGCTATTAAAAATGTGTATAAATGAAATAAGAAGAGTAAAATATTTTTGATATATGCCAACATAAAAATATTTTAAAATGCTACATGTGAGAAATGTGCCCCACTCCATTGAATCCCTCTGTATTTTTTGCTTTTTGGACTACCCGGATTCTGGACTCCTGCTGTGAATCTCATTGAGTCTCACTATAAACTTTGTTAAGATGGTTTGGAAGCGCCTTTAAAGATACATTCTGTTGCTGCACAGCTAGAGTAAGAGGCTCTGTGCTGGTTGCTCATGAATATGTGCGCATGTGTGTGTGGCCTGAACATGCTAGATTGCCACTTAACTCAGCCAAGTATCTGACCACAGTTAGTCTGTCGCAAAGGGGACCCCTTATGAGTTGATGCAGACTTGGACAGGCCTTATATTATGAGTGGGCATTAACAGTGTAAATGCCTACATCTATATTGATTCACTTAATTAGTGCTTTACTGTATTGTACAGTATGAGCGAATGTGGCACCAATCTACATTTTCACCACAGTTACACAAGAGGCTAGGATGAAGCTCCCATATTATGGGAAATCGGGATGCCTACTGCAGATTTCCAAATGTATACCTCCTTGTGGCAGATTTGTAATTGTTCTCTGTTTCCGCTCTTAATTATATTCTGCCCTTTAAATTGCCCTGCTTGGCCGAGCTAATTACTCTGCTGGCCAGCTGGATTATCAAAGGCCTCCCCACACACTGTGGCTATTTACCAAATATTAGGCCTGTTCCCGGGAGAGGAAAGGGAGAAGGAATCTACAAGTGCTGCTCCACCTAGATGGTTACCCTGGATCTTCTGTGGAGTGGTCCTGCAGAAGTGTGACCTCCAGAAGGAGGGAGTTCATGACTCCCACTGACTCAAGGATCCTGCAAGTGCCAAAGGAGGCTGGGCCTAGGGGAAGTGCCAGCCAACAAGACAGGAAACCGGTCCTGTGTAAGGAGTGAGAACAGTCCAAATCAGGCTCCCCACAAATTTGGAACAGTTTTAGAGACTAGAAGCCTGAAATACATGCTTTCACTACCTAAAAGTGACCGCCAGGAGCAAATCACATCTTTCCCCATTAAAAATGGCACAGCAGGGGTCATACATTTGTTGTCTTCCTCCATGGGAGAGTTGTCAGTAGGGCTGGAGGCATCGGCACAGGATTTGCAGATTCTCATGGGAGAGGAATGCATGGCTTCCACTCCATGTAGTCCTCTGCCTGTTTTAGTGTCAGGGACACCCATCACTGAGCCTCCCACCCATGCTGACCATGAGCAGAAAGGATTGTGGATACCTGCTTCTGCCTGTGCTGGTTGCAGGTGGGTGGGCGAGCAGGGAAATAATCCGGCTCCCACACCAGCACACAGGAGCATTTCACCAGGAGCCTGCAGAGTCTGGAGGGGTGAGGGACTCCCCCCACTCTACAACTTGGCTATACTTGGATGCCCAATCGGGGCCAGGCACCCAAAATAAAAACAAATAAAAAGATCCTCAAAAACATTTTCTCGCAGCGCAGGGCCACACTCTTCAAAATGTTGACCAAAGGTACACACCAGAATGCACTGGGCCCACTTCATTAGTATATTTAGCATGGTTTGCCAAGAAGGGTAGGGGCACCATAATGCCACTTGCATGATTCTAGGGTGACACCCTGGAATAGCAGTCATTTCCCTTAAAACCACTGAAGCCCTCTCAACAGATTTCCCTAAATCACCCTAAGTGTTCAGTGTTGTAGAAAGACTGACTTTGGGAGACTTTCCTTCACTTTCCAAGCACTTTTGGCACTAGGTTTTTAACCTGATAGTTCTAGAGTCAAGGGACCCTTTTTGGGTAGTTGTAAGACTGCTTTGCAGCATGTGTAAAAGTAGAAACTGGGACTCTAGCCCTCACCACCTCCCCTAAGTTGAATTTGGACTGCTCTGCCTTGCTACCATGAGAGAGTCAAGTATTATAAAGAGGGTACTTGTTTCCCAGTAAAGGGAAATTGCAGGTTTATTGCTTTTGAATGACCCACATTCTTTACAACTAAAAAACCTGATTTCTTGCACTATGTATATGACTAACTTTGGTTTGGTGTATTTTAACTCCCTGTTGCATATAAACATTAAATAGAATTCAGTTTTTGAATCTAAGTAATGAGTATTTTTTAGGACATTGGGTAAATTCCATTTTTTATTGTTGGATACCTTGCCCACAGGCATTGTTGAGTTCCTCTTCTTTCGATTTTGAGTGTGTTCTGTGTTAGATCCGCCTGCAGCTCTTACAATGTGCAATTCATTAGTGATTGGCTTTGCTGGTTTGATTCTAACCCTTTATCTGACCCTAAACTTCTTTACAGTTTTATATAAAACTTTAAATTCTTCTAGATAAATTTTTAATTTCTTGCCTGGATCCTGATTGTGACTAGACTATTGATATTTCTTGGGGTTGAGCATTGTTCCTCCTGCATCTATATGTGCATCCTCCATGTATTTGAACTGTATTTGTAATTGTGAGCTGGTTCCTCAAAGAATTAATACATGGTTTGCGTTTGATGTGAAGAACAAGATTTTTTTCAATTTTGTACTTGTCCTGGCTTTGCAGTAGATGTTAGCAAGCAGGTTTATTAGTTTGCTTATCTGTTTCTTGTTTATCTTCTTCATGCTTTGGGATGGATTGGCACCAGGGCATATCACTGAGGGCCATACAGGGACTATAATGTCTTTCCCTCCTCCAAAAGTATACCTACTATTGCCATTCATTTCCAGGTGTGGAATCATTAAAGGGGCTTGTAAGAAACTAGGTTATTAGTTTAGAAGAGTAAAAGCCCCAGTCCAATAATAAACATAATCCTTGTTAGTGTGAATGTTAGAAATTGGGTCTCTAGTTGGCAGAGGTATGCACCCTGTTCAAGTAGGGACCACAATCCTAGTCAGGGTAAGCTACACACTGAAAGATAACCTGTGCTCACCCTTTGCTAGCTTGGCACAGAACAGGCAGGCTTTTCTAAAGAAGCAATGTGTAAAGCATTTGTACAACACATGCACACACATACAGTAACACAATGAAAACACCACAAAAATACTCCACACAGGTTTAGAAAAATAGAGAATCATTTTATGAATAAAACAGGACCAAAACAACAAAAATCCAATAAGTAGAACCGGAGTTATGTCATTTTTAAAGAATAAACCATAAATAGTGCTTAGAAGTCAACAGCACTGTAAGGTTACTTGAGGTCGGGCTAGACCGGTGTAAATCCAAAGGTCAGGTTGACCGCGATGGAGGGCAGGCCAGCTACAGGACTGAGACAGTTCCTACTGACAAAGTACCTTGGATGGAACAAGCTTCGATGTCAGAGACTCGATGCGAGGAGTAGAGGAGGCGCCGTGCCGTCATTGATCCCGCAGATGGAGGCCAGCGTCGGCATCGATCCACGCAGTCGATGAAGGCTTCGTCGATGAACCCCTTTACAATGCAGGCACTGCGTTGTCATTGAGCCGTGCTGTCAATCGTCTTCCAACCACATGGTCCAATGAGGTGATGTTAACGATTGGCTCCAGCATCAAAGGGCAATGCATCGGTTCCAACTGCCTCAAAGTCGGCACTTCGTACATTTTGATACAGAAACTGCTGCAGAACCCACTTCTGAGGCCCAGGACTGGATTAACACCTTAGTCAAGGGAGAACTCACTGATGGCAGAGTGTAGCAGCAGAGGTTGTAGGAAGTCTTTGATGATCCTGAGACTTCAGAAACAGGAGGCAAGCCATTGGAGCCACTCTGGGTTAAGGTGAGATTGGGTCCAGTCCTTGTCCTCAGCAGGGCAGAGATCAGCAGGCAGCAGGGCAGCTCAACAAAGCAGAGAAATAGTTCCTTCAGAACAGTCAGTCAAGTAGAGTGGCAATCCTTGTAGCACAGCAGTCCTTACTTCAGGCAGAGTTTTTCACAGGTCCACTAGTGTACTGTCTTGGTAGGGTCCGATCCCAAGTACTTATACCCATATGTGCCTTTAAAGTGGGGGTGGCTTCAAAGCTAGCCCTTGAAGTGCAGAGGTTCCCTTTCATCCCAGTCCTATTTGTTCTGTGGGGGGTAATCAGCCCTTTATGTGGGGCACAGGACACTGCCTATTCAGATGTAAATGTCAGCTCCCTCTCCCTGCCCAGAATGCAGGTGAATTCAGATGAGTTCTGCCACACGTACCCTTCCTGTGTTTGTGGCTGTCTAGAGGGAATGCACAATGTGTAGCATTCACCTACCACAACGTTATAAAATTTAAATGTTTTGTGTGAAAATAGCACCAAAAAGCACAAAGCACCACTCGCTGGTATCTGGTTGTACTGCACCATGTCAAAGTCACAAGATCAGGCTGACCTTAAAGGAGTGCATATTGGATACAGGGACCAAGTCCATTTGAAGAACCACAGCTGGTGCTTCCTATTGCGGGGTTCACATGGAGGTTGGTGTTGGCGTGAGGAACGCCCTTCACTGGGCCTTCTTGTTGGTGGTTGACACAGGTGGTTGCTGTTTGGTGTGAAGAGCAGGTTGCCATCAGAACTTCATGTTAGCAGGAGACACAGTGACTGTTGTTGATCTGAGGGGCCAGCTTATCGTCGCGACGAACACCAAACTTCTGGATTTTCACCGAGAGCTTGGTTTTGAGACAGTGGTACACTCTGATGCTAGTTAAGGGTCCATGTCCTAGGGGCACCTCTTGAGGATCAGGACTCACTCCAGAGACCTACAGCAGGGCTTAGGCAGGTCCAGTTAGCACTGGTCAGTGGGACAGTTGCAAGTAAGGTCTCTGGAAGCTTGTTGTCTTCCTGTATCTCAAACAGGAGGTCAGCCAACTGACCCTTGTAGTCACTTCTGGGGGTCCTGGGTTCAAGACAAGCAGGTCCAGTCTGCTTCCTTCAGATAGCTGGGTAGCCCCTCTTCTGAATCTTCCACAACTCCTGGAGTGTTCCGTTGAGAGGTGGCACATTTATACCTAGTGCCAGACTTTGTGTGGAGGACAATCCCTGACCTACTCCCAAACTGGTTATGCTCAGTTCTTCCTTTTCCCTTGGGTTTGGCTCCAAACTGTCTATGGTGACAAAGGCAAGGGCAGGCCTAGTGTCAGGTTCCTTTGTACGTGCTGCTGGCAGGGTCCTCTGAAGTGCAATCAGGACAGGGCACACATCTTTCCCAACCATTCTGTCAGGAGAACCTACTCCCCATGTATGGTAGGATCACACAACAGGAGAACCATTTACAAGCATGTGACACTGGACACTTGCAGAAAGGCACATTTGGCTTTGGCAAGAAGAGGCCAACTTTTTAAAGGTGCCATTTTCAGAAGAGTAGCCTAAAATCCGACTCTACCATTAAAGGGGATTTTAAATGACAATTCAAATGAGTGAAATCATTATTTCTCTATCTATTCACAAACTGAAGTTCTCACTTAGAAGTGTAATAAGGTAACCCAGTGTTAGTCTGTGGGAGAATAGCCTTGCCACAGTGAAATATAACTTAAGACGTTTGTCACTGTCGGGACATGTAAAACTTGATTACACATGTCCTGCTTTTTAAATAACACGTCCCTTGCCCTATGAGCCTTTAGGGCCTATCTCAGGGGTGACTTATAAGAATTTAAAAGGATGGCTTAGGCCTGGCAAAAGGTCTATTTTGCCCGGTCCAAATGGCAATTTAAAAGTGCACCACAGGCTGCAGTGGCATGTTTTACATTGCTAATTCAGTGGATGGCACATTGAGTGCTGAAGGCCATTTATAACATTTAATGTACAGGCCCTGGTTACATGTAGTGCCATTTACTAAGGTCTTTTTAAGTAAATTATATGTGCCAATTGGGTTTCTAACATCTTTGACATGCTAAGAAGGCAGAGCACAAGCACTGAACCACCGGTTAGTAGGAGTAAAATGTGCAGAATCAGAAAAGCCAACAAAAAACAGGCTCATCAAAGGAAGCAAAAAAATCTGGGTCGATCCTGCAGAAAGGGCAAGATCCAATAGGGTTAAATATGGTAATGCTCATAAGAGGGATGGATTTTTGGAAGGGATTTGAAATAATAAATCATGCTAATAAATGCATTGATGTGAACAATGGGTTGAGTAAATGTATGGCAAGGTGTCCAATAAGTTTCAGCACCTCAGTCAACTATTTGTAATGCACTTCTTGCATTTGGGGAATATCTCATGACAATGTATTTGTATGTAACAGCTTTTTAGGCTTCGCCTGCACAGCACTTGTGAAATCTATTGTTTTAATATAAATCTGAAAAGAGGCTTACACTCCGCCCTCCATGTTTTTAACTGGCTCCTGTGCTTGCCACTTACTTTTCCTTACGTTTCTATTGGCTGTAGCATACTACTTCTTGTTTTTCCTCGTGTTTCTCTCTTATTAGTGTCCTGTGGCCCTAATACTGTTTACATCCGCTTTGGTGGAACTTATTTTAAGTGTGTCATTACCCCTGCTGTCACCACAAGATCTACAGCCTTATAGAGTCAGCCTTTTAGCTTTATTTACCTTGTGGTCACATGACTACTCATGTAACTTCTCTTAATGAGCTTAACAAGCTATTCATGGGAGTAATGGTGTTACGCGCTTCTCTTAATTTCACGCAGATGCAGATATCATGCCTGTAGGCTTCTGATTGCATGTTTTTAGTGAGCAGCGTTTCCCTTAATAAGTATATTGCCTGCAAAAGAATTATTTACTTGTCATTTAAGTTTTTCAGTTTATGTGCCACACCGATGCCTTTGTTGTTCCTCTGCTTACAATAATAGTGTTACGGACCGCATGCTTCAATTTGAAATACACTCAAATTTGTCTTGGCTCCTGGTTTGATTTCAAATGTATTTGTAATTTACCTTTATATACCCTCTTTTTCATGTGGCAATAGTAGTTCTGTTGTTTTGTTTGGCATATTAGTAGCGTTATGACCCTCTCGTTTTTTTTTAATCACTGCACCCCTATGCTGGTCTCCCCTATATACACCGACAACTTGTTTCAATTCTTAATACTCTATAAAACAGCATTTGTACTTTTGTCTAATTCATAGCCTGTTAAAAACATTGGGTTCTGGCAGTAAACTTTATTTTCCCACTTTTTCTTGCCGCAAGAGCACCTTTGATTTTAATTTCAGTATGGGAGTCGCATTTCAAACCGCTCCACTTGTTTTATTCCTGCATCCCTATATAAGTCTCACTTACTTTGCATTGGTGGTCTTTTTAGGTTTCCCCTGCGCATCGCTTGCGCTGTGCTTGAGAAATCTTTTGTTTTTAATACAAGCCTAAAAGGGACTTACTTTCTGACTCCTCTGTTTCCTGGCTTCTCATTTGTTCCTGTGTGTGCCACTTACCATTCCTCCATTTCTATTGGCCGTAGCATATTTTCCTGCATTTACCAATGCTTGTTTCTCATCTGCTTCTCCTATCAGTTTCCTGCCACGAAATACTGTTAACATCTGCTTTGGTGGAACTATATTTACTCTTGCAGCATATTTATATAACAATTTATCACCCAGGGAGATGAAGTGAATTGCACACAATCACAGGATGTTGCGCGTCGCCGCGGAGACTCAAATTGGGTTCCCCAGCTCTCTAGTCAGCAGCTCTGGCCACTGCACCACATCTTCTCCACTTCTGTATTATCTGTCAAGGAGCTGTTTCCTTCTGCCGGACAATGATTGATGAAAACAGCTCCATATTTATTACATAGGCAAAACTGATGCATTACCAATGTTTGTTTATATATTTGGTTCACTTTGTTTTCACTTTACAAATCGATGTCACATTCCACGTTTTCATAAACTATAATGTTAATGGAAGAATACTCCGCACGAGCAGCTTTTATCATTATTAATCAAATGTTTTTCATTGCACCTCCACGTAAACGGTTTCAGATGCAAGCTTTATTTATTTATAACATTAATTTGAGTTCTATACAAGCTTTTTTGGCTCTTTGATTGTATCACAGGCAGTTCTTTCGCATTCAGCGGTTCTGGGTGTCACTCGCCTCCCTTTTAAATCCTTGTCTATATGTAATCAAGTGCTAACTCCACATGTCATTTCCTGATTTTCACTCTTTTCTCTTTTGCTTATCACGCTTCGTCTCATCACCCTTTGCATCACCTTACCTTGGTTTCTTTCAGTTTGTGCTTTTGTGCAGTTTTAAATGTGAAACTCCTATGTGGCCTTTTTAGATTTCGTCTGCAGAGCGCTTGCGCTTTGCTTGTGATAGGCTTCACCTGCACAGGCTTTTTTGCTCATTTCTTGTTCTCTTTTTGCCTTTTCTGCTCATTTCTTGTCCTTTATTTTGCTTTTTTCTTATCGTTTTTTACCCTCTTCTCGTGATTTCCCTCCTCCCGCCGCCCAACATCCTTCCTTCCCCTCAAGGACTTCTTAATGGAGACCGCAACGCGACTCCATCGAGCAGGTGCTCGTGCCAGCTCCCCCTGCGACTGGTCTCCTGTCCAGCTCGCCTGCAGTCCACTGCCTTCTTGCTGCTTTGCACTTACTGCTCTCTGTTGGTGCCTTCTCGTTTCTTATTTTAAATATAGCCACTGGAACGAATTTTGAGATAATTCTGTGGCAGGTGTGTGAGTTCCTGTCAGTGTCATTGCCACTGGAACTGGCAACATCTAAACCTTTCCCTGGTACCGTCTCATGTATAGAAAGCGGCCCTGCCATCATAGAAGCGTCATACATGTGCACAGATTTCAGCAGATGGCGTTTTTTAGCTTCTGGGAAAGTATGGGAATCTTCAACAATGCTTGAAATCACGTTCACATTTTCCTCCCATTAACAGATGACTTCCAGCAGAGCAGCTTTTCAATTAGCTGGGCTTAATTGAGGCTTAACCTGATAGCAAGCATTTAAGGCTCAGGCGAAGCTCACTACATAAAAATGCAAAAACACAACAAATGTTGGCAAACCCAATATGTTTTGCCTCTGTGAAATCTATTGGTTTTGTCAATGTTTTTTAGACATGCAACATAGCAGCCTGTCTTAAAGTTAAATTAAATAAAAGCAGTATGGCATGGTAAACGTTATCTGTATCATAGCTCTTTTTTTTAATTGTTTGCTGTGCCTTCAGCTCAGGCAGACAGCTGAAATTGTATCTAAGAATAGGCAGTCTGGCACAGAAAAGGCTGATTAAAAAAATATCAAACTAATTGTCACACAGGACTGTTGAATGGTTTAATTTAAAATAGGTAAAAGAGAAATCTGGAGCACAATAATTACCGCGCTTCATTGCAGGGAGAGGTGACAAATGAGATTAAACGGGAGACACCTCAATAAAATGCTTAAATGTTAAACAAAATTGATGTTACTGCACAATATATTACTTTTCTCAATAAAGTCATAAAACTTTTACAGAGTTTACGTAACTCATAATGCACAACTGCTCTACAAACTAAAGCTTACAACAACAAAAAAGCTTATTATTAATACCATAGGTGAAACGTATTGCATTTAACAATGCTTGTTCAGTAAGGGAAAGCTCATGTTTAGGGATGTGATAAGTTTGGTATTTTATTTGCAGCTTTCATAGATAAATGTAAAACACTTTGTAACTTTGCAAAGCTTTTGATTTTGCAATGAAAATCATAACTTTTGAGAACATTTATTTTACATGTAGCTAAGTGCGTTTCTTTATAGCACGCATCACTAAATACAGGAAACAGTTGCCATTCTTCCCCTGGACAATAGCATTGTGCACAGAAAAATCCTGAAAATGGTAAATTACAGAAAGAAATTCAGAATAGTTTTGTTTGCAGCTTGACAAGGTTCAGGTACAGTAAAAATTAATTCACTATGCCGTAAAAAATGATTTTTCAGTGCACCAAAAATGTAGGGCAGGGGATTCTTCAATGGTGTAGCAAAGTGCAAAAAATCACCAAACATTTCCAACATTTGCAAAAGAAAATCCTTTTACTTACCATATTTCACTTCATTGCAGTGTAATGGACTTTTTCTGGATTCAAATTCAGCTAGGGCTGCCATTCATAGCAGAATTGTAAGACATATTGAGTTAGGTGCTGAGAAGGACTGCATGGGAAAATATATTGTTAGAACCTGAGGTCTCTAGTTGGCATAGGTATGTACCTTTGTTCAAGTAGGGACCCTTGCTTCTAGTCAGGGTAAGGGGGATACAAACTTTAGATAACCCCTGCTCATCCCTTTGGTAGCTTGGCACGAGCAGACAAGCGTATCCCGAAGGCAATGTGTAAAGTATTTGTACTCAAAACAGACCGTATCCCAGTGAAAACACCACAAATGCACACCACACCAGTTTAGAAAAATAAGAGTATCTTTATCTAAACCAAACATGACCAAAACAACAAAAATCCAAAATACAATGAACAAAATAGCACTTAAAAACATGTATTTCCAAAAGATAGCTTGTAGGAAACAAATAGCTCCACCTGGGGCTATTATTATGTTGTGACAGGCACAAATCCAAAGTACGGCACCAACCACGAGGTGCGCAGCTTCGGGCACGGAGTCACATGGACCCCCAAACAACAGTATGGACGATGCACAATGTTGTGGAGGTGAGGCGTTGGTGCAGAGGTCGAGGCCGGTTCCCTGGTTGCCACGGGGGAGGTGATTTGTCAAGTCTAGGACAGGAGAGGGTGGCTGTGTCGGCGATGAGATGTCAGTTCCGGTGAGGGGAAGCGAAGTCGAAGAGTTTGTGAAGTCATCCTCGTCAGTTATCGGCTCCGCGAAATCGGGATGCTGGCGGTGATTGCATTGGTACCAGCGCTTGCGTCAGGAAGGCCGATAACTGCAAGCGCCGAACTGCATCAGAGCTGCGGTGTAGGCGGAGCAGTGCACAGGCACTTCACAAGCAGTGCCCCTGTCCTTTGTGCAGGTCATGGCGTCAATGGCGATGGCAGAGTTGTTTTTCTTGCTTTCTTTAAGTTTCTTGCAGCTCCCAAAGGCAGGAATAACCAGCGGTGGCTGCAATAAACAAAGGGTGGTTGGGCGGATGAAATCGCACAGGACGCATCACGAAGGGGGAATACGATTTTTTTTGTTTTTTTAAAGTACCTTTCGCTTCCGGCTGCCTCAAGCATCTCGTCTCGTCGCGCCGCTCTCTGCTTCACGTCTTGTCCCAGCAGCCTCTGGGACAGACCCCTGTCCCCACGGGGTTTGGTCTGAGTGGGCAGAAAAGACACCCTGCTCAGACCAGGGAGTCTGTGGGGTTTCTCCAGCCCGGCTGCTCAATGCAGCTGGGCTGGAGAAAACCTAAGTGCGCATGTGTGTTTTGGTCAGCCTGAAACAGCCGGACAAACACACATGAGCACTTAGGGAGTGGCGTGCATTCCTCCTCCCCCCCCCCCCCCTCCCCAGCCTCGGTCCCACCCCTCCCAACACCGCTGGCTAAGAGCCAGCAAATGTAAAATAAAACGATGCAAGAACATTGTTTTATTTTACATCTGCTGGCTCTAAACCAGGCAGTGGGGTGACGCTCCTTCGCCATTCGGAATAACCTCCTGGCAGGTCAGAACTCCCAGTAGAGGAGGTCAGGGGAGCTGGTGGTGAAGTCTTTGTGTCCCTGACATTTCAGAACTGGAGGCCAGCACACACAAGCCCTTGGAGAATCTTCTTCAAGCAGGTTCACAGCAAAGTTCTAGTCTTTGTCTTTCCCTTGGCAGAACCAGTCACTGCAGGCCAACCCAGCAAAGCACATACAGCAAAGGGGAAGTACTCCTCCTTACAGCCCTCCAGCTCTTCTCCTTAACAGAGGTTCCTCTTGAGTCCAGAAGTGATCTAATTCTTTGGGGTTGAAAGTCCACTACTTATACCCCATTGTGTCTTTTTCTCTTTGTGGCAAGGGACTCTGAACCCAGTCCACACTAGTTCTGTCCTCTCTGGTGCAGCATGACCACAGGAGGTGGAGACAGCATTGTGCAAAGGAGACACAGCCTATTCTGGTGCAAGTGAAACTCCTCCCACCACTCTAAATGTAGGCAAGGGTGATTCAGCTCAGTTATGAGTCACGCAGGAAAGGCAGGACACACCTCAACCCCCCTTGTGGCTGTCTGCAGAGAATGCACATCCCCAGCCCCTGTCACTCCAAAACCAGACAGTCAATACGCTAAACAGCAGAGGCTCACAGAAAGATTAAATAAGAAAATGCCTACTTTCTAAAAGTGGCATTTCCAAACACACACTTGAAAAAATATCTTCCTAAATAGATGTGTTATTAAATTCTGAGTTCAGAGAGTCTAAACTCCACTTCTCTATATTGTCCCTAATGAAAGTTATACTTCTAAGATGTTACAGAGCAACTCCCATAATATCCTATGGGACAGATAGGCTTTCAATAGCCCTACCTTTCACATACATTGCACCCTGACCATGGGGTACCTTGGGCCTACCATAGGGGTGCCTTACATATAAAGGAAGGGATGCTTAGGGCTTGGCAAGTGGGTGTACTTGCCATATCGACATGACAGTTTAAAACTGTGCACAGACACTGTAGTGGCAGGTCCAAGATATCTTCACAGGGCTACTCGTGTGGGTTGCACAATCAGTGCTGCAGGCCCGCTAGTAGCATTTGATTTACAGGCCGTGGGCGCACACAGTGCACTTTACCAGTAAATCAAATATGCCAGTCATGGATTCGTAATCATAAGAACAATTTATACAGGAGGCACTTGCACTTTGACACTGATCAGCTGCGGCAAAGTGCCCAAAGCAAATAAGCCAGCAAAAACTAAATTCAGTATACCATAATAAATGCAGTTGAAAGCAAAAAATCAGGGGAAACTACTCCATATGTGTTCTCTGAAAATTGAGTAATGTAAGGAATCAACATTTGAATTGAATTTAATCCCATACACTTGAATCCATTTGAACAGACTGAAATTCCATTGTGGTATTATACTGTTTTGTAAACATTGTGCATAACTTTAGTATAGATCCACCATTCAGGAATGTAACTTACGTGTCTGTATGTGCCAGGAAGGGAAGATTGTTAGAGAGATCTAGGGACTGGCGAGAGCACATTGCTCATAGACTGGAACTGCACTGATATAAGAAATCCATAGTTACATTATAATATAATTCAGAAACTGAGAAAGTCAAATTCCTTTCAGATAAAGTTTTTAAGTGAAGGGACATACAATAGCTTCCTTTGCTTCATTTTGTTCAGAAACCACATATTTTCTAATGATGAGAAACATCAGTAACAATTTTTCCAAATTGCTTCAAAACATCTCGGGAAATTAGGCCCCTCTGGCGGAAAGCAGCAGGGTTTCCACTTTTTACAGAAGTTAATTTTGTGAAACACCATTTCGCAAGATGTGCAATTTCCCAATTGCTATTGCAGTTTGGGTCAAAAAATTTGATGTGGGGGTCGTGTTCTGCAAAAATACTCGTATTTCTTTTTAGGTAGTGGTTTTGTACGGATGGTATCATTTAGAGATTGGTAATACATCAGGTGTACTACTTGAAGGCGGAAAGTTATTGCAGTGAGGAGATGCATTATGACCGCCTTGTAAGGCAGTATTCCTCCATCACTCGGAATCTGTGGAATGCTATGACTTGTCCAGTAACACGATTTCCGCACTTTAGCTCCATTACCAATACTCTCTAATTGAAGGCTAGAGAGAGGAAGCATGTTAGCCTCAATATTTTGGCATAGAGAGACAGAAGTCATTCTTGCTGTCAGCTTTTGATAGTTCAATGTTGTGGTAAATACCATAACCCCACCAGTAAGCCAGAGCTTATTTAATAAAGAAAAATAATACTTAGAGTGGTGCTGTGGGTCAGCCTCCTTCATTCATTCATTTTGAAAGTGTCATTCACATTTTGTATCAGCCGAAAGGAAAGCCATTTGGTATTTGTAGCGCCTGCCATCAAGAGTGATGGAATTTTCCACTTTCCCTATCTGTACCAATAGGCAAATGAGACTGTCTTTATTTTTAGTGCTGTGGCAGGCACCACACATAAGCTGGATGTGTTGGCATTTTATATGTCCAGCCTCACATTACAGATAATAGGAGGAGCACAGGCTTACCACACCTATCGGACTCAGGCTGAGTTAGCTGCAGGACATGGTCCCACGTGGAGGGTCTGGTGGCTTAGTGGACTAATGTCTCCAGAGAAGTGCCTGTGTTTGACTTCATGGTCACAGGTTCAAATCCTGGTGGGTCCGCTCAGCCTTTCATCCGTGCAAGGTCGATCAAATGAGTTCCATTGAGTTGGGTAACAATAAGCATCTGTTATTCAGCACCAAGATACCCGTCGCGGTGAACATGTGCTTTACAAATACACGTTATGTTATGTTACTCCTATAAACTCCACATGCCTACCCTACAAAATCTAGTATCGAGCTCAACTGTTATCACGGTAACTACATTGGAGCAACACCTAAAACTGAATGGGTTCGACCCTTATTGAAAACGTACATGATGAATATGGTGCTGTTTACAGGAGGGAGGGACAGCATCGCACCGTATGTGAGGAAGAACAATAACTGTGTAAGATCTTTATTATTGACTGGAATACTGATACCACCTACCAAAATCTTGCAGCTTACTGTAGTTCTTACAGACATTTTACCAGATGATCATTGGACATCATGGTACTCATCGTATGAATGGTACCTGCATTTCAAAATTACCTAGATCTTGTGAAATTGTATACTTGTGATTTACTGCCCTCACTTTTCTCTTTGCATATGACTTCCTATTTACTGCACACCCTTTGCACTTCATCTTTGGTCTGCACTAGGATCATGCTTTAATTGTCAAATTAAGCATATATGACCATGACCTTGAGAGTTTGTGGGAGACTTTGAGGCTGTCAGAGTACCTCACATCATTTACCCTGAAGAATCCCAGTATATCTTGGGACGAAACCCATTGGCTGACATGTCCTTGCTTTTTGTGAATGTAAAACAAATTGAAGAACCCTACTCCTTTGGACTATAACTTGGTCACACATACATGTTACTCAAAGTATATAGAGGAGATAAGCTACAGTGCATGTGGATATGAGTGTAATTTAGTTCCTTGCAGCTTGGCATTGGATTTGATCTACCCATATTGCCCGAACGAACATAGAGATCCTCTGGGAGTTGGGTCTTTCTTTTGGTTTGTTGCACCCTTTCAACCTACAATCTGTATAAATAAAGGAGATGGAATTGAGTTCAAATATATTTTTCCACAGCATCTTATTCTAACTTCTTATGATGACCTGTAGAGTAACTAAGTTCCCTTTTATTTTCCAGCCCCTCCTGCTGGTGGTAGGCCTGGACCAGGCACAGCTGGAAGATATCCAGAAAGGCAAAGTAAGAAAATGTGAATCGAAAATGGGCACTTACATCTTTGGGTTCGAAATGGGTTGCTCGCTTTTCTTGCCCAAAAAATCTGATTGTTGGCTTGACAGAGTTTCTTGCAGTTGAAATAGTGATCATGCAATAGGTTGTTTCTTTACCCATTATTCTAAAATGTCCCCTTTCAACATACACTGGTCACAGTAAGCAAACGTTACCCCCTTTAAGACCATTCCTTCAAAATTCGTCCTAGAACGTGTGCGCCAACAGGTGATGATGCAGAAATTTATGTATGATATAGCGGCCATGTTCTCCTTGGTTGATGTATGCATAGAATGGGGTTGGGCCATTATCAAGCAGGTGGACTGGCTAGGCCACATTCATATATATAAAGGAAGATCTTGTACTTATTAATTGATGACTGAGAGAAGATGTTTAATTACAAGATGAGATAGTTGATGTGTTTAAAAACTATCTCTCACCATATACAGTAGATTGAGGAGGTACTGTATATTTAGAAATGTCCTTCTTTGGTTTATGTGGATCTGAACAAGAAGCATAAAGTCGTTCTGGCTAATATCAGGTGTATATTCTCAACTTTTGTAGTTAATAAAAGCAGTATTATTGGTGCCACGAATTACGGGTGGCCTAGTCACAGGCTGATCAAGCATACCCTATAGTGTAGCCCCTCATCTTCAGGAGAATTAAGCCTGTAAAACATAGTGCAGTCTGTAAAGAACCTCCTAGATATATCTGCTTCAAAGCTTTAGTCAGTGTTAAGGAACAATGGTCCCTAACAAACAATTTATTAGTACACAGTATATACGAATAGTAATACAATGAGGACTATTTTATGTCCAAATGGACATGGTATTTTAATGTAAGGCTGAACAGAAAAAAGTATATACAAGTGGGAGCAGATTCAAAACAAAGATTTAAGGCATCTGAAAGTTGTGGCCAACCAATTTAAACATTTAAGCCAGTACGGAATATATTGGCACATCCTAGCACATATTGATAAAATTATTCAGTTATGTCATCGTGCACAGAGTTGATGGCATTTTGATCCTTTACGGAATGCAGGGATCATCTTCTTGAGGCGTAGGCCTTGAAAGCCTCTGTTGTGCACAAGGAATCGATGAATCATGGTACCAGCGTTGCGCAACGTTGATAAGGGGCGGCAGGAAGAGCCCTGAGGCAATAATGGGGTATATATTGGCCACGCAAGGAATTATGAACAACCAATGGTTGGACGGTGGCAAGTCTTGATGGGACAAATAATTAAATGCTCGGACCCAGATTTCCAAGGGATGTCTCTGTAGGACGAGTGCCCACATTCACGGAGAATGAGTCCCGTGGCCGGTGCTCGAGGAGAATGAAGCAGCAGGGAGATGATGCCGTCCGACTCATTCTTACCACTATCAGGAGGCAATACTTCTAAGCACGTTTAGGGTGTCTGAGGACATGTAATGCAGGAGTAGCCTAGGATGGGCATTAGGGGCCACCCCTGTACATTTTTTAAGCACCCACCATTAGAAACAGAAAAGCACATCTTTTTCAAGTGTCCATTTTTATTCAGATAGAGGACATTCCTAGCTCTGCTTATTTAGTAAAGGCCAGCATATCCGAGGATGCTGTGGCAAAAGCACTCATAAACTTTAAAGAATATTGATGCCATTTAAGCAGTCTGTGAGCTTTGGGAAAGTTTTAATGTGAAGTCTGGCCGGATGGAAAGTATTGACTAATAGCTTATTAGCATGAAGTACCCGTCTAATGGACCGCGTGGTAAGTGCTGTCGTGAGTGGACGGCTTTCTATGATTAGGTGTGTTTTAAACCGCATTTAGTCTAATAATAAATACAAAGATGAAGTGAATGGGACATACCGTCTGAGTGAGGACAAGCCGCAGGCTGGCTTAGCTTCATCAGTGGAAATGTCAAGGAATATCTGAGAGATGAAACGGTGGTACCACTGACGGGATCACCAGTTCTCACCACTGGGCTGGGAACTTCCGCTCTTTTCCAATAAATGATTTCAGATTAAAATATCCCCAGCCGTTGTGAATCGCAAAGTAGTATCTGTCATGTGAAAGCAGTTTCCACGAATAACTTGACTCCGACATCTTGACCTTCTCGAGCTCCCAGGTTATTGTGGAGATTAAATAATGAGCGAAAAGGCAGTTCAGTTTATGAAAACCATTTTCCTGGGGGCCTCCATATCAAACTGATTTAATGTCCCACTTAGGCGGTTGTTCGGCACCTGTCATAAAACAAGTGGTGGCAAATGTGGTGCAAATACTGATGTACCAGATGACCTTGCTGTACAAGCGCTTCTTGGGTGGGGGTGGGGCTGGGGGTGGGGGCGGGGCTGGGAATGGGGAAAGGATGCATCAGCATTCCCTGCAGAGGCCTGCTCTATGCACACACTAGCTATGTTACACTTCTAGCTGTTAGACATGCTATAGTGTTTTGAAACTCTTTCATGTAAATTGTAACACGCTGCTTCACCATTACGGACAGACATTTCCAGACATCTCATGCAAGGAGGTCACCTTAAGAATTATTATCGTGAATAAGGCAATGAACTGACTTTTTCTTGAGTCGTCTCTCGTCAAAATGCACCTGTGCCTAGAACATGGGAATGTTTTGCATAGGAATAAAATGTGCAATATTGACAAATCTCAGAGAGTGATTGGTGCTTTTAAGAAACAGTGTAGTGCACAGGTGAAACTTGTGCACAATGAAGATAGGAACAAAAAGGCCTGTGCAAAAAAGAAACCATATTCTAATCACCCCAAGTACTTTTGCAAAACGGAAGTGTCAAAGGGATGGCTACATAAAGGCTAAGTCATTGAGGGGCAGAAGCAACAAGGAGGCCACGCCCACATATGATTTCCTGTTTTTAATAGTAGAGTCTATTTTGGGTGATTCCCCAACTACCCTTCTTCCAAACAGAACTAGAACATTAACAAGGCTTATCTCTTTCACAGGGGAAATAGTGTTTGGGGAAACTGTTTAAAAATGAAAATATAATGAAACTGTTCAGAAGGCCTTTCCCCTCTTCATCCTGCGCAGGCGCAAAGTGGGACAGGTGCAAGATGAGCCTATGCTCTGGTGAATGTTCATGTTTCCCATGAATCCCATGCATGTTGTACTTTATAGGCATTTTGCACATGGAAATAATTGCTAATTAGCTGGACTAAGTATTTTTGACAGCAACAAAGTTACAAATGTCTGCATAGTGCGTTTTGCTAAAACATTAATTTCGAAGGTAATCAAGCTCAACTTTTTCCGAAGAAAGCCACGTGATGTGAAACTGGCTGGATTGTTTGACAGGATTTTAAGAGTTGAGAATACTTATTCAGCCTGCTCATTTCTGCCTAAATAACGGTATGCCTCCGTCTATCCTTTGTTACAAGCTCCCAACAAGTTGCTAAGCCCATCCAAATGGTACATACCTTACTCGGGTGAGGAGAAGGCACCTATGATGAAGCATTCCACTATTATTTGAGAGCATGGAGTCTTCTCCTAATAAACTAAGATATCTGTGATGTGACAGGAGATTACGCAGTAGGATAATCCCGGATTAGGAAACCCCGTACCTGTTGTGTATTAGCCTCTGACTACCACACAGCATTGAAAATATCAAGCATAAGGTTTGTACGGTATTTGCATATGTGAGTTTCTTTTTTTTGTTTTGTTTTATATAGCGCGAACTAGACCCGAGACATCGGGTATCAGAGCGCTTTACATTTGAACCAGTTTTGTTACAGATGGAAACATTCATTTTTTTAGGCACGGGGAGATTAAGTGATTTGCCCAGAATCACAGGCTGTTGAGCGTCGTTGCCGAGACTCGGACCCGGTTCCCCAGCTTTGAGGTCGACCACTCTAGCCGTAAGGCTACATCCTCCCCTGTTAAGAACCTTACTGGTGTGACCTGAAATCCTACTATTGGGCCGCAATAAGACCTTTCTATGAATCCATCTGTGGAAGGTTTGCCCTGCTTCCATTATGGAGATACAACGGGTTGGACTCGGACAGAAAATAGTCGCAGGCACTAAAATAAGTATCCCATATTAGCTAATTATATACCTTAAAAAAAGTGCCTCATGTTTGCTAATTGGGGCAGTTTTAAACTTGCAAACACACGTCGAAAAAGTGTTTTGCAAGGTATGGAAGACTGTATGGATTTGAGCTTGCTGCAGGCAATGTTTGTTAAATATCAGTGAGATGAACAGTGAAAAGAGGTTCAGCAGACCATAAAACAGATTGCAGGAGTTGTAGCTCTTGCTACATGTGCGAAAAGAGGGTGCGACACTGCTCCTTTAGGCTGGAGTCCTGCTAGACTTTAAGGATATACTCTTGAGATTCAATTGACTGCAATAAATGCAAATGGTAATCATTAACAATAGATATACTAAACATCTGCCATCACTCAGACCATTATTAATATATTTTGGACAGCTCTACCCTTGTTCCTGATTTGAGACAATCGTATGAATGGTAGTATCCCAAACATGAGCTGAAGATTGACAACAAAGAAAGCTGGTGACAAAGTGTGTGCAGTCTGAGACTTGTAGACACTTGCAAATGTTCCATATAGATGAGACAGATAAAGCTGCAATTCGAATGAAGCAGCTGGAGCGGTAATGATCAGTTCGATCTAATTATGATGGATGAATTGTGCTCTACAGAAGTAGACTGGACTGAAAATGAACCAGCTGGGATGCAAATGAACTTATATATAATCAGACAACAAGCAAATGCACCAATGGGAATATGTAAACTTTAAATAAACCTAACTCAAATGCAAACAAGCTAAATGCTACATGAAGAAAGCTCAAAATAAACCATTTTTACTCTACAAACGTGATAGAGTTATCCATTTTCTTAGGGTTCCATTGGCCTCGTTTTGGAGAAAAATGAGTCCACGTGGAGACAAGTTAGTTAATGTATTGAGGACAGAAACTGCATCATAAGTAGGGCTCCCGGTTTTATAGTATTTATCTTTGTAACATTTCTGTCTCGATTTATTCATATTTAGTTTTTGCCCAACTTGTAAGTATTTATCCACATTAATTTGTGTTCTCTGAATAGATGAAGTTGTAATATGGTATATTTCCACATTTATTTAACTAATAAATATGTGCTCATAATTTAACGTCTGTTGTGTTTTACCAAATTAAGCAGCCAAATATAACATTACAATACACACACAGGTAAAGATTGGGACTTTATGTTCACATATGCCCTCATTTAATGAAACCTCATCCTGTTTTTTAACTCCCAAAGCCATCTATCTGCTCAGCTGTTGGCCTGGAATTAATGAAAGACCGTGTGGAAAGGCACTCAAAAGAAGCACTTATTTCTGTATTTTTCCATTTATAAAAATAAACGCAGACAGGAAGCACATTGTTTTCTGCCTGTATTTATCTGTAAGAATCAGTAAAAACTGAAAACTGGGAGCCATAATTACTAGCAAGCAGCATTTATTGTGCTCTTGTGGAGGGTGGCGTTGGATGGTGTTAATTATTTTTGATTGCTGCACCTAGCCCTCAAGACATGTCATGTTTTCTCTGTCTTTTTGCAATAGTTGCATAGAGTAGAGCTGGTTGTATGTTGGTTATTTATTGATTGTTGTTCTAGCCCTGCAAGTCTTTCACGTTATCCATGTCCTTTTTGTGTAGACTCTCGTGGTCAATTCTTAATTATTGGTGAATTATTGTACCTAATACTGTAGGTGTTACAGGTGCTCCCTTTTATAATACTTGCGTAGTCTAAAGACATTACTTCCTCTCAGCAGAAATTGATATGTATAGTATAAAAGTACATGCTCAATGATCTACTTTTCCAGGTTCTGGATTTTGCAGAGGATCAATCAATCATAAGGGTTTCTAAAGCTCACCACTCACCCGTTAGGGTCTGAAGGCGCTGCAGGAGGGTGTGAGCAGCTCCGTTGGGGTAATTCAAAGAGCCAGGTCTTGCAGTCCTTACTGAAGTGGTGCAGTGTCGGGCGTCGCCTGAGGTGTAGGGGGAGTTTGTTCCAAGTCTTGGCTGCGAGGTAGGGTAAGGACCTTCCTCCTGCTCTGGCCCTGTAGAATCGTGGGATGGTGGCTAGGGAGAGGTCGGCTGAGTAGAGGTTTCTCTTGGTGGCATGGAAGGAGTTTCTGTTGTTTAGGTATTGGGGTCCGGTGTAGTGGAGGGCCATGTAGGTGTGCATGAGCAGCTTGAAAGTTATTCTTCTTTCGACGGGGGAACCAGTAGAGGTCACGGAGGTGTTGGGTGATGTGGTTGTGCTGTGGGATATCGAGGATTAGTCTGGCTGTGGCATTGACGACAGTCTGGAGTTTGGGGGGCAGTTTTTGTTGATTCCAGCATAGAGGGCATTGCTGTAGTCCAGTCTGCTGGTGCTGAGTGCGTGAGTGGCTGTTTTCCTGGAGTCGGGGGGGATGGGGAGAATCCACTTGAATGTCTTGCATAGTATGCGGATGAGATAAACAGCTTATTAGTATGAAGATAGTCTCAATACTTCTATATCACATGTATTTAAATGAATATGAATTACAGAAGACTGCTGCTTTTTATCCCTCTGGTTGTTTTGCACCAGCACTCTGTGATAGGAAGAGGAGTGTTTGCTGAACTCGAAGGGTGGCTAGTGAGAGCCTGCTGTAACATCAAAGCAGATTCCTGCCAATGGACTGACTCTCAGTACAGGAGCCCCCTTCGTTATGCCCTCCTCCATTTCCATTAAGCTTTTCTAGCTCATACAGAGGGATATGTTGAAGACTACTGCATAACTTCAAAGCTGTTTTGCATCTGCATGTGAAGGGGGGAAAAAAGGGTTGATCTTCAAGTGTGACCAGCGATAGCTCTAACAATAAAATAAGAACCCTGACAGCTGATTAACTAATATCACTCGCTCCCTGTCTCTTAAACCCCTCCCTCTGCTTTTTTTTACTACATTTTTTATTATTTGAATTCCACAAAGATTAATACATGTTGTGATCACTTCTTCTTATATATTTACAAAATACATTCAGTATTTGGAGAGACATTAGATAAAATAAAATATTGATTCAGCATATACATAAATGATAGCCGCTCAAGTTAATTCATAAGTTAATATCTATCTGCAGAAAAGTTCATGTGCAAGGAATAGGGAAATAGTAATAAACTTCCATGAAAGGCATGTCTGCAACCTGACATCGTAACTGAAAGGAATGAGTTGCGGAGCCCCCATTTGCCACTAGCCTTGATTACCGTTAAGCAATCTTGCGATTGGGGCCCAAATTCTTTGCCCTAGCTCCTTTTATTGTCGACCCCTTAACTTGTAAACTGAAGATTCAATGTTGTTAATAGTCAGTTTTCTAGATCGCCAATTAGAGAAGGTAGGAGGGTCAGGACTTATCCACTGAGAAGTAATGCATAGGCGGGCAAAAGCCATTGCAATGAATAAGAAGGCTATCTCTGACTTTACTCTTTTAATTTGACCCTGAGCTATCTAATAATCTCAGAATTAAAAGTGCTGTGGTAATTGGGACAGGCGAACCTATAATCCTGGTTAAAAAAGCCTCCAGCTCCTGTAAAAAGATATCCATTTTGGGGCAAGAGTAAAACATGTGTACGGTGTCCGCAGCATGTAACCCACATCTATTACATTTCCCTCCCCCACTTCCATCCCATTTTGCTACCTTTGCTAGGGTATAATAAAGATCGAAGACAGACATAAAATGCTGGCTCCTCAGACTCCCAGTTAGCAGCGCCTGACTCGCCATCTCCAGTGAATCCTCAATATCTAATGATTCCATGCCAATTTTATTTTCCCATTTTACATTCTGTGCATCAATATCATCTTGGGAAGCTTGAATTAGAATTTGATAGATCTTCCCAATCCTAGACTAACTCCTCACTGTCTCAACCAAGGGTATCTTTTGTTATATCGAATTTGCCCTATTCTTCTTTCCCCCAAGGAAACTCCGTAGCTGTAAGTATTTGAAGAATTCTCTTTTATCCACTCCAAATTTTTCCTGCAGAGTCATAAATGACAGAAGTAGCCCTCCCCCACACAGATCTCCCAAAGAACTAATCTCCTTTCTCCCCCATCTAAAAGTGACTTAATTCTAAAAGATCGGTGGAAGGATCCCCTTGGCAGAAAATGGAGTATAAGCATTCAAATTTGGGATCTTCAATTTACGCTGTACCGTCTCCATACTCTATAAGCAGCTCTCAGTATTTTAAATTCCATTTTTTTTAATAATAACTAGGTTCCAATATTCTAACCAAGCATCCCTTGGCTCCAGTACCCATCCCTATTTCATATATTGTCGGCCTAGCGTCTACTGGTACTTCCACCTTATCCTCGACTAATAGAATGCCCATATGTTGGAAAATAGATGCCCAGTAATAAAAAAGAAAGCTGGGAATGGCCAATCCCCCCCGCTGTCTTGGGAGGACCAGCCATTTGCCTGCCTTCCTAGGTTTGCGGTACCCCCATAAACATCTCTGACAGATCCTGTCCATCCTTGCTAAGAAGGCCGAAGAGAAGTCCAAAGGAATCATTCTAAAAGTATATAAAAGCTTTGGGAGGATCGACATTTTAATAACATTGCGAAGCCCAAATAAAGAGAGGTGTAAGTGATGTAGCCTTTCTAGATTTTTACTCACATTGCCCATTATTGGGTTGATATTCAAGACGGGATTTTATCTACGTCCGCTGAAGTCTTTACCCCCAGATAGGTTGCCTCCTGAACAGCCGGGAGGTCAGCAGATGGGGCAGAGCCGGAGCAAAGAATCTGTGTTTTTTCAATATTTAATGGATACCAAACTGTTCGGATAACTTCTTTACAGCTGGGAGTGCCGAGGTGACATCAGCTCACTGTGCTTTTTAAAGCTTTCCTTAGTGTTGTAAAGGATTTGGCCCACGTTATAAGCTATACTGGATATTTTGCTAATCGAAAGAGCAGTTACAGCATACAACTCTATGGGAAAAATATACTAATAGGCCAAACAAATGCTATCAAACAGTACATTTGGCTATAGGCATGCATTGTAAGTATGTATCTAGGGTTTCATAGAAGAGGTCTAAAGCTCACTAAAGTCGTAGTTACCAGAAGTAAACTTATTGTTAAGAGCCTTTGTAAAAATACATTTTCATCAAAAATGTAATTAATACAGCGAGGGAAATTAGGATAGATAGCAGGGCAGTACAACTAAACACAATGGCCCTGATTCACAAAAGTAAACTGAGACAAAATCCTAACTTTACGACTTTCGGTATTCACAAAGGGCATTAAGGATATTTATAGTAATCTTTAAAGAGGTGAGTCTTCAACTCTTTCCTGAATTTAAGCAGCTTTGGGGTTGTCCTGATGGTGATAGGGATTTTATTCCAGATCCTGAGTGCATGGATGGAAAAGGTCTGCTGTCTTGCTTTCTTTTTACGCTTCCATCGTAGGGTGTGCTGAAATCCATCAGAGATGGTTGTTTGTCTGCGAGTCAAGCAGGGTGCTAGTCATTATAGCTTTCTAAGGACGAGTCAATGGAGGTCAATTAGGTTGCAGGTGATGTGGCCATATTTGTTCAGGCCCTGAATGAGATCATTCAGGGCAAGTTTGTAGGATGCCCCTAAAGGGTGCCGGTGTAGAGTCTATGAGGCCCTGGAGTAGGGTATTACCACCATCTAAATGCAAGAGTGCGAGGGCTTCAGAAGCAGTGGTGAAGCTGCTTACACAAAGAAAGGGTTGGACTTTATCTTTAGCTAGTATAAGGCTGGCGTTGTTTTTTGGAAATGTGTTCCCTGAGGATGAGGTTGGTGTCCAGGGTGAATCCAAGTGACTTTTCATATGGTGAAAGTTGGGGATCGAAGCCATGAAGGTTCATGCCATTGAGCCAAGTGTGTGCTGTAACTTATTCATTGTCTTTGGGAAAAAATACAGGAATTCTGTCTTGGTTGGGTTGAGGTTAACATAGGCCCTGGACATTCAGGTATAGAGGATATGCAAGCAGTGTTTGAGGCATTGGATGTCTGAAGCAGAGGAGACTTCCAAGTAGAGTTGTGTATCATCAGCAGTAATGTAAAATAAAGGAATATTCAATGAGGCCAAGCCATTAAATGCACCATCCAATGATTTAATGAGCCTTGAAAGAATGTGAAAATTCATAGTCACATTTGAAACATGAGGGTAACAGTTGTGGAAATGAACATGGTAATAGCAACAACATTTGAATATTGGAGACGAAAAGTAACACAAATCTAGGAAATGATAATCCCTACAATGTTGTGATCAACTTACTAGACAAATGAAAACAACTGAATACCTTTTAATTATCTGTATTGAACATTTGGCTATATCCTCAAATGGCCATATTGCTCAAAAATCTGTGATTGCATCAAATCACTCTTCTTTTCTTCTATATCAGTGCTGGGTACCATTGTTACTGATAATATTATATCTAGAATTTTTAAGCGACAAGGATGTAGGGGAAGTCACTGAGTTGAAGTTTTTGTCTCCATTAACTGGAGTTCCAATTGTGACAGCTAAGGGTGAAATGAAGATGGTTGGCTTATTGTTGAGTACTAAAGTTCCCAGTAATGATGCTGAAAATTAGTATTTATCACCACTGCCATTGATACAATTGAAATTTACAAAGCAAACTGAACCGTTATAATACAATGCGATACGAGGCCGAAGGACAGCAACAAGTAAATTTCAAGATCTGGCATTCATACTGGTGAAGAGGGAATTCATTAGGCCTGGGCAGTGAACTCCACTCCGTTCGTGAAGTTTGCTGAGTTTTCCACGCTCTGTGGAGCACGCACGGAGCACAGTTTGCAAGCGTGAGTGAGGAAAATCCAACGCTAGACCACCTCCCAGTGATATTTCTCAACGCGAGCGGTCACTGATGGTCGCAATTGCTCGAGTTGAGAAACAATCCATTTGCATTGAGGACGCTGCTACTATTGTGGAACAGCTAGACGAGTGGCAGAAAGAAGCCGCGCTCTCTTGCACTGCGCATGGTGCGGATGGGTAAAAAACAATGCGAACGTGTGTGACATAACAATCTCCTCCAATTGCAGAACTACACATAGCGTGGCAGAGTTTTTTGATCACTTAAACTCTGCCCAGGTCTAGAAGTCACCAGACATTGGAAAGACCCAGACGGCCCATGAGTGACCGCATGGTGCAAAGAGCTGGATAAATGGGCTGTATATGAGGGAGGAGTGTTGTTGAGCGATGCTAGGAGGGGAATAGGGTCGATGGACATGGCCCGTGCTTGGGAGGCAATGGTGGACTGCTAAAAAGATAAAAATGCAGGAACCCTAGTTGCAGGTTCCGTCACAGGGGGGTATCCCCTACCCCACCATTCCCCATTGAAGGAGAAACAAAGAAAGGGGCTGATCCTTGATACCATGCATACCAGTACCCCAACAAATATGTGAGAGAATGGGGGCCTCTCCATGCACTTTACAACAGCTGGGACTCTGTTTTTTGCAAATAACTTACCTAAATGAAGTGTATATTAAACTGGGACACAACTAATGGAAAGGAGGGTTGGGGGACAGTTTAGTAGGTTGGGGAGTGTTAAAAATGAAGTTAGATTGAGCAAGAAATTAAAGGTATACTCATGCTGAGCTGTCAGTGAATGGCACTGTCTGTATTACTGAGTGATTAATGTAAAACTCAAAATATTTTTTTTTTAAATGTGCGGCCTATTGATCATATGCCAATGGACAGCCATGGAGTTAATGATTTTCTAACTGTTTTTTATGGGTGGGTAATGATCATCTGCCCATTCTGGTAACTGTTCATTTGAAATCCGTTTTTCAGCAAGATCATAGAAATATAATTGCCAACAAGGATTTAGAGGTGCATTTATTCAAAGAGAAATAATTACAAACCAATGCAATAGGGTATGACACTCGGCCTTAGTGGAAAAACAATTTATGTCTGACACCTCCTTGAGTGATTCTAGCATAATGTAGAGTGACTTTGCATACGACCATGGATTTTATATGACAAAAACGAATTGTGGTTTGATGAGGAATGTTTCAGTGTGGGGATGAGTGTAAAAACATTATTAAGAAATGATATTAAACACCTTTCCTCCTGAAATTAGTGAGATATAAGCAGGAATTGAGGGAATATAAATGTCTGCTCAAAAGGAAGATGAAGGAAGATATTGTTAAAGCCTGAATGATAAAATAAATTCTCATTAAGAAAAACGTTAATGTAGATTTTGGATGTTACCAGAGATTGGGGTTTTGTCTAGTGAGGAAGAGATGACATCTGATGTAACTCAACAACATATATTGTACATGTTTATCCAAGGTCTTCTTTTATCCCCATTTCATACTTGTCAAAAAAACAGGTGACATGCCAACCTAGAGGGGACTATGATCACACCCATCTCTAAAAAACAGTGGGGACTTAAAGGGTCCCTATGCCTCTTGGCTTATTTCCTTATTAGATTCATCATCATGAATATTTGCAAGGCTTGTCCTAGAATAGAATTCCTTGAGGAATACGTTCAATCTAAAACATGGATTCCTCTTGTGAAAACATAGGACATGTCTTGGCACAAACCATCAGATAATCACCTCAAGTTATTTAGTGTGAAAGATCATACTGAAGTTGACCACTTTGCTTGTTTTGTAGACGTTCACGCTTCATTCAATCAGTATTTGCACACTAAAACCTGGGCTAGTGTTTGGCTAGGCTTCAATGGTTATCTTACAGAAGGATTCGAAGTAAGGAGCATTCTTAAGCAATGTTGGGTTTTAGCCCTTTTATTATTTACATTTTTTTTAGAAGATATTTATGTATTCTTACTGAAGTTCAGGGTAACCCACCAAAGGTTGATGCTCGGACTTAACATTTGATATTATTAAAACTCAAGTAGTGGAATCAACAAAAACAAAAGTTATAGATATATTGGTATAACATTTTATGCTTCTTTGAAAGGATCACCATACTGTTCAATTGCCTTTGCCAATAACATATGCAGATTGAAACTTGTATAGGGAGGATTAATACTACATTGAGAACACACTTATTTACAGGAAACAGTCCCGATTAAATAAAATGGGGCAGCAGACTTAATTATGAAACCTGGGGCTCTACATAAGGACATGCAAAATAGAACAATAAAGAAGTTATTATGTAATCCAACTGCATTACCAGTAGAAGCTTTTACGCTGAAGTTGGCGCTATGAGCTTTGAACTAGGACACACATTATTAGGAATAACATTCATAAATGGATTATTTAACAGGGAGATTTAGTCTGTCGTTTATTTCTGTCGGAGGGACATCTTTAAGTATGAAAATTAGACCACTATTGAAACAGAGCCTACATAATGAATCGATTTGTTAAATATGTTGTATCTTGTGAAGAGGATTTAGTCAAATGTAAACCTTTATAGTTCTTGAATGTAGTCAGTGAAGCATGTATCATTGACTGATGATAAAAGTTATATATTGTCAAAACACACTGTAGCATTTTACAAAGTTCAGAAGGGAGCACTGTGCTTCAAGTGTTTTGCTTCTTGCAACTCACCATATGGTCCATTGGAGAATTACTTTAGTAGGGCCGGGGCAATAGACTTATCACTTTGACAATCGATAGGCCAAATGAAAAAGCTTATAGGTTTAGTTGTGAATGGTCTAATTAAATTCTGATGGGTTGACTCATACATTTTTACTGTGCCATTTCTTTCTTGTAGAGCAAAAGGTTTATTTAAAGCATTTGTTTGATCAAAAGAGCATTAAAACTAATTATAAAGCATTTGAACTACTTTTCATGTTTGAAACATAAAATCTGCATTGGTATATCACATTCTATAAAATGCTCATGAATAGCTTGTTTTAAGAAATATGATTATATGTTATTCTTGTACATAATGTTTATATGGACATGTGTATTAAGATGTTTTTTCTAATTGAAAATGTAATATGATTTGAATATGAATACCTCCAAGTGTTGGCTTCATGAACAGTGCATGATAATAGTACTAATTTATGGTGTCCCTGGGGAACTATTTGTAACGATGAGATCAGTGCACTTAGGAGGGAAATATATTAGTAACTAGCCTATGGGGCATACTTACTTAATACCGAGCCACAGAATAAACGATAGATAGATAGCTCTACTTGTAGTCAAATATATAACAGAACATGTTAGTTCCCAAAAAGAGAAGCTTCACATTAAATGAACATCCAAGTCCAAGAGTGTATCTCAGCAATATGGGTTACAATGTCCCATGTGTCAAAGACATGTTGAAATTCACAGAATGGTTCTACATGTAAAATACATTGTAGATTATCTCCTTAATGCATCTGTCATGCTAATGGAAAATGTTTGGATCAAAATGACCATCCGTCATGAATTATATAGTAATGTATTGGCCAGAGCTATATAAGATGTATCACCGCATATGCAATATCCTGCTGTATTTACTGTTTAGAAATGCTTCCAGCTCAATCCCCTTCAGTGCAATTTAGCCATGTAGCTCCTGTTTATATTACTCCTCACTTCCCCATTTAAAGTGGTGATTGTGATAAAGCATAAGGAGCTGAGGGCTAGATGTACAAAGATATTTTGCTGTCGCAAACCCTGTGATTTACAAAATTACAAGATTTGTAACTACAAAATAGCTTTTAGAGATGTACTAAACCCATTTAGCATGTCAGAAAAGCTTTACCAACCCACAAAACAAGTTTAGCGACCTACATCAAATCGCAATTAGGAATGGGCTGATAGCCACAATTACAAACATAGACCATTGATCATTTGCCAACCCCTCAAAGAAGATGGTAATTAATTTATAAAGGGGGGGGATCCCATGGAAAGTTTTTCAAAGGGACACCTTCCTCTTTGTGATTTGGTATCGGATGTGCTTTGGGAGGGCAAACTGAGATTTAGAGGGCCAGTGTCTGCTCTCCTTAAGTGTTCCCAAACCAGAATTCTTTTTTTTTAAATGGCAACAATTCCTTTAAGGAATATGGGCTGCTTTTTAGTACATAGGTCTCATCATAAAATTAGAGACGGGACGCAAAACGTCAGAGCACAATTTGCACTACTTTTTATGACCTCCTATTGCATCTGCCTCTAAATGTAAAATCGTGTAACATGTACCAACTCTATATCAACAGAAAGGGGTAGCTGTTCCTATAAAGAGAGTAGAGGGAACAGTTGGAATATACAAATTGGGGGTGACTTTCTTATCAGAAAGTGTTGCCCTCACACACCTATATGGGTGTCACGCTTCATCATTGGGCTTTTGCTCTTCATGGGGACGGAGCTGCAATGCCCCACGTGCCCTTTTGACGGATATCTTTTTGTTCCATCCGTGATGAAACCTTGGGTTGACATGTTTCATGCCCTGCTGTTCCAGGAGGGATCTGTGGCTTTTTTTCAGGACCAAATGCAATTAGGTATACTACCCTTACTCAGGGCCAGCTTGGTAAAGTTAGAACTGGTTTATTGTATAACTATCTATAGTGGTAAAACAAGAGGTCAGCTGCCGTCGACTGGGCTGGCCGGGCTGGAGCTGGTGCCTAGCAGCCTGACCTTCAAGTAAGGTGGCCAACCGTTCATAAATTTCACGGACCGTCCCTGATTTGGAGCTCACGTCGGTTGTCCATGATGATCCCTTTAACGGACGCTTCTTGTCCGTAATTTTGGGCATTGAGGAACAGCGCTGTTCCCCTGCGAGAAGCCTCAACTCCCTGATGAGGCTGCCTCGCACTCTTCCTCTGAGCACAAGAGCAGCCCACCCTGCCCATTGTCATTCTGTATGCCGGCCGATTGTCACATACAGAATGACATTGGGCCAGTCTGGGCTGTTAAAGCATGTGGTGGGCCTCCTCCTGCCTCGGTCTAGGGCAGGGAATTCTGTTTTAACAGTATATAAAGAAAAATATTTCACCTCATGAAATGAAAGAAATGGGCAGAATCCAGTTCATGAAAAGAAGCCAGCGAAAGACAGTGAAAAGAAGGGGCTATGGGTCTTTCACAGTCTCATCATTTTAGAACATGAGCATTTTCAATATTATATACAATGAAGCCATAGTTGCTGCTTTTTTATTCTATGCAACTAACAACCATTGACAAAGCCAATACTTTGGGCTTGTTTTAGGTGTGATGTATTATATATCTGGATGCCATAACAGAAGTAGCAGAATACCAGTCAGGCAGCACACTATTCTAAGCACAGATTTTTAGCTACTTGTTTTAAGCCACGGCCTTAATTACATCTGACACGCCTTTTGGAGAGACCCCCAAGTTTTTTCAACCCACTTAAAGCCCTGGAAACACCATGTTGCAGTCACCTCAGGTCCCGGCACTGAGCATCATGCTTGACTCATGACTTCCAAGTTTTCAGATTGCCTAAGTGCAGGGGCATAGTGAGCCCTACCCCGCCCCAGCCTTGCTTTGGGAACAACAGCAAGGGTAAAGTTCTTGATGGGCCTCTTTTGTCTGCAACTCTGCAGACAAAGGCTCAGCTCATACTTAATGTGAAATGGTGGGCGAGTAAGTAAGTGAAGGAATGGGTAAATAAATGGCTGGATGGATTATTGAAGGGATGAATGGATGAGTTTAAGGGTGAATGGATGAGTGAAAGGGTGAATGGATGGATGAAAGGATGGATGGATGGATGAGTGAGTGGAAGGATGCATGAGAGAAAGAGTAAATACATAGATGTATGAGTGGAATGGTGGATGTATGGGTGGAATGGTGGATGTATTAGTAAAAGGGTGGATGGATGGGTAAAAGGGTGGATAGATGGGTAAAAGGGTGGATGGATGAGTGAAAGAATAGATAGATGAATGAAAGGGTGGATGATGGGTGAGTGAATGGGCAGATGGATGAGTGAAATGATGGATGGATTGATTAATTGATAAGTGAAAGGTTGAATGGTTGAATGGATGGATTGATGAGTGAGAGGGTGGATGTAAGGTTGGATGAGTGAGTGAAAGGGAGGATAGATGGGCAAAAGGATGGATAGATGAGTGAAAGGGTGGATGGATAAGAGAAAAGATGTATGATGAATGATAGGGTCAATGGATGGGTTCGTGAGTGGATGGATTGTTTGTTGGGTGGATGGATGGGTGAAAGGATGGCTAAGTGAAAGGGGGATGGAGAGAGAAAGGTAGGATGGATGAGTCAAAGTATGGATGGATGACTGACAGGGTGTATTGGCGAATGGGTGTATGGATGAGTGAAACGAAGATGTAAGGATGGAGGAATGAAAGAATGCATAGATGAGTGAAAGGGGGGTGAAGCGCTGGATGAAAGGATGGATGAGTGAAATTGTGAATGGATGGACCAATGAGTGACTGGTAGGATGAGTAAGTGAAAGGATGGCTGGATGGATGAGTGAATGGATGGATGGATGGTTGGATGGGTTAAAGGATGAATGGATGATGGATGAAAGAGTGAAAGGGTGGATGGAGGGATGGATGGAAGCATAGTTGATGGATAGGCTCGGAAATGGTTGAATAGGTTTGGATATGGAAGGGCATACAGATGGAAGGACAGAATGAATGGTGAAAGACTGAATAATAGATTAAAGAACAAATGAATGCCACACCCCCAGGTTTAAGATTTAAGATTTGTTTATTGCACAGTTAATAAAAACTCACAACATTTAATAGCATAGTTTCATTGTTAAAAAGTTTAGATTTAAAACAACCGATTAAAAGGAGAATATCAGCTTATTTGAGGTCTTTAAAAGATTTTTAAAAAATCTTAGTTTGAGTCTATTGGTGTCCGGTTTTTTCTTTGAGTCTGTCCGCAACTATTTCAAAAAATGTTGTTGTTCTGCAATTTAATTGAGTTTCCGTGGGGTTAAAACAGAGCAACACGGCCTGTCTGCAGCTGGTTATCCTCCTCTGGTTCCAAAGGGTCCGGAGCAGGGAACGCCTTATGTCCAAAAGGTTTTTACAAATACAGATAATGTGTATTAGGTCCTCCTTGCCAGAGAGGCATAGTCTGCAAAGAATTTTTGTTTTATCCCTCTTCCAGGGTGCTAAGTGTGGCATAATGGGTATATTTCCTAGGCGGAGGTTAAGGAACTTATTTTTTGTTTTGTGTGTGAGACCCGTTATTAGGTACTGTTGTGGTTTGAGAGTTGTGTAATCTTTCAAAACTCCCCATCCATGCTCTCTCTTGGCTAAAGTTGCCTTGTCCTCTTTCAATGAGATCGCCTTGGTGACTTTTCTTACCACTCTTTTGAAGGTACCGGCATCGGTTGGAGATTCCCACAGTTCTGTTAGACCCAAGATGGCCAGTGATTCCATTAAATAGGTCCTTGCTGGGGATTTGTCTCGTTTTATCAGTTCAATCCAGAGATGTGCATTTAGTGTTCCTTGTTCAGCTTTTCTAATTTTCCACCAGCTTTTTATGTATGCGCCTCTTCTCTCCACTGTTTGTTTTTGTAAGCCGAACTCTAGGCGAATTTGAGCTGGTGACGAGTAAGTTGTAAGGTGGAATATTACCCTATATGCACGACTGATGATGTTATCCAATATTGTTGCGTCTTTGCCTTGCATTGATTCGAAGCCATAGGTAAGCATTGGTTGTAAGCGAGCTTTTATTACCTGCAAGAGAGGGCCGAGGGACCGGTCTGGAAGGGCTTTCTGGAGTGGCTTTATCGACATGGAGAAGGTTGTGCCCTTCCGACGAATGGCTTCTAATTGCTGTTTCAAGGATCCATTGCAGTCTAATATGATGCCTAAATATTTGTAGGTTAGCACCTGCTCTAGTTTCTGACTATCCAAACGCCATAGACATTTCCTTTTTTTATGATAATTTATTGTCATTATTTTGGTTTTGTTTAGGTTGATTGTTAATGAATTAACTTTGGAGAATTCGTTTGTTTTGTCTAGAAGATGTTGAAGGCCAATAGGGGACCGGCTGATGAGGACCAAGTCGTCGGCGTAAAGGAGGTTAGACAATAATATGTCGCCCAACCGTGGTGCATGAGATGTAATTGTTGTAAGCTCTCTTGGAAGATCTGCTAGAAAAAGATTAAATAACATTGGGGCCAAGACGCAGCCTTGTTTCAGCCCCTTGTTGGTCTGTATTTTTCTGGAAAGAAGTCTCCCAGAACCTAGTTTGATCCTGACCCAAGTGTTGGTGTGGAGTTCTACCAACTGCTGTAAAAGCGGTCCTGGAAGTCCCCATTTATCCAGTTTCTGCCAAAGCTTGTGCCGGTCTACATTATCGAAGGCGGCGGAGTAATCGATGAAGCTTAGAAATAGGGAGGTTCTGGTGGTTTTCGCCACTTCTATCAAAAGGGTTAGCGCCATGATGTTTGTTGTAGTTCCATGGCCGCTTCGGAACCCGGTTTGGGTTACTGTGATGATGTTTTTTCCAGTTGCCCAAGCTGTTAAGTCCTCCAGAATTAGGCCCGCATAGTATTTCGCCTCGGTGTCGATAAGTGCTATCAGGCGATAGCTTCTAGGATCATTCCTGGCCCCCTTTTTGTAGATCGGGCTTATGATTGATCCTTTCCAAGATGGTGGAATTATAGTTGTTGTTCTAATTTCACAGAAGACTGGTGCTAGAATTTTGCTCCAAAATGCTGCATCGTTTTAGTACAATATTGGCGGTATCCCGTTTGGACCGGGGGCTCCCTCTGTTTTACCTTTAGATATTTGGGATATGATTCTGTACGCTATTTCTGGGTAATGGGTATCCTCCTTATACTCTATTAGATCAGATGGTGATGGTTGTTCTCTGAACTCCTTTTGTGCTTGGTGGTGAGTTGACTTATTCATGTAAAGTGAATTTTCTACTTTAATGGATGTGCTAACCTTTTCTAGGTTCAGATGCGTATCATCAGGCCGATCATCGCCGATGGAGGTCTCCTCTTCCAGAGCAACTGTATTGAAGTGTGCTTCTAGAAAATTGGCCCAGTCAGATTCTGATATATTAGAGTCTATTCCTTTGTGGCCCGGGTGCTGAAGATTATGGATTATTTTCCAGAAGTTAGAGCTGTTCTTTTGTTTGGAACTGTAGGCGATTTTTACCCAGAAATCCTCTTTCAGTTGTCTTTTCCTTGCCCAAATTTTCTTTTTTAATTGAGCTTTTTGAGTACGAAGCTCCTGTTGTAGGGTATCGGTGTTGGGGTCTTTCCGGAGTCGCTTGAGGATCTTTGTTATACCTCGTTTTATGTTTTTTATCTCTGGCGTTGTTATTTTTCCGAAGGTTGACCGTGAGGTGTGTCCTTTGTGGGTTTTTAGTTCAGTCCCATGTTTAGCTCCCAATGTCTGTGTGAAATTTGCCCAGATGTTGGTTAAATTAAAATGTGGGCTGGGTGTTAGGTGTATGATGGCTTTTGCGCTGGCCGCTAACTTCTCAATATCTGACGTTTTACACCTTATTCGTCTGTAGTTTACTGTGTAATCTATGCCAGTTTGGCTTTTTTGCACCTCTGCTTTGTTTTCACAAGTCAAGCTCAGATTGGCTTCCAAAGGAAGGTGGTCACTTTGAGAGCCTTCTCCTATTCTAAATTTACTTATTTTCTCGTAAAGTGGAAGAGTCACCAACATATAGTCTAGATATGAGGTGGTTGTTGAGGAGAAGAATGTTGGTGCCGGTGGAATGTCCTCTTCGTGGCGACCGTTGAGTACTCTCAAGTTTAGTTGCTCTAGCTCTTTCAACAGTTGGGAAGCTGTTTTTGTAGGTTTGCTTCGGGTCGGGAAAGATTGACTTGGAATTTCCCAAACTTTGTCCATTTCCTTGGTCATATCGTCTGTTGTTTTGTCGCCAAAGAGATGAAGGTTAAAGTCGCCTGCTATAAACGTCTTTTCCATATCCCTGTCTTCCATTAATTTTGTTAGTACTTTGACGAGTTCCGTTGAACCGGAGTATCTGTGCTTTGGATGTATATATAGATTGACGATGTATAGCTCTTTAGTGGTTGAGTTGGATGTAAGTGTTAATGATAATACCTGTATCGCGTTTGGTGGAGTTAGGTTTACTGTAATTGTTTTTATTTCACCTATTGTTGTTATTGAAGCGAATATTGCCAATCCTCCTGACCTGTGTCCGAATGGGGAGCTACTGGTTGCCGGGTGGGATTGACTTGTATAGCCTTGTAGTGATATTTTGTTTGTCTCCCATGTTTCCTGTAGGAGTATCAAGTCGAAGGTGTTAAAATAATTTATTATTTCGGGGTCCTCTAGTTTGTCCATGAGACCGTTTATGTTCCAGCTGCAAATTTTAAGATTAGATCTTGAGGTATCTCCTAAATTGGTAGTTGGTGCTGGTGCTGCATGTCAATTTACGGTCCGTGTTATAGTTGTTCTGCATAGAGCTAGTTGATTAGGGCTTAGTCGTTGAAGATTAGTTTGGTGGTTTCCTGCTCCCGGCGATCGACTGAGAGCACCTTTCAAAATCGATTTGACATTTTGATGGCGTCCCCGGTGGCTTTCTTCGAGTAGCGGAGTAGGATATGCTGGCCTTTTTACTGCTTGGAGTTTGATTCCGCAATGGGAGAATCTGCTTGTTTCCTGCATTATTTGGTTAACAATATTGTTAGTTGTCCAGAAGGTCTTCGTTATTTCATTTCCATTGGGCGATTGGGCTGGATGGAATTCGATGGCGAGCAAGTCGAGGGTGTTTATATTTTCTAATTTGTCAATTGAATTAATTAACTTCAGTATATTACCCCTATTTAGGGTGTCTGCTCTTCCCCTAGATTTAAATTCGGGTATAAAAAGTATTATATCAGATTCAGATTCGCTTGGGGGCCGCGATTCCTGGTGTGATTGTTGGTTGATTGTATGGTTCTCTTGTAAACTCTGGGTATTGGGTAATTTTGAACTATGGATTGTTCTTGTGCTATGTTTTGATTCTTTGGTTGTGCTGCTATCTTCTACTGTTGTGATGTCTGCTTGCAAGTTGCCTTTCGGTTCTTTGGTTTTTGGCTGTGTTGTGAGATGTGTGCTGTTTGTTGGGTGAGCGATTACTGTGGCCGATGTTCTAGAGATTTCAGATTCCTCTTGGGTATATTTGCCGGCTTCTGGGTCCGCTGGTGGTTCCTCTGCTTGGCGTGCGCTATAGCCCTTATTGGTCTTGTGGGTTGGAGATCTTGGGTGGCACTGTAACTCCTGCCCTGATTGTTCCCTGGTTTCGTTGTTAGTAATGGTCAAAGTTCCTATTCTTGTTTTGGATGGAGACTCTTTAACTGATTGATTTATCTGTTGAGGTGAGGGATTTTTGTATTCCATAAGTTGGGATGTAGCTCCCGGCTGATCCTGCACCTTTGGTGGGGTTACCGGGTCGATCTCTTGTGTGGGCGGTTGGTTAGCTGGTTTATTATACCTACCCTTCCTTATTTGTTTTCTTCGGGCGCGCGCGTTTTTTAAATCCTGCACTAGGTCTACTTGACCTTTTGCAGAGTTGTTCTCTGAGGTCGCTTCTGTTGTTTTTGCGAGGTTTGGCTGCTGGAGCCGTTGCTGTGTGGCGCCGACTAAGTCGTTTTCTTGTACAGTTAGAACTATGTCGCAAGATGGGCTTTCCAACCTTGCATTGTTTGTTAATGGCTTTGTTGTTGTTGATTTTATATCCTCCAAGAGATTTCCTAGCATCGTTGGTAATGAAGATAGTTTGTCGATTATCGGTGAGCATACGCAATTAGTTCTTTCAATTTGAGTTAGTTTTGCTGACTCTTGTCCTCTTTTGATAAGGCCGTTAAGATCGGCGAGTTTTCTTTCGATCCCCGTTGTAGCCTCCGCCAGCTTGTGTAAAACTATCAGTTGTAAGTCTAATTTGTCTGATTGATACTGGAGGGCTGTGGATGATAGTTGAATTGTATTAAGTAAAGTTGTCCAGAAGATGTCAGTGGGATCTCTTGTCCCTTCTGGGGACTGGTGTATGCTCTCAGTTCTTGAACGGTTCGCGGGTTGTTTTGCGTTATAAGCGGCCACTAGATCGTTCCATTCTTGTGTTACCAGGAAGGTCATATCTTTTTCCGAGAAGAATGAGTCCCTTGTTGCTTTGATGGGGGAGGAATTTTTTGGGCATGTTACTTTTTCCTCAGGAACTTGACCCTTGTTGTCAAAGGGGTAATTTAGTTCTGACTCAAAACAAAATTCGTGGGCGCTGGATGGATTGATTTCTGAGTCTTTTTTTGCATACATCTTGGCCGTTATCTCTGTAGGTGCGGAACTGAGAGTTGGAAGTTGAGTTGGGGAGATCTCTCTATTTGGGGTACGGTTGCCAGGAGGTCCTGGTGAGTCATCCAGCTCTGAAACAAGTTTGCCTGGTGTGACATCTTTTTGCATTTTACGGGGTGCAATTGGTTCCTGGATTTGACCTTCCGTTAACGGGGCTGGATTGATGTCACCTGGTATAGTTACGCCTTCGTTCGGCGATAGGTTAATGTCGTCTGGTTCCAGTTCTTCTCTGACCCCGGTTTTATCTATGATTTGATCTTTATTCTCCCTTAGACTTGGAGGCTTATGTAGTTCGACTACAGTTTGATTATAGGCTTGGGGCAAAGGTTTACTTGCGTCAGCGGGTTGCAATGGGGTTTGCAAACCTGTTGCAGTATAGTTTGATGAGTAATCTCATTTCCCGGGTTCTTTAAAAAGGTGAATTTGCTGTAGATTTTTGGTTGGAAATCATATTTAGTTGTTGGATGCTGACCTGCAAAGTTGATTAGATCCTGTCTCTTTCTCGTTTTTTTGGTTAGTGGTAGATCGGAAGTTAAGGTCTTGGTTTGGTCTGTCTCTATTGATTGTTTTTCATCTGTGAAGGAGTCAATTTTAGTGTTAAGACTCCCTTGTAAGTCTATGTCGTTGGGGCTATTGGATAGTCGTTTGTTTTTTGTTAATGGTCCTACGCTTGAGGATGTGTTTTTCCTTTTGTTCTTCGCTGTTTGCTTAGTTGGGGGTTTTCTTTCTCTTCCTGACCTCATGTTGTCCTATTGTATGCGTTGTCCTGTTCTGTCAACTAATAATCTGCGCCGGTGCTTCTGTTGTCCTTTACCCTTGCTTTTGTGCCTTGTTGGGCTCCTTTTCAACTCTTGGCGTTCCTTCCCTGTGGCTTGTGTTACTTTTGATTGCTACTGGTGGACTGTCCACGTTTTTACTGCTCTGCTAACCTGCCTTCTGCGGTCGCCGCTTATGCTTTCCTGTGCTCTTATTATTTAGCGACTCAAAGCTATCTGTTCTCTGTGGGGGCCTCTGTGGGCTGAATTGCTCAACTGCTCAACCTCAGCCCGGGTCCTGGGTCCTGGTCCGGGGTCTGGTCCTCTCTCCCCCGATGCCTCCCCTCACAGCTCTCGGTTCGCGATTCGCGGCTTACCTGCTGTCCTGCTGCCCCTTTCCGGGCTATCCCGGCTGTTCCTGCTAGCTCGCTGGATCGCTGCTGGCGGCTCTCTGTGGTTCTCTGCAGTTTTCCTAGATTGCCTGCCTGCCGTGCATCGCGTCGCGTCTTCAGGGTCTCCAGCCTGCTCTGGCTCCCCCCCTAGGTTTCCTGGGGGGGATTGGGGTCAGGGGAGCGTTAGCTGGGTCAGAACCAGTAAATTAGTAGGTATCAGCTCTGCTCCTCTCCTCACCTCTTGCTGCTGCTGGACGGGCTGGCTGTACTTACTGGAGGCAGTGGGTGCAATCCCGATGCGCGGATCACAAGTCGCCGGGTCCTAGCTCAGGACTCAGTGAGTCGGGCAGATACCTTGCGCTTGGCTCTTTTTTATAAGACAATGGGCTTGTGCCTGATCCTGGCAAACCACCGAGACTCCCTTGATGCCGTCAGGGGTCAGGGTTCAGTGCGGGTGCTGGCGGGCAGGCAGGTAGCCAGGTAGCCGCAGAGATTCTTCCGATGATGCGGCTGATCCGGGGCCAGAGCTTCAGAGCAGCAGAGCTCCCGTGCACTGTCTCCGCCCCTACGTAGCTTCAGGTGCGAGCTCGGTGGAGGTTGAGCTTGCTCACGTCTAGAGCTGTTCTCGTTCGGATGCTGCGCCGCCTCTGGGGTTGGAGGTCCCCGACGAGGTCCGGGGGGGGTCAGGCACCCGGTCGGAATAGGTCTGTAGCTTGACCGGGCTCAGCTCTCTCACCACTTCCACTTCCGTGGCTCTCAGGTGCTCTGGTGCTCTGGTGCTCGCTCGCTCGACGCTTCTGCGGTTCTCTGCTGCTCTCTGCTGGACACTCTGTGATCAAGAGGAAAAGTATTGGACTTGCGTCAAGTTTTTGGTCCTCCAGGTGACTCAACCCACCATCCCAAACCGACACATGACATCAGGCAGCAAGCGCAGAACTCGTTCTTGAAATGCTCCTTCTGCCTGCCAAAAACAGGAACTGATTCCTTGTACGGTGCTATGATACCACAAGAGATGTTCCACTGTTGTGCCACTGGCACTGCTCTACTGCCACCAGGAAACAGCGCAAGCAGCTCCCACCTGCCCGAGGCCATGAGAGATGCATGAGGGCACAGCTCTGTGCAGCCCTTCGGAGGGGAAAGGTGGGCAAGACAGCATAACCTGCACCTGCAGACAACAGCACTGAGGTGACGCTAGTCCCATCCACCATAAATGTTTTTTTCTTTAAAAAGTTTTCACCCCTAAGAATATTGTGTCCGGGGCAACCACCCCTGTAGCCCCACCCACGCTACGCCACTGCCTACCAGTATGGATGACATCTGACTCTTATACCTTGTAGCCCTCAATGTCTTAAGTAACATCTCCTGACTCACATTTTTGAGTCATTGTCATATATTATGTGTGTCATGTAATACACCCTGCTGTACATACTTCGGATGAGGAGCTCTCATTTCAATGTAGATGCCACGCAAAGCCACCTTGCATGGCTTTGAGTGGCCTCATAAATCATGACTAAGGCGATGCACCGCGAATCGCTGTGTCGCCTTACTCTGCGCCCCGGAGGAATTCTATGGGCATTGCAGTGGGTTTTCCCACGCAATACCAATGGAATTTGACGCTACCCCAGATTTTCAAAATCATGTAAACCTGGGGAAGTGCCAAATCCGTACGCTTCACAAGATGATGCGTAACGAGGAGAAATATATTCATTTCCACAGATAGAAAAATGAAAACCCCTATTAGCATTGTTTTTGTGCAGGAAGGTGCCCCTTCCTGCACAAAAACAATCCTGCATGCAACAGAGGCCCCCTTGCACCATGGTGCGAGGGTGCCTGTATTGGCATTAGGCTGCAGAAACAGCAGCAGCACAGGGTGAAAGAATGGGAATGTACCATATTGCAAAAATATGATGCATTCCTGCCCTTTCACTGTAGCACAGGGCAGTAAAGCAATGTGTTTTGTTGCACTGCCCTATACCAAAATCCCATAAATAAGGCACTAAAAGGCAAGACAGTTGTCATGTGCACCCTAAATGTGGCCTAGATTCTTATTATACGTGTAAAAGCATTATAGACTATTAAATCAAATGCAAGACGTTTTTATACAGTGCTCACGTATTTCAAGGTGCTGCCATGTACAATAATAAAAGGAGGTGTGGTGAAATTAAAAACTGCCTAGGATCACACCATTTACTCAAGCAAAGAAGACCAGATTTAACGCTGTTTTCTGGTTTCTCATTGTGAATTTCAGACACTAGATGGCTATTACTTTCTCTTGTGTTACATCACAGGTCAATGCTTTGCTTTTAATTCTTGCTGCATAAGGTTAGAGTGTCAGTGAAAAGTCTCAAGCAAACTTGGTTCTTTTTGGTCTTAAGGGTCTAAGAGGACCTCAAGGTGAGGCAGAGCAAGGCATCTGTTTCGAGCCTGGCTTGAACCTTCAGTCACTCAACCAACTCTAAAGCCCGCTGGACATGGGTTTGAACTTTAATTCCAACAAAGGCATCTTACCTTTTCATCCTTATGGGATTAATAAAATAGCTAAACCAATCCTGCAAAACTATAAAATATCATGTAGCCTGTGTAATATAGACCACAAATCTATATATTTAACTTAAACAGTTTTCAAGTAATGCTAAATTTACAATGTGTTGTATACTAGAACCCCTATAGCTTAAAAGTCTCAAAAGTCCAGGGCATCAGTTATGTTGCTTTCTATTTTAAATCACCACACTTGCAGATATCCTAATTATGTTGTGTGCTGTGGAGTAATGGTTAGTCATTCAGAATTAGGTACAGCTTTAAAAGCCCCATCATTGATGCTTTTCAGAAAAGTCTGAGATATATTTTTTAAATGTTGTAGTTTGTGGTGCCCACCTTTGTACAGTGCTTAAAACTTTGTGTTATATGAACTTAAGTGGTTAAAGCCACTGATTATGTTTGCCCTAGTTTATTTTGAAATGTATGGTAGCTCCTGGTATAGCATATATCCACATCAAAAGCCCCACAACATTTCTCCCAGGTAAATTTCAACAGTTTTCCCTTGCCAAAATGTACCTGGGAAAACTTTGCTGGGGCATACGTGCCTTGTAAATAACAGAGCATGCAGGTTTTGGTGCAAAGAACAGTAAAATCTGTATCTTGCGTCCCATTTTCAGACAAAACTCACCATTGATGCTATTTATCACACCAGATAAATTCAGACTCCCCTCTTAGTATCCAAATTAACATGTGCAATAGATATCTTGTTTTCCTCCAAGGCATTTGTAATCAGGGCCTAAGCAGAATTACGTAGTTCACAGTACAAAATTATGCAGTTCTAATGAGCATATTTTCAGTGTTTTTTGGGAAAAGATATATGCATGCAATATCATTAGATACACTTAAGCTTGGAGTGGAGCCAAGAGGAGTGAGAGATGTGAATACCTACCACCAGTGCATAGGTGACTGACTCAATTTTGTGGGGTTGTTAGGATTTGGGACTGCTTTGCAGTAGGGGTGTCACCTTTTACGGAATAGCCAGGTCTTTACTGCATCCATGAATCTGAGGTGGTTTTGGATGTTTCTTATCTTTGCAGAGAGTGAGTTTTAAAATGCTGCTTTGTGGCCAGAGAAGGAAGTTCCATCAGTCTGCAGCTTCCTGGAGGAAATGAATGAGGGCTGGTTTAGATTCCCCTGTTGGTAATGAAAAGAGATTGGAAAGAGGAAAAAGTGACCAAGTATTTTGAGAGCAGGAGATACTAGGGCAGGCCAAGAAGAACCCCTTGGAAGTAGCAGCTGCCCACCTTCTACATAGGGCCTGAAGGCAGACCTCTCATGATCCTCGCTATAACAGTTACATTTAGCTGAGGAGACTGCAGGAGGGAATGTGGAAGGGAGAGATGACTTCTTTGAGGACAGAGGCCAGCATGGTTGTCTTGTCTTCTGCAGAAGTTTATAGGGCAGACGGCTATGTTAGCAGGAGGAGCAGTGCTTAAAATGGATAATACTTCGTGAAGGTATTTTCTGTCTCAGCAGTAATTGCTTCCTGCTCAGTTGAGCCAATAAATTAACTGAAATGAGGTTGGGATTAGGTTTGCGTGGCCTAGTGATTGTGCCTAATTTCCTGCCTGCCACAACAAAGCAGAGACTAGTATGTCTGCAGTCCAGTCTTTTTCTCACACTAGGATTTCTCCAAAATGTTATGCAAGTGTTCTAATGAAGCCCCTTCACTCTTATTAGACGACAGACTCATGCATCCAAAGTTCTTTCTGGGATTACTTTGTCATACTGCTACTAAGCTTCCACCCCAAGAAGTCTTATTTCATACTTTGTTTGCTTCACACGAGAATTCAATAGAAATCTGCAAACATTGTTATCAGTAAATACATGCTCATTCTTCGAGCACTGTTGCAAATTATTTTCATGAATGTTATTGCTATTTAATAATCTGTTCCCATTTGTGTTTAGGGGTACGTTGCATGTTTGAAAGTCAGCCCTGAGCTGCCATGGCATTTATTCACTAAAATGGCAGCAACGGATGTAGTGGCATCAAAGGTTGATCCCTTTACTCATGCTTAGCTCCACAACAGCTACTTATTTGCTGCCCAGTGGCTTGGTAGAGGGAGTAAAATGTAAAAAATGCATAAGACTTTTAAAGCTCTGTTTATTTTCTGATCCTTTCACTTAGACAAGGGGAACGGAATGCAGTGTAATGCGTGCCAAATGGAAAACTAGGTCAACATCTCTTATCCTTGGTAGTCCCAGATTGACACCATCTGTGATGTGGGGGTATCCTCTATAATCAAGCTTGTGTGCTCAGTTTCTATCCTTTGTGTACGTAATTAGAGCTAATCTTATCAAACATGGGTTGTGTTTCTTGCTAAATGACTACCCAAGCATTTCAAATTCAAAAATATTTGGTGGGAGTAGTCACAAAGTACCAAATAATATATATTCAACATTCTTTGTGCAATAGAGCTAGGATAGGTGGCAGCTGCCCCCAAACAGCCATAAAGCTGTTTACTATAGTAACATCATATTCAGAAAATAACATAAACATATTGTGTGCAGGTAAATGAAGCAAGGACAGAGCAGTAACTAAATAAATGGCCTTAAACTGCATTATTTGCTTCCAATTTTCAAAACCTTCCTTTAGTGGAAGGATGGTGAAATATCTTGTAAAATATTTATTTGCCACATGTAGCCTCAAGGAATGACTCTGTGTTTTACACACCACATCTGAAAAGCGAAAGGAGCCCCCCCACAAGTAATTTTGATTCAGCTCTTATGATGTATCTGTCTCCGCTAATCCATGTGCTAGTCCCCCCCCCCCATCCCCCACCCAAAGTTTAAGTCTAGTTGCGCCCATGGGTTTTAGGCACACAATCCAGTGGCATTTAAGGCGGTGGATAAAACCATGCTGACCTTTCATCTCAGAAATGTCAGTGTTCTGCAAACATCCAGCAAAATTCAGGTGGCTGGGTACCACATGGGACTGGTCTCAGCTGGCATTACAGTCGTACCGCATGATTGCCACATGGCTCTGCTGTCAAAATGATTCTCTGGCTTTCTTTATTGTTTATTTGATCGTAGACTGCTTTATAAACACGGTCTCCTGTTCCTTTAGTGAGCCAGCCTGCCGCTCCAGCACAGGCAGATGTGAACTACTCAGCCGCGGCGCCAAGGGATGAGAGAGGCGGTGGTTACGCGGCACCCGCAGCCAGGGAAGAGAGGCTTTCACGCCAGCCTGCACCGCTGACGTCAGCTGCGTCCGTGCCCGCGCCGGCTTCACGGCAGCAGCATCAGCCAATGGATGAAGACGAAGACGAGGCCAACAGCTATGACTCCGATGAAGCAAGTATGTCACGTGTCACACTTCCACTACAAACCGCGTGAAAGATTCAATCACAGTACTGCAGCTATTTTACTTAATTATTTTGTGGGTTAAAATATTACGGCAAAAGAGTGCAAACGATTCCATGCAGGTACAAGTCGTGTAAAAAATAGAAACAATCTACCGGTGTATGGCGTTTATTTTATTTATCTTGTAGTTTTATATAGTGCTTACGAGGCCAGGTGGGCATCGGAGCACAATATATGTCAAGCAGGAACAAACAGCGCAAAAGGATCCACGCACTATTACTTTTAATTTACTGTCTTGTTCAATCTAGTGCTTACAAGACCAGGTGAGCATCGGAGCACAATACGTGTCAAGTAGGAACATCAGTAAGCAAAATGGAAATAAACATGATTAACAGTAAAACACAAAATTACATTTAGGGTAAGGAAATATGATCTGGACAGTAAAAGAAAGTGAACTGAAATTTTCATTGAAAGTTTATAGAAAGGGTAGTTGTGTATATTTTGTACCTAAATTGGACGAGGAGGAAACTTGGTAAGCTAAGGTTTACCGAGGAAAAAGCGCAATTGTTATCTTACATGACATGATAGAGACTTGTAGACGGCTCTCAATACATTTACGTTTTCAGTGTAACAATTGGATATTCATCAAATTTTCATTCCGATGCATTTTAACTAACTATATAGCGACGGGACACCCCGTTTGGGGTAGCTGCGCGCTCATTAAATGCCTTTATTAATATTATTATTATTATTTTGTAATATAATATTGTTGATTTAAGAGTTTGGAATTATGAATTGGTGTTTTTGCTGGCAAGGTGTTCGGTGAAAGAGATGCTTCTTTCTGGATGGATTCGCTGCAGAAGTGAATGAAAGCGGAGCGGCACTTCAATTATGGAACATAACAAATCTTTGATCTATCTTCTGTGACTACACTGGCACACACCAGCCAAGATTCGTTTTGGTAATAATGGTGCACTCTCTCCAAAAATAAATTCGACTTCAAGGGTCTGCCAGGGCTGTGAGGGGGCCCTTTTTTCCTAATTTACATTAATGGCTTAGAGAACTTTCTGTGCTCTGTGGGGAAAGATATGCATAAGTTGGGGACCCGGTCAGTCCTTGTATTCTTATACGCGGACGACACCGTTTTACTTGCAAGAACAGCAAATGGGCTACAAACCCTTACGGCGCCTTTGGCACATTTATGGATGAAAGCCTCTTGCCATCTAAGCCATAGGTACTTCTAATAAAGCAAATCATTATCACTTATCCTCAAAAATCAAGTACAGCTGCAGTGCTCGATCTCAAGACCAGCCCGATGTCTAAAAGATGTCATGTACTCCAAGTTCTTCACTAATGTTCCCTGATGACCCAGACCACAAGCCCAGGTCTATTCAGAGCTTCGCACGGTTTGCAGAGCCTAGTGCGCAAGACATCACCATGACTCCAGTTACACAAGATGGTTCCAGTGTGCCTGTGTGTGTTCCAGGGGCGAGCAGATCAGCCGGGGAAGCAATCTCATCCCCTTAGTGCTCACAAGCAAAATAGCTCCTCAGTTATAAAGGGGAGCTGTGGGAGTCAAAGGTGTCGGAAGTGGTGGTTTACAGCTTGCCATTGTACATGGATGTCCTTCGTCTTGCCATTGTACATGGATGTCCTTCGTCAGCTTCAAAGAGCCAGACACTTGAGTGCCAGAGAATGGGTAAAGGTGACCCTGGTACCTAGGCTCAGTTCCCAGTGTGTCTATATGATGGAGTCGAATCTCATAAACATTGCATGCATCCTGCCTCTGCAGTAGGATTGCATGGTAAGTTGTTTGTAGTTGTTATAAGTTAGATTTACTAGAAAGTTCTGACTCTTGATTAATGGTCTCAAATTGGAGAAATGATGTATGAATGGAAAATAAATAATCGGTGCCCTAATCATCGGAAAATAAATAATCTTCTTATTGCCTAAGACGCATACCGCTTGGGTCAATGCAACCTCCCAGACTAGCATCTCTTCTTGTTATTGACATTTCAACACAAGGACCAGGTCAGTCAGTGCGCTCCAATGCTAATCCTCCTCTTGCCTCCATACTCCCTCTTGCTCACTTCTACAGTCTGCATATTTTCGTCACTCTAGCATGTCTTAAGGTTTGTCTTAAAGTTTGTGTTATAAAAGATCTGCTTCTAGTTTTAATATTGCAAAATAATTTCTTATTGATTACTGTTGGACTTGCCCCTTTTTTGGCTAAAGTTTCTTAAACTTTTCGCCTTCCTACTAGAACTTTTTTCTGAGATTGTGTTGCCGACTTAGATGCTTTGGGCACTTTGGCACTGCTGATCAGTGTCAAAGTGCAAATGCTCCCTGTATAAAGTGTTATGGTAATTGGTTGTGCATAATTGATATGTTTGTATTACTAGTAAAGCCCCTAGTAAAGTGCACTATGTGTGCCAGGGCTGGTAATACAAATGCTACTAGTTGGCCTACAGCACTAGTTGTGCCACCCATATAAGTAGCCCTAAAAAGAGATCTCAGGCCTGCCACTGCAGTGCTTGCGTCCAGTTTGTTAAACTGCCTTGTTGTCCTGACAAGTGCACCCACTTGCCAGGCCTTAACCCTTCCCTTTTTATGCACATCAGACACCCCTATAGTAGGCCCTAGGTACCCCCCTGGGCAGGGTGCAGTGTATGTGAAAGGTAGGACATGTACTGAGTTGTTTACCATGTCCTGACAGTGAAAAACTGCAAGATTCGTTTTTCACTGTTGCAAGGCCATCTTGCCCATAGGACAGAATGGGGAATGCTGTGTCACATGTTTCCAGCATATCTTCCCATAGGCATATGATGGAGAGGTGAAGTTTAGTGTGCCTGAATTCAGAATTTGATAACACATCTTTCTATGAAGATGGTTTGTAATTGTGTGTTCAGAAAGCACACTTTTAAAAGTGGCTGGTTTCTTTTCCTAACCATCCTGTGTGTCTCTGCCTGGTTGGGTATTAACTGTCTGGGTTTGGATGTGACAGGGTCTGGGGAGTGTCCTGACACTAGAGAAGAGTAGGTGAGACAACACAGGTGGGCCTGCATTTGGTGTAGGTGGAGGAGTAGCCGCTTTGATGCGAAGAGGCCTGTGCTGCTGCCACAAAGGAATGGCTCCACCTCCTGCAGAGTGTCTTTGACCAGACCCCCACTATCAAAGGAAGAAGGTGTGCACTGGCAGGAAGACACCCAGAACTGGTTTGGACCGAGTTCAGAGCCCCCTGAACAAAAAGACTTAAAAGGCATTTAGGGGTATAAATGTAAGAGCTGAAACCCCTGTACTCAAGACTGCAATCCAGACTGAAAAAGGATTGAAACTACTTCATGATCAAGAGGAACCTCTGCCAAAGAAGAACAGCTGAAGAGACTGAAGGAAAAGACTGCCCTTGCTGTGTATTCTGGGGCTGGCCTGAAGTTTGCTGATTTGACTGAGGAGAGGACAAGGGACTTTGCTGTGTGCTGTGTCCCCCTGCTTGAGAGGACTTTGCTGTGTCCTGAAGTAACTAGTCTCCAAGGGCCCGAGGAGAGCTGGCTCCCTATTGTGGAAACTCAGGAACATCAACGTTTCCGACCACCTCTCAGCGACGCTTAGTGCATGTGCTTTTGCACGCTTGAGACTGCTGTGTGGTCGGTGGTACTGTTTACCAGGTGCCCCATGACCGCATTGCCCCTGCAGCTTGAAACATCATCCACGCTGCTCCATTGGTGTTTGTGGCTCGAGCCGACATCATAACTGAGACTGTGAGTGAGGATCGCCAGCCTGAGCCGCAACGTGCTAAAGGATTTCTTGAAGCTAAGGAAGCTGCGAGGCGAAAGGGATCGTGATCGTTGTTCGCTGAGAGGAATCTGCCCAAGATCGTCAACGAAGGAGAAGGCAGCGCCATAACCCGTCCGGCTACAGCGCCACCTAGCAACAGAGCTGAACATCGCTGGGGCCACCCAGCAGGACATCAGATGAGCGGAGAGAGAGAGAAAGAGAGAGACAGCGCACACCCCCAGGTAAGGCTTGGACTCCGGTCAGGAGCTTCAAGCTTGTATGGCCTGGGGAGGCATGCAGTAGGAGTGCAGGAGTGCTCCAATCTCTCTCCCGCTGCACCGCATTGGACGCACCGAGTCCCCGAGCGGCCCATACCTGCCCAGCAGTACCGGGCCGCCTCGTGAAGCGTGCAACCATTGTCTCTGTTGTTGGGGCCTAGTGGTGCCCGAGTTGACCGCGCAGATTGGCTTATAGCATTATTCCCTGAATTACGAACTGCCTGATTCTTGCATTACGAACCGCATTATTTTTGCATTACAAACTGCCTGATTCTTGCATTACGAACCGCATTATTTTTGCATTACGAACTGCCTGATTCTTGCATTACGAACCGCATTATTTTTGTCTTACGAACTGCCTGATGTTTGCATTATGAACTGCATTATTTTTGCATTACGAACCGCCTGATTCTTGCATTACGAACTGCCTTATTCTTGCGTTAGACTAGAAGCAAGGGTCCCTATTTGGACTAAGGTACCTACCTCAGCCACCTAGAGACCCCCAGTTCTAACAATTACCCTATTTGAATATTTTTGGGGCGGTTCCTTGGATACAATGTATTGGAAGACAAGTAAGTGCTTCAAAGTCCAATGCTAATTCTCAATAATTCAAAAGCAGGATCTTGATTCAGGAAAATCCCGGGGGTAGTGGTATTGACAACTTTCTTTGACCCAGCAGGGTTGACCTCTTCTCCCGTTCTTAGTGTCTCAACCAGCTTATATTTGCGATGGCAGGTTTAGGTGAAGGGTTAGGAGTGGTACTACATAAAGTGAATAGGTATCTTGCTTACTTGCTGTTCTTGCCACTGCCTTTATGACCCTTTGAAATGAAGGGGCGGTAATGGTAGTGCCAGGGGTGCCAAAGATCAAGCTATGGGTAGTAGAGCAACTTGTAGCTGCCACAAATCGATGTCCGTTAAATTAATGTACAATATAATCACACATAGAACGGTCATCCGTGCATAGAAGGGTGCCTATAAATGTTTGCAAGTGGACTGATGTCAGTTTCAAAATACCACATCTAGGATACATGTTAAACAGGGGCCGCTCCTCCGCTATGGCAACTGAAGAAAAAATGACAAAACTATTTTATTATCATTTTATTTTTCACTTCCAGTCTGCCGAGTCTAGTGCAGGGTGGGGCTATGTCGCAGTGTCAGCAGCAGGGGGAGTGGTAGGCACTGAAAGTGCGCATGTCGGTTTTGCCAGCCCTTTTAAGACAGCCAAACCGACATGCGCACTTGGATATTTCCAGGCTGTTCCTTGGCGATATCAGCAGTGCTCAGGAGCACAGGTTCCCAGTCCCTGCTGGAGCGTGAAACCGGCCCGCTCCGCCTAATCTCAGCACTGCTCTCATGCTGGGTAATAGCTTGACAGATGCTTTATGATTGCATGGGGAGTATGGAAGCCTGTGCTCATGGGGATTGCAGTGCCAGGAGCAGAGGAGCAGCGAGCCGTGCTTTGGTAACAGAAGATCATGGATGTGATCGCCGGCAGCGAAATGTAAGCATACATTTTTTTTTTCCCATGCTGCCCCCACCCGACCCCGTCGGATTGGCAGCACCCGCGACTGATGTTAAAACATCAATGAAAGGAACAAAATGCACAGTGGATAGGCAAAGTAATGCATACATTTAAGACACCCAGCACACTGGAGGTCTGTAAGAGGATACACAAGACTGCAAATATCTTAGTGCCCACTATGTTATATCTTAGTAGGCACTATGTTATGGCAGTCTGACTCACATTCCCAGCAATGACTAAACATTTCTGGGAAAAGGAAAGTGAATTTGTTATATGATGGCGCCCTACAGGCTCGACTTCTTACAGCTTATAAGAATCGGAGTTTATGTAATACATTCTTTTTATTCTAGCATTGCGCACACTGGGCCAAATATGATTGATTCATCTGTATTTTTCAGTGAGGAAAACATCCTCAGAGTGCCTGCATTGATTAAAAAGATTTGAAAAGAAAATACAACGCTTTGGCTCTTCTTTTGCAGATTCTTTCAGAATGCTGTGATGTCCTGATTTAGCAGGAACAATGTAATCTTACCTGGTTATCAAACTTTCATCCCATACACATGTTCTTAGACATTAATAGTAATACTGCTAGGAGTAATGCAGTGGTTGTGAGTGCCACAATTGCTCTTCAAATCTCTTAATCGTCTGGTAATACCGAATTGTGCCGCAAAAGAATGTTGGTAAAAAGTGAGCACGTAATTGTGAAAACTTGCCATCACTACTGGTGATTCCATTTTCATGAGTGGAGAAGAATAAGGGCCTTTTGTAGGGTTTGGCGGAGGGGAAGCACAGCCGTAAATCGTCGTGCTCACGCGCCTTTAAAACTCCTTTTTACCGCATTCTGTGTAGTGTTGGGGAAAATTACAGGTTGACACCGGAGGAGCCTCAGCTTCTCGCCTGTGGAAATGTCTAACCAGGTGCCCGTGCTCCAAGGACCAACAGGTCACGGCAAAGACCCTTTAACACAGTTATGGTCCAAATGTACTAGGGCTCAGGAAGAAAGTGGCCAAGAAAGACCGATATGTAGAGAAAGAACCTATGTAAGAAAAAGAGGAGAGGAAACGGTGGATGGCCATCACTCATGGCACTCGAGGCAAAGCCTTGTGGACGCAGGCAGGAAAGATGCAGAAGGGCCACCACGAGCAGGAAGAAAACTCCTTGTGCTTCGGGGGCTTCTATGGTTTGTGTTGAGGAAAGAAACTCACACTTTGGGAGCTTATTTTGTCAATACAAAAGAGTTTGTAAGCGGGTGTTTTGAACGTTGCGCCTGCTTCGCAATCCTCCAGTGCTGTGAAGGGAGCCTCCGCGACCTTGGCTGCGCCCGCCTGTGGGCCATCCACTGGGATCTAAATGAAACACCCAATAAGGGCCGATGCTACTCTGCTGATTGTGGTAACTACATACCACATTACAGTGGTATTCCTGATTTAATACAGTCTTCTTATGGAGGCCCTCTGTAGGGCAGCAGTGCCGGACTGGCCATAGCAGACATCGCGCATGTCCCGAGAGGCTGGGGGCCGGTTTTGAAGTGGTGGGGGCTGGTTTTATTACCGAGGGCCAGTTTTGCGGCTGTGTTGCAATATCATCCCAGTGTAACAAAAGCAGCAGTGCTTTACACTTGCAGGCCTCCCACCCCCTCCTCCGGGAGTCTGACACAGAGCCGGGTTTAGGGCGGTATGACTGGCGCTGACCAGGAGGGGGGTACTGCCCTCATGGGGGACGCTGTGTTTAGCAATAACGTTCGATTTAATAGCACCTGCTGCTTGTGTGCCCAGCTTTCAAGCAGCAAAAAAAGGCATGATAACTCTTGTGATTAATGTTCGTGCTAAAGAGAGAGATGGGAGTTCTGTCTACTGGCACTTTTGACTCACCATAAAGTAGTACAGAGGGTAAATACGGCTGCAGAAAAGAACAGATGTGTATTTTATGTGGATAGCTGAGCGGAATAGTAAAGCCAGGTATTACCAGTGCTTTAAAACAAATGAAATGTATGTGAGAGAGGGGCTATGGAGAGATGAAGTGCTCTTTTGCCCAGGTGGTAGTGAGGGAATCTGAGGAGGAGGTCATATTGGCGTACAGGGCACCCCTCAGCGCTGAAGCTGGCCCTGGTCTGACAAAATTGCCAGGGCTGCTTTGGGTACCCGGTTCGGCCCTGCTGAAGGGACTGTGCAACATTGAGCTCTTCAATTCATTACAATTACTGTGTTGAATAAAATGTACTTTATTAACAGCAAACACTTGGTCCTCAGACTGTAATCATTAGGTAATATCCTTGCCAATATGACTAATTGTACTGAAAAGATAAATCTAGATACCGTAATCAGTTCCTGGTGTGAATTGAAATTCTGTGTCTATAATTTACTTTGTGTGATTCTTCCCTGACAGCTTCACCCGTGTCCACTGGATTAAATGAGGGGGCGAGCAATGACCTACTTTTATTGTGGATGTCAACTTTCTTCTTTGAAACTGATCCTTGGAGAGGGCATCAGTGACTTTACCTCTTCTTTTGCTTTCTTTCTAATTAGCCACATTGGGAGCTCTGGAGTTCAGTCTTTTATTTGACCAAAGCAACAGCTCTCTGCAGTGCACCATCATCAAAGCAAAAGTAAGTAATTCTACTAACTTGTACTTTCTGAGCTCTACAGGTGGGTGGAGGGCATGGATGCAGTGAGTTTTACCCAGTGACAGCCTTCCAGGTAGGTTATTGCAGTATATCCACAAAGCTGGTAGAGGTATTGAGTTGTATGCCCTTATTACAAGAGGGCAGGATTAGCACAGGGTCAAAATGATGAGTTGTGTGGAGTTTACAGTACTCGGCAATTATCTGGTGAGAAAGTCTGCTCCACCGCACGTTCCAAACATACATATCAGCAGATCCAACCTGCCATCGTATATCTGAGAAAAATGCCAGGTTTGTTCATGCAGAAGGCACTACAATCTGCATGCTATGCCTCACTTTCAAAGTCTATACTTGTTAATATTGCCCCCAATACATTTCGATCACCTGGTGATAGGATTTTAGGGAAGCAGTTCTTATCCCTACTCCCTCTGGGGACCCCTCATTATCAAGGCCAGAGTAGCACATCATTTCAGAAAGATACTCATGTGGTGCAGGCCTACTCTTGGAGGGCAGATCTTGACAGCCTGACAAAGTCTTAATAAATGCAGCATCATAACATTGTACATATAAACATCAGGATAGATTCTGTCGAAAAGTGGGCAAATGGCAGCTTGTATTGTGCACATAAGCACACATTTACACAGAGCCCAAAGGCCCACTGGAACTGTGGTTCCTGTTTGCTCGTGGCCCTGGTGGCCACTGAAGGGTGGAGTGCGTCTCAGGTGACACCCAACCATGTCTCAGCCATCACGCACCCATGGAGCACAGAGCGTGGGGGAAAAGGGATCCTGGATTCCCTCTTCCATGCACGAATGTGCAGCGCATGACTGCACCGCCTCATCTGAGAAAGGTTGGGACTGGCAGTACATGCCACCCTTCATGCCCCTTCCTAGTGTTGGCTCCAGGGACCATGCTAAATCCCCAATGACCTGTGAGTTAAAGGCTCCATCTTCCATGTGCACGCTTCTGTAATGAAAGCAGGTACACAGGCAAAGGGGATTCCTCATTTTCATTGGGCCCACGTACATGCATATGAGGTAATACCCTCTTTTCGATACATTCCCTCTACAGCTGTGGGCATGGTTTCCCTATTACAAACTGAGCTTTCCTATCCCTGCTACAGTAACAAACTGTGCCCCCTGCCAAAGAAATGGCACAATATGACATTTGAGCAGAAAATACAGTTCTACAAACATGGCTGCAGATGATACAGCATGAAGAAGGGTATTTACACTATTAGGTTGTGCAAAGTGCTTTTTATACAGGGTTATGCTCAGCAGTAAGAGTGCGGCTTAAAAAACAAAAAGTCTCTTTTGGGAGTACATTGGAGGGAGCCTGCAGAGATCCCTGGTGAGATTGCCAAAGGCGAAGCTGTCCAACAAGTAAAGCTTCCCTTTTGCATAACAGTTACTACCTCCCTTGGGGAGCAAGCAACTGTTTGTTGGTTTGTTACTGTAATTGTGGACGCAAACCATTGATACATACCATACTGAACCTCGTGCCCATTCCTCATTACGATTTGGTAACGGTCGATAAGCTGAGTTTTTTAGCAGAAAATGCTTTTTTACTCTCAAAATGGTTTTAGTAGGTTGCAAAAAGCAATTTTTCAGTCATAACCCCTGTGATTCTTCTATCCACAGTATTTGTGACCACAAAATGGCTTTGTACATCAGACCCGTTGCAGTTCTGGGGCTGACGAGGACCTGGGTACATCAGCTGTAGGGTGTCTCAGTATTACATTACAAATAAACCTGTTCTGTCAAAATGGTAACGCTTTTCAAAATTCCCATTTGAAAACACTGCAATTGAGAGAGATCTACATCTGTCCAAGACCCACTCCTGTGGAATGCTATGCACAAGTCCCTGGCACCACCAGGGGGACTCCTGCACCAACAAGCACTTAAGACAGGATGTTTCAATGAGCCCTTTCCTCAGAAATGTCAGCATCTTCAATGGAGATCTGCACTCCAGTAGATGAAAATGCAACCATGGAGTACCATTGAGTATGGCACGCTCAGCATCATATCAAATAAAGACCAGATGCTCCTTTGTTTGCCTTGATACTTTAAATCTCCTCCATTACTTTGTTGTTGTCTTCCAAGCCACACCTTTCCTCTTTAACATCCTATCTGCTGATGGTCATGTTTCATCTGAGTGTCAGCCGAACATTGGTTGAATGAAATACTCAAGTGCTCCCAGTAGCTGTCTTGTATGTAGGTAGTTTTACTATGTTACCCTGGTGGGCTTTTACTATGAGTCGGTTGGAAGTACCGCGATGTTGTGTAAATACTGTTGTGCCTGATACAAGGCTGTGGGGTTATGTATTCTCAAGATGAGATATTACCAGCAGGTGTTTCCGACTCTCTTGTACTGAGGAGCTTATTCTGGTAAGGCAAGGCGAGGATTTACTCCAGGTAGACCCTTCGGGCTAGTTTCCTTTCCCGCTTAGTCTGATGTTTAGAGTGCACATGCATTCCTTGGGTGCAACATTCTCAAACATGCATGCCTCGCAGTGCTTTACGAATGGAAAAAGATCTAGTAGTTTAGCATGTTTTAGATGTTAAATTGTTAGAATCAATGGTGCTGGGACAGTGGGGACTACCCGCAAAGCTATGCTGTCGCCTAAGCATCTGACCTCTTGCTGTTGACGTGTGTCCAAGCATCACAGGGCGACCTGCCACAGTGCCTCAATGAAAACCTGAGTCAGATCCTGCCACCGTGCTGTGAAACGTGTCAGCGTCATCTGTGAACTTATCAGAGCTGCAGAAAAGGCTGAATCACCCACTCCTACATCCTGCTGCAGAGAGCACTGCTTTATTAGAATTAGTTCCCAGGCGCAGAACTTCCAGGCCAAATAACTCAATACTGAAACTAAATTCCATCCACAAACTAGCAGATGTTGGAGTTGTTGGCCCTTATTAATTAGTCTTGGTGGCCTGCCGTGTTGCAGTTAATAGGTCTTACTATTTGAATTCATGACTGTTTATTGACTTTTGGTATTTGCAATTTATGATTTCACAAATAGGGCAGTGGTGTAAACTAAAATCATGGGCCCACTGCAGAATGTGATGAGGGGCCCCTGAGTCTCCCATATCTCAGAGATATTTATTGACCTTGGTCTGATAGGGTCCCATGAATGGTTGCCGGGTGCCCTTAAGGAATTGGGTACCCCCTGCGCTGCAGGAGCTCCCTGACCGAGATATGCATAAAAGCACACATCACAAATGACCATACTGCAGCCGCGGAGCGGAGGTGCCGGGTGAGGGGAGATTTCAACGGACGATGACGAGAGAAAATTAATTCTTTATTTAATTCTCCCTTGTCATCGTCCGTCAAATTCACCCCACCGCCCACCCAGCTGTCCACACTGCCCCACCGCTTTTACCTGCACAGGCCGCGGCTGCCAAACAGCATTGCAGAATTGCACAGCAGAAAAGTTAGACCTTCCCTGCCCGGTCTTCCATTTTCCCAGGATACTTTGTGCTATATACCGTGGATGGTCTCTATACTTATGCTTGAGTTTTTTTTTTTATTGTTTGGTGTCTGTGCTATACTTCTTTTCTTTTTTTAATGATAGCCATGCCACCGGTGCTGCTGGGATATTCCAGGCATCAGCAGCCTTTTCTGAGATCAAAATCCCATGTACTATTGCAACTAAGGAGTCTTTTCTTCTTTTTCATGAGTTTTAGTTTTTAAGGTGGCCTTCGGCTTGAATGTATTCCCTTTTGCACTGTTTATTTGTAGCAGTTTGGCTGTCTCTAATGTAACTCCAATGTGTCCCTCCTTTCCTAAGCCACTTACATATTTTTAGGAACTGTGCACCGTACTTCCGTATCCATTTCATCCTTAAGGGGATGAGGCCTCCAAAACTGAACATGCCAATCCAAGGTCATGTGTACAAGGAGCGTGATAAGACAACCTGGCCCTTTTGTGATTGTTACATCCCTCCCATATCTCAAAGCTCCTTATATCTCCATCCACACTAACTCTGCACTCTATCAAGAGGGCCAGCTCCTAGAAGCGCGGAAAATGTGTTGCGTGACATTCCCTGGTGTATACCTTGGAACCTGCGCCAGGCACCTCTTTCCTCAGGTACTACTGGGAAAGTTATTTCATTGAAAATAAAAAAAAAAGATAGAAGTACATTCAGGTGGAAATTTAACTCTCCGCCCACCCTTTCATTTCTTTTAATGAACCTGGCCCAACCTTTTTCTATATGCATCATCGCAGCCTACATAACCGGTCTTCTTTCAGCCCAATTGTACTGGGAGCTTTATCGAAATGACAGTGTGAGAAGTTGAAAGAGCCCGTGCAAATCCCTGCTAGGTCTCTCTTGACTGTGCCATGAGTCATTAGAAGCAGGATCACACATGGCTTCCGAATGTTCTAACGTGAATAGGCTCAGAGAAAACGAAAGTAAACATTGCTTTCAATCTCAAGAGGTAAGCAATATGGAGGAGAGACGTGAGAGAAAATTGTGAGCGATTCTCAAAAAATCGTTTAAAAAAAATAAATGTTATAGATTGAAAGTACATGAATATGGATATACATGTGATGTATTTAATGATTTGTATTAACTGTATATATTATTATTTTAACATGTCAGTAAATATGCATAGTTTGCATGATTTAGTTATGTTGAAACACAATAATAAACCTAAGTTCCAATACAAATTCAGACTTTATGTTCATACAACTGACACATTTAGAGGCACATTTTCAGTTCTGATTAGTATAGGCTTCTGATCGGTAAAGTTGCCAACCAAAGATCCCCTTAAGATGGACCCACCTAACTGTGAGATAAAATAATTATTTTTGAAATGGGCCATTGATCAACTTGATGTTTACGCCTTGTACACCCATCCAATGCACTCAAAAAAAAATGTTCTCTGTGCCCAGTTCTTCATTTCTCACAGTCGCCATCAATAGGCATCCTCGAGTTGGTTTGAAGTCATCTGGAGCTTTGAGATCTGTTGTGGCATCATTCACTGGGTGACCCCTTTAATCTCCTGTGGAACCCCTGCAAACTCTCTGAATAGTGTTGTGTAGTTTGCCATCGTTCTCATCTCCACAAGGAAAAAAACATAAGGCTACTGTGTTTAGTTCTAAGACCGCAAAAGCGTGCTTGGGGATCACTTTTCTGAATATAACTTCTTTCAGGGGTTTCAGCGGGTTGCTGTCAACCGATAACCCTACTACTTGACTCACAAAGGATTTCCACTTAGGGTAAAGTGTTCTTTGATATTTCCCTAGCTTCATTTTATAGGTCACCGTCTTTGTGGAGTTAAGGAGGTGCTGTGCTATCACCAAGCTGAAGGAGAGGTTGATTTTCTCTTTTGGGTGCTGTACAAATCCCATTACTTTCCTTGATTGTGGAATGTATTGTCTTTGGAGTTCTTATTTACAAACCTAAACTATGTGCTCATATTTTAACATCCACAAAGTGGAAATTATCACTCTTCCGACTATGTGATGTGCTATATATTTTGTGAAACTGAACATATACTCTTCTGTATTATATTTCTATGGACAAACGTAATACACTTCCTGCTTGATTTAAAATGAAAGGGCCTTTGATTGACAGCACACTTAGCTCATTGCTTGTTCTCTGTTTACTGTAGGTAAGTGAAAACTGAATTACTGCATCTGTGTTTCAATCCATCTTTGATAGAAAAAACACTTACAGAAATTGGATGTCGACTCAGGTGCTCTAGCAATTAACCACAAATCCAATTTCATATTTGAGGATTGCCAGTGGCAAGCTGGCAAATAACCTCAGCTGTTCTCATCAATGCGCTGAGTACCAATCACAGAGCTCAGGGTTAACATTTTACACTGGTATTTCTAATCCTCCAATTAGCACACATCATACATATTTTAACCTTCCCGGTATTCAGGAACAATTTCATGAGGAAGCAGTAACTCTGACAGATTCCCAGGCGTATTCACAATCACAATGCATAGGCGTTTATAGTACACATGGCAGTGTAACAACTCCATATTTCTTCATGTTGAAATGAAGTGCAAAAATGCATTTGAAGTTTTTATTCTCCAAATAAAATCAATACCTTTGCCATGTTGTAAATGTTGGTGTTTCCACACCTGTTAGGTGCGTAAATATATTGGCACATCTAGTCTCGCGGTTGTGGATGAAATATATCCTTCTGCTCCCCTTGCACTAACATTAGTGTTGCTACTGACCATGGGAATGCAATATGGCCCCTGCCCAGGGCTTTGCCTGACCGGGGAGCCTGGGGGCTGTCTCTGTCATTTCATTCCAGCCATTGAGTTTGCTTTGTTCCATACGTTTAACTGTGCTTTGTGACTGTTCAAGGTGAGCCAATAACATAAGAAATTGCATTTCCCCCTCCTAGGGCCTGAAACCTATGGATTCCAATGGTTTAGCTGACCCGTATGTGAAGCTGCACCTCTTACCAGGAGCTAGTAAGGTAACCTACCTTGATACACAAGCGTCGTGCCTTTGAGCATGCCCCAGATACCATGACTATGAGTAGCTACTGCTTTAAGGTGAACCCTAAGTGTGCTCCCTTTCAAACAAACATAGCCTATAGATGTATCTTATTTATCTCCTGCAAGCTGTTGCGATTTGTTATTAGATTTATGGCAAGTAAAACATATCAGAATTAAGCACTACTGAAATCAAAGGGGCCACCAGATTTTCAAGAGTTATACATACTATTTAGTGGTTCTTTTCATCTCGAAGTGAATTGTGATCAGAATTCTCTGTTCATGTTTGCTTGGCACCGCCCTGCGTCCTTTTATTGATTGTTTATTGGAGTAAATGTTGTGCATCTTTAATTCAGCGCACGAACATGGGTGTTTGAAAGAGTCCTCCCTTGAGGTAATTCATGTGTTTTTTCAAGAAGGACATTGTTTTAGTTATTTATTTATTTATGTGTTTATCCATGTATGTATTTTTTGGAAACTGTAAAAAAAAAAAAATTACATTTTTTAACAGAAGCACTTTACAAAGGAACAGTAATGCTACATAGTGGGTCATTTAGAATATGGCAGAGTGTGAGACACTGTAAATTGGGGGAATTCCCACCTCCATATAGCTTGCAACTCCCACCTCAATTAGTGTTTTTTAAAACCGCTAGGTTTCTGACGTCAGAGTCTTAGCTGTTCATCCATTGGAAACCCTCTGACCCGGCCACCCATGCGCCAAAGGACCATTGGGTCAGTACCTGTTTAAATGACCCCCATGCCTGAGCATCAGGACCATTGACTGAATGTTCTCAGAAACATGACCCCATTTTCGAAGTTTGTTCCTGAGAAGCAAAAACAGAGTGGGTCGTTATAACAGGGTAGATTGACCAGCATGGCATATCTACCAAAAGTGCTTCCACTGTATTAATGAAGCACTTTTAGCAGAGATGCTCTGCAACATCTTAAAGTAAGGTGGGTGGTCTAACGTGGGTTTGCCAAAGCATGGTGGGCGGGTGGTGGTGGATGATCCGCCATGTCTTAAAGGACCAACTTTATTAATAAACCTGGTATGGTTAACTCATACCATGTTTAGGGTTCATTTGACATACGTAGTGGCATATTTATATAGAAGCAAAACTACAGCTAACGAGACAAAACTGACCACCGTTTACATATATACATTGTTTGAGGATTCAGAAGAGGTTAGCCTTCAAGTGCCAGAAGATGTTTTTAAGGGCTGCTTTCAATTACTGAATTGAGTGTCCGGTCTAATGGAAGCTGGAAGTATCCTCCCGTGACCTGGGCCCAGTAAGTAGAAGGACCAGAATCTCAACGGAGTACAGGGGAGGTTGAGTGAGTCTGTTTTCTTTGGGGGCAAACTACTAGTTTATGTTTTGGGACAGTTAATTCTTTCTTTCTGCTCTTTTGTCTCTCTATTGGACACTATATATTCTTTGTCTCTGTGACCGATGATGATATACGTGGGCATACTGGCGAGAACCTGCTGGTAGCCTCCCTGGTGTTGCATATGTGAGGTGCCCTCTCACTCTTTCACTTATTTTTCAGTAAGTGCCTTTCACTCACATGCTGTGGGGTAGGATCTGTATAGCTTTGCGGATTGACTGATAGCAGTTCTTCTTTTAAGACAATTGATTTGAGAGTTCTGGGACTGCAGTATATTGGACAGGGTGCCAGAGAGTGGGTGGAGACAGGTATCCTCACGCCAGAAGCAGGTCCTAAGAGTGAAAATGTATTGACTCTCTGACAACCAGGCCTTTAGTGTATTGATGATTTGTGAGAGGAGGGCGGCCTGGTGTGTTCCCCCTAAAGCTCCTTATTGTGAAGGGCTTACTACTGAAAACAGATTGTCATAGTTGGTCAGTATAGTGGAGCGATATCCAGCCGCATGCGAACACTGTTTTAAAAGCAAGATTTCTTGATTTGTTTATGACCCTGCTGGGGTAGGACGAGGTGGGCGTGTGCCTTCGGGATTGTAAAATGTTCTTGTATTGAAGATTAAGACTAGATAATTTATCAACGCTTTGGCTTTATGGTAAGAGATGTAAGTACATATCTTGTGTATATTTCGAACTTGAGCTCAAGCTGCATTGGAGGTTTTACAGTATTACTTACTGATAAAGGATTGTATTCACGTGATGGAACTGGAGAAGACACCAAGATGTCTAAAAAACAAAAGGGGGGCACGATCAGAGTGTCAGGAGGGGCAAGAGCAGGATAAGGTGAGGACGTAGCTACAGTGGAGGATGTGAAATTTATGACCTCAGTCTTTGATGAGTTTTGACTGAAGCTTTATAATGTTATCCATAGGTGAATAGCCCTGGGATAATCTGATATCAATATATGGAGGACGGGTGAAATATTCTGAAAGGAGACAATGATTTGTATGTGGTCGCTGTAGAAGTGGCACGAGAAACCAAAAGAAGATGTTATATCACTAAGGGAAGTTGTCTATTAGAAAACAACTAGGATTGAGCTTTAACAAGGTACCAATTAGTCATGTCATGGGTGAGGATGGCACAGAATCCCAGTCAACAATGAAAAAGTCTTTAGAGAGCTCATAAACAAACCAGTGATACCTAGGGAGTTGACAGAAGGGCAGAAGAGTAGACTGAGCAAAGAGTATTAGAATAGATGATAGAGGTAAGAAATTGGATTACTGGTCAAGCAACAACCACAGTCCTTGTCAGAGTATGGCACAAGCAAACTCTAAATTAACCTGTGCTCAGCTGCTTGGTTGCTTGGCACAGAGCAGTCAGGCTTACCTTAGATGCAATGTGTAAAGTATTTGTGCAGTAAAACAGTGAAAACACCACATGAAAAGGATCAAACACCTAGTTAGAAAAATAGAGCAAAATGTAATAACTAAAACAAGTCAAAACGACAAAAATCCAATCAGTAGATCCAGAATTATGAATGTTTCAAGAATAAAGAGTGAAATAGCGCCTAACAGCAAAATCGCCAACTGCAGCTATCTGGTTGACCTGGACCGGGTCAGAGTCAACATTTCAGGCCAACTGTGATGGAGCGTGGGTCAGATACAGTCGCAGATTACTCCTGCGTACGTTTTACCTTCACAAAGTTTGTGTCAAGAGTGCCATTCGCGTTGAAGAGGGTCGCGGAAAGCCAGAAGAGCGTCGTGTGTGGTGGTCAGCATGGTACAAAGTGTTGAAATGTCATGGGCAGCCGGGTTGGAGCTTTGCGTTGGAAGTCCCCCACAGGCTATTGATGCTGCTGAGTGAAGCGTCAGACTGCTGGTGGATCACACTGAATTTCAGTGCAAGCAGCTCAGTCTCTGTGCAAACAGGCTCATTCATAGATGCGAAGAGCCTAAAAACTTGATTTAAAAAGTGCTGAGCCACACAGGGTCCAGGACCGGAGGGGCACCACTTGTGGGTTAGGAACTTGCTGCAGCTGGATCCAAGAGCTGGGCGAGGAGCCTTTAATGTCCCTGAGGCTCAGATCAGGAGGTCAGAAGACAATCCCTTGGAGTCACTCTCGGATCCCGGATTTAGGATGAAGTTGCAGGTCCTGTTCTTCTTCCTCAGGTTAGAGGGCAGCAGGGCAGCACAGCAGGGACGCAGTTCCTTTAGAGCTGCAGTCCAGCAGAGTGGCAGTTCTTGTAGCAGCACAGCATTCCTTCTTCCTGGCAGAGTTTTCACAGGTCCAGAAGTGTACTAAACAGTTGGAGTTTGAGGTCCAGTATTTATACCCAGTTGTGCCTTGGAAGTGGGGCAGAAGCTTCTAGAGGTTTCACACTAAATGGTTTGGGCAGGAAAAGGCCAATTTTCCAAAAGTGGCATTTTCAGAATTACAATTCAAAATCGCACTTCCCATACGTTAGAATTGTAAATTGTGATTCCAGAGACACCAAACATGAAGAGGTTACCTTTTCCGATTTGGAAAATACACTCATAAAATATTATAAGGTAATTCCAATGTTATCCTGTGGGAGAGGTAGGCCTTGCAGTAGACCTCCTGTAAGTGAAGGGATAGAAGCCACAAGCCAAAACCAAACACAAAAGCACAAATAGCATCCAGGAATCGTGATCAATAGTATACATGCCAAACAGTCGAAAAGCCAAGGGAACCGACAAGGGAGAAAAGAAGTAAGGTGAGGAAAAAGGAAACAATGAACAAACAAAGCAACATGCCTTGTTTGACAGACATGCCTAATTATGAGTTTTAGTGGGGCAAGAGAATTCAGGAGTAAGAAACCCTTCACCTGGAAGCATCATAGGGGCACATGCATCAAGCAGTTTTGTCTTTGCAAACGGGCCGATTCGCTATTAAGAAGGGGCATGTTTATGGCATCCCTTCCTATTACCAAATTGCATCGGTATGTAGGAATGTTTTGTGACTGAAATGCAGTTGCAAAACATTTGCATTTTCCCACCTACATGAAGTAGGTGGTAACCCATGCGCAAATGGGAAGAAGTCCCCAAGGATCCCCTTCCCTGTTGTGAATGTTTGTTACAGCGTTTCTAAAGAGCAGGCAGTGGTCCCATCTACTCTTAAAAAAAAGGAAAGAAAACTTTTTATTTTTGTTTTTGAAACGCATCCCGTTTTCCCTTAAGGAAAACAAGCTGCATTTAAAAAAAAAAATCGCTTTATTTAAAAGCAATCACAGACATGGTAGTCTGCTGAGCCCAGCAGGCCATCATCCCTGTTATTTTTGCGATACCTAGGGTGTTGCAAATTGCGACCTACCTCATTTATATTCATGAGGTAGGTCATTTGGGATCCCCTAGGAATCGCAAAAAGTGTTTAACACACTTTCATGCATGCCATTTTGCAATTCGCAATTCGCAATTGGGGAATCGCAAAACGGTTGCTTCATGCATCTGGGCCTAAATTCCAAACCACTCAAGCACATAAAAAATCATTCTCTGGTGCATCCTCAAGCATTTGGATCTCCCTAAGAGTGCAGTTAAAACATTAGTAGACCCATGGAAGGTCAGAAAAGGTCTGAAGACCCACCTTTTCAAGTTACACTTGCGTTGTGTTTTTTTCATTTAGAGTAAGAAGAAAAAGAAAGCGTTATATTGCCTCACTTTAACTCTTTGTAATAAGTTCATCATAGACACATACTCATATTAAAGGATATTGGTATATTGTGTGAATTGTGCAGTGTTTCAAAGATCAGATGTCAATCTGGATGTGATTCTGGAGGCAGGAAGGAGGCCTGGAGTGTATTTCCTTCTGGAAATGGGAATATAAGCAGTGAGTAGAAGGAAGAAGGGACATTAACGGGGATTGTTATCATGGGGGAAACAGATGGAAAACGACAAATAGTAGGAGTAGGACAATGCATCACATAGCAGCACTAAGTCAAGAGGGTTACCCTGATCATATGTGGGTATAGAGTGCGTATTGAAAAGTGAGTGATCAGATAAGAGCTGAGTGAGTAAGAATCTGTGTAATTGATTAGTGAGGTGTAGGTAAAGTTCCCAAGCATAATGCAGTGTATGAAAAGGACTCAAGGACATTATTATGGTCATCAAAGAAAGACCCAGTAGTACCTGGAGTGCAATAGCGGGCCACAATGTTGACAATAAATGAGGATGGTGTTGATGATGATGAGGTTAAAGCTGGAATGGTCAAGAGTGCCTTGCAAGTAAGAACACCTCCTCCACCACCTTTGTGTTTGTTACAATGTGTGTGTAAGAAGGTCCGCAAGTTAGTATAGAGAGATGCTGGTGTGGAAGAGTCATTTGGATTGAGCCAATTCTCTGTAATTACAAAAAAGAGCCTTGTGAGTCTGAGCAAGACAAAGTAATGCTGTAGGTCATAATTGCACACACTGATTAACCATTCGCACGGTGAGAAGTGAACTGAGAAGAGATCGTGTGCAGATAGTTTTGTGTGACAATGTGTGGTGGCGGTACTGTGAAAGCATGCGGTTTTCTGAGGTTTGGTGATAACAAGGTAGAAAAGGTGGATGAAGAAGGACAGGGGTACCATGATGGTTATTGAGGGAGGTAATAGAATTGGACTAGTTGGTGTGAGTTAATGTTGCAGCTGTGGTATATTCAAGTATGGGTCTCCTGAGAGCTGCTGTTAATTATCACAACATAAGTATTAGTGGTGGTTCAGACTGCAGTATATATGCTAGGCTAGTGCTCAGGCATGGTCCAGACTGTCAGAAGTACCAACATAGGTTAGAATTTATAAACCTGTTTTGGTGATAACTCTAAAAATATTCAAAATCTCTCTATCACCACTATCTTTGGTCAAGGATAATTGTGACACTACTCAGAAACCCAAATTCACTTAGTTGAACTTCAAAATAGTGTCCTAATAAGAAATACCACCATGGCTAGCCCAAACCAGTCTCCCATATCCTTGAACTCATACTCCAAAAGCTACTCAGACAGATTAGCCTCTGAGGTACACTCTTCTGGATGGCCTTATCAAGGCTCAATTCTAAAATGCATGGACAAACCTTTCCCTTTCTGAAAAACATTGACTGGCCATTATCCATTTCCTCCCACACCTTTTTGAGCGATTTATTAATGACATTAAAATGATTGCCCTGTTTTTTGCTGCTATCGAGCCACGGATGATGCTACATCAGCTTAACACAACTCACCGACCCCAGAGTTTCTTCTTATCTTTCAACCAATCTGCTCCATCTTGGGCCAAACCTAGTTCAACAAATGCTCGTTGCTGAAATGTTAGCCCAATATTGTGAAATGTGCAAAAGAGTGTGCTTCTTGAAAATCAAAGTGAATCTGCAAGCAAACACTGATGCTTTGGTATGAGGTGAACCTTCACCTCAACGTCCTATGAAATATTAATTCCTCATCCAAGAAAATGGTTTTAAACATTCCTATTCTGAGTCTGCCTGCAAATATGGGGCATATCTTCCATATTTGATTGCATACTGCACAGGAATCCCCATGTCCTGGAATTTAACAGATATTTTCCCACTAACTATTGGCAGGTCTGACCTGCGTGAATTGATCTTGGGCGGGTGCAGTGCTTGCCTCAGTACTTTGAATCCCCATACATGCAGTAGCAGGTGTTACTGCACATATGGTAATTCTTCAGGGCACTAATCAAAGCTGAGCTCTGCGATCGTCAACTTTTTAAATGTACTCTGCTCATCACTCTTCTGTAAAGTAATGTAATGCTGTAAAACAATGCGCGGCTGATGGTAATTGCATTGTGAGCCACCTCCCCACGACCACACACTAGTAGAATGGGGACACAATTTCATTTCAGAAAGGAGAAGCCTGTTTGAGGCAGTAATGTATGCATCTTCTAATGAAGAAACACAAGTGCTGGCATTCAAATACCCAGAAGGGTTTGCAATTTGACAACACAGCTGTGCCTGCGCCATTTATCATTTGAAGAATCTCAAGTGTGAGAACACCCGGGTGCATCAGAAATGAGGAAAAATAACATCGAATCAATCCAGGGCTGCAGGCCTATTATCAAGTGCCAGTCTTGATCAGCAAATAGCATCTCCAGCAGTCTGACATTTTCAGGGTACCAGCGGTGACAGCTGGAGAAGCATAAGATACTCTATTTTATGGCAACAGTCAACACATAATGAAGTGTCTCTAAATGAAACCACATCCTATAGTGTATGTACGGTCAGGGCAGCAAGCACCCTCCATGCAACTGTGCATTATCTTTGAGAAAAAGAGAGAGCAGGGGCCTTTTGTTCTTGAAAGCAACCTATGGCGAGTTGTTACTATTTTATTACTTTCCTTCATAGTCTTATGTGCTTACCGTTACCATGCTGAGGTCCAGCACCAAGCTTCTAAAGGCCCAAGAGGGCGCGGTCCAATGATCAAGATGCAACTGGACAAACAAGCCTTTTAGGATACTGGAAAATGCATTGTGTTTAGGTCCTGGCTGAGCATGTCTGACATCTTTGCAAAGCATGACTAGTGTACATGCTGACCTTTGGAATACTCCAAAAGGGATATACCTTGCCCTGCGAGTGTGCTTCCAGCAGATAAAGGTGAAAGGTGTTGAAGCATATTTTCCTGGGACTTCAGACGTGATGTGGACACACAGATCCCAATTTCGGTACTTCACTGTACTTCTGGTTTAGAGACTGCTTTAACTCAATTTAAAAAAATCATAAATAGAAAAAACATGTGTATATATATATTTATTTATATATATATATGTATTAAACTACCTTCACCCGCATGCTGTCACAACGGGGTCGTAAGAACGACCGCGTTGTGACCACGCATACCATTATTCCGCAAGTCGTTACAACAACTTGCAGAGGGGGGAAAAGGTGTTGGATTTAAAATCCAACACCTTCCCTACAGTCCGCACAGACTGGAGTTGGAATAGTAAATTTTACTATTCCAACATCCAGTGCCCCCCGGGGTAATGGTATGCGTTGTCACAACGCGGTCGTTGTTACGACCGCGTTGTAACAGCATGCGGGATAATGGTATGCAGAGTGAAGAGGCATATTCATATATATTTATAGAGGGGGTGTGGGTTAGCCCTCTGAATTCATTGATCTGACCAGCTCTCATTCACAAGTTGCTTCCAGTCACCACAACATGGGGCAAAGGGTCAGCCCTCGTCATCCATGTGCTCCACTGCATTGTAACTAAGGGCATTTTGCCTGATTACCTCAAAAATGTGCACTTCAATGACTTCGCTGGGAGGGCCAATAGTTTGCTTTGCCAAAATGTTTTCTTTCCATTCTATAGCTCTTTTTTTATTTGTAGTTATTCTTGTGTGTTTAAACTATATTTTTGAGTTACAAGTATTCAAAGCTGAGAGTACCTTTTCTTTCCATCAACGAGGATCAAAAGTTGCTATGATATGATTTAAAACTAAAACATAATATAAATGAAGCACTTGCACTGTTCTATTAGAATAATATGCAATGGTTACTTTTTCAATTTCAAGCTTTGATTGCAAGCGTATGACAGAAACTTTTAGGCTTTGCATCATATTTTTAGTTTTTGTGCCATGTACATCCAATAAATGTAGCAACAGAATTAACTATTTCACAGGTCTGCCAAGCATGATTATTTTGCTTTGCCTATGCTTGTTTGTCTTGTTTCGTAGTGCGCTCATGCGGCTTCAGAGCATTGGGGGACGCAAGGACGGGTAGGAAAAGACAGTAATATACAGCAATGTAATTTGTCTAACGACCATGTACACAAAACAGATGGCTCCTCTACTCAATTGCCTGGTTCCAGAAAGAGATACAGGGGAGAGAATTTTAGTGGGAGGAATCGTGAAAAGGCGGACCCCAAACCCCCAAAAATACATTTCGGCCAGGAAATCACTATCAAGTTTCGACTGCTGGTAGGAGGCACCTGATTGGCTCAAAGAGCTTGAGCACTTTAGTGAGTTGAAACAACACCAGTGCTTTGTGGGTCAGTAACAGTATATCCAGGCAATATGTGGTTTGACCAGCAACCAGTTAAGAGTTGTCATGGTCTGGAAGATTTCTTGAGGCCTCTTTGGACAGAAAAAGTAAATAAACTAAAAATGAAATCTATAGAGCAGGTAGGGCACTTCATGAAGATGATCTGATCTGTTTTCATCTATTTATTGCCTTCAGGAGTAAAATAAATGAAATTGTCATCCAGGTGACGTCAATATCACTAACATACTCCAATCCCTGCACAGCTGTGGAAGGTGTTTTAGCTTTGGCTGCAGCAAGAAACCGAGACCCTGCAGAACTAAATCCATTGCAAACAATGTCAAGGGGCTTATTCATGCTTTGCCATTAACACGTTTTGTTCCACTGTTAATGCAAAGTGTACATCTCTATATTCGCAATGGAGCAATAGTTCAGTGAGGGAATTCAGAATTTTTCACAGTTCCAAATATTTTGCACATCTTTTTAAGACGGGATAGTTTTAATCTTGATTTGTTTTCTAGTGACACAGATAATGACTACACAATGCTGTACAAAAGGGCAGACCTCCTGTCAGCATAATACAAAACATGACAACATAAGTGTTCTTTGTGTCCACCCCATTTAGCTATTAGCTTAATGTTAGAGCCCCCTTTCAAGCGTTGGTTTCCTGGGTTGCCATTCATGTTTAGTTTAAGCCCATGGCCTTTCGTTGTGTTTATACTTTTCAGCAAATTAACTTTGTTATTTTTTGTTTTGGCGTTGGCAGCATGACTTTTATTATTTTTGTAAGTGGTGCTCCTGCTTTGCTGGTTTGTTGTAGGACACTTATGCTGTTGGCATGCTCTTTTCCACACAGAGTACCGTAAGAGCCCTTCTGAGCCCCTTTGTCTCCCCTAATGCAACTGCTGGGCTCCTCCACTGCATCAGCCCGGTGAGCACTTGTGAGCCTTCACCATCTCCCATGATGCTGCTGTCATGGGGCTGTTCCTTTCCAAGTAGCGCACCCACTGAGCAACACTGAGTCCCTGGGCATATAGTGGCATAGAGTGGAGTAGAGTTTTGTAGAGTGTAGTAGAGTAGAGTCGGGTAGAGTGTCTGAGTGGAGTGGCGTGAAGTGGGGTAAGATACAGTGTCATAGAGTGGAGGGGCATGAAGTGGTGTAGAGTGGAGTAAAGTGCCATAGAGTGGAGTGGCGTAGAGTGGAGTAGAGTGGTGCAAAATAGAGTGTCATAGAGTGGAGGGGCATGGAGTGGTGTAGAGTGAAGTGGCACAGAGTGGAGCGGTGCGTGGTGGAGTGTTGTGGTGCATAGTGGACTTAGAGTAGAGTGTCGTACAGTGGAGTGGCTTAGAGTGGAATACTGTGCGTTTGCCACTGCCATTAAAGACAACACATTTTCAATTGAAATGACCAGGACATTTGCACATACAGTTATACTGATAAATCTATACAGTGCACAAATGATGTGTGGAGATAGCATCACCTAGTGTACTGATTTGTTTTAATTATATTAATATTTGTTTCCTCCACACTTCCGAATTACAAATAAATGTGACTCATTTGTTCTTTCCTAATTCGGATATATTCTGAAATATTTGTACAGTTAATTTACAGACATTAACATTTTGTTATGTGCTAGAACAAAACCTTCTTTCCCAGTACCCAGCAAGATTGTCACATAAATCCCCTCACTTTGAAGTCAGAGAAAGAAAAGCAAATACTTGGGGCCATATGTAGAAAGCAAAATTGCGATCGCAAACGCCGAAATTCGCCGAATTTCGGTGTTTGCGATCGCAATTTTGCTAAGTGGTATGTAGGAAGGCAAATATGCGTGCAAAATAAGGATTCACTAAATTTGCGATTCCTTATTTTGCAATTGCATTTAAGGAATCGCAAATTTTGCGATTCCTTAAATGCAATGTAAGAAGCACCAAAAAAGTGCAATTTGGCCTTAAGGAATCGCAAATTACCACCAACTACAGGTTGGTGGTAATTTGCGATTTCTTTCAAAAATGCATATTTTTGCATTTTTCAAAGTGGCATGTGGTGCACACACATGTCCTTAGGGCATGTATGTGTGCCACATGTGCACCCATGCTCATTTCAGGGGTGCAACAGGGTGTCCTTTTGACACCCTGGCACACTTGAAATTGCATTCTCAATTTGCGATTCTCTAATTGAGAATAGCAAATTGAGAATGTCTTCACGTTCATTCCTATGGGCCTCTAGGCCCATAGGAATGAATGGGGAGGTATTCCTTAATTGCGAATTGCAATTTGCAATTCGCAATTAAGGAATATGTAGGATTCGCAAAATTATTTGCTAATCCTACCTACATTCCGTTTTGCAATTCTCTAATTGCGATTCCCTAAAAATTGCAATTAGAGAATCGCAAAACACGTTCTACCTACATATGGCCCTAAGTTCACTAGGAAGACAGAGCCTGACATTTGACCTCTGTCTCTGAACATACAGCAAATTTGACAAGATAAGAACACAATTTGAAAGTCTGTTGCAGAAATCAAGGACTGGTAGAGGAATACAATGAACCGTATTTAACATGCTTTGCTCCACAGAAGGGATGAAGACATGCTGGATAGCCTAAAACAAATAAATTAAGCAAATAAAAAGCCAGAAAATGTGAGTTAAAAACCACAAAGTCAATGTTAAGCAATGGGTGGAATGCATTCCCAGGGAAGCTTTCAGAATATCCACAGACAGTCTTTTTACAACCAGACAGATGTGCTGTCTGGTAGGCTTCGACCTAAAATAGCACACATAAATAGCTAGAAAATGACATAGTTTACAGTACAAGTTGAAATGACAGGGGCAACCAGTTTCCAGCCTCAAACCAGGCACCCCAGTCATGCAAACTGGAGCAATGCAGGGGACCAAGTTACCCACAAGTAGAGATAGACTGCTGGTCCTGAGATACTCCTATGATAGATCCAGAATAACTATATACGTAAAGGACTGGAGTAAATTATACAGCCACCTGGAGCACTTGACAGCTACCGAAAAAGAAACAGAGACCCAGGAAGATCAGATGCGCAAGTGGCCCACATTATAGTGCTTATATATAGTGGAAGAAAAATACAGTAATTAATTGGGAAGAAAATTGCCCAACAGGTCGGTGCTGAACAAGTAATTACAAGTAATTATAATGAGAATGTAACCAAGACTTCATCACTGCACATGAGCGCAATGCTTCAAATAATCATCTGGATGAACCAAACTTCCAATAGATACACCTCCATCACACAAACATTCTTGCTAACCTGTCAGTCGCAGAGGATGTGCACCTGTCAGTCGCAGAGGATGTGCACTAAATAAGGAACCTATCTTGCCAGGAAGTCTTCCTTCATCTAGAAAGACCTATTAACAACATGGGCAGGGCTCTACTAGAAGAACACTGAGCAAGAGCGTACCCGCCAGATTTCTAATGCACCTGGGGAGGTGATTAAATTCATACCATAGATACCCACAGTAGGCAAAGAAGGTGGTGGTACACCATGGGGCACACCCCTTCCATCTCTTACCTTGTTTCTGTGAAGACTTGGGATAGAAAGGAAAGACAAAGTAGGTCTCAGATTCAGGGGCGGCTCCTCCACTAGGGCGGAGGAGCGTCACCCACTGCTTTCTCGCAGTGTGAGAAGCAGAAACAAAAAAATGGTAATAACTTTCAGTTATTACCATTTTATGTTTGATTGTGGGTGAGTAGGCGGGGCTGCTCTGAGAGCAGGGCAGGAGTGGTGTGCATGTTCACTCCAGAGTGCACAAAGACTGTTTGGTCGTCCCCCTGGGGCCGCCCAAACCAGTCATGTGCACTCTGCCCTTGCCTCCCCATAAGCCCCAGGTTGGGCGTCATCCCAACCAATCACAACGCTTCTTGCAGCATTGTGATTGGCTTAGGGGAGGGAGCCTGGCTGCCTGCTTCTGATTCCTGTTCCTGCCGGAGCAGAGAAGACGCGGGACCCGGCCGGCGGAAATATAAGTTACATTTTAAAAAAATTATCATTAACTTAAACCCTCACCGTGCGAGCCATGCCGGCAGAGACTGCTCAGATTTATATCTGCCATTTCACCACCAGATGACACGCAGAAGTGCTCATTGCACTTATTTCTAGCATATTGGTATTAGAGGTCTTGAGACACTACAATCTTGTCATATCGGTGAATAGATTTATGTACCCATGAACAACTTCCAATGAACAACACACATATACACGGTACAAAATGGGTTGGGTATGGTACCGAAATATTGTAGCTTAAATATTGTCTGACAAAAATATTGTGTCCTAAATATCATTTACCCCAAAATTTGCCTCATTGAAGTTAAAAACTGGAAATCTGCACCCAGTGGAGCAATGCGTTTGTAAATGACATTTAGGCCATTATGTTTATATCTGCAGGTGTTTCTGCTATGGGTATTCTGACATACAGGCATCTTTTACATCCTAAATCCAACTTAATCACTGGACAGCAGTGTGATCACTTCCTATTACATCATTTTGAAGATATTCAGCGTTCAGATGTCCTCCCCAGTTACTAATGGCCTATGATTGGTTTATCAAGTCATCACTTAGTCTACAATATCTTTTATGTCAAGACTCTTTTATGGAGTCCTGGTTCCATGTTACACAATCTTCACAACACTGTTTTCAATAATGCAATCACTCTAAAATCCCTGCGGTTTCTAAGTACTTCAAATTATAGTGTTTGGCTTGCTTGAACTTCCTCGTGCTCTTGCCTTCCTGTATATTTAGCTCTACATTTAATGTTAACAGCAGTTTCTGGATAGGAGTAGAAAAAGTAATAACACGAAAAAACAAGCCCACCCACTTGGTTACAGTTCAAGTCCTTGGTAATGTAGCGCACTGTTGCCCCGGTTTCCCTGTTTTAGTGATACCTACTCCAGCCTAGGCAACCTGTATTTAAGGAATATAAAAAAGTGAAGGGTCAGGTACCTCTGAACCAGAACACAAGCAACCCCTAACCAGTTTCGACCTATCAGGCTTCTTCAGTAGGACGTAGCTTGGCTGGAGAGACACAGTAAGCATGGGACCCACATCTGGGCATAGCCATCACACCTAGATCATCACACTGAGCAAAACAAAAGGTGGTGGGTGGAATGCTTGAATTAACCATAGATGCTGGTAATTACTTGAGCCGCATCCCGGTCCATTTTTTATCGATCATGCAACCGCAGACAGGACCAAGCCATATGTAAATCAGCAATGCAATAGGAGCAGTCCAGCCTAAACTGCATGTATTTCAGGGCCATAAGCTATCTTTAGACATAAACATTCTGTGTGCCTCCATCCTGGTCATCAGAGTCCAGAAAATACTGCAGTTCGACTCTTTTGGTAAATGCAAAATATACACCGCAGTCTTGGTGCCAAACATTTTAGGCTTGTTGACAGAATATTGCAATGCCACACCAGAAAAGAACCAGCATAACTTATGTGCAAGCAATGACTTTACGAAGAGCCAAGTAAACATAAAGAAACTAATTCAGTGGAAAACACCTATTCTCTGTGTACCGTGCATAATGTTCTTGTTTACCATGCATGCACCAATGAGGTAATCTTCCTGAGTTATTTTACCATGGACATCCTCCTCGCACCCTAGTGATAAATCGCCAGAAGTGTGCTATGCCTACTCTTGAGTTGTTGCGTAATACACATATAGGCATCAACAAGTACCTGTGAGAAGGTGGGAAATTAGTTCATCTTCTGTGCCAGTTTATATACAGACTAGGCCTTGAAGTCTCTTGCAAAAAACTTGAGGTTTCTGCCTTTGGCTGTTGCCAATATTGTGACCAGGTCCTACCCAAGTGCGATGAAGCAGGGACCCAGCCAGCACCTCCAACTCACCACTTGGGTCGCTAGCTCCACGTTGGCATCTCACAGCATATCACCCACTTATTGCCAAAACAGGAATCAGTAAGTCTACGTTCTGGTGCTTGCTTAGTGGTGTTGAAGATGGTCTTAGACATGAATGGCCCTGGAAGATGTGCATGCCGGTGGCTCTGGCTTAGCATAGTGTCTAACCACTAGCCCTTTGGTCCAGAGGGCACGGTCCTAGGAGGAGGCATTTTGGCTCCTAGGGTCATCCCCAAAGGAAGATCTACTTTGTTCCTGCTATACATTCCAGGGTTTGAGAGGTCAAGGCCTAGCTGGGCTCCCCAGTACCCATCCCACATAAATGCCTCACCCAGTGGCTTCTTTGAGGTGGTCTACTTCCTGGATAATTCCTGGCCTTGTATACACATGTGACGTGACTTCAGGCACACCTACTTAGCACATCCTGCTTTTCTGACCAGAGTGACTTTGGTTTGCTTTCTCCCATGTAATCTAACTATGGTTCACAGAGGCGTAACACAGGCCCCCGCAGCCCCCGTGGTGCGGGGGTCCCCAAGCTCCAAGGGGCCCCCTCGCCACTGTACTCTGGCCGGAGAGTTCCTGATTGAGCCCGGCAGGGGCCCCTCTACGTACCGTGCAGGGAGGCCCCCTCACTTTTCGTTACGCCAGTGATGGTTCATGGAGGGATCTAAAAAAGCATGTTCCTAAAAATAAAAATAAAAAAAAACAGTGCACCTATTGTAATCACTCTCAGTATACCCTGTGATCACACTTCAATTACCTGCTATGGAAGACAGTCCCATATCAGCAACAAGGAATAACAGACACAAGTGAACCTTATGGACTTGTTGGGACACATGGGCTAGTAGATACATTGTTGACTGGACCCACAAGAACTTGGCTCTAATCACGTCTTCTCCAGTTTGCTATGCTGTGTGGTCCTGGGAAAATTACTTCTCCCTGTGCCCCTACTCCTACTTTAAAAAATATTGTGAGTGGTAATAAAAACATGTATGCAGTTATAAAGCTCTGTTTAAGTAGCTTAACATTTACATTCTCCTCTTAAAAAGGTTACATTTTAATATTATCTCCTAACAGTAAACCAAGGTAAGGCCCAACTGGGCATGATAGACACTCAGAAAATGGTACTTCAACGTACATGCACATTGTGTTTTGTTGCAGTATGTGGCTGTGGATGGAGGAACTGCTTGCTTAGATTAAAGGAAATGTGTCTCAATACTAGTACAGTAGCATGACCAAGGTTGTTATGTGGCCACACACAAGCCAAATAATCGTTATTAATATCAATAGGGTCGGTGTTAGAAACGGGGGTCTCTAGTTGGCAGAGATATGCACCTTGTCCAAGTAGGGACCCTTGCTTCTAGTCATGATAAGGGAGTTACACACTTTAGATAACCCCTGCTCACCCCCTTGGTAGCTTGGTACAAGCAGACACACTTATCCCAAAGGCAATGTGTGAAGTATTTGCACCCAGACACACAGTAACACAGTGAAAACACTACAAATGGACACCACACCAGTTTAGAAAAAGAAAGTATCTATATCTAAACCAAGCAAGACCAAAACGAAAAAAATCCAATATACGCAATTCAAAATATGACTTTAAAAAAGTTTCACGCAATTCTGTCCATAGACATCTATGGATGCGTGTTTTACATAATGTATATGTGTCAAAATTCACAGGGCCAAACAGCCGCAGAGAAGGGAAGCATAAAAAAACACAGCAATGAGTCAGTTCCTGAGTCCTGGGGAGGCGATGTAACAGTTCTGCTGCACGCAGGAGAAGTGATGCGTCAAATCCGGACTCTAGGGAAAAGTGATGCATCGATTCCAAGACGGTGCTGGTCTGCAGGGGATGCGTCGGAAACTTGCCGCACAGGTGCGATGTGTGGAAATCGTGACGTGCTGGAGGTCGAGGCGGCGGCAAACAGGCGCTGCATTGATTTCTTTAGCAGTGGTCCTCCGATGTGTCGAATCTTTCAGCTGCACAACAGAGCCTGCGTTGGAGTCAGTGCGGTGATCTCGGACTTCGGAGGTCGGTGCAAGGGACTCAGAGTGCAGTGTATTTTTCAGCCGCTTACAGGCGCTGTGTTGATTCCTCGGCCACACAGCGGTGGAACGTGGAAATTTCCCGCTCAGTAGTGCTGTGTCAGAAAAACAGGTGCTGGAAAGGTGATGCATCTATTTTCTTGGTTTCTTTATATTTTTTCAGCTACTAGCAACAGGAACAACCTCCAGAGGCCCAGGACTGGAACAGGCACCTCCTGGCAGGTCAGACCTCCCAACAGTGGAGTTCAAGGAAGCTGGTGGTGAAGTCTTTGTGTCCCTGAGACTTCAGAACAGGAGGCAAGCACACACAGACTTGGAGATTCTTCACCAGCAGGTTCACAGCAAAGTTCCAGTCATTGTCCTCTCCTTCATAGAAGCAGCAACTGCAGGCCTACCCAGCAAAGCAGCACACAGCAAAGGGGCAGTACTCCTCCTTACAGCTCTTCAGCTCTTCTTCCCTGGCAGAGGTTCCTTGTGATTCCAGAAGTAATCTAAAGTCCTGGTGTTTAAGGTTCAATACTTATACCTCATTTTCTCATTGTTCTCTTTGTTTCAGAGTCTCGGAGCTCAGTACAAACTAGTTCTGTCCTCCCTGGGCCAGCTCGACCACAGGGGGTGGAGACAGCATTGTGCAAAGGAGACACAGCCTATTCTGGATCTAGTAAAACTCCTCCCACCACTCAATATGGAAACCAGCTCTATTCAGCCTAGCGATGAGTCACCCAGGCAATGCAGGACACACTTCAACCAGGTCTTGCTACTCCAAAACCAGACAGTGAATACACAAACAGGCATAGGCACACAGAATGGTAAAGCAAGAAAATTCCCACTTTCTAAACAGGGTCAAGACTGATTTGCATATGGCTGGGTCCAAACTGGCTGGCATTTTCAAACACACAATTCAAAAACCACCTTTACTAAAAGGTGTGTGAGTAAATTTTGATTTCAGAACCTAAACTCCATTGCTCTATCTTTTCCCAATGTAAACTTACACTTGTAAGATATAATAAGGCAGCTCCCATGTTAACCTGTGGGACAGACAGCTTGTCAATAGTGTAAAAAGAAATACACAGAATTTCGGTATCAGGGCATGTAACGCACACCAGGACATGTCCTACCTTTCAAATACAATGCACCATTCCTATGGGGGTACCTTGTGCCTACCTTAGGGGTACCTTACATATCAGAAAAGAGAAGGTTAAGGCACGGTAATTGGGTGCACTTGCAAGGTCGACATGGCAGTTTAAAACTGCACGTGCAGACACTACAGTGGCAAGTCTCAGACACATTTATAGGGCTACTCATGTGGGTGGCACAACCGGTGCTGCAGGCCCACTAGTAGCATTTGATTTACAGGCCCGGGCACACTCTTGCACCTTACTAGGGACTTACCAATAAATCAAATATGGCAATCATAGATAACCAATCATAATCACAATGTACACAGAGAGAATATGCACTTTAGCACTGATCAGCAGTGGTAAAATGCCAACAAAAACAGGGTCAGAAAAATAGGAGGTAAAAGGCAAAAAGCTTGGGGATAAACGTGCAAAAAGGGCCAGGTCTAACGGCCGGACTGGCCTATAGGGCAATCTGGCAGTGCCCAATGGTCTGGTCTGACAGGTCAGTATGTGGTCTATTTTTTCGCTGGTTGTTAGCCAGTTTTTTGACTGGTTGTAGGCCAGTTTTATGGTCTTGCGGGCCTATTTTTACTGATGATATCCATTTTAAAACAAACATTGCATGCAGCAAGCTCCAACCCAGGCAGTCTTCCATACCTTGCGAAACACAAATACAGCTTGTCTATACAACTTCAAAATGGCCCTAGTTTGCAAACATGGGCCACTTTTTTAGCTATCTGGTTCGCTAATGGGTCCACTTTTATTTTGGTGCCTGGGCCTATTTTGTGCACCAGTCTGGCACACTGCATGTGTACTAGTGTGCCTCTTTCATTGAAGTTACCATGCCAATGAATAAAGCAAAATAAATACTTCTATGATGTATAAATCTAAGTAGCATCTTCTATGAATCCTACATGGCTGCAGGGGTGTCCATGGAGCCCTGAACCTTGAAGGCTGTGTTTCTTACAGAATGTAGTGAAGGTAACCTTTTTATCTCTCACAAAATTGAATTCTGTTTCTTGGCTGGAGGGTTAGACAGGTCAGGGCCAGCCAATTTCTTTTGTTTTTATGGCCAATTATCCTCACCCAGGCTTGTGTCTTGTACTAAGACCGATAGGTGGAAGGAGACAGAAGGAGACAGAAAATAAAGACTCAAAGAAAAATCAATACTGACAAATGGTTCAGAGCAATGAGCATCCATTGGCCGTACAAGTGGAGGATCAGAGCCCTGAGCAATGCAAGCCAAAAGCATTCAAAAAGGAAGGACGCAGGAGAGCCCGTGTAGTGAGGCTACCAGATATTCTGTGCATTATCAAGTGGACTTTTTATGCCAAAGTTGCCCCTACCACGTTTGTATCATCATGGGCACTGAGTCTGGAGCCTCACAAGTGCCCCCTCTGGCAAGCACATGGAAGTCGGCATTGATAAAGTACAGGGCCGGGCTAGCTGAAGCGCGGACCACTGTTTTCCCGGTGGGCCGGAATGGTGGGGCGATTCTAGAGCGGTGGGGGCCGTTTTTGTTGGAATATCGGCCCCCTGTAACAAAAGCAGCAACAGTGTCCTCCCCTTGGCCCCCCCCTGTTCCCCCCCCACCTGTCCAACTTAAGTGCCAGGGCTGGTTTGCATGTTCAGTCCGGCCGCGATGAAGTATGCCACCTAATGGTGGGTGAGGGTTTTCGTCTTAACAGAATAATACTTCTGGAGCCATTGAAATAGAGTTGCCATCAGTTTGTCACTGGTGTATTCAGACTTCGCGTATCTTGTGTACTTTAAGATCTTTCAAGTAAACAGGCTTCAAATTGTTCATGTCTAGACGCACGGTCATGATCGTCTAGTGGTGTTGGATTGGTTGAAATAAATGGACTATCCTAATGCATTTTAGGAGATGTAGTCTGAATGAGCTTCTATTGAAATAATTGCATTTATACATCTTTTACCAATGTTTGTAACAGAAAGGCCCAGGACTGGAAGCATGGAGTCCAGGCCAGGTGGAGTGAGGGGGCAACCCTAGATCCATGCCCAGCCTCAGAGCGCTGGTGCCAAGTTTATGAGATATACAGAAAAAAACACCTTCCTTGTCTCACATTAAATTTCAATTCTCCATTGATAATGTCATCTTGGAGAGCAGGAGCTTTGGGAAAGTGCTTCATTTATACTTTTTGTGCTCATTCAAGAAAACTGGCTTTAATGCACTGTGGCAGTAAAACATTATCTCCGCTTCTCCTGGTTTGTTGATTTGCACATACATGTGCAAAACCAGAAAAACACCAAAGGACCAAACAGACCTTGCAAATAATGAAAAATTACTGTGATGGTCTCAGCATTTCTCAACCAGCTAGAGTAGCTCAAAGGGCCATTTATTTGAACTATGATTAGTGTAATGCAGAAGAAAGAAAAATGCTCAGGTGAGCTACCTGCAAAGAGAGATCTGGTTAAAGTTATGTCCTGTACATGTCTTTTTTTTCTACAGGCAAACAAACTGCGCACTAAAACCCTACGGAACACGCGGAACCCCATATGGAATGAGTCACTTGTGTATCATGGCATCACAGAGGAAGACATGACGAGGAAGACGTTGAGGTAAGTGAACAGCTCCTGCCCCACATGCACTTATTCTCTATATAGGAAAACGAGTGGGGACGGGACACCATACTCTCCCCCAGTTTTCTTCTATTAGTTTAGTTGTTGGGCAACAGACACTCTGCATTAAGTGAGTAATGGGCAGTTTTGAGCCCGGAGTGCAGGGAAGCAGGGAGGGGGGTAGTTGAATGGGGCTGTTGCATTGTTTGTTTATGTTAAATCGACAAGGTACTGTGGATTTATTGAGATGCTTGACTGGGAACACGTAGATACTGAAGAGTATGCAATGGGAAAAAAGTATTAAATTGATGACCGGGAATGCAAATGGGCTGGGGGACAAAGTCAAACGATGTGTAATACTGCAACATATTAAGAGACACGCCCCAGATGTGGTATTGCTCCAGGAAATGCATTTGGTAGGTAACACTTGCAAGGCCCTCAACAGAATGGGATATAAGCTGGTAGCACACTCGGGCTTCACCACGGGCTCTAGGGGTTCGGGTATATTGCTGAAGAACTCCTTTCCAATGTGGTAGCTTCAACATGGACTGACACATGGGGTAGATACATAGGAATCACGGGACAATGGGAAGGGCAGACACTGAACCTGATGTCAGTATGTGTCCCTCCCGGTCTACAGGGGCTGGCATTTAAAGATCTGGGCTAGATACCACTATCAATCCCTGATGGCCTCCTGATAGTGGAAGGTGATTTTAACTCTGTGGTTTCGGGCACGCTGGATCGTCACCCACCCCGAGACATGGGTCCCTCGAGCTGGTGGTTACCAGATTTTTTGGAGACCCTGGGACTGGTAGATGTCTGGCGGTCTTTCCACCCTGACAGGATCCATCACACCTTTCATTCAGGGGCACACCATAGCCTATCACGACTCGATTACCTGCTGATACCGGCGTCCCAAATTACTCAGGTTCAGGAAGTTAGACACATGGCGAGGGGCATTTCAGATCACTCCCCGGTATGGGCCCAGTTTGTTATTGGTCAACGAAGGGTGGGTGGGGTTGCCCCCATTAACCCCGGCACCTTCGTAACCCTGAGATCCGGAAAGAGTTGCACAAAGCAATGAAGCTCTATTTCCAGGAAAATGAGGGGTCAGTACACTGCCACCAGACAATGTGGGAAGCGTTTAAAACTGTAATACGGGAGAAGGCACTCTCCCAGATAGCCGGAGTGCGGAAAGAAAAATTGAAAGATGTAGTTGCAGCTGAGGATGAAATCCTCCAGTTGGAGGAAGATCTTGATGGGGAGATAACGCCGGACAGACTTCATGTTTTACAACTCAAAAGGACAGTTACAAGGCAATAGTGACGGAAAGGGCCAAAGCTATGGGAAGGTAGACACTGGGTTGAGTATACAATATGGGGGACAAAGTGGGGAAATGAATTGCATGGCTAGATAGAAAAGAACTAGCGAGTAGACTGGTGCCTGAGTTGATCGATAAGGCGGGCCAATCGGTCACCGATCCACAGGCAATAGCAAACGCATTCGCGACACATTACAGCGAGATATACCACTCACAGACAACATACACGGTGAAAGATAATCAACAGCTGCTCAGAGACATTACCCTCCTGACCCTTTCTGCTGATGACTTAGACTTGCTGGAAAGTGAACTCACTAATGACGAGATAGCCCAGGCAATATGAAGTCTACGATCAGGGAAAGTTTTAGGCCCGAATGGCTTGTCAATCGAGCTCTACAAACTTCGACCAGATAAACTGACCCCGTACATGCGAGCGATGTATGAGGAGAGCAGGGAACGAGGAGTTCTTCCAAGGGATCAGAGAATCGCGCTACTGGTCACAATACACAAGGAGGGCAATCCAAAAACAGACTGTACCTCTTATAGGCCAATTTCTTTGCTGAATGCAGATCCCAAGAAATTACCTAAACTCCTCGCCAACCGTTTAGTCAAAGTAATCGGCAGACTGGTTCACCCAGACCAGGGTGCATGGGGTAATGGGAAGGGCAGCCACTATCCAAGAAGCGACAATAATTGTATCCCTTGATGCCAAAATGGTGTTCAATACGATCGAATGGCCGTATCTTTTAGCGGTCCTCGCGAAAATGGGTTTTGGGCCTCACTTTACCCAATGGATTAAGCGGCTCTATTCGGAGCCCCTAGCCCAAGTGGTCGTCAATAACAAAAAGTCAGAAATATTCAAACTGAGAAGAGGGACTCGCCAGGGCTGCCCACACTCCCCCCTTCTGTTCGTGCTAGCGCTGGAACCACTGGCCTCATGGATTCGCAGGGATCCAGTGATACGAGGACTAAGATGGGCGGAAAACTGGGAGGACCGCATTTCACTGTATGCTGACGATATCTTTCTTTTTCTGGCCTCCCCTAAGGCATCGCTCATAAGGGTACTAGATATATTCACAGCCTTCTAAAGATACTACAGCTATCCGATCCACTGGAACAAATCTATAATATACATCCTCAAGGGACCCCCGCCTAATCTTCCAAGAGGGTGCCCGGTTCAGGTCACGATGGTAGGCTTCAAGTACTTGGGCATCTTCATCACAGCAGACCGCACACGCTGCTTTGAGAGTAACCTCCTTCAAAGGTTGAAATGGGACACGGTGAACTGGAAGGTGCTCCCGATTTCGCTGCTAGGCAGGGCATCTCTTTTTAAGATGATGTCCTTACCCCGGTTTTTGTATGTGTTGCAGAATTCCCCTGATTGCGTTCCTGCCAGCTATTTTAGGGAAATTGAAAGCTTGCAAAGAAACTTACTGTGGAATGGGAAACCCCGTATAGCTCTCAACAAACTTCATCTCAGCTGGTATGATGGGGGAATTGGCCTCCCCGACCTTAAAAAATATTATTGGGCAGCGCACTTGGCCACCATCAGTCATGGTACCTATCGCCGGATAGATGACCCAGGCTATGCTATGGATCGGTGGATGTTGCCAGGTGGCAATTACAACAGAGCACTCTATTCCAAATGCGGACCATCTTCTCTTACGGGGCTGACCAAGCACTCAGTGCAAGTCTGGCACGCTGCCAATAGAATCTTGGGATGGGAACACAAGTTAATGCTGGCGGCCCCCTGATAAATGAGACCTCATAGGTATCTCTAGGATCTTATGGGTTAAGGGAGAAATCAAATTGTTTGCCATCCTGCAACAAGAATATGATCTGGCTGCCACAGAACATTTCAGATATATGCAGATTCATCATGCACCACGATCCATACTACAGAAGGAGGTCACTCCTCCGGAATCCTCGCCTCTCGAGGATAGATTGTTGGACGGCTACCTGCCGTCAAAGGCCATTTCCTTGACATACAAAAAACTGATCAATCACACCGGCGACCCACCCCGGGACACACAAGAGAAATGGGAAAGAGATGATATAGTAATAGACGATGAAGAGTGGGTAGAGGCGACGGCATCCCCACGGGAAGTGGCTATCTCAGTTAGGCTCAGGCTTGTCCAATTGAAGATACTACACAGAGTATACATAACAGGACCATGCCTAGTGAAAATGGGGGCAGCAGAGGGCGGAACCTGTAGGAGACACTGTGGAATTGTAGGAACCTTCATGCACATATTGTAGGAGTGCAAACACATCCAACTGTACTGGAGTAGCATACACAAGACTATTAGTGAAGTTCTCTCACTCACTCTCCGCCCCAAAGCCAAGAGATGTCTCCTGAATGTGTGAGAGCCCCCAGATCTGAATGATAGGTGCATCACATGGGTAACACTAGGTCTTATGGTAGCAAAGAGAAATATTGCACAATTATGGGGGGCCACGCACGCACACACCAAAAATAGAGACCTGGAAAAGGGACATGGACTGGTGCATGTTTAGGGAAAAGATGGTGTATGTAGCATGAGGGTGCCCACATAAATGGTCACATATCTGGAACAATTGGAATATATATCGAGGAGAAATCTGCACCCCCCGAACATAACCGCTCATAATGACCCACCGTCACCATAAATGTTGTTACAACCAATAAGCAAGTACTCATGCATAGATTTGAAGGAAACAGTAAGGAACTACGTATTGGTCTGAACTGTGATGTACCTTATGATGTCGATTTATTATTTGTTTAATAAAAAGAAATATAAAAAAAAAAATATAGGAAAATGATTCATAGAAGTGGGACATGCACTGCAGTACTTTTTCATTAACACAGTGGCCATGAGCGAACATGTGCATTTTACGTCTGAAAAACAAGATCATCGAAAAAAAGGAGGAGTAAGGCAAACCGCTTGGGGGAAGACCACCCTAAGGCTGGCAGTTCTAAAAGTAACTCATCAGCCACATTTAGCGGAGGTTTCAGTTACATTCAGTCACAGTAACAGCAGGTAGCTGCTTTGTGCAAAGTAGTAAAGATACAATATCAAGTGGTGGAAGTAGCTGAGATGGTCTAGGAGGGAGTAGAGATGTAGTAGAACACACATTATGTAATTGAGGTACAAGAACAACTACAATAAGTATGCACATTCATCAAACAGATAGTTGAGGAGAGACACATAAGGACGCCATATTGAGATGGTTCAAAGAGCACCTTAACATATGTATAGGTGGGAACTTCTGTCGAAGGCTGGAAGCTTACGTTTCTCAGTAGATAGCCCAGGTCTAGCCATTTTCATGGTAGAATACCATAGGAACTATCATTGCTTGTAATACTTGTTTATGTTATACATTTTAGGATTTCAGTATGTGATGAAGACAAGTTTGGTCACAATGAATTCATTGGCGAGACAAGATTTTCCCTGAAAAAACTTAAACCGAATGTAAAGAAGAACTTTAGCGTTTGCCTGGAGAGAGTGGTGCCGGTGAGTCTGCCATTGCCTTTGCCGACATTATATATTGCTGTGTTCCATGTAGTTTAAAGCCATTCACAGCCAATGTGGACATCAACATGTTTTTCATGAACATAAATTGAACATATGTGTACACATGCAGTGGTTTATTTCTAAAGAAGTGAATAGTCAAATGGTAGAACATCGTGAGTTGTTAATCTCAGTATGTTAGGCCATGAGGCCATATACTGCCTGTATAGTTTTTTATGGGATTGTGATACAACTTTGGACAACAGCAAACAAATTGAAATATACCTCACATTAATCACTTATTACATAGAGAATAATTTGCCCTCATTTGTACTCCGGTCTCTCCTCATTTGCCTGCCGCTCGCTTTATTTCCTTATTGTTGCTTGGTCCGATTGTGCCTGCGTATTACTCTGTGTTCTGCCCTTTGATTGTGCCTTCATATTTACAGCCACTCCGCTCCTGACTCAGAGCCCTTCACGAGCCGGGTTCGTGCCGGCAGCCAGTCCCTGCCCCTCAGGTCTCTCCTCATTCTCCTGCTGCTCGCTCTATTTCCTGATTGTTGCTTGGTCTGATTGTGCCTGCGTATTACTCTGTGTTCTTCCCTTTGATTGTGCCTTCATATTAAGTCTCTTAGTCCTCTACTGATTGTATTTGTATTATTTTGTTGGTTCCTCGCTGTATTTTGGACCCTTCTTCCCCCCGCTGCTGCCCCTGCAGCAACGCACCCCGACACAGCCCCGCTCCTGCCTCCCTACCCTGGTCACGCCCCCCTCCCCTACTTAATGGCCACCGCTGCCGGGGAGCGCGTGTGAAGCCTTGACCTCTGGCCCAGGCCATCACTCTCCCTGGCAGCTCCACCTTTACAGCCACTCCGCTCCTGACTCAGAGCCCTTCACGAGCCGGGTTTGCGCCGGCAGCCAGTCCCTGCGCCTCAGGTCTCTCCTCATTTGCATGCTGCTTGCTCTATTTCTTCATTGTTGCTTGGTTTGATTGTGCCTGCATATTACTCTCTCTCCTTTGATCGTGCCTTCATATTAAGTCTTGTAGTCCTCGACAACCTCGCCAACTTTGGACTGAAACAGCTGGTCAACACGCACACTCACAGAGCTGGACACACCCTTGATCCCATCTTCGCGGGAGGTACAAATGTCTGTTTCAGCCACACCACCCAGCCCCTCTGGATGGACCACCACTGCTTCAATTTCACCTTCAACACCTCCATTGCACCCAAACCCGCCCCGCACCTGCCACGAAGGAACTCGAGCAATGTCACAGAGGACCACCTCAACACCACCCTCCTCCAAGACCGCCCCAGCATCACTACCAACACCAACTCCGCTGCCACAGAACTTCAGCGTTGGATCTCCCACTCTGCCGACAAGCTCGCACCCCTCCGCCACCTCGCCCAAAAACGCCCTCTAAAGGCTGCCTGGTACACCACGGAACTGCAAGAGGCCAGACGCTCCTGCAGACACCTAGAGAAAACCTGGCTAAACCAGAAAACCTCCAAACGGACCTTCATAAGAGACAAAGTCCAGACCAACGCAACAAACGCCAAGGAACTGTTCAACGTCATACAGCAGTTCGCAAAACCCCCAGCGAAGCCACGGAAGTCACACCTTCCCAGGAACTCTGTGACAAGCTCAGTGCCTACTTCCACCTGAAGATCAAGGTCCTCTACGACAACTTCAGCGAACAGACGCCTAACACCACCCCCCCCCCCCCCCCCCAACAACATCGATAAGCCAACCATCAGGACCTGGTACCCCGCTACCGTCGAACACATCACTGCGACCATGAGGAAAACCCACTCAGGGCCCCCATGGACCCCTGCCCACCACACATATTCCACAGGGCCGCCATTGCACCCAAACTAGGATGGACCGTCCACTCCTCCTTCTTGTCCGGCATCTTCCCAGACGACTGGGTTAAACAGACAGGTTAAACCCCTCCTCAAGAAACCAACAGCCGACCCTACAGACCTGAAAAACTACCGACCCATCTTTCTCCTCCCCTTCACGGCCAAAGTCACCAAGAGAATCGTAAACGCCCAGCTGACTACCTTCATCGAAGAGAACTCAATCCTAGACACCCCCCAGTCCGGATTCTGCCACAACCACAGCACTGAGACCGCCCTCCTTGCCGTCACCGACGACATCCACATGCTACTTGACCAGAGACACGCTGCGGTCCTCATCCTTCTAGACCTCTCCGCAGCCTTTGACACCGTCTCACATCGCACTCTCGCAACCAGACTTCACAATGCAGGGATACAAGTAGCCGCCCTCAACTAGTTCCAATCCTTTCTCTCCGGCAGAACCCAGAGGATCAGACTCTCTCCCTTCCTCTCCGAACCCACCGATACCTACTGCAGAGTACCCCAAGGATCATGGCTCAGCCCCACGCTCTTCAACATCTACATGGCCCCCCTTGCCACCATCATCAGACAGCATGGGCTCAACATCGTATCCTACGCCGACGACACCCAGCTAATCCTCTCACTCACGAAGAATCCCGAAGACACCAGACTCTGCTTCCAGAAAGGAATGAAGGACATAGCAGCCTGGATGAAAGACAGCTGTTTGAAACTCAACTCAGAGAAGACCGAGGTCCTCATCCTCGGACCCTGCACCTCTGCCTGGGAGAACACGTTGTGGCCTTTCGCCCTCGGGAACCCACCCACCCCTACAGACCACGCACGAAACCTCAGCATCATCCTTGACTCCTCCCTCTCCATGAACTGCCACATCAACGCTGTCGCTTCCACTAGCTTCAACTGCCTGCGCATCCTCCACAAGACCTTCAAATGGATCCCCTCCGACTGCAGAAGGACCGTCACCCACACGCTCATAACCAGCAGACTAGACTACTGCAATGCCCTATATGCCAGAATCATTAGGACTCTCCCTACACAGACTCCAGATAATCCAGAATGCCGCAGCCAGACTCGTCCTCGAGACACCACATCACAAACATATGACCCAACACCTACGAGACCTCCACTGGCTCCCCGTCGAAAATAGAATCACCTTCAAGCTCCTCACCCACGCCTACAAATCCCTCAACAACATCGAACTCAAATACCTCAAGGAGAGAGTTTCCTTCCACATACCCGAGAGGAACCTCCGTTCTGCCGACCTCGCCATGGCAGAGGTTCCCCACATCCACAGGAACAGAACAGGGGGAGAGCCTTCTCCTACATTGCGGCCAAGACCTGGAACGAGCTCCCGGTGAACATCAGACGTGCCCCGACCCTGCACTCATTCAGGAGGGACCTCAAGATCTGGCTCTTCGACTGATCCGGAGCTCGCCCCCCCTCAGCACCTTGAGACCGTCACAGGTGAGTAGCGCACATTATAAACCCCCTGATTGATTGATTGATTGATTGATTGATTGTTAGGGACTACAAGGCCAATTTGTGCTTTTTTTTTGCTCTTAGCCATTGCTTTTTTAATATTGATGAGGGCTCAGCAGTTTCTCTAATAATTATTCTTTTACAAATCTATGGCAAAACAAGCATTGACAAAGTCAAAAGGCCTGCAATCAACACAAGCCATATTGGCTTTCTGCTAGATCTTCCAATAGTACTTATGCGTCAGAGTACATGCATGCCGGGATCTAAGAAGGGCCTACTAAGACACTGGGTTCCTAGGGAGCAGTGCACTTGAGAGGCCCACCATCTGGCTGTGCCGGAGTTGAAGCACACCAGAGGATCGGAGTGGCCAGGCAACTGGAAGGGCATTAGAATGGGTACTGCAAGGAGGGGTTCCTGGAATGATAGAATCAAAGGAATTCCATTAACGGTGGTGCCTTAGTAGAATACTTCTTGTAGTCGTTTTTGCCGAATTATTATTTTTTTTTTTTCATGCCCCCTTTGGGTAAAAGAGTAACACAGAATTGTCTATACTACCAGCTCCACCCTTGGTTTACAGTTTATTTATCCAACAAAAGTAGACGCTAGAGAGGGAATCTGTACCAAGGGCGCCCTCAGCTCAAACGGATAAATTACAATAAAGACCTTGGTGGAAAAAACACACACTTTATTTCTCATGTAGGGGGCCCCAATCACTTTGATTTTCTTGTTTGTAGGGATTTCTGTCCTATTACTCTTCCAGAGACAACCCCTATGTGTGTTCTAATTCAAATCAGGCCGGTGCCCAGTGAACATTGCATTAATCCACCTATAGATTGTGTGAAAAAATATATAGTGCCTCACATAAGCAACCAACCAGGAGCTATTTTGCTGTTTCTCACCAATTTGCTCACTTTATCATCATTGGCAGTTTTCCTATAAATGATGGAAGAACCAACACCCAGACACAATCAAAAGAATGTTGTGTGTGTGTGTGTGTGTGTGTGTGCGTGTATATGTCTCTATCAGGTGTGTTGTACATCTTGTGACCTCGCTAGGTCCTCATAAAGGAAGGAGAATATTCTTCCTGCCAAAAAGGATTAAAAGTAAGTTGTGTGGCATTTAGAAACCGTCTTTATTTTCATGTCCACATTCATGATTAAAGACAACCAACCATGTTTAGACCATTTTAATATGAAAGGCCGACATTTTTCATTGCCACCCCAAACTTATTGCCAACGTCATCAGTGCATGAGGACCAATGATCCCCCATACATGCACCGGACCTGTAATACAAAGGGAGATAAAAAGGTAGACAAACAGGATAAACATATAAATGTGAGTCACATTCTGTGTTGATGCATTTGCACGCCCGTGCTTGTGCGGCCTCCCTTAAATGGGCTTTGAATCTATGTAAATATCGCCGCTTGTGTGTGCATGTCAACGTGAGAGCAGGCAAGAAAAGCATTATTTTAAAAATATTCAAAGACACCTGTCTCTGTGTGCACACACAAAGACAGCCATTTATTGTTGGGGGGGGGGGGGGTGGGTTTGATAAAGATTTACAAAATATTAAAAAGCAGGCATTGCCAAAGTCAATAGGTTGGCAATCAATACCAGCCTCAATAATGATTTCTGTGCTTGTTTTAAATGTAGTCGAGTTAACTGTGGAAACTTGAAATAAGGCTTCTTTATTGTGAAGAGGATGTCCGGCTGAGATAGAGATGGCAGTTGGATGGTTGCAGCCAGAGGCGCAACTAGAGCCAAATTTTGGGGGGGGGGGGGGGGGGGGGGCTAAGAAAAAATTTCGGGGGGGGGGGGGCTGAATCTTTAACCAATAGGCAGAGTGGAGCTGCAGGGGCTCTTAGAAGGGGTGAAACAACAGCGAGGCCTCATTAACATGCAGATGGTCTTTTAAAGACCTGTGGCTGTGTGTCTGCCCGGGAAGCTGTCTCATCCCGGCCTGCCACACACGACGGGGGGGGGGGGGGCTGAAGCCCTTTGAGTCGAATGGGTGTTGCGCGCCTTGTTGCAGCTTGGTATGTAGTGCGTTCTGTGTAGTAAAACAAGTGCATTGCAGGACAGAGCTTGTGCCCTAATGAGCAGTCACAGGCTGAGCGAGAACTAGGCGGCACAGGAACCTCTGGCGGGGCATGTGTTGCACCTGTGCACGTTAGTGCACTTAGCAGAGGTGTTTTAAATGCATTATGCATAGCATCAGACCATAGGCTTATTCTGTACTCGAGAAGTGCCTACACATTGGTTTTCTTTTCCTTTGTCTCATTTAACCTGTTAAGCTTCTGGGGCAGAGGCGGGCAAGAGCTTGTCATTCCAGTTATGTTTAAGTGCCATCCTGTTATGTCAAGTGCCCAAACCCCATCTGGACTCTCACTGTTCTGGGCAATAAAGTCATTTCAGCGTGCTCTTTTCTTTTAGAGCAGTGTTAATTTCAGCCCAGTACAAATGGGTACTTGCATCTGCAGCTGAAAGGCCATCCCCTCGACCCACACTGGACTGTTTAACCCCACATTGTCTCAAGACAATAAAAGTTAATAAATCACACATCTAATTTTGCTGTGCTTTGCACAAGCTGCCAGTCGGCTCAGTGATGTGATGCCATCAGCTAGGCAGCTGACATGTTCCACTCGAGGGAATGTAGTTTTTCTCTTTATGCCCTCACTATGGGAATCAAAAACTAAACATGACGTATTGTTGAGTAAGAAGTCAACTGGTTGAAGGTGTATCGCATCATATAGTCCTCTTTGGCAACTATGTTTTAGAATTTTACATAGTGGTTTAGTCCTTTTCGTAAAGTCAGCTTGCTTCCTATGCTTTGTAAGGGTTCACTCTTTCATTTGCATTCTACATTAAAATAAACGTTGACAATGGCAATTGTTTCTCCTTTGTGTAGTAAAAAGGTGCTTAAGATTCATCAATACTCAACATTCTACAACACATTTTTCATTATATGTTCTATTGTATGTGCTTTTTGAGTAAATGATGGACTTACACTGCACCAGGATATAACCATCTTTACTGGGGTCCTTCAATGGTTCCCTCACTTTCACGCTCCAACAGTGCCCCTCATCTCTCCATAGCCCCTCTCTCACATGTATTTCATTTGTTTTATAGTGCCTCTTAGACCAGATTATGGTGTTGGAACACTATACATCGAGCATACATAGAGACAATGAATAATTCATGTGTAAGCCAGTGTATAGAAAATGTTACATAAGACAAAGGGCACTACGAGGTGTAGGCATTTTTTAAGAGTCCTTGGGATGGAGAATCATAGACTCAGGATTGAAAGGATTCAAAACGTAACACAGTGGTATGGGTACATTTACTAATAAGAATTTATTTCTACCCAAACAAACCCTTTTTAGTAACATTAGGATAATGAAACACTTGGAAAAACATACCTTTCTAACCTATAACATACAGTTTTCATGCAGTTCATAGCTCACTGTGATAGATTGCTATTGTAATTTATGAATTTCACAGTAACAAAAGGATCTCTGTGACAAAAGCAGTAACACACAGAGCTATGCATATAAAATACCCTTATGTGATCTGTGTGGTATGAATATAGGCCTTTTTTCTCATGCGTTTACAACGCATGCCATAACAACGCGGTCGTTTCAACGACCACGTTGTTATTTCGCATACCGTTACAACGCAAGTCGGAACCACGACTTGCTTTTAGGGGGCGCTGGATGTTGGAATAGTATAATTTACTATTCCAACTCCAGTCTGTGCGGACACTAGGGAAGGTGTTGGATTTTAAATCCAACACCTTCTGCTCCCTAACGCAAGTCATTGTTTCGACTTGTGTTGTAACGGTATGCAAAAATACAACGCGGTCGTTGTAACAACCGCATTGTTATGGCATGCGTTGTTTGGCATGCAAAGTAAACACTGTTTACCGTGTGGTACACATTCTTTGCAGCAGGTACATTTACCCTCTACTGTACCTTAGATTAGTCAAAACTTCCACTAGACAAAACTCCAGCTCACAAGTAGGTACAACTTGAGCATCATCTGGACAAGCTATCACCCTTACACAACAGGTGCAGATTGTGTTGCTTTGGTATTTATATAATGTTTCAATACCACTAGTGAGGCTTAAAGCACTTTTGGGGCAATAGATGCGGCAGCTTCCCATCGCCATAGAACAGGTACAGCATAGCAATAATAGTGCAAGCTTCCCACTCTCACACCAATGACACAGCTTGGGCAGCAGTGCAAGCTTTCCTCATTCACATGGCCAATACAAATCAAGTAGCAGTACAGCTTGGTAACAGCAAGCAAGGTTCTCATTTTCATAGAAGGTAGCAGCAGTGCAAGTTTCCTTTCCTGGCAGAACAGATACTGCATAGGAGCAGTAGTGAAAACGTCTACTGCTCACAGAGCATGTATAGTTAAGGCATCAGTGGCATGTATGCTCTAAACAGATGTCTAAAGCCGGTGATTAATACACTAGGCTGGGGGTACATGTGGATGAGTGAGTGAAAATGCAAATGCTACTACCACTCATTCAGCACACAAGCTGTCACACTTTCTGCTTTCACTTGCAATGCTGTCAGTGATTTTTCTGTTATATCCTGAAAGTCCTACTGCAGTTACTCTGAGTTCTCCTGTTACCTCCATAGCTATTTTTGTTGTTATGTCCTGCAGTTTTGCTGCAGTCATTTCTTCTAGTTACAGCTGCTTCCATTCAAAGCCACACTTGTCAATGCACCTTAGATCTCAGGGGCTGGGGACCCTCGCTATGCCAGTAAAGAGACCTTCCCTGCCCTGTTGTGAAAAGGGCATTAGAGAGAGGAGGAAAACAGCCTTTCAGGGCGAGGGCTTTCGTTCTAAAATAAAACAATTCTTGAGTTATTGGATGTTTGCTTGAGTCATTAGATTTTGACCTCAAGCAATACATGAACGACTGCATCTCTCTTTGTGTTTTCAATCCCTGGTGAATTGAAGCATGTCTTGGTCCAAAATTCCCCTTGACTCTTTTGTTTTGTAAGTTATTTTCAAACTGACACAGGTGACACCAAAGGTGTGTGCCACAATTAAGCCTATCAATTTAGAGGCCCTGATGGTGAGCTCAGAAGAGACAATCCTATACAGGATTATAGACGTATATCAAGGTACAGATGAATTCAAACATCAATTATACAAGACAACCAGAAAATAGTCACGTCTGAATTAGACAGTTAGAATGGAGCCATTTTCAAAATGTCATAATTATATGAGCTTTCACAGGGCTATGATAGCAATTGTAATGAAGACAACAGCAATCATAATTGTAATATGTTTATTTCTGTTGCTTTGGAAAATGTATATTTATGGCTGTGCAGCGGGAAAAAAATAACAAGGCACGTTAAATTTCAATTTGTAACCACTAAGGATTTCTTACCTTGGGTCTGTGCCTGTATTCTCAAGTGAAATGTGTTGCCCTTTAATTTCTATGCACTGTTAATCCTTTTTTAATTTTTATTGAGATGCTAATTCAGTCAATTGAACTTCCTGTTCCAAGTTCACCTTTATGATTATATTTTCAGATGAAGCGTGCTGGAACCACAGGGTCCTCTCGTGGCATGGCGCTCTACGAAGATGAGGTAAGCGAGCACCTCAGATCACAGGCTCATCACCGCCTGAACTTCTGCCCCTCTCTGTGGTGCATTATAAAGTGTGAACATCCCAGCTTTGCAGTTATAAAAGGCATTCTTCCGCTCTTTCAAGTGTGAGCCTTGTCTGAATTGACACTTTCCCTGTGTGGCTCCCTGGGACTGGCAGCGTAGCCAATTAGTGTAGTGAGAGGAGCAACTGTAAGTCCCAGAGACCCAGGGTCACAAGTTTGAATCCTGTTCCTTTAATGCGGGCTCTTCTGCAGAGCACTTACCGTCCTTGTTCCATGGCCTACTCTTACCTTTTATTTCTTTGGTGTCCTTTATGGGACAGTGATCTGGGGATGGTACTTTTTGCATTGATTCTATTCTAGTCACTACTTTACAGTTCCTTAACCCATAACCTCTTCAATCAAAGCTTTATGAGATGCAGTGTATATAAGAACTCCAATCTGAGCTGGCAGTTGCTATGCCTGCCTTGCTGTTTAGTAGCTGAACAGTGCACTTACCACCCGTTTCTCAGAGGTTATGAATACAGCCTCGGGTAGAGCCTGAAAGCAGGTTCAAGCTGTTTCATTGCTCCAGATTTTACACTTTGAGCCTAATTCACCACAAAGCTATTTAGATCCCTAAATCTGCACTTTAAACTGAAAATGGCTTCATTCCCATGTGCACGTATTCCGCAAAAGGATACCTGGCAAATGGATTTACTATTGCATGATTATACACCATGACTCTGTACAATTATGCAGTAGTAAACTCCATATGTATGGTGTGCCTTGAGAGCTTGTGAACACCCACAAAGTTGATTTCACTTGGCATTCATGAACTCCTTTATGATCTTTTCCACTCTGGAAAGAGTCAAGGATCTAAAACTCAATCAGGATATTGGTGAAGGGGGTTGGAAGCCCCACTCAGTCAGCAGCCATAGTCCTTGTCAGGGTGAAGCACAAAAGTCATTAAATTAACCTGTGCTTAACCCTCTGGTAGCTTGGCACAAGCAGTCAGGCTTAACTTAGAGGTAATGTGTAAAGTATTTATGCATCACGCAAACAGTAATTAAATGAAAACACAACTCGAGAAAAATCCTAAACTAGATTACATTTAAATAAATAAAATTATACCAGAACAACAAAAATCCAATCAGTAGAACCGGAGATATTTAATTTTAAAGTTTTAGGTAGAAATAGTGCCTATAAGCCCAACGCGCCACCTGTGGTTATTTATTCGTGCTAGACCCGGGGAAAGTCACAAGTTCAGGCTGGCTGCGATGGAGCACAGGCCAGATACAGGGACCAGGTTAATCCCGCTGAAAAAGGTACCTTTACAATGTCCGGAGTAAAAAGTTCATTTCCCCGTGGAGGAGACCGCGAGGAGCAGGGTGAGCATCGCTTATGGTCGTCATTGTAGTGTGAAGACCAGGCCAGGTGGCATGTACTGTCATAGCTGTAGCACGAAGAGCGGGTTAGGCATTGTGAATGGTTGTTGCTGAGTTTCGTGTTGGCGGTCACCGTGGGCTGTCGTTGCTGTAGTTTGAAGTGCAGATCATACTTAGCTGATTGTCGCTGGTGGTTGCTGTAAGGCAAAGTCAGGTACATCAGAACTTCAAGTTGACTGGCGACATAGGCAGTAGAGACTTGGCACAAATGCACCTGTTATGGGTCACTTAGAGCCCAAAACTTCAGGACTTTTCCTTTTCTTGGAGAGTAGTTCACTCTTATGCCAGACAGGGGTCTAGGACCTGGAGAGACACCTCTTGGAGATCAGGGATTCACTCTAGCAGAGGCCAGCAGGGCATAGCTTAAAAGCTGTAATCATCAGTTATAGTGATTTGTGTTCGATAAGCTTAGTGCAAAGCCCACTTTAAAAGGTGTGACCAAATATCACCATGTCCCAATGGATTCCATAATTAATTCATTACTATTATACACCTGAATGTCTAATACATGTTTGTTATGTCTACAAAGGATAGTTCAGTGTTATAGATGCTTTAAAATAGAGTGAAATGACACATGTTAACCTCTAAGGACTGTTGGGTGTTTTGGACCTGCACAGACCTCTCACTCCTCTTTTTATGATTGGAAGATCTGAAAAACAACTGGTCATCAGGTTCGAACCCATGATATTTACCATGTTTCGTGATAACCTTCTTGTCTTTGCCACAGTAGAGGAATGGAGGAAATGAACTCATTGAGAAGGGGTCTCGTCGGTGAGAGCTATTGCTTTCTATGAAAGATAGAAATACATTCCATCCTGTATGTAGCCAAATTATTTAAAACGTATGACATATTGCACTGCCTGTACAGTAAAAAACATAGGGCCAGATGTATCAATATTGGGAATAGCGATTACCTAATTGCGATTCTAATAGAGTTTCATTTAGTGATTTGAGTGGGTCACAAGTTGACCTACCTCATGAATATTAATGAGGTAGGTCACAATTTGCTACCCATTAGGAATGCCTACAATCACAGGGATGGTGGCCTGCTGGGGTCAGCAGACCACCATGTCTGTGATTGCTTTTAAATAAAGCAATCATTTTTTTTTAAATGCAGCCTATTCTACTTAACGGAAAATGGGTTGCATTTAAAAAAGAAAATAATTTTTTTTTTTTTTTTTTTTTACAAACATTCACAAAGGGGAAGGGGTCTCTTGGGGACGAAGTAGTTGGTAAAATGTGAATGTTTAGCGGCCACATTTCGGTTGCTAAACATTCTTGCATACCACTGCGATTCGATATTAAGAAGGGATGCCCTAAATACGCCCCTTTCGAAAACCAAATTGGTATGCCTTCACAATTCCAAACTGTGTTTCGGTAACATGTTACTGAATCGCAATTTGGGAATAATATATACCAAAATGCATTTTCCGGTCGCAAACGGCCTGGATACATCTGGCCCAGTTTCATGTACTTAGCTTACCGACCTCACAAAAACAAAAGGCTGTGGTGCCCTTACTGGAATTTTAGCTCATGATTTTTAGATGTCAGCAGTGACTCAAGGACTTGACCAATTACCTCTTTTTTAGTAGTAACAAGATACAAATTCTGAATATGGGCTAAAGTGTGCCTCCAAATATTGTACCTGCATTGACTTAGGGATCCTGCTGAATACTACACTCCTCAATTCTTTACCTTCTCCAAATTGCTTAAAACAAAACAAAATTGATTACGGAATTATCAGTTAAATTTCCTATACTTTGCATTTCCTCCATAAATATGTATTTGGTTTTAATCTTGAATGAATGGTACCTGCTTAACATATGATTTGAATGATACAGTGTGTGAAGCTCATGCATCTGGTTTCAGCACATTGTGGATGCCTTGCACCTCACGAGCTTGCGATTTCCCTTCTCGTTCCTCATTAGTATCCTTCTTTCCACAGACGGCGGACCGTGGTGGCGATGTGGAGGAACGCGGGAAGATTCTCCTGTCACTCATGTACAGCACACAGCAGGGAGGCCTCATTATTGGAGTCGTACGCTGTGTTCACTTAGCAGCTATGGATGCCAACGGCTACTCTGACCCCTTTGTAAAACTGTGAGTTAATATTGTGGACCTCCTTTACGCTGTCAGTGGTTACTCTGAGAATTTGTTATGGACCTGTCAATCCTGGACGTACACAGACCACCTAATCCATCAAACTCAATTATGTCCAAGTCTACGTACAGAAAACATTTTTAGCAGCAACTATTTTAACAAAATAACTCAATTAATATTATGAGTGCAATTGTATTTTCTTCAAATCGGGTGACACTACGGTTTAGTGAAAGCTGGAGCCAGTAGGGAGGCACTGACCCCCTCAGCGCCATCCCACCCGCCACCACCACCCACTCTTCCTATCACTCTTTTTATATCAATGGTGCACCTAGCATGATTGACATTTACAAACCTTTGCAAGCATCAGTCAATGCTTTTTCTTTACATCACTTGGTGACACTAACTTTCTTTACTTTATTAACACAGTTGGTTGTAAGTGGCAGTAAGGCCTTGACATTCGCAACTTCCACATTTGTAATGCAATGACTCTTATTTAGTAAAAGTGAAGTAATTTGCCTGTTGAGTTAGTGAGAATGGCTGATTTTGATAGCAAGTCAGAGGCCTATTCAAAAAGGCAGTTTGAGGAATGGAAGAAGTATTCCTATAGTAATCTTTTACTTATACTTATTCTTACATGTCTTGGTGAATGGGCCCCAAAACATCTGAAATGGGAATAGTCAGGGATTACCTATATGCAATTAGTAGAAAGAGAAAGGAATGTGCTCTCATTGCACTTTTACTGATAAGGAGTTGGACGATTTGGTGCCCATTTGGAAAAGTATGAGAGTACGTATGTAAATCATTATACCTGTAGTACTACTGTAGTACTTCATAAATGCTTCCTCTACTCATACATACTTTTGTGAATCAGCCCATAGTAATTAGTGGTGTGCAAATGTCACAAGTGAGTAATATCCGACTCCTGTTGTTATTGTTATTGTTATGTACGGGACCCATAGCCATCCATTATTGTGAGCATGCTTTTCAAAGTGCTGTTCTCAACTGCAGTTACGTCACAGTAGTAAAACTTACTAATGCTGATTTCGCACTGCCGTGATATCACAATACTGAGACCTGGAGCCATCATCCGTCAGTCCATGTTTATTTGTATAAAAAGTCTGTTCTCAATAGTGGACGGATTTGGAACACATATATAACACGGAGCTGCAGATGGGTAACGGTGAACGATGGGAGCTGTGTACACATAGCCGTTCTGAATTGTCTTTTATGATGTCTCTCAGAACCCTCTCAGTGAAAAACATCCCTTTATTCACAATTGCCCATCTCTAATTATATATGTTATGTCTCTCACTGAGCACCACTGGCTTGAACATCAGATTCAAAATCTAAATTTTACTACTTTGACGTATAAAAAGTGGTTAACAAAATGTGCTTCCCACTGTTGATTCCTCATAAGGGAATTTCAGGTTTCTCTTTGAGGCCTGTCAGGGCAGTGCTCTCTGCTACGATGGAGAGCGGTGAGCACAGCTTTGGGAGGGAAAAGGAGGAAATGCACAGAAGACCTTGGAGTAGGGTGGCAGATTGCCATTTTTTTTTATTTAGAAGAGGGTGGATATGCCATGCTATGTATGGTTCCCCCATTATTCCACTGGGTAGCAGTTGGAATCCGGGCCAGATGATTTTGGGGGTCATACATAGCTGAGTAATATTATAAACAGCAAGAGCTTCTCTCTTATTATCTCGTCTTGTTGTCTATTTGATGCCACTTGGAACCTATGAGTGGAAAACATCCCCGTTATTCACTATTACCCACCTATAATTATAAGTGTCATTTTGTCAATTACCTCATTTTATTTCAGGAAATTTGATATTAATCTCAGATTTCCTTTTCATCTTTTTCGTTGCTGAATTTTTGGGATTATCTCACTCCTCTCTTAATTTAACAATTTAGCCTACCTTGTGCTGCTCTTCTTGTTTGTTTAATGGCGAGGGTCCCATACCAGCCTTCCATTTACCTTACTTACCCTTTCCTTTCAAAACGAACCCTTGTCTTAAACTATGCCATGTTCTTAATAAAGATGAATAAGTATCTACCTGTTCCCTTTCCAATTTTGTGTTTTAAATGTTTTTGTTTCCCCATATTTTTTAACTTGGGACTTTTGCATTCTGAGAATAATTGACCCAAAAAAAGGCAAATCTCCTCAGATCCTTGAAACAATTCTTAGAAGAAATTGTAATTTTCCTTTTTCTCTAAAGTGATAATGCATAATTTCATTACTAATATTCGTATTTAACCTTTAAGTATAACATAGCATTTAGAAGTACCAAAATTGCAAGCTTCTCTCAGAGAATCTCAATATTCATTCAGAAGACTTCAATGAAACCCAAGACGTAGGGAAATAAGCATTGGTAAAGTAAATAGGTCTCGCCTGTGGGTCAAAATGACTCCGTCAGTGCTTTTTATCAACATTGTATATAATCAGTAAAAAGCCCTTAAAAATCAGCAAATGACCCAGTGACAAGGCCAGTGTTGGAGGCTGTGTCATTGGTAGGCATAACGCTTATGTCACCACAAATGTGTGTGCCTACAGAACAACGTGGCTGCAATTTTCTTTTACTTTTTGTTGACCAGTCCTAGCTGGTGAGAGCCAATCAGGCCAGTCAATAAAAAAATTAATTTTAAGTGCACTGAATTACTAAAGGGGAGAGTGAGTAGCAATGTGCTGCCTCTCCCTGCCCCCCCAAAAATATATGTAGGTTTACCGCAGGATGGAGAGGAAACGGAGGAGCTCTTAAGTGGACAGTTAGTGGGCGAGCAGATAAGTTAAACTTTAAGCCGGGGAAGGAGATAGCAATATGAGCGAGAAAGCAACATGGAGCACAGTGGGTGGAGCGGAAGCACATTAGGGTGAGGGGAGAAGCACACAGTAGAGTGCAACACGCAGCAGGTGAGAGCAAAAGAGATAAAGAGCTGGAAAATACATGCAGTCTAATGGAGTGCTTAACCAAAAAGTAAAAAGAAATTACCCAAAAGTGAATAGTGGAAGGCCACAAGCCGATCAGGCATCCTGGAGAAGAATTAGGGGCCTTATTCTTTTTGTCCATTCTAGGAACCACTGCTGTGACTGAAGCTGGGTTTTTCATTATTTTAAGCCTTCTTCCCATATGTAGCTTACTATAGGGATCGACCTCACAGACTTTCGTGCAGAGTCCTTAAAATCATATAGGAAACATTCTGATTGCTTTATAGGGAGAGACAAATCAAATCTCTTTGAAGCACGTTCCATCAACTTATGGAACCCCCAATATCCTCAGTAGGAGAACTAGCTGGGGATGGTGAAGGTGATGGTGAAGATGGTGCAATATAGTCATCCCACTCCCGACCTGATAGATCCAGGTCCTTAATCAACTCTCCTTCCTCCGGCTGATCATCTGGATCACGGTAAATGTAAGCATCCCTTATGGTGATGGTAGGAATGGCAGCTCTAACCTCTTGTGTTTACAGAAGCACAGGAGTCGCAGACAATGGTGCTGTAACAGGTGCCTCAGAACGTTCCGGAGTGAGAGAGACCAGTGCATGCGTTTCAGGAAAATACTTGTAATAATCATTGAGAATGTGCCTCAGATCTGTAACCAGTGAGATGGGCACTGCTATGGTATCTCCTCTTGATGCTTGTGGTTCATCATAACCTTCCTCGTAGGGATAATGCTCTTGGGAATAGTCATATCTATGAGATTTGGGCTACTGGTGAGCCATGAATGAAAAATCTCCTTCAATATAACTTGAATTGTCCTTATCAGTTTCATGGCACTTCACCCTTAACTGTGATGGGCTGTAAGCATGTCCAAAAAGCCTCTCATCTCCTAGCTCCTCTGTGTCATGAAGGTGGGTTGGGGGGAGCGGGGATACCTTGCTGAGTACCATCAGGTCTGGCCCAAGCTGTGCATATGCACTCTCAGCAAACAATGTCTCTTTTTTCGGTCTTGTGGAGGGGCTCGTCAACAAGGTCATCAACGAAGAAATCCTCTTCTTAATGGTAATGATTGTCGACACTGGTCTCATCGATGGTGATTAGGACACGGTTGTCGATGGAATGGGTCAACGAGGTCATCAATGAAGTCATTGACGGTAGGACCGTCGTCATGGTCTTCGACGAGGTGGTCATCATCACACCTCTCATCGACGATGCCATTGTAGTTGTCGTTGCGTGGTTGGAGTGACCGCCATCACTGTTGTAAGAGGAAAAGCCGTCTCTGGCTGTTACGTTCACGACGCTGCTCTCGAGGAGTGACAAGCACAGAACAAGATGAAGTAGATGGTTTCTTCTGACCAGAACCTGCAAAGGAATCTTTAGAGGCTGATTTGCCAGATGTGGATGGTTTTTCAACAACCTTCACTCTTTTAGGGTCCTTTTGAGATGAGCTAGAGCCCTCATTTTTGCATTTTCGCTCAGGTGGAGAGCGACTCAGAACCTTCCTAATCTTCTAAACCAGATTCAGCTCTGGACTTTTTCCTCTGGAGCCATAGTAATAATCTAGTTTCTCTGTCCTTAAGAGTTTTGGCAGAAAATGTTCTGCAGTGTTTGTTTGGGATGTAAACAGTATAGGCGGTCCTTATGAAGATCCTCAGAAAAAAGCCTTGCCTTTCCACAAGATCTGCAAGGTCTAGAGAGTCTTTTCTTAGATCCTTCTGACATTTTGAAAGGTAATGTAGATGAAGAAACACAGTATCGTAGAGCTTAGTCCAAAGCTATATTCCTTGAGAGGAAAAAGAGGGTCAAATGTTCATCAATTGTAACCAACCGAGTAGAGCTTAGGGAGACTCACACACGACGTGTGGTTAGAAATCTGAGGTATGGTGGCTCTGCTGGGGAGAAGTGTTCTAGGGTCTTGCCTCTGATTGGCTGGAGTTTGGGTCTATTAAGATTTATGTGAATTGGTTAACAAATTCACCTGCTTTCTGTATGCTACCTAATGTACTTTTTATAGTACTGCTTGTTTTAATGAACTGTGGGACTCCCACAATGACAACAGGAAAGATTCAAGCATGTGAATCTATGAAAGATTAAAAGCTGGAGAAGCTTAAAACCTAGCTCTTCGAATAACTCTGCGAGGTCTGATGCCCAACATACATTGTCTTACACCTACATGCCTGCTCCAATGGCTGGATACAGTTGGTTAGTTGCAGCATGCAAATCTTCATAACATAGCACAATAACCCACACACATAACACAACTACACACATAACACAACACACAACACAACATACATAAAACATTGCAACAAACACAATACACAACAACACACATCACAGTACAACAACACACATAACACAAAACAACATATGACACAAAACAACATATAACACAACATAATATAACATTCTGCTGAGAAGCCCATGGCAGGCACCGTTAAATGTTCAATGTGTCAAATACCAAGCCTGCCTAGTCTTGAACCCACCCCTGGCCTCTTTAATCCACTGTACACAGGCCATATCTCTTTGCCCCACTCTTGTGGGTTTCTGTTTTCTCTCTTTGCGACAGTTTTTCCGACTTTCTCTTCTTCCTTCTTCCACTGTATGCGCTTTTCCTTCTGTTGCGCTCGGTAAATGTTTGAAGATTAAAAACAAGTGCCAGTCCCCGAAAACAACTGTCGGTGGCCCCCACCATCATTCACTGGTTCAAATTTAATACTGCTTCCTGACTTAAATTCCTGAAGACTGTTCCGCTCAGAAAGCTATGTTTTCACATTTGAAAAAGTGCTCAATATTTATCCGCGCAGCTTAAAAAATAACCTATGGGACTCTTAGAACATTATCAGCATGTCTTTTTTTGGATTAGAGACTTGTATCAACATTTAAATTATCATTACTTCTAACTTAATCACACATATTTGTTGCACACGAAGTAGGCCTTGCCGCTCCATTTTCTGATCGTGGGTGAACAAAGAGCAGGCCTGGACTGGAGAACAAGAGTATTAGTTGCAACAAGGTTAGATGTGTTTCACAGTGAGTAACATAGAATCCAGGCAGTGTGCAAGATCGGCCAAGGGGGAACGGATACAGGCAAGATCTTTAGCCAATACCCAGTCCATGCAACTAATAGACACGTAGTTGAATTGTATGTAAATGCACCTTGTATGAATATCCGTAAAACCTGGCATGGATCTGGCCCTCCTGGACATTTATGGACACCCCCAATCCAAAATGAATGATAAGGTAGTGCTCAATGCATCTTAAACACTGCCTTTGTAAGTAAAAGTTCAGAAAAATCTGTAAACGTTCACTCCATCGATTTGAAAACCAGGCTGTCATTATGAGTTGGCTTGGCTTCTCAATGGAGATTCTGGTGAGCCGGAATTAATTTTACCAGATGGGCCGTATTACAGAAAGTGCCCCAGGGTGCAACATGCATGTACGCCCACTTTCTATTCCCCAAGGCACTTTGGTATTCCAAAAGGAGTAATCGACATGTGTGTGACCCCCTTCTGTAATACTGATGGCACTAGTGGAAATTTAGCGCCAGTGCTGCCTCTAGAGGTCGTTCCCTTCCTTGCATGGGGGCGTGGCCCCATGCAAACGAGGGAATCTCTTTGCCTTTGCACCCATGCCAAATTATGTGCTTAAAGGCAAAAAAGCTTTCAGGAAGCGCACTGAAAGTGCACCACAAAAAGGTGGAACACTGTCAGTGCACCCCCCGAGGGCAGTCCTCTGGAGGGATGAAAGGGGTCCCATGGACCCACCAGCCATCCCTTTGTAGTCTGGTTGCCACCTGTCCTGTGAAACATGAAGCGACTTTGAAGCAGCCGCTCTGTATTTCAATTGAATGTAATGCCTCCAGGGCAGCACATAATCATGGCTGCCCTGATGGCACCACATTCAAAATAACAGGACGCAATTTCCCTGTTTGTGCACGACGCACCTGTTTGAAGGTTGTTAGAAATGGAAGTCTGTAGTTGGAAATGGTTTACACCTTTTGGGACCTTTGCTTCTAGTCAGGGTAAGGGAGTTATGCCCTTAGACAACCCCTTGGTAGCTTGGTATGAGCAGACAGGCTTATCTCAGAGGCACTGTGTAAAGCATTTGTGCACACATACAATAATACAGTGAAAACACTACAAATGGACACCACACCAGTTTAGAAATGAAATAGGTAATCTAAACCAAACAAGACCAAAACGACAAAAATCCAACATACAATAATCAAAATATGCACTTTGCAAGCATAACATTAAAAATGCAGTTTCTTGAAGTCGGTAGCTCCACCCGGTGCTATCGCTGCTCTGAAAACAATCAAATCCAACAGTTTCGGTCGACCGTGTAGGTGCGGACCGGCATCGGTATCAGAAGCCTTGTAAACAGTACCTTTGGTTCTGGTCGACTGCATCGATGCGGGCCGGTCCCAGCATCCATCGAGGTTGCGGTGTGAAGTGGAGTGGTGCAGCATGTGATACCCTCAGGTCGCAGTGCAGGCAGCAGCTCGGTGACGGTTGTCCAGCGTCGTAGGTGAGACCAGGGCAGCGGTGCGAAGTAGTGTGGTGCTCGTTTCGGTGCTGACAGGTCACGGTGCAGGCAGCAGTGCCGGTCGATGGGAGCTGGCATCGGTGGGCTCAGACTGCGGTGTAGGATGGGGGGGTGTGTTGTGTGACTTACGAGTGGTGCCAGTCGATGGGAGCTGGCATCGGTGGGCCCAGACTGCGGTGTGGGACGGGGTGGTGTGTCATGTGACTTAGGAGCGGTGCCCCAAACCATGGTGCAGGCAGTGGTGGCGATGTCAGCTTGCAGTGTCATCGTAGGTGAGATCAGGGCGGTGGAGTGAACTGAGGTGGTGCGGAGTGCAGTGCCCACAGGTCACGGTGCAAGCAGCAGCTCAGTGGCGGCGGTCCTCGTCTGTGAGACCAGGGTTGCGGTGAGAAGTGTGGTGGTGCCCTCTGTGCTGTGTTCAGATCACAGAGCTGGCAGCGGTGTCGGTTACTGTCTCAGAATGCAGTTTCCGTTAGTGGCAACTGGAATGCACGTTCCCAGAGGTGGTACCCAGAGGAAGTTGAAGTCTTCGCTGTTCCTGGAACTTCTTGAACAGGGGGCAAACTCTACTTCAAGACCTTGGATACACTCAGCAGAAAATGTTTACTTAAAGTTTAGTCCAGTCCTTTCTCTGCCCAAAACAGATTCAGCCACTGCAGGCCAACACAGCAAAACACACAGCAAAGTGGTAGTCTCTCCTCACAGCTTCCCCAGATCTTCTTCTTGGCAGGTTCCTTGATCCAAGTGAGTTCTAAAGTTCTGGGGTCTGGGCCCCAATATTTATACTCCATTTCTCTTTGTATGCTCTAGGCTTGTGTGATACCTTTACTCCTTTACTCCCAGGGTTTGACAATAGGCAACACCCCCCCTGCAGGATCTATGAGGTTCCGCATACTGGCTTTATAAGTAAGCTTATATACCTTTTGGTCTCCGCCATGTTTGTTAACTTAACATAGCCTGCACTATGTTTTTTATAAAATAAACAGGAATCACCTTTTCTGTTTTTATTGATCACATAAGTCTATTGACTAACGACAGAGGAGCCCGAGATTAACGGACCCTCCCTTGTTAAAAAGTGAATTTAGAACACTTATTCACTTTTCAAAAAATACCCCACCAGAACCAGCACGAACACCTCACGGCACTGTCACACTGGTGTGTAGATAAGCATGCGCTTGTCGTATGATTGAGAAGGGCAACTTGAATCCATGAGTGCCCGTCACGCAAACTGAGTGACACGGGTGATGAGATACAATCACTGAGATCCAGGCACATGGATCATTATTTCTCACCATTTACGCTGATGAGTGGTAATAGTGCAAAGTATTGCGTGAGTGGAATTGAACGTATTTAACCTCATGCAGTGTCTTGTCTTTCAGAAATCAAAAAGCACGAGCAGAACCGTAAATTGGTGGTCAGGCTTGCCTAACAAGTGTGCACCTTAGCGAGTGCACACACTACTTTCACTGGTCCTTAAGAAAGCCTTGCGACTACGCATGAGAAGGCTGAAACATGTAGACCTTGTCACTAAAACCCATGGATGTCTATGGGTATTTACACCATAGAGGACATCCACTTATGTTTTTAATCTTGTCCTATGACCCCGCCATTAACATTTCTGGGTGTATAGAGACCATCTTAATTCACTTTTCACTTTTCACACAAAAAAACCCCGCTCCGCTGTATTCAGATGTCGCAGCAGACTCGGGAGGCATTCAGCCCCTCGGGTGGGAACCCTATGATGAAGCATGTCACCAACTAGGCTGGTGAGTGAGGGTTCTTTTTAAAAAGGATTTTTTTCCTTTTCAAGCTAATACAAAGCAGTAATCCTTTCTGGAAAAGCTCCTTTTTTGTTGTTTGTATACTTTTCCCTCCCACATGAATTGGAGGAATTTCTGGTGTGGTCCCCAAATTGGGATTGTCAGATAGGCATCTTTCAGGTCTAGTCTTGTCAGCCAGTCCCCTTTCCTTAGAACGTCCCTTAACAGATGGATCTCTTCCATTTTGAAGTGGTGGAAGATTACCCATTGATTTAAATCCTTGAGATTTATAACTGGTCTTTGTTCCTTGTTCTTCTTTTTTAACAGAAAGGGGTATCTGAAATGTCTTTCGAGGTTCCTGCCTGAGGAAAAGGAGCGCTGTCTCCGATTGCCTCTGAAGGGTCTTCCACAGTTCCTCTGCCTTTGTGGGTAGAAATGTTGCTTTGTGCCGTAGGTATGTTGGAATTTTCCATCACTGCCCAGGAAGGGTCTGGAGGGAGGTAATCCACGGCCGGGGAATCGACCCCGCATTCTCCCGGCCCTACCAAAATCTCTATCGTGCAACACCTTTTTAATTTCTTTCTGCGACTTGTGAATGGAGCTGAACACTCCAACGTATTTCGCCATTTCCTTAATGAAGTCTTCACCAAATAGTAGACCCTGGGAATTAGGCCCTCCATCTTTGTTGGCTAACTCAATTAGCTTAGGGTTGATTTTAAGTAGAACCCCTTTCCTTCTCTCCGTGAAGATCACGGTGTTGACATTGCCTATGAGGCAAATTGCCCTTTGAACCAATTCTCTAAGTTCCTTTGGGTCGGTTGGGGTTTCCCCTAGGTAGGCTGACTTTGCCATTCCAAAGGTTTT